>NW_027142371.1:6240737-6978237 GCF_026170545.1 Melanerpes formicivorus | reverse complement strand
GTTTTCTGTCTCAGTCAACTGGGATAAAAACTTAGCCCTCCTTTTTCTTTCCCTATTACCACACCCCTTGCCTGTAACTGGTATAGATTACATCAGAAATTCCTTGCTGAGCCAGCTCTGCTAATAATTTTTGTTCTAAATCACAGAAAAACCTGTGAAATGTAATCATGTCCGTACTTCGGTCCACTGCAAACCCGGAAGATGAAATTAAGTCTTACAAAGTGTAATCCATCTCTTACTTGATCACTCCAGGACTAACTGAACTGCCAGAGTGATGGTTTACTGTGTTTGTGTGAACTCACGTTACATGCTGAGGCCATGGGCTGGAAATCTGTGATCTGCCAGTCCAGATGGGATTAGAAATCACTGTCACGTATAAAATGTCTGGCTCTCAATGAAATTATCTTTGAGGGGTAGGTTTATAAAGACACTTTCAACACACGTAGGAAAGGAGTAGAAAAGGGGCTGTATGTAACTGTACAGTTGAGATCAAATTCAATTACAGTTGAGAAAGCTCCATTTGCAGCATTTTCAGTGAACTCTTTCCCTCAGCGAGCACCATGCTGGCTACTCGGCCTCTTCAAAACAAGAGTTTATTGACTTCTGCAGACTGATTACTACTCAGGCCACATTTTTCAAAAGCAGAAGGTGGCACACAACAGTGCAGATGCCACTGCACACCTGGCAGACATGTTTCTAAAATTACTGTGACCACTCGCACCGACGGGATGCCTGTGCACGCTGGCAGCACCACGGTGCCCCACTACCACGCGTTCACCCCACAGGTGATGCAGATTGTGATAACCACGTGCACAGGTACAGCAAATAAACAGCAGGATTTCCCCCCCTCTTAGCATGGACCTCAAGCTTTTGCTTTTGAAAAATTGCTCACTTATGTCTTATGATGCATTTTCAGCTAACTGACAGAGAGAGAGGCAATTAAATTTAACAGAAACCAGGGTTCCCAAATGAAGATACAATTTTTGAAGCCACAATTTCTGTTAGATTTTTTTACCTTTACGTATGTTTTATGTGGCAAAGGGTCACAGAACAGATTAAGCAGCATCTGCAGAGAAAAGCTGAAGGAAGTTAAAGGACATGAATGAATTCACTTCAGAAGCCAAATAAAGTTTTGAGTCACTGATGACTCAGGTAAAACTCCGCAACTTAATACAGTATCTCCAAAATACAACCTCTTCTAGAAAATGCAATAATGATCCACTAGCCAAATACACTCAGAAGAGAAAAGGGAAATTCCAAGTACAAGTACAAAAATGAATCATTATTCTGATAATGTTTTTGTTATTATTTTTGCAGATGAATCTGAAAGCTCTTAGGACTCAATTAAGTTACCATAGCCAAGAAAGACAAAAAACAAACCCAGGGCAGATACTTTCTGCCTAGGCACCATGGTGATGGGCACATTAGAACTGAGGTAGATTAGATAGATGAACTAGACAGACACATCTCACTGTCCTTCAGTGCACTCCTTTGTTTGACAGCCTGGAAAATGTCAACATTCCTAGGACTAAATGAAAATAGAGAATTGCATTTTTGCTGTAAAGTATACACATAACTTTGCTATGTCATTTTCCCTTTGTTAAAATAAACCAGGGTCCAACCATGTCCTCTTTGAGTGGCCTAAAGCACAACAAGATAAATGAAAGTGTAACCAAGATGCAACTAACTGAAAGCCTTTAGTTTGCTACCCTTTTACCTCAGGATATTAGTGGAGGGATACGACCCACGTACACACTTTGATACGTTATTTTTTCTTGAGCTCAACACTAAAAATGCTAAACTGCCCATCTTGATTTCTGTCTTGATACCGTATTTATTTCCTTTATGACTTCCAGCTACTTTACTTTTATGGGCTGGTCAAACAATTTTTGTTATGCGGTGCCTTTTCCCCTCACTTTGTTCTTCAAGAAAGTAAAAGTAAACAAATGTTTTGGATAAGAAAAGCAAGGAACAACAACAACTGAAGCGATTCTCCCCAGAGGTTTCTTGTCCAGGTTGCAGACATATCAGTGTGGCTTTTGCTTCAGCTCACAGCAAAACACATGCATACACAATGACACACGGTTAGCACTCATGTTCACATTCAGCAGCTCCATTTTTTTCCCTAGTGCGCAAGTACAGAGCTGGATTTGGCAGTAAGCACTTTGGCAATCTAAGAGCCGAATCCTGCTCTTGCCCACTCCAGCTTTGACAGTAGTGCTGGCTGCAGCCTGGGGAGCTGTACAACATCCCGGTGGTGTCGGGGAGAACAGAATCCAGCTCCTTGTGACAGTTTTCCCCACACAACATCACAATCAGCCAAACACATTTGTAATCTACTGCAGCTGGTGTTTCTATAATTGATAGAGATATAAAAGCCCTTTTTGCTAAAGTTGTACTTTTGTATTTTTTTTTTTTCTTGGGGGAGTTGTGAGAAAGCAGCTACAAAAAGCAAGCTTTAAATTTCAGATAATGCAGCTCCCTTTAGAATCCCAAGCTTAAAGCAAGTAGTTACGAGTTTTAGCAATGCAAAAAAAAAAAGAAAACTGAGCTAAAAACAAACATTTATTTTACTTGACGTAGCAAAACAGTGGATTAAAAAGTTAAATCAATGTGCCGTCTGAATGGTTCCTGCTGTAGCTGCAATTTCAAATGAAATAAGAATGTTATAAAAACTCCTGCATATTAGGCACATTTGGAAACGTCTCCTTGTAACTGTTCTTTAAGTGTTCTGTCCATGAGCACTAACAGGTCACTGCACAGGAAATGCAAAAATATGTTACATTTTAATCAGGGCATATAAAACACTGTCTAGAATGTTACATTGCCCTTGGGAATCTGTAGTAAGTAGGGGAACTTTAACAAAGTCCAGGTCACTCTCCCCATTACATCACTGTAAAGAAAATTATTAGATTAAATTGTATAGATGTCGTATATTAGAACTTTCCCAATTGTAGGATGATGGCTAAGAGATGCTTATTTCCTTGGAGAAACCCGTGGTCATACCCTTGTACAGACTTTGTATCCTGAAAATAGGGCATTTTAAGTGAATCAAAGTGTTTTCAAACAATTATAATGAAAGAGGACAAATATAAAAATGAGCCTGTTCATATATTTACTCTGACAACAAATTTCAGCACTTTGCTCTAATGCACACATAAGGAAGAAAACAATAATAAAAAATTAGAAACCTGGCTGGCTATACCTCATAGGTGATAAAAACTGAAAGAAGGCATTTAAGCAGAGATGCTTGGAAATGATTAAGGTAAAATGTCCCTAAATCAAAGAAGTGGAAATCCAACTGTTGGTGATATCACAACATCGCTCTGCTGCCCCTGCAAATATTTCTCAAAATGATTTACCTCTGCTTAGCCTGAACCACAAGTTTATGCAAACTCTAAGAAACTCACAGAAACAACAAAAGAGCAATGCCAGGATGAGTGTTTTCTGGATTAACATTCACAGGATTTTAGTTATTGAATGCGCCACCTCTGCGGAGGTGACACAAATCTACAACATCCTAAAGGCCAATGCGCTCTTCTCTAGCTGATTCTAGTTCAAGTTTTGTCACTGTCTTCCAGATAGAAAGATTCTGTTTCTGTGAAAAAAATCTCTCTTGGGGCAGCAAATGAAATAAAATAAAAAACCCTGCCCCAAGTAAAACCAAAGTCAGAGATGCAAGGGACCAGATCCTGCTGAGCTAGATGGCAGTTGCTCACACAGCGACACAGGGATCAGCCCACTTCAATTTGCATGTTGTGGCATGAGAAGAGATCTCAGACTAACAGGCCCTTTTTAATCTAAACAGATATCTGTGGTTGAAACTCCTGGCATTATTCTCTGTATTTTCTCCTCGCTGCTTGCTTTTGTACAGCTACCTAACTGCCAGTAATTTCCACGCTCTGTTCCAGCCTACCCTCCTCCCGGGACCTTGTACCACCCCAGCCTGCTGACCAGGCAGCTCCTCACACTCATCTTCTCTATGCTATTGTACATTCTATATGGCTTCCACCAACCTCTCAGTGTGCTACCTGCTCTCCTCAACAACTCTCTTCAGCCAAGGTGTGGCCCCGAGCTCAATGCCCACCACTCCTCCAGACTCCAGCAGGGAATTAGGGTTTCCTTCATTTTGATGGTCCTCATGGACACTGCTGAACTGCCTGCACAGCGCCTTGGGGGCTGCCTCCACAATGACACCACCACTTAACTGACAAGGGGCTCAGCTCTGGCAAGTTTTAAGCAAATTTTTCTACCTTTTCCTCACAAAAAGACATCCCCTGAGGCTGAGTACCCACCTGGGGAGTGCCAGGCTGGACCCCAATGAAGCCTGGAGGCTCCTCACTCTCCGTGCTCCCACACAATACCAGTAGCAAGCAGTCCTACACACAGTACCTTCCTTCTATCTGAAGCATATTAATTTCCTGCACACATCTGTCCCCTGCCTGTGATGAAGCCAGGGACTAGTCAGGCTTTTGAAAAAGCAGGCAAGGACAGCTAGGAACCACATATGTGGAGCCACACTTACCTCTACCCAGGCCTTAACATAGAGAGAATCTGCTGGGTGCATACACTGCAAAAACTAATGCTGGGTATCATGTTCTATACTGACCTGGCAGCAGAGTCAAGTGTACATTTTTAGCACCATTTTCAATGGACATTTGACAATTTTATGATCTCTTCTGTCTTTGCCCCTGCTTGTCCATGCTCTGCTTCCTAAATTTCCCTGCTTCCCATTTCAGAGCCCATACTCTAGTTAAGCACACAAGACTGACCATTTCCTCATTCTCCTTTTACTGTTTAGACCCACTGCTGTCCCTGCAGCAGGGAACACAATTGTCCTACTTACTCCCAGCTAAAACATATTTTAGGGGAATGTAATCGAAAAAGAGAAACTAAGAACAGAGCATGTGCGGTGGAGATGGCACATTGGAGAATGCTGTGTCACCTTCTAAAAATTCTTTGGCAACGACAACTTTTAGACTTTGTAAGTCAGACAAATTTGGGCGGATTTTCTCAGAGAAAGCAGAAGATATCTCTGAAAAATGTTCGCGTCACTGCCAGAAAGCACAGTGGTCCCACAGCTTTGAAATAAACCCTGATGTACATCTTTTCATTTTTTGCCAAATAACATCCTACCCTAAATTATAGGAAGAATATTTTAAGAAAGGAAACACAGATTTTGACAATGGAAATTATTGCTTTGAGCAGCTGAGAACCAGAAACATGGGAACCAGAAGAAATCAAACGTCTCAACAGAAAACCCCAAACAACCTGGACTATAGGAAGAGTTGTCCCCAAAATCTAGATGATAATGTTGCCATGCCCCTGGCTATGCAGCATCTATACAACACTACTCTCAAGGCCTCCACCGGTTCTCTGGTCTTTTTGAGATCTTCTCTGGTTTTATTCCCCCTTTTTCATTATCACATAGCTGAACTTTTAGCCAGGCAGATAAAGGTGCTGAGCCCTGGGTATCAATGTTGGCTGCTTGTTCTGTCCCATCCACAGCATGATGTCTCTCCTGTTAAAATAATCATCTGGCTAGAGGGATCATCAGACAAAGCAAACAAAATAAATCCATAATTCTGAAGACAGAAAAGGTTGATGGCTCGTTTGGTGTTATTTGAGCTGTTTGCTTCTTTGTTTGTTTTTTTCTGATGCAGAAGACAGTAAGTGTTCAAGGCTACAAAACTCAGGCCTGAGTCCCGGATTCATTCAGAGGGGCCCTTGGCCATGAATTTCAGCACAGATTAAAAAATTCATAGAAACTCCTTTTTAATCATCAGGTATTCAGCTTCTCATTACTGACATATGCTTTAATGATAGTGCCCTTAAATTTTGGTCTAGTTTTAAAAACACAATTTGCTCAAATTCAATAAAAAATCTAGAGCTCTACAATGGGGCCCCATAATTTTGCCCAAGTGCTTTTTCAGTTCTAAGGTGTGTTTGAAAGGAGTTTGCTATGTCAGGTGACGTTTTGTTAGCTTTTGACAAGGGAAAATGTTTAATACCCTCATTTTTCCCCTGCTCTGAATATTAGTTTAATTGTCACAAATAATTAAATGCTTACGAGCAAAAGACATCTTCAGACATTTTGACAATACATATTAAGTGATGCTTTAAGGGAAATCTGCACAGATCGGGTTTTATTTGTTATGCTAAATGATGATGCATTCTGATTGCATTTGCTCCTTATTTGTGTGTGCAACAGGAGATGTTCTGTAAGGAATAAAATGACAGTATCTGACAAGCTAGGAAATGTCTGGGCAAGGATACAGGATAAGGAACCCTAAAAGGGCATTGTTTATGAAGGGGCAATGGGATAGAGACACTCCCTTCAATCTAAGGCAATGAAAGGTGCCAACAACTAAATTATAGTTAATAACAGTTAAAAAATAAACATAAATTATGTATACAAGGCTCAAGCTCAAGGACTTTGGACCACTGAAAATATATATCATTATATCAATTATCAAAGAGAGACAAATTTCCATCCTGGGAATTTGCATGTGAACTCTAATAACCTACTATTCAGAAATAGAGGCAAGCATTAATTTCCTCATGAAAAGGAGCCATGGGAGAGCTTCCCAAGTCTCTAGCTCCAGAGAAGAAAGCCCTACCTGGTGCTTCAGCACCAAATGATCTTGCCTCTGTTCAAGAGGGTAGCAGGTGGTCTCCCAGGTATGGCAGATTAGCCCTGCATTACCTAAGATTTATTCTGAGTTCCTGTCAATATAATGGCTGAAATGACCATTCCTGAAAGGTAATATGGTGTGAAAATAAACATAAACAATCCTTAATGAATCCATAGGCTATTACTGGCAGCATATTTCTTCTATAGGCAATACATATATCTCCATCTTAGAAAAACAACACTGTTCTTGATCAAGGCTTAACAATTCCAGTTTACACAAGAGAGGGAACTGAGGAAGGTCCATGGGAACTGTGTGGTGCTAAAGGCTTTTGAAAATTCAAGTCTCTCTTTAGGTGCCCATGTAAGGATTTAGATTCTTAAAGTTAGAAGCCAACTTACAAAAATCAGAGTCTCAAACTCTATTATCAGAGATTTCCAACAATGTCTGGCAGTTTGAGTGGAGGAAAAATGTGTATGTTCTGTTTAGTTCCAATTAAACCAGGCTTTTTGTATTTCTCATTATACACTGTCAGAAGTACAAAGCTAGATCCCAGGTCTGACAGTGAAAGATAGAACAGTGTATCAGGGAATAGTGACCATAACCAAGTTCTCTGGTCCTGAAGCTTATCACTGACCAAAACCACACCTAAGGACAATTGAGGAAAGGTAAAAAACTATTCTGCCTAAAACAATTGTCTTCTAAAGCTCCTTTGGCTCGTTAACAGAGCTCTGCTTTCTCTCACTGGGAGTCCTCCCACTTTAGGGAGCTCCTGGATATTAGCAAAGTATCACCTCCTCTGCTATGGGGAGTTGCACAGAAGGGATGTAACAGCCTTTCCAGCTCCCCTCCAGTGTCAGTTCCCTAGTGTCCCTGCTGGGCTGCTCTCTCTTCTCACTCCAGCAGCATGCAGATGCCTTGAGCCTCCATCCTAGTTTTTTTCTCCTAGAAGTGCACTGACGATAGAACTGTGATCTAGTACCTACAGGAGGGAATTAGGAGCAGATGCTATTTGACCTTGAGCAAAGCAGCTAATACCTCTTGGCTTCAATTTGCCTTTCTGTAAAATGGGGGGAAATAGTCTACTTCACTCAGTTATTCTGAGGAGTACCTAACATTAGTGAGAAATCCTTGGAAGAAAGGTGCTAAGTGTGAAGAAATATTACCCCACTTCTTAACAAAGCACACATACGCGAGTAGGAACCATGCAGCCAATCAAAAGCACTAGAAAGCTTTCAATTTTTTGTAGCATTTAATGCTACAGATGATCAATGTAAGTACTTAGCTTCTTTCTCCTTTCACATGTTAATTCTACTTGTACTGTGCTTATAAATGCTGTGAAATAGGAAACAAACCCAAAATTTTGGTGGACCAATGTACCAGCTAGTATAAGGTTATGTTTCTTCAGTACAAAACTGTATATCATGAAAGATATCTTCTGTGACATCCAGTCAGTCTCTGGGAGTAAACGAGTTCTTCCTGTATGTGCAAAGGCAATTGCAGGACCCACGGATTGTTGTGTTGATTCCCAGTGTATTTACATATGGAAAATTCAGAGAAGAATCTTTCAACAACAACAAAAATGAAAAATTACTTCTGTCCATGTGGAGGGTGAGTGATAGCAATAGGCTTCTTGTCTACACATATGAAACTGCACCAATGTGCAGATTTTCATTCCAATCTCTTGCTTAGGGAGAGTGTGACTAGGAAAAAAAAATAGATCTTTGCTGTTGAGGTATTCCAGAGAATTTAATTATTTTCATTAAAACCAGGAACTGTGTGCTGCCCTTTTTTCAAGAGAAATTCTGCACTGAATCCACATAAACATACCGAATATCACTTCAGTAAAGTTGTTTGGGGAATATATAACAGCATTTTTTAAGTTATGAAAGCAATATTGAATGAGATTTACTACAATTTAAGATAAGTGGGCCTTAATTTTATATGAACAGAGAGACTGAAAACGCAGCCAGAAAGAGTTCTGATTATATTGTGCTGGAATATTAGGCCTTGTGCAAAATTGCCCCTTTTCTCTTTTACATGCATAAAAACAAGCACAACAGGCTTTTCAATTAAACGAGCCTTTTGAGAGGCAAGCAGGAAGAGCCAGAAAGCTTCTTAAAACTTTATTGCTTTTTATCTTTGTCAGGTAGGGATGTGTATTAAAAATGACCTGTTTTCAGTGCATAGTCCTTCCTGCAAGTTTTTTCCTCCTGTTTGACTTATCAATTTTAAGGGTTCCCCAAGGTGGTAATGGAGGGGTTGATCTGGATTAGTTTTCCCCATATACTCAGTAGTTTTTCTTTTCTATAACCATCTAGAGCTAAGGATGCTTCCCATAGTCTCTTTAGCATCGTGACTAACTTTAATGAGCCCCAGTATCATTAGACGATAGCAGTTTACAGAAAACAGGGAGAAAAGACACAGAAAGGAAAAAGATACAGCTATAATAGATACAAGCCGTGGAGATGAAAGAAAGAAGTCAGCATCTCATTTGCATCAATACAATAAAAATACAGCATTAATGTTGCCAGTTGTAATTTTTCTTTTCTTCAATAAAGTTGAACCTGATTGTATCTGGGAAAAAAGCAACAACAAAAAGTAGGCTGTGCAAGTGTTTAGACTTTAAAGAACAGCCACTGGCTATTAACTTTCTAGATTTAACTGCCACTAACAGCAATCTCCACAAAACTTCAATTGAATCCACTCCTCAAGAACTGATGGTCTGATCTCTTAACTGCTTTGTTTATAGCAATACGAATTCAGAGCTACTATTCACATAGCTCCACTTCGTCATTATGTTACGTATTTGGTTTACTGGTATTATGTGTGTGTGCACATGTAATTATATATGCAGACACATGCCAGTTTATCACCAGAATCAGTCGAAAGATTTATTATTGCTAACCTTGTTTATTCAAAAATCACGAAGCACAACCTCGAAAATCAGAAAACTAGCTGAGAATTATGAGACGCTAGATGAGACGTTAGAAACAGTCACTTTGAGAATCATAGCATTTTCCTTCTGGCACACAAATTTCTAGACTGCATCTTTTCAAGTTCCTTAGTTCTCCGTATCAGGGAGTTTAAAATAAATATTCTTTTAAAAACACGTATTGGGCACGTGCACAATCACCAGAGTCCAGGAACTGGGGGTTTAAAGAAAATAAACAGCAACAAAGGACTTACAGTGCCCGCAACTAACAGCACAAGAGTTTTAACATTTCGGCAAATATTGGTGGAATACTTTAACACTGTTCTAAGCAACTGAGCTTCCCAGGGACTGTCAATAAGGATGGTGCCTGCCTCTCCAAGGCAGGTGCTTGTCTCTCCATTTTGCAGGTATCTATGTGTGCATATCTGAAGAGGATCTATTTCCAATACATTTAGGACTGTTTGTTCTATTTAACTGTGGAATTTCACCAATACTTGGGGCCATCAGGTGCTGCACATTATAAACTATGTATTTTTCACAATCGAATCCTGTCATTTTGAAGCTATTGTTGTGACTTTCTTTTTCCTAGGGCAAAGGCTGAAAACATTTCTTTTGAGGAAACAAAGATTCTCTTCATTTTTCTAAATGGAACACTTAATGCAACACTTAGATCAGAAGACCAGTTTTTCCACTTCTTTTTGCCTGAAAAACCTCTCAAGGTAACGGACAGAAAGCCAGAAACAGTTAAAGAGGGATGTGTAAATCTACTGGGAAACAGTGTGCTTCCATGATGCGTTTCTCCTTGAAACCTTTAAAAACACACAGTTCACTGTCAAGGCATTTCTGATTTTCAGAAGACACTATTATAACATGGTAAATATTACTCAGGGCCAAGATCCAACTGCATCAAGTGAGAGGTAACCTTAATGAGAAAGAATTGACTTTCATCCCTAAAAGTACACGGAACTTTTAGATTTCCAATTTTCAGAACCATCTTCATGCACCGAGAGCTGCTGCTTGTGTGTACAACATTAACACTGCACACTGCAAAAGGATCCTTTAAAAGACCATAATCACCTACAGGTACCAAGGAACAGTGTGCGATAATTAGCACAGAGAATGGAAATGTGTTTGAGAAGCAAAGCTAGCTGAGCAAGCAAAATATCTCAGTCATACAGACTTCAGAAAGAATAGCATGTACTACACAAGGTACAGGCAGAACTCTCCCTCGATTTAAAGCTTAATGGAAGAATCTGGTCCCTCGTCAGAGGCAAAACATTAATAAAGAAACATGTACATTTGATTTGGTAGCTAAACGGCCCCCTCTTACATAGGCAATCTTTACACAAGCCAGCTACCCATTGAAGCAAAGTGCTGAGTAAGAGCTGCAGAACTGGACCCACTCTCATGTAAATTATTGTAATTAAATAGGTAATGAAAAATCACTGCTCTTGCACAAATGAAATGTAAGACTTCAGCTGAGAGTGTAATGTGTTTCCAGTTGACTCCTATATCAGATTCGGAGACAGATGAAAATGTCTCTCTGCTTGCATGAGCACGCTTTAGAGTTAAAACTTCACAAATATTTTCGTTTTACAGAGAGGAGGGAAAAACAAAGGCTTATTTTAGCAGTAAAGTCAGTAGGATCTCCCTTTTTTAAGGCATAATATGGTACACACATGTCGCAACCTGAGAGGTATTAAATGGAATTTGAATAATACTCTTTTACGTTTGCTAATAATACGTCATCCAGTAGAAGAACCAGGCCTTGTTCTTCCCTCCACTAGCTGACATGATATTTTTTTTTTACATTTGAGCTCTTAAGATCTGCACAATAGCTTAACACAATAAGTGTTTAGCCGCTGGTTCCAACTGTAATTGATAGAGTACAGTTCCATTCCCTCTGCTGCTGCTAAGTTGGGAATTGCAGCCACAGCAACTGACAGCTTTTTTTTTTCTTGCCTTTTTTTTTTCCCTGTGAGTCTGGAGTTGCTCTCTGGGAGTGATGTCCTCATCGGCATGGGAAGTAAAATGATGGGAGAAAGGCTCATCCTGGCCTTGTGCTACAGAGGAACTCCAGGGACCTCTTCCAGGGGAAAGAGTTACTTGAGGTGGGTGCTACTAATGAGAACAAAATACAGGAGGGGAAAACTCTGATATACCAAATCCTGGCGTTTTGAAGACAACGAGCTTTTCAATTAGACAGCACAGAAAAGGGAGAGAGCATTTATGCAAAAGAATTTCTGACAATGAACATGTTTTTTTAAAATGCTATAAAGCTGTCCATTTATTGATGGAAACATCTTTTATTTCACAGTCACAGGGGCTGAACTCTTGGTGAGTCCCACTCTTTCTACAGCGATAATGTATTGTGCTTTGATATGTGAGAGTAAAATTGATATAAGGAAACGGTAGTTAAAATGAACATGATTTCAATTGTCCCATTTAGGCTTGAGTTTTGACATGGAAAAAGACTACATAGCAGCTTCAGGCTTAGTAGCCAATTCCAGGATTTAATGCAAATGGCAACTAAATTTGGCACCTCTTTAGCTGCAAAAGTACCTATTTTGGAATATATTAAATTAACCAGGATTTTAAGGCTCCTCTTGTTTGTGAACACCTTGGCTTTTTTGTCATCTGTCAGCATCATGATGTGCACTGTAACTGAAAGGTTCTGAGGCATGAGCTATTTAGGTGGTTTTGATGTGCACTTGCTTTTCTGGAGGATGTTTAAACAAAGCAGTACTGCCTTTTCTACAGTTTCATTCAGTACAGCTTTCCTGGAACCTGCTTCTATTGCCCCTATAGTAAAGGACACAAATAATACCCAAAAAGCCACAAAGCTCTTGGTTATTAATGTATGTATACATCGCTTCCTTTTATCACAAAAATATACCTACCAGACCTAGCTGGCCATTTCCTCTGTTCTTTGCAGAAACAGAATTTCACTTTCTAAATATGCTTCTGGTTTAAATAACCTTTTATTACTAAGGTGCAAACTGCCGCTTTCCAGTACTGACTGCTAACCGTCTTCTGTTTGCTGCTCTATGAGGACTCTTCCAAAACCAAAACTCTCTTATTCTACACCTCCAATAAACAAAATAAATGTGACTGATATCTGTTTCTGTTGTACTTTTCCTGAGCTATGGTTCTTAGGTAGCCTACTGGAGCTGAGAGAGAAAGAAAGGAAGAAATACAGAATTGCAGCCGGAAAGGGCATTAAGTCCAGATTCCTCTTTGCAGGCTTTAAAAAAGCAAACTAGCAATTCATGATCACAAAATAAAATATGCACATTTAAACAAGCTGCAGGGGAAAGGAGAGTTTAATCCAGTGAAATTGTGTTTGAAAGCTATTTCATACCCCTAGGAATAAAATCTGAATAGCAATTCTGCTTTGCTCCCACCCTTTTTCCACCCTTCTGTTAATATATTACCATTTGTTATGGAATTGTTACAAGACTTCTACCCCAGAGGTGGCTGCATTTCATTGAAGGATGAAGTACTTTCTGGGCCTTAGTCTCTTCTTACTCACAGGAGCAGACAGTACTCATTGCAACTTCACTGATGCTGCTAGTAAAGCTATTTATGATTTGCACCTGAGCAAGAGAAGAATTAGGCCCACAGCTTGTAAAGCCCTTTGTGATTCATTTGGGTGAAAGCTGCAGCACAAATGGGTTGTTTATCGTAAACAGAAGTATGATATTAAAGCAGGCACTGATACAAAGAGCTGCAACTATCTCTGCTTCAAGCATTATCAAAATGGAAATGACGCCCTCAAAAAGGAATGACGATTCAGAAAAGATTCGGCCCTGGAAGGATCAAAATGCATTTGACAGAGTTTCGGTGTTGCTGTGAAATAAAGTGTCTTTTAAAGTGTAATCTGAGATCAAAAATCCCCATTATCAAACATAAAGAGTGCTCCATTTATCCAATTACACTACCTTGTTTCATTACAATGGTCTGTAATATATTTCTTAGGAATACAAGGCTTAAAATTAATAATAGAAAAGGACAAAATTGCCATGTATATTTCTCCAGATAGATTTTCATCTAGCAGCAGGACTTCACTTCTGATTCACTCTCTGGTTCTCTCTAACCTTTACATTATTCATTAATCAAACTAGAAACCTGTTTTCAAAGTCAGAGCATGGTAGTAATTATTTACAGTTGTGCATAGTATTTAATTTTAAGCAATGACAAAAGTAGGCATGTCCAGAATCATAACTCTTATCATTTTTCTCCCGTTAGAGGTGAACTATCTAAAGAAGCTAAAAGTTACAAACTTCTCTTCAATATCTCTGCTGCCATCAAGACAAAACGCAGTGCAACTGATACCTTTGAACTTGTACAACTTAAAATAAATAAAAGTGAAAATTAAGTAATATATAATGTATTACGTCCTTTAAATAAAAGGAATAAGGAGCTTTGCTATCAGCCTTGATGAGCAATTAATTTCTTACTGCACAGTCTGTCTACTGTCACTTTGAGGTATTTTTCACCATACTAAACAAACCCTCAGTACTATCCCTGAAAATGAAAGTCAGTTTTAAGAACTATATACAACAGGCATGTCTGCTCTTTGAAGCCCCCTCTACCCCCCACAAACACACAAATACAACTTCAAAGGAGAAGAACTATCGCAAACGTACAAACCTACTTCAAATCAGCTATGCTGGATGAAACTGGACTGCATTTGCAGTGTTTTGCTCACCTGAAACAACATTGATCTGAGGACAAATACAATCAAAGAAATACACCACTGAAGAGCAATGCACATATTATAATGAGAATAAGGAAGGGGAGATCTAATGGTGGTCATTCAAATTTCTCCCTCATCATTAAGATGCTCAAAATGCTGTAGTATTATGGATAAAAACATCTTACTGTAAGCTCAGAAGGGAAATCCCGGGAAACAACAGCCTAGGCTTTGCTCGCAAAAAATTACTTACTCTCTAGTCTGTGTTTCTGAAAAAGAACAGGGTGCTCCTTCTACAAAATGATATTAGACACATTCAAAGTGAGAATTCCACTTGGAAAACAAAATAAAATGAAGCCTCATACTCCTGATTGGGGGTGGGGGGGGAGAGAGAGCAATTCTAGCACTGTCACTATGATGATCAGCATCCATGAAAAAACCAGCTATTTATCCTGCAAGTTGAAAACATTAATGCCTTATTCAGATACAGCCTCTTTGTGAATAAAACAATAACTGCAACTCATCAGAGAGTTCTTCCAAACACATACATACATATATATATATGTGTGCATTTTTAGCTTAACTATTATTTATGGTTAAAGGGGATCTTTGCTTGCCAGGAATCACAGCAGCAACCTGCATAGGTACATTCATTGGTCACATCCCAAAAGACTCTGCCTGCATACCACTGTCCTACACCTATAGGAATGTGGCAAAATATGTAAGTTTATAAAAGTTATGCATGTCCCAGTTTCTCTGAAATGACATTTACCTCTGAACAAATCTCAAGTGCTACTTGACAAAGTTTATTCGAGTATGCCACTAAACTTGCCCATACATTCTGTCCCATATATCATATGCTACACCTTGAAAATATTCAGAGGGGGAGGAAAAAATCAGTAAACCTTTTTTAAAGTAAAAACATAAAATAGTAGTTTTCTTTCAAAACAGTCTGATGAAGGACACAAAGGGGGAAAAGGGGAAAAAAAAGAGAAAAAAAAAAGAAGGAAAAAAACCCTGCCTACATTAAAAGCCAAACAAGATAATAATTGTGCATGTCTGGCTAAGAGAATCTAGAGGGCAAGCCTTACGTCATTGGCACTTGGGTTACCATGGTGAGTGATTTATTGATATATATCAAGAATGAATAGATCAAAGGCAGCAAGATGACAGGTGATCAATCAAATGTCAAATCAAAGCTGGCAATCAACTGGAAAGCTGATTTTTCAGTGGGTGGGTCTGGCAGAAGAAAAATGAACTTCCATATTGCGCTTCCCAGAAACAAAACCCCACCACACTATTAAAAAAAAATAAAAAGCAATTAAGCAGCCTGAAAGAAAACTCTTTGAAAAGATTTACTATACAGTCCCACTCATCTCTTTCTTTTTCTTGGCCCCCAAAAGAAAAAGAACACCCTTCAGACAACAAAACAAAACACTTCCAAAGTTGCAAACTATTTTCTTCTTTAGAAAATATAAAATAAAAGAAAAAAAAATTGCAAAACCACTTGGCATGTGCAAATCTATAAACTCGGCTACAAAACAAAAGAAGGATTTGATTTGAAAATGTGGATTGTCTTCTAACAGACAGAACGTTTCATTTTATTTCCTGTTGCAATTTTCACCACTGATGATCAAAGGCTGAACTTCCCCACCGGGTTCATCAGCAGAGACAGTCCCTGTACTATTTCAGGCATACACAAGGCGCACACACACACACACACCCGCCAGCAATGCCACCAGAAACACGGCGAAATAAAAGATAAACCACACCGACCCACTTCGCGGAACACACGCTTTAAAAACAAAACCCACCAGGAAGGGGGGTGGGGTGGTAGAAATCAGAAAGAAGAGGGAAAAAATTAAAAAGACTAAAGCGGGAAGCAAAGGGGAGACTGTTTTCGGTTCGGTACGTGAAAGGGGCCGGGGGAGAAGGGGAGCCGAGTGAAAGAAAGTTGGGGGGAAAAGTTTAGCCAGGGCAGGATGTGAGCTCGGAGCGGGAGGCAGCGGCGACCGAGAGCGGTGGGAGCGGCGGGAGGGTGGAAGGGGACAGCCCATGTCAGAGTGAAGATCTTGGCAATAAGGAATGAAACTGGCTCCATAGAGTTACGGAGGGAAAGGGAGGGGGAGGGGGGATAAATAAATAAAGATCCAGCCCGGAAAAGCAAGGGTGACCCTAAATAATAATAAAGATGGGGGGTAGGATTGGAAGGAGCGGAGAGACAGAGGCTGTGTAAGTGGATGGCTTCTCCTTACCTGCAGCCCGTTTGGGTGCTTGCTGTTTCCTCCTTGGCATCGCTCTACTTTCTCCAATCTCACTTCTGTCCCCAGATCCGAGAGCCCTGAGACGCTCCTGAGTCGTGTTTCTCTGCCTCTGCCTCTCAGCTGCTTTCCCCAACACCCCCCCTCAAGTCTCCCCTGCCCCCCTCCTTTCCACTTCACTGATAGGAACCTGTTTGGTTTTTATTTTATTTTAGAGATCTAGGTTTCTTTCTCTCTCTCTCTCTTTTTTTTTTTTGGTTGGCTTTTTTTTTTTTTTTTTTTTTTTTTTTAACTGTTGCAACACTTGCTTTGCTTTGATTCAAACATCCAAGCTCAGGAGCAAATGAAAGGCGCCCACAGTGCCAGAGAATGGCAATAAATAAATAACAAAATAGATACGTATATATTTAAAAGGCAGCACTGGAAAGACTGTGGGGCTGGCTGCTTCCTCCCTTTCCTCTCCTCTCCTCCTCCTCCTCGCAGAGCTGTATGGCGGAGCGGTGCCCGGGTGTGCGTGGTGTGTGTGTGCGTGCGTGTGTGTGCGCGGAGCGCTGCAGGTTCCGTGCTGTCAGATGCCAGGCGGTGAGTGATATGGGAGAGGACAGGGAGGCTTTGGATGGAAGGAAATCTGCGATTCACACGCACACACACTCGCACAGGCACACGCACACACACACACAGACACACACACACACACAGGCAGGGCGAGGCGATGCCAGCAAACATCGATCCACTGAGCAAACTGAACATTAACAAACTCCTCCTCCGCGACCTGATGACAGGATGAAATTTACTCCGCGCAGACGGGCGGCAGAGCAGTTTATTAAAGAGACAGGGCGCGCCGGCCCCGGGCCCGCCGACACCTGGGCCGCTCCGCACCGCCCGCAGCGCCGCGACACCGCCGCTGCCCCCCGCGTCACCGCCACCCGCGACACCAGTCCCCGCGCCGCCGCCCCCGCCTCCAGGCGCGACCACCCCCAGCCAGTTTGTCTCCCGAAGGGGGGCGCTGCGGGAGAGCGGCGGGAGGCGTGCGGGACCCCGCGGGTATGTCCCCGGGGGCGGAAAGGCTTCGTCCTTCGTCCTCTCTCCCTTGAGAAAAGCCGTTTTCACTGGAATAACGGGGAGTGGAGGCAATTCCCCAGGCGTGCGGGAGGGCTGCGGGGGGCCTCGGCTGTCGCTCCCGCCGGTTTGCAGCACCACCGGCTGGCGGCTGACATGCGAGGACTGTGTCCTCAGGTGTGAATGTCTGCGGGGGGCTCGGGGCTGGGGAAGGAGGCCCTTCCTCTCCTGCGCTCTTGCCTTTAACCCTAACGGTTGGCCCAGAGTTAGAAGCAGCAGGGGGAATCGTCGTGGTTGGGTGTGAATGCAAAGTTTGGTGAAGTTCAGGTGAAACCAAAGGCTTCACTTCGGGCTCTTCTGTAATAGGAACGTGCTGCACCGCGGATGAGCAGGGGAGAGCAGGGTTAGGATTTGGGAGAGCAGGGTTTATGGCATGCTAAAATACCCTCTGCTCTCCAGACTCCCCCTGGCACTCACATATAGGGGGAATCAGAATCAGCTATGTCCATCAGATGCTGCCGCACTCTCATGGCAAACCAAATCTATGTCCCATCCAACCGCACAATGCTTCTCACCCTTTCACAGATCCCAACAACCTGCCAAGCCAAGGAGGGTCAGGTGACACTGGAGCTCTGAACAGTTTTGTTCCCCAAGATAACTTCCTCTGCCCCATTTAGTCATTTCAGGCTTTTTTTCCACAGCTGCTGTTAGCACCTTGAGGGTTTAAAAGTGATTTGGGGCTGAAAGGCTGGATTAATTTCTGTATGTTCAACTATAATTTGTGCAAGATATCTTAAAAGTGGATTTTGCAGTAGTCCATAGCCTAATCCAAGGAGTTTGCTATGGAGCTGATTTCTTATATACTTCCCCCCCACCACATTTCCCATTTCTATCTTTCCAAAGAAACTGTTTGCTTAATAGAAATGATTTACATCTCTCTAATATCAGTCTCTGAGACCAGGCTCTGTAACAAAGCACCAGCAAGAGCCGCTGTGTTATAGCCAGTGTCACTGGCGATCTGCAAACCGCAGTCCTGAAGCTCAGGCAGGGAATGAGTTTCTTTGGGAAGACCCCTAAGTGACCTTTGTATTTAGCAGCCTAGTACAAGATTGTGTTTATGAAAGTGTCCACCTAACTGATTTCACTGAAATTATTTGATAGCCTTCCATGCACGAGCTCTAGCAATTTTTATAAGCAATTTTAAAGTATTTATTGGTGCAAGTAAATGCTTAGTTTGAAAGATAAAATAGGATAACACTATAATAAAATACTCATTTTTCCACTTCTGCCTGGCATAACTCACTCAGAAGTGAACAGCTCTGCTTGAATCAGTTGGAATTGCACAGACCTCTTATACCTGTGTGTAGCACATGTAAAATCCTTTTGCTGCACACCAAGGGATTTCTACTTGGTCTCCAATTCAGGCAGGTGTAAATACAGGGCCAAGAAGGGCCACGGCAGCCACAGCAGTGGGACAATTATCCTGGCACTGTGATGAGAAGTGACATACTATCTAATTTGTAAGGGGAGCACTGGACCTGGATCAGGTAGTTCAGGGGCAGGATGGCAAACTAGGGTTTTATTTACGCATTTCATCCTGCCTCGATTTGTGATTTTGAACCCTTCTGCTTCTGCACATTGGTTCCCAATACTTCTAGTTGTTTTTGTTTCTCATCTCCTCCCTAGTTGCAGAGAAAGATGTTGCACCTCTGACTAGGATAGGTTGTTTATGATGAAGAATTGTGTATTAAATACTGCTCTAGCAAAGTGATGTTTTATTAACAGTTCTCCCGAATTATCAGACACAGCATAAGGTCTTGGGATACTAGTGGGCACTGGGGGGTGTGCAAAGGGCAGAATCTGCTCAGTTTTTAACCTCTCCAACTGGGATCTGCTACTTTTGTGCAAGTTGAAAAGAGAGAAGCTCTAGATGTAAGCAAAGCAGCGATTCAGTGTAGTCTGGGATCAGCAAGTAGTGGCTATTGTTCTCCAGTAATGGCTTAAATCCAAATGCTACACACGGGATATGGTATTTGTATCAGTGGTGTTTTCAGGCTCAACATGCAAGATGAGAAAGTCACTGTTTTAAATGGTTACTCCTTTGGGAAGGGGAAATTGAGAAGATGGACTTCTGAGTAGAGCACTAGTGAGATGGCACCCTATCCTCAGTGATAAATGGGAGCATTAACAAGGCTTGGTCGAGAGGAACCCTACAGATTTATGGCTTCCTGTCTCCACCAGCAGATGCCATTATGGCTGACAGAACAGAATGCCTTTCAAGAGGGAACTGTGGTGGGATTATGAAGAAGGGGGGGAAAAGCAAGCAGAATCTGGTGTCCATTTTTATCTGCTGGTCAGAATTCGCTGATTGGTTTGAATAGAGCTGAAACTGGACAGCATTTCAGTGCTCCTGCTTCTGTTATTTTTAACTAAGTTGGTGAAGGTCATTTAGCATCTCTTTTAGCACAGGAAGAACCCATAATATTTACTGAAAGCATTTTTGCACACTTGAATATTAGAGATAATAAAATGAACAGATAGCACTGGAGGCTTCCTTGCGTTATCCAGTGGAATAATCCTGATGGGTGCTTAATGTTTACTTTGGAAATGTAGCAAATGATTTTGAAGCTATATTGAATTTTATCTATTTTTATTACATTGCAGAATAATATTTCTCTTTCCTGACAAAATGTTATGACCAGTAATAGCAATGGCAGTTATGCATGTTCAAAAAAGAGTAATCAAATCTCATGCTTGAGGGCATGAGCTGAATTCCCCACTGGGATCTGGAAGGAATTTTCTCTACCCCCCAACCCCAAATATAGCAACGTACAATCAACTAGGTATGTTCATATAGGTTTTCCAATTTCTTGGCTAGATGCAGATTAGGTGGAACAACAGTGTGATGTGGGACAGTGAAAATTGTCTGTTACTATAGCTTTGGGATGGGTCTGGTCTGATGTTCCAATTAATGTATGTGATTTGTGCTTCACAGTAAAATTTGCAGACATTTCTGCAGTCAATAAAGGGCCAAATACGCTTCGTGTACTTGACTTTGATAACAGTTCCCATCATGAGTAGTCACAACAAACTCAGCTGTGTTACTTGGAGTGTCTTTTACTTTTGTTGTCTGACTTTCTTTCTGTGGCTGCTATGCTGATAATTAAAAGTGGGAGCTTTTTTTTTTTCCCTCCCCTTCTTTTTAATTTGTTTTCCTAGAACTTATATATATGTAGGTACACAGCTCATCTTTAATGAAATTCATCTCAGAGTTCATGATCCCCTTCACACTTTGCCTGCCACTTCTGAGAAGGAAAAATTGGAAATTCTGACAAGTCAAACAAGGGAAAAAAACCCCATAGAAATTATTTGGGTTTGATAAATTAATTTTTTTTTCCAGTGTGTAGTATTATTGCCAGCTTCAGTGTTTTCTTCCTTCTTATTCAGAATTACTGGGGGGGGGGGGGGAACATATTTAGAAGAAATTTGGATTACAATTTTGAAAGAACCAGCTTGACAGGCAGCCTGAGGATTCCTTCCACAAAACAGGGTACCTTAGTAAGTGATCTGGTGCCATCCTCCCTGCACAGTGACAGGATTAACTCTGCTTGTTTCATACTTGAGGCACATTTGACCAACATGATGCAGATTCAACAGTTCCTCTGGGCAGGCTATTCTAGTGGCCTTACCATTAGAAAATGTTCATAGAATCATAGAATCAACAAGGTTGGAAAAGACCATCAAGAAAAGAAAAGAAAAGATCATCAAGTCCAACCTGTCACCCAAGACCTCATGCCCACTAGACCATGGCACCAAGTGCTACATCCAGTCCCCTTCCCTGTTATTGAATGCTTTTTGAAAGCCTGTCTTGCTTCTTTGCATGGTGTTCTCAAATGCAGAACAGTTTGTTTCCTTCTTCTTTGTAGCAGTTTTAAATATATTTGAAGGCTTATGACATCTACTCACCAAACAACACCACCATCTTCCATCATTCCTCACAGGTCATGTTTTCCGGACCTGGCACTATTTTCATTGTTCTGTGGCTGGACAACATATGTTTCAAAGCGCAGTGCCAAAACCTGGATGCTGTGTTGCGTTTGAAATCTTCCCGGCACCAAGTGGGATTACTTCACATGTCTAACATATGACACTCCTGTTTATATGTCCCAGTTTGACATATGCCCTTTTTGCAACAGCATGACACTGTTGACTCATGTACAGCTTCTGATTCACTGTAACCCCAGATGCTTTCTCACAGAACTGCTTTGTAATCAGTTGTCCCCATCCTATATTTGAACAGCTGATTATGCATCAGTGACAACTTTGCACTGATTCATCTTGAATTGCATCCTATTTTTTTTTTCAAACTGTTCCTGCAATTTGTCAAGATCATTCTGTATTACAATGCTGTCTTCAAAGGCTGTTGCCATTCCCCCTGGCTTGGTACCATCTGCAGATATCATGCAAAGTATTTTCTATAATAAGAGTATTGGGTATTGCTGGCTCCAGGACCACCTCCAGACATTATTCCAGCCTGATAATGGGCCATCAAGGTGTAATTTTGAAGCATGATTTCCCAACCTCTTCCAGCCCCCGGCAGTAATGTCACCTGGAGGATATTCTGTAGGTCTCCTATGTTAACTGCTGTGTGAGACAGTGGTAAAGGCTTGCAGAATCAAGATCTGTGACTTCCCTGTCCACAAGAACTGTCACACTCTCATGGAATGGAATTTGGAAGGTTTGACTTAATTTATCCTGAGCAAATCCATGTTTATCTGCTGCTCACCTTCAATATCCTTATTCTAGGTTCTTACAGATAGTTTGATTATTTTGTTCCAGTGTTTTCACATGAACAGAAGGTAAGATGACCTGATGGTCATCTTCCTGCCCTTCCATCCTGAAGACAGCTGCTGTGTTTGCACTGGTCTGAGTCTTCTGTAAACCACTGGTCCTCCATAGGTCTTCAGGGATGATCACTGATAGTTCTGGAATTCTTTTGAGATGAGTTTAATGGCCTGACTTTATATATGTGCATTCTGAGTGCTCATGAAATTCTTCTTCCTACTGTAGCCAGAGCTCCCTCTATTCTGATGCTGGTCTTGATTATTTTTGCAATCTGATCACAGCTGATTCCTGTAGCAAAGATGAAAGTAAAAGAGGCTTTCTTAGGGTGATCTGTCGAAAGCTTTCTCTCTTTGCTGAGTGACAGATGTAATCTTTCCTAGGTCTTTTCCATACAGAGAAGGCGCTTACCAAACACTTCTTATTATGATCCTTTCTAGTTGTATCTAATTTTGTGACTTTCTCTTTGTATTTTTCCACTGTGTGTTCATGGTCACTTAACAAAACTCTTTTCTGTGGGTTTTTCACATTTAGATGATTACTCATTTGTTTATAGAACATATATTTGGGACTTTTTGTAGAACTAATCCTTGCCGTACTATATAACAACCTTTTCTTTCTACAAAGAGGTAGAATAGCAGCACTGGGGTAAAATCCATCCCCTCCCCTCCCCACCCCCCCTCCCCCTTCAAGCATTTCTCTGCACACAGTTTAGTTACTCCAGTTTTGTGGTAGGAAGGTTAAATTTCACCTCCTGGGATGAAATCCTGATATTGCTAATAATTTATACTTTGAGTAACAGCAGGCAGCATTTCCAGAGCCCCTTGCTTTCTAATCTTCAGATAAAGGATTCACCCTTTGGCTGCAAGAAAGGCATTTGATTGTGAACTCCCATCTAACTGCAAAAAAAAATAATCTTTTGTGGCCAAGCAATGAGAATTTAAAACAGTGCAATGGCTTGCACTGCTCTGGCTGCAACTACCTTCTCCAGCCACATCTGTGGTTCATCTACCTTCACAATGTCATCAGCTGAAATATCACATAAGATCTCATTCAGAACTATACATACAGCTCACCATGCATTTTTTAACTATGACATCCTATTTCCAGAATTTATAATTCAGTCTTGCAAACCTACTGCAGACTGAAAACAGCCTGGAAGCTCTCATTTTAGGAACTGATTTTTCCCTCTTTAATCACAACAAATCTCCAGTTAAAAAACCCAACAATAAACACGTCACTTTTTCCCCCTCTTTTTCCCCCCCCCCGAAATAAGAACAGCAACACTGTAATACCAGTTCCCCATCCAACCACCCAAACCTGCTAATCGAATTGGTTTGAGCTGGAAGTTGTTCACCCTGCAATCCACAAACCTATTTTCTGCGGTGAATTTTGAGCTGAGTCCCTAATCAGCAGGCGCATTGGACTAGTGGATTCATTTTGTTTTCTAATATAAAAAATCCAACATCTTTAGGGTGTTGGGTTTTTTTTTTTTTAATAATAACAATTAGCTGGAAGTGGGCAGGGAACAGACTGTAGCCTTCAAGCAGTCCTTGGGGAAAAAAAAAAGAAAAGGGGGGAAAAAAAATAAGAAGACATAACTGGGAAGGAAAAAAAAAGAAAAACTGAAAATGCCATTTTTAGGGTGAACAAGCAACCTCGAGAAGACAGTGTTCTTCCAGAACCTTTTTCCTAAAATACCATGTTTCATTGCCAAATATGTTTTAATCAATTTTTTAAAGTATGCTCTGAATGTTCAAATGATAAACCAGCCATGTTTTCCGCAGTGCCTGCAAACCTGCTGAATACCTTACTGCAAAGTACAACATTTTAAGATGATAGCAGGGTTGTTGTTTGGGTTTTTTTTTTCCCCCCAGTGAATTAAAAAAAATAAATGTGTATCACTAGAAGTGGGAAGGAGGGGAATGAAAAACACAAGGACTGCATCTGGTCTTTTCTTTTCAAGAGCAATGGTTCTAAGGAATCCTGTGCCCATATGAAATTCACACTTGGGTCTTGTCTGTTAGATGCCAGTAGCTAAGAGGTTGTGTCTTCTGGAGGAGGCACAAAAAGAAGGCAGAAGCAGTTTTCCTTTGGAAAGCAGAACATCTTTCCTCTCTTGAAAGCACTGAGGGGTGGGAGAGGCCAGGCTACTTTTAAAGGTGGGTAAGTAAATATTGGGAGCTCTTTGATGCTGTATTTATCTCATCCTTTTAAAGACTGGGTAGCCAGCCAAATAAAGAGAGCAGATAAACTGTAGAAAATATACTACAGCGTTGACAAAACCTGATAAAGATCTACAGAAAACTTTGGGTTAAAAGCTGCTTCCCCTGAGCAGAACACAAGGTAAAGGCATAGATGTTTAGGTCTAAAGCTGCTTTGGTAGCGTGGATTTGACAAAGTATTCAAACACCCCTGCCTGTTTGGATAATTTCATTGTAAAGCATCAGTCACCATGGTATTGGCATGTATCCATTATGTTTGGGCAGTGTAGGTCTATTCTTTCTTTTATTGATATAATTATTTATTATTATTATTAATAGGAGAATCAAATTATGCTGGGAATTAGCATCAGTCTCAAGCTGCACCAGGGCAAGTTTAGGATCAAGGTGAGAAGAAAGTTCTCCTCAGGAAGATGTGAAGATGTTCCACAGCCAATGGAATGGGCTGACTAGGGAGGTGGTGGAGTCACAGTCCCTGGAGGTGATCAAAAAAGGATTGGATGTGGCACTTGGAGCCATGGTGTAGTTGTCATGAGCTGTTAGGTAATAGGTTAGACTTGATTTCTGAGCTCTTTTCCAACCTGGTACCTGAAGAATCTGTAATTCTCCCTGTTTCAACTTGTACCACATCACCATGGAGCCATACTGGGATTTTTTTAGTGCAAATAAAGATGGACAAACACAGCTGACACATGCTAAGCACGTTTGTTTAATAAACAATACACAGAAAATTTAACTGAAATGCCAGAGCCACTGAAAGGGATGTATGTGCCTCTGTCAGATGTGTGATTATGTGTAATATTTTTTCTTGTGTAGCCTGGTTTAAATATGTGCTGTGAAGGAGGTTCTTTGAAAGAAACCATCTCTCTGTAAGTGGAAAGTGCAATCTCAGATACTGAACTGAGGTTGCTTGCACCCAAAGGTAAGTGCCAATCCTTGGTGTTTTGTCTGCAATGTGCAGGTTTCTTTGGGTTAAATAAAATGGGATTTTATCAGTGAGTCACAACACAATCCAAAGAGCATTCTGTATAAATGACTGAAAGTTACAAAAGAAGCAGATCAGAAACATTGAAGTTTTGTGGAAGTCTAAAATGTTAAGTGTAAAAACTGAGAGGCAAAGTAGGCACTGTCATTCCTAACTGGAAATTTAGGAACGAAAAGGAGACACTCAAAACCAAGACTTACTACCAAGTGCTGGTTAGGAAACATGTTTTGTTATGTTACTTGTTCCTGCCTTGCAAAGGTGAGGGTGTTTGGTGTGCAAATGGGTAAACATTTTTCATGGTCAGAGTACATCTCATCTCTGAAAATATGTCTAAGGCTGCTCAGTTTGGCTTTAAGTGTCTTCCATTAAAAAGCAGGATACTTAATGGGGGAATGGAATTCTAGTTTTATAGAACAGTATTACAAAAGGAGACATCAAGCCATTTTCATGGAAATTGAGTGACACTTTTATGGGCCTCTCTCTACTTCTGCTTTTAATATAAACCATATAGTAAATACAGGTGAAAGGAAAAAAAGGAGAAAAAAAAAGTCCACCTGTCAAAATATAGCTCTGTTTGGTTACCTCTGTCCATGGGACAATTTTAGTAACCTGTCAATCAATGGGCTGCTAAATAGCCTCTCCAAAGCACAATCTGCTATTTCAGACGACATCAGCGTGTCAATCATTTATTGAATCAAAGCCAAATTTGAAGCAAAGCAAGCCCAGTTTGTCAATCACTTCTCAGTATTCTCTCCACTAACCACCTGACAGCTTTTAACTTTTCACTTTTATATTCCATGCTGCTAGTTAAGATTCTTTCATTTTTAATTGGGCTTCTTTTATGATTGGTAGCTAAGCAACTAATATGTTGTTTTATATGGTAATAATGGGCCTAAACTTGAGAGCTTTCTTGACCATTCCTATTTGTTGTTGGGAAATTATTTTCCTTCAAGTTGCTAAATAGCAGATGTAGCAGAAACAGTTATTTAATTATGGGTTGTCCTGTTGTTTCTATCTATAAACACTTTTGGCACTGTTTAAAAATAAACACTGCATGCGCTGGCAAATATATACTGAGTGATTTTAACTCCTGATAGTGTCCCTTGGAATTTCACTGCTCATTTGCAGGGGAGACTGGGGGCAAAAATAATAGTATTGCAAAAAATTAGTTTGGAAAATTATTAGCAAAGGACAGAGCTGTCCAGAATCCTGCTAGGCTTTAATCCAACCTGATCAGCTTTCAGTCTTAATTTAGGTACAATTACATTTCTGAGGCCAAATACAATGCTCTGAACCACCATCTTTCAAAACAAGCCAGAGGCCCTTCCTGAGCAAGCTCAGTTTGTTTTTCAGTTTGAATCAGTGTTTTGAGCTAATTAAGATCTTCTGTATCTGAGATATAAAACTTTTGTGTCAGAACTGGGTCCCCCCCCAAAGATGACCACAAATCCTGCTGTGGTCTCAGTCTCATCTTCCCATCATGCACAAGCTGAACACTACTTTCACATGCCTAAAATGATATTACAGCGCGTAGTAAATGTTCTTGCCTTTCTATTCCTAAAGACTGTCATCGGTAAAGTCAATGTGTTGCTTTCAGACAGAAAGAATTAACCTTCTATCTTTTCCATGAAAGGAAGTTTGGAAAAAGAACTATTTCTGTGTTACAGAAAATTCTATTTTGGGTTCAAAAGAGTTTTCTTCATTTAATTCTTTTGCATATCTGTTTGATGGGCTTCTGGCTGTCTTTTGACAGACTGCTGTCATCTGGTTTGATCCAAAACTGTGAAACTCCAGATGTGCCCAAGAACTTGGGAGAACATGGGTAGAGTTTTGCAAAAAGCTTCAGTAGGTTTCAAGGCAATCTGACACAAATGTACTTCCCAGTCCTATTTGAATTTTACATTGGTTCTTGTAATTGTTTTTTACCAAAGACTCAGTAAAAGAGACTGACAGCCCATGAAGATTGACAGTGGTGAGGCACATGAGGAGTTTGGTGGAGTCTAGAGTGTTTCAGAAATCCAGTCCAGATGCTAAATGGAGGTCCTTTCCTCCTGTTAAGAAGCTGAGGGAGATTCAGCTGATGGGACATATGCTGGTACTAAGACTAAGTGCCTCTCTCTTCAGAGGAAGATCCTAGCAGACTGTTGAGATTGGACAATTAATAAAGTAAAACAAAGGCTATAAAGCAGCTCATCCTTTGAAATTTGAAAACAGCAGCTACTCCTATATCACATGAAAGGTCTTAAGAAAATGTGAAAAAATAGGTATTTTTCTCTTGATGAGATTTCTGAAGCCTTCCATTGAATTCAATGGTGTTAAGTAATGATGAACTAGTATGAGATCAAGGATGGGCATCTACTGTTCTATGACACTGACAGATGTGGTGTGAGTTTGCCTGACTGCAGAAATGATTAAGAAAGATTTTTTTTAATGGACAGATTTGTACTATTTATATAACTAGATATTAACAAAAGTTTTAAAAAGGTGTTTTGATCCCAGACTGCCTCCATAGTTTGGCACAGATTGTTAATCTTGGCTCAAAGGGTGTTCAGGCCTGGCTGAACGTGATGCTTAGCTCTTGTAGTTCAGGCATCTGAGCAGAGGGGAAACCCACACAGCACCCACCCACACAGCACCTGGCCTGTGAATCAGCAGAAGACTCTCAATGGAAGAATTAAGATACACATAAGTATTATACCAACAGGAGAAGGGCAGGGTCAGGAAAACCAGAAATGCTTGTGGGGAATTTTTTCAAACGGCACCTTCTTGGTCATTCACATAAATGATACTAAGAAATGTGCTTCTGCACAAAGAAATGTCAGTCTGCCTGCATGTGTGTTATTACCCCTGTTCTATAGCTCTTTGGACCAGAAGAGGTGACACTTTTATGTTATTCAAGCATATAAGTAGCATTTCTGTTTGATGATACCTGTTGGTCAAGAGCAACTCCATAGCAGGTTGGTTGAAATTCCCAGCTGGGCAGAAATGCTGGAGCAAAGTCGCTCTCTGTGTATGGATGGGATAGTTTGCTCAGTCTTCAACACACCCACTGGAAGTCAGTGACTCCCTTCAGTTTCATTGATTAGGCAGGCGCACAAGGATTCACAGGGTTTATAGAGCCATTTGTCCCAGGCAAACTTACAAATATGGGGTCTGAATCTGTTCTTCTCTTAATTAGTGGTAATTTTTCTCTGAGCACTTACTGTGTAGTAAGATAGACACCTTACCTAGAGCTAGTATGAATGATGAGAGTGGACTCAAGGGGCCTCCAGGTTACAGCGGTGTAATTAGCATAATATCATATGACTAAACAGCTCCTGCTCCACCACCACCTTTTTTGTACCCATACCAGAGCCAGGGGCAAGACCCTCAACCAGCCAACATACCACACAGAGGAGCTCAGCTCCAGTAAGGAGACCCAGCCAGCACCCATGGAGGATATTGGAGTGGTCATCAATTGTCTTCCTACCTAACCGGGGGGCCATCAGGCCCCCCGGCCTTTGCTGTCACCACCACCATCACCCAGTGTGCACCATGGGCACTCACCAGTGACAAGAGGAGGATCCCTCAGCCCAGATGGGCTCAACTTAGGGCTTCTGCCTTTCCTGGTGGGGATTAAAAAGGGGAGTGGGTGGGGAGGGTCAAGTGGCCACACCTGGGGTGGGAGGAGACTCCAACAGAGCCCAGGTGCTCTGGGATTTGAGGGGCAAATGGGGCAGGTGAGGAACTTTGAGGGTGTCAGGGAGTGATAGGACTAGGGGGAATGACAAAAAAAAAAAAAAAGAAATGGGTAGATTCAGATTGGATGTTAGGAAGAAATTATTCTTCACCATGGGGGTGGTGAGACATTGGAACAGGTTGCCCAGGGAGGTGGTGGAAGCTTCATCCCTGGGAGTTTTTAAGGCCAGGCTGGATGTGGCTCTGAGCAACCTGATGTAGTATGAGGTGTCCCTGCCCATGGCAGGGGGGTTGGAACTGGGTGGTCCTTGAGGTCCCTTCCAACCCCAACAATTTTATGATTCTAAAACAATTTTGCAGTTTAAGCTGGATGTTAGGAAGAAATTCTTCACAGAGAGACTGGCCGTTGGAATGTGCTGCCCAGGGAGGTGGTGGAGTCAGCATCACTGGAGGTGTTTAAAATAAGACTGGATGAGGCAATTAGTTCCATGGTTTAGTTGATTAGATGGTGTTGGGTGATAGGTGGGGCTTGATGATCTCAAAGGTCTTTCCCAACCTGGCTAATTCTGTGAAGTAGTAAGAGAAAGAACAAGAGCTTTCCTTCATTGTTAGTGCTGCCTAGTTCTTTATCGCTTGGTATGCTCAGAGCTCTGTAGAGGTGCAGTCCCAGTACTTGGATTTGGCTTCTGTTTCCGTTTGCCTTATACTGACAATGGTTCCTCTAGTTCATGGCAGAGTACCACTTGTCCCTGAGTGAACTGTGCAGGGGTCTCCATCTAAAATGTTAATACTCTCCACTGCATACTTAGCAAGCCCATTTTTTCCACCTGTGTGTCAAAAAACCAACCAGTGTCAACTGTTGCCTTTGTTCATCCCCTATCATGGGAGTGGCACAAAAAACAAAAAATGAGAAATGCATTTTCTAATTGGAATTGGAAGCAGAATTTGCAAAACAGAATGCAGTTACCTATGTTGGAGTCCATCCAAGCTACTCTGGTTAACACAGCTACTGTTCCAACAGTTAAAATGGAATTTTTAGCTGTGCTGAGTGCTTGGATTCTTGGAGTTTACATCTTAAACGCCTACTAACCAGGAGCACTGTGCAGCCCACTAAATCATCAGTAACCCTACCCGTGTCACCTTGGTGTTACTTGGAGTCCATTCTGTCACATTCTTACCAACCCGCTGTGCAGCTCATAGCAGTCAGAGCATTTCCAGGAGCACAGAAAAGAGCCTATGGTTACAAACCATTTTTGTAATCTAGAATTTGTAGAATTTGTAACTGGTGTCATTTAGAAGTACAAACTGCTAAAACTGCTAGCTTTCAAAAACAGAAAAGCAAGGCTTAACACCTGCTCAGTTACACAGGTACTTCAGATGCAAAGTGAGGTTTTCCTTGTTTGCGTGTGGGAGGGTAGCATTCAAGATGGGCTTTGTTCAGAGCAATATTTGTTCTTTAGAACTGGAAGCAAGAACAAAAGGGGTTAATATATGCATACAAAGGCATATACTATGCTTAATGCCATGTAAGGAATTTAAAACCTTGGAAAAAACACCCTGAGAGATCTCAAAGTAGCAACAACAACTACAACAACAAGAAGAAATAAAGAATGCTTAATTTAAAAACCTGGCTATTATTTGCCTTAAATAGCAGATTGAGCTGTGGGTTTTACAAATCTTAAATGATACACAGGATTTCATACACCTACACCCCCCCACACACACCCCCACCCTTTTTTTTTCCTTAGTAATGGCTTTCTGATTAATTGCATATGTTCTAGACTCACAAAGTTGAAGAGCATTTGAGTGCCTGAAATTATGAGCACTTCAGCAAACCAGCAAAGATATCTGCAATGTAAACTTTACACATACATGGTCTGCCCTGCCAATGACCTTAATCTTATTCTAGCAGGGGAACACAGCATGTAATGCAGACAGTGTTAGCTTTTTCCTGATTCCTTTTTAAGCGCATACTAATAACATTCATGTAAGTGTAGATGCTGTTATGGGCTCAGGTCACTAGAGGATATAATAAATGAAAATCACTTGACCTCAGAAGAAGGTGCTTCTTTGAACAGGTAACACTCAAGTAACCCACATTTTCTATACCATCCTTTATTCCAAGGTTTTAATAACACTTAAAGAATATAAAGCCCCTGGTACCATTAGGACTTCCATCTAGCTGAGCTGATGTTTTGAGGCAAGCAGAGATATATCAGCCTGAAAATAATTCTGTGTTGCTTCATGCCTCAGTGTCTCTGGGTATAAATATTGATATTTTTCAGGACTGAGTTTACAAGGATTGCATGACACTGAATTTTCACCATTTTTTTGAAGACTTTAGATTTTCTGGTAACAAATAGATTCATTTGAAAGTGATATAACTACATTATCAAACATTGGGGAAGTTACCAAACCTTGTAGGTCCTTCAAGAGCAGATCATAAACTCTTTGGTATCATTTGGTGTTTGAAACCATTCCAAAATTACTGGGAGGCAAAGATATTGTGGCATTCTTTGCTATTACTTAAAACTTTTCTATTACTTAAAACTTAAAAGTTCTAAGTTTTCATTTTCATGTGAAGAGCTGGGTATTTTATTGACAGTATTGATGCTATACTGGGGAAGTTGGCTTGCACAAGAGGAAGTAAATGACTCAATGACTCCTTTATTTTCATTTGTCCTTGCTTAACATCCATGCTGTGCTTTATATCTTGATATTGGTAGCTGTAGAACTGTGCTTCAATGTATCTACAACTCTGATATAATTTACTTTCAAAATACGATTTCTGAAAGTATAGACAAAAGTTGGAATCACAGGTTTCTATCTGCATCTTTCCACACCTTGCAGATTCACCGGGCATCGTAATAAGGGAAGTATCTAATACACTACTGCAGCCAGCCCTGAAGACCTTCAGGACATCCTTTTTTCAGTTTTACATGTCTATCCTCAGTTTGAGGTGTGTGTTTAGTTGTGTTTTGAAAGGCTCATTAACTCCTTCCAGCTGCCTAGTGCCCTTTTATTCCATTTGCTGGTACTTATCTTTTCAACGTGTTGCTTTTTGAGTGGTTTTTAACTTAAAGAAAAATAATTCCACTATTGATGAAAGAAGAATTTTGTATACAGAAACAAGTTTAATGCTTAAACTGAACAACACAACTGAATAGAACCTGCAGTGCAGGAGATCAGCTACATGTTGCTCTTGTTGGCTAATTCAGATTCAATGCAGATATCAAGGAGAGGAATTCTTCTGTGGACCATAGTGTGATCTGTTGGCTTACAGCTCACTGCTGAAAGATGCAGAGCAAGGCCAGTGGTGTTTTTTGCACATATTATTTGGTGTCATGCCGAGTCCTAGTGCTCTTACGTTGTAGATCCTGGCAGGATAGCTGCCCAAGGGTCTACTTGTGTTTATGATGACAATGCCCACTGTATGCTGCCCTGTTCTTAGTGCTACCTAACTGAAATATAAAGGTTATGCTTTGTGACATTTCTCATGGTATAGATATCCCATATATAGAGACAAGTTTTCTGTACTTAGATCTTGGGAAATGGGAATTGTTGAGCTGACTATGGAGGTTGCACTCTGATAGGTATAAGCTGAGTGGCTTTCTTATGTACAGCTAACATGTTGAGCCCTGTGCTGTGTGGGATCAGTGCAGCTCTGCAATTTGTGCAGGGTATGTTCCCTCCACAAGAAAAAAGGACTTTCTGGGTGCCTTGTCAGAAATGTGTCATGAGATGCTCACAATGCTGGCCGTTCCCGTCAGTTACGACCTCACTCGTCTCTCAGTGCATCCCCACACAAGAAATTACCAGCCTCCTTCATTTCTTCATGTTATGGCTAATGTTCCCTTTTTCGGAAGGGAAATTTTTATTGAGAAAAATGGCCTTTGATTTGTGGGTGTTGCTAGTGCATTGTGTAGAAGTGATGTGTCTGCTTTCATGTCTGTCACAATTTTCATAATTGTGAAGTTCAGGATATCATGGTGTTTGGCATATAAATGACAACTAAATATTGCTCTTTACACAACTGCATAGGCTGTCAACTTGATCAGATGCTGATTTTACTTTTTTTCACTTCACAAGTGTCTTGAAACTATTAACTTTTTGAAACATAACTGAACACTTCATAGAAATTCCCTTTATCGCCCATATAGGCGCATTTCATTCTCCTGGAATTGAAGACCTAATTCTGCTTCTTAAATTATATTCTTTTCATTTTGCATTGGCATATTTAATGAAATAAGAGAACACTGAGGAAATAATTAAGTGTTGTTCAATTAGGGCTTGCAGTACATAAGGATATAAATACATATACACTAATATATCTTTTCATGGAGTAAACTTGTCTGTATTTTGTAGCCTTTGATCTGTATCTACCATAACTAAAGTCTTTCAGAGCATGATCATCTGATCTGAGGATCCCAAGTAAGAAACTGGCTCTGAGGTACAGTGTGTGTCAGGTCAAAAGCTTCAGGAAGGTGCCGATTTGCAGGTATGTGAAACGATGATCAGAAGAGAGAAAGCAAGGTCGAGTATTAGAGTTGGTTTACACTTATTTATTGCAGGTGTCTTTGAGCTTCATATGGGTTACAAATTTATTCTGAATTCCTGAAATAGATTAGGCTTTTTAAAAACCCAACAAAACAGTAAAGCAACATTCAGATTCCACATGCAATTTCCTTTTCTCCTGAAACCAGTTTGTGGGCTGTTTTCTACCTCTCCTGTTTTCCAGAGTGTTTTGTGGCCTTCTGGATCATTGTTTGGAACGACCTTTTTGAAACAGGGAACAGGGATGCTTACCAAAATATTATTAGGTTAATTCCAGCCAGGCTAGCTTTCATGAGAGGTCCCTGACGTTGAACAAACCTGTTTCCTTCACTGGGATGTGTCAGTTAGAAACACCAACTGCAAGGATTTCTTATGTTCTCACGAAAAAGGAAGGAAACAGCTGGTAAATGTTTCACAGATGGTAAAGCTCTTGGCATCTCTCAGGAGAGGGCCACCCATACAGATGGCTCATTATTTTAACATTTGGATTTTCATCTTATTAAAACATCTTTTTTTTTCCCCCTGGTTTTATTTAGCATCATAAATTCTCTTACACTTTAGTTAACAACTGAGTGATTTGGGGGAAGTGTGTGTGCGCTATAAGGAACATCACTTGGCTAAAACATGTTATCTGCATCATTATTCTCAGCTCTGATGTGTAGTGAGTGGACTTGAACCTGATTAAAGTTATCAAATACAAGCAAATGCTTAAAAATATGACTTTATCAAGCAAAGGTCAGCTAATCCTGTATAGAAGCTGAATTGTTCAGCAAATGAAGAAATGTACTGAGTGAGACAAGAAAACATTTCTATCTTGGGCATTGCATCAATTAATGCTACAATGCTTTCTGCATACACCATAATAGACAGACACTGATTGTGCTGACTGTTAGTAACTTATATTGTACGTGTGTGTGTGTTTATAACATCACCAAGTATAAAATGCTATTTTTAAAAGGTCTGGTTAGTAACCCATATGATACCTGGGTTTTCAGAAATGATGTAAAAAAGATGCATTTGCAAAGGCACTTCCACCTTGCATTTATGATGGCATATGCCATCATAAACATGCAAATAGGTGGTATGTTTAGCATATGTCATACATAAATCCCAGCTCCACACACAGTTTAGTAAATATCATTAGTCACATTTGGCTTTATGGCAGGGGGAGGGGGTGGAAGCAGTGCCAAAAGGTGACAGAACTTACCCCATGAAGCAGAGGAAATACTGGGATAAACCTAAATTGAGTTTGGATCTTCTGGCTTTTGGCTTTAGTGCATTGTCTTCCTTGTTACTTTGGGAGTAGCTGTTCTCAGTAGCTGAATCTCTGCACATACATGGTTTGAAGAAGCAGCGGTAGAGAAGTTTAACCCTTTCTACAACACAAAGCAAGCTAGCAATAGGTAGGAGATAGTGGGGCTAGGGGCAGGGAGGAAGAAGGATCAGAAAGTCCTGAATGTAATGCCAAATCTTTGGTCTCTACATTTCAGAGAATACTTTTAGTTTCAGCATGGGCCCCCCAATGGAATTACTAAAATGCAGGCTTGTGGTGTAAACATGGCTCAAGAATTGCACAGGTTTCCATATGGGTCAATCTATACAGATTAAACAAATAGCCATTGATGCATGTTCTACAGCTGCCTTATAAATCTCATTATGGCCTTAACCAAGATATGCACTGCCTTAAATACTCTGGGTTTCTATCATTAGGCTTCTTATCTGCAATTTTGTTTTAATTAAAATTTAAATAATCAGGAGTGGAAAGAAAGAAACCTAAGTATTTTTTTTGCAGTTGTATATGCAACTCCCCATTGATTTCAGTAGGTTACATCAACAGCAAAGATTTGACCTGAAAGTTAACTACAAATATTCCATTAATAAATACAAGGACAGATTTGTAGCATGTAAATCACTGGAGCTCCACTGATGCCAGTGTAGTTATGCTGATTTACATCAGCTGAAGAGTTGGCCTGTGGAATTCACATTCCTTCGGAGATCAAAGATGTGTCAGCAAATGGTAAACTTCATTTGTATTTTTCAGCCTTCTAATTTAAAAATAGCCAAATTGATTTATTATTAAACGGCTGGGCTCTTATGGCGAGACTTCGTATGCCACGTTTCAGCCAGACGCCACTCTTGCAGCCAAGCTATAAATCCTTCCAAAATGGGGTTTTTAGCTGAAATGCTGAAAACTCTCTAATGTTTGTGGGTAGTGCTGTGTCATATTTATAATGGATGGGCTAATTTAACCATATCCTAAGAAATGAAAGGCATGAGGGGCTGGATGGCTCAGAGGGCTGTAGGATTGTCAACTTAAATTCAGTCATAGCCAGAAGTGACAATGTTGTTACCATTTTTGGAAGCCTTTAGGATGGCTCAGTCAATTTATTGTCTTTCTCTTCTTTGACTAATCAAAAACTGAGCAAACTGTGGTAGAAGCTGGTGCTCTATCTGCTTTTGACTTTTGGTTTATGTGGCACTTCAACTGATGCCTTTCAGAAGTATTGCAAAGGTATCCCAAAGGGCTGTGCTCCTGGGCTGGGGAATTGTTGAAAGTTTGTTTAGTGTGGATGCTCTAGGTACTGAAAGATTTGACATGCTATCTTCATCAACCACAGAATGGCTGCTGTAATTTGGAGAGGAGAGTGTTTCCAACATCCTTCCTGATGTGTTTCCAGACCTTACTGTGCTGTTGATCAGTAAGTCCTAATAGGCATCTCAATTTAAGTGCCTACATATTGTAGAAGCTTATCGGAAGTGCTCAAAACTGCTGGCAGCATAACAAACTTGCTTTAGAAGGTACTTTGGAGCTGATCTGGTACAACCTATCTTCTTAAAGGAGGCACTACCTTGGAGTTAGATCCAGCTTTGAAGTCAAACCTGTTTGGGACCGTCTTCCACTGAGTTTTGAATATCTCAGTGGATGGAGAGTTGTAGCTTCCTTGGGCAATCTGCTTGCATTGAAATGGAGATTAAGTAAGTCAATCAGGAAAGAGAGGATACATTAAGTGTGTCTTTTTGTTTGATTTCCAAAGGAAATAAAGCAAATGCAATAATATTGTTTATGAGTAATAAATTTGAGCTGTGAGGGATAACAGAGCTTCTGTAAGATGACTGAAAATGGGTGGCCAAATGAAGGGGGAAAATGATCATAGTTGAAGGACAGACTGTTGGGTATAAGGAAACTGGGGGATCCTGTACGAATGGTTCAGCAGCAAGGGTAGCTTCAGGTGGATGTTGCCGCCTCTTGAGTTTCAAGTGACTGCAAACCCATAAAAAGCAGGCTTTGTTAGATCTTGTCATGTAAATTGCTAGTGTCTTTTAAAAAGTCTTTAATTGCAGTATTTAGTGTTGATAACTAAAGAGGCACAATCTCTGGCTGAGACTGAAAGCTGGGTTTTTTACCATTAATGTCTTTATTTGGGATTCGGAGGTTTGGGTGCTCTGCACTCTGAAAAAGGCACAGTGGAAAGAAAGTGACACAGAAGGTGAAGTAAGAAAGAATCTTATTTTATCTCTTAAGAGCTTCTTTTAAAAAATGTATGCCCTGTTACTTCTAAGCTCTTCCAAAATGAGTTTCTAATTCTGCACAGTAGCAGCATTCGAATGGGCTCCTAGTTGACCATAGCACAAAAACCCAAATAGTGAAATGGAAAAATAGATAATGAACTACACAGTATAAAATGCACACTTCTCTTTTGGGAATTACTGCTGCAAAGCATCAATGAAATAGGTTGGTAGGAGTCGCATTAGATATCTGCATGCAGGCTGAGTGTATCCAAATAGCATTAGCTTTAAAAACAGCTTGAGCTATATCGTCCTTTCTGCTCTATACGAGAGGGTAATCACTAACTAGCAGAACTGAGAAGAGGCTTGCACTGTGCATGTGTATGATGCAATGTCTTGTGTGGAGGTGGATTGTCAGTACTGCAAACAGGCTACGGGAGAGGATGGACCAGTGACCTTTATATAATACAATAGTTTGTTTCACATTTGCTTTACCCTTCAGAAACATGTATCCTAATTTTGTGTAGGCTTAGATGTTATTAGCTTGCAGGGGAGTGTGGATTGCATCTCTGAAATCTAATGTGGGCATGGGGGCTCTCCTTTTGATCATTATAGGCTATGAGTGTTTTGTAATTCTTCCTAGTGCAAAAGAAGCTGTTTGGTGACAGGCATCAAGTCAAATTCCTGCAAGAGGCTGGCAGCAGAATACATTTGTCTATTTAACTGCATGCAAAACACTTGTCAAGACAGATTCTGGTCCCTTCTTCTAAGCAGGGACTCTCACTATGTTGAGTTCCAGATAACCTGGCAGAGAGGCTAGTGCAGAAGCACATGCTGAGCTGTTACCAGGACTCTTACCATGCTTCGTTCCGGCATCTGCCAGATACAAACCTTGCTAGCGCATTGCAGTGGGAGAAAAATGAAAGGCAGAAATATTCACATCTGGAGGCAGACTAAAACAGAACAGTCTCTCTCAAGACTATCTAAAGAGATGACAAGTTGCCTCATTCTTTAATGCATTTGCCACCACGTCACCACATTTGGTAGGAAAACGCAGGGCTGAACAACTTCCTCTGGGAGAGGACAGAGGGTGAAAGACTGGAGGAAGTGTGGTGATGGTTAAGACTGCTGGGTGATGGGCAAAAGCCTTGAAATGAAGCTTCAGCTCCCTCTCTGAAGGAGGAAATTAGTGCTGCTATGCATCCAAGTAAAGTGGGAGGAGGATGGAGTTTTTCTTATTTGCTAACTTTGGAATGTGCTATAAACTCTGCTAAAAAATTAAGATGTAGAAGTATGGGGCTCAGGTTGCTGCTTGTTATACTACCATTCTAATTACAGCTTTGTTTTGCTTTTGGACCCTCTCTGCTATTAAAATTGTACAATATCTTCATGCTACCCTTCTTCCCATTCTCCTCACTTTTTGTTTCCTGTTGTCTTCATTCTGCTTCCTCCTGTATGTATTTCTTTCTTTGCCAATTCAAAAGTGTTATTCTATCATTTCACATACTTCAAGCTACCTCTGGGGCTGTCTCCCCCTTTAGCTCTATCTGATGTTTTCTGAAAGGAAGCCTCATCTCTTCAACATCCAGCTTCAGAGGCTAAAGAGACTGGCAGGCATTGGCACATGATGGTCAGCTCTGGCAGAAGCGCGTATATGTGTTGGAAGGGGAGAAGGAAAGATGGGATGGGGCTGAAGTGAATGAAAATGACAAACCTGTCACAAATCTCATCTCTGAAAACTGCAGAACTGTTGAAAAATCCTGAAGAATAACTCCCCACCCTTGAATTCCTACTTTGGTCTAACCTGTGGTTTTGCAGATTTCTTCCTTGCTATGTTGTCATGGCACAGATGCTTTGTACTGCCTTTTTGTTCTTGTTTCAGTGTTGAGAAATCTGTGCTATCTTAATTATTAACCTGCTATGCTTAAGTTTCATTACCTATATATTTTTTAATGTCTTCTATTGAGGTGACAAATGAAAGTGGTACTTCTGCCACTGCTGCAGTGCTTTAAATTCAGACTCTGCACTCACTGTGTGCCTGTAGTAATGACTCCCATAAAAGTCCTTTGATTGTTCTCTGATGCAAATTGAGATCAGCAATAATGCACCATTCTCTTTATAACAATTGTATACTGCTCAACTTCTTTGGACACCTTATTGAAGCATAAGTCAACATTAGGATAGGTTAATAAATACTATGGTAAAAAATTAAACACTTGTGAAAAGCATACACTCCTCTGTGCTACTTCTAATGGAAGAAGCAGAACAGAAATTTTTCTCCTTCACTCAAATAGCCTGGTTTGACCCTAACCCCTTTTAGAGGGGAGTCAGGGAGAACACCAAAGAGGGATGTGGTAGAGTAAAAAAGACTCAAACCACAACAGCTAGCTACTATTATAATTAAGCCTGTAATGACAGTATGACATATAAGTTATCTTCACTTGAGTAAGGGATGGGTCTCTGCCTGCATGTTTGGGCAGTCATGAGTTTACAGTTGAGCTATTCCAGCCTGTTTGTGTGTCCACCAGCTCCACAGTGTAACTTCAGTGAAAATAAGGTTGCTAAAAATTTGCATCTCCTTTTCCAACTCCTGTTTATCTGAGGGGGAGAGAATATTGGTAGAGATGATGTGACTAAGGAAACATAAGGTTTTATTCCTTGACTCCTGCAGACCTTCTTTGGATTTGCCACTGAACTCTGTGTCTGTTTCCTGACTGAGTGACACCACTTCACTGTTACAGCAGAGCGTTGGGAGAATTAATTCCATAATGGTTGTAAAGTGCAAATGCAAAATAATAATTATCCTCTCATAGCCTCTTGGTTGTATATCCACTTCCATGTGGAAATGCCCTCAAACTGAGTAAACATACAGAGAGGAGCACTAGAATAAACCTACCAGGGACAGAGACTCCACAGACCACCTCTTGCAGCTGCCCTTTGTCAAGCTCACCCCTACACGTTCAATAGCCACCCAAGGCTGTTTGTCTGTGTTCAGGCTGGGGCAGGAGTTCCTAGCTTCTGTCTAGATTTTTCTTTGTTTGCTCAGTTCGAGCTCCTGCGTGCTCAGTAGAACTTAGCTATAGCCACAGCATCTTGGAGGGGGAAAAAAAAGCCACTATTTCATCCTTTTTATGAATGCTCTAAATATAACTATTGAAGCAAAACAATACAGTCAGATAAACAAAGAAATGCAGGCAGTGTAAGCAAAATCCTCTTCAGCAGGTCTCAAGTCAGCCAGTCTTTCTTTTGTATGTTTTAGCTAACAGCCCATTGAACTAACAATGCAAAAAAAAAGAACAAAGATTTAATGCTACTTGTCACTGCTCTTTTAAAGATATTAATACTAGTACAAAAGGTATGATTTAAAGGAACTAAAGCAAGAGGGTTCAGCTAGGACTACTGGTTTCCTTGCATGCTCCCCTGAATAGTTATGGAATTGGGTGTAGAGCAGTTAGGTCATCTGTGATGCTGGCTGTGTGACACTTCATAGCAGTGCTGGTGTAAAGGGGTTAAACTGGTTTAAACAACTCCTATACTTTAACTACAATCTTTGCTTGTATCTTAACTTCATACACTGCCCCTGTCATTGCACCCCACTATCATGTTTGTAGCTGCACAGTGAAGCAGACCTAGGAAGTGATCTAGCTGAAAAACAGCTTGGCCAGGAAAAAAAAAAAAAAGAAAGAAAGAAAGAAAGGAAAGAAGGAAAGAAAGGAAGAAAGAAAGGAAGAAAGAAGGAAGGAAGGAAGGAAGGAAGGAAGGAAGGAAGGAAGGAAGGAAGGAAGGAAGGAAGGAAGGAAGGAAGGAAGGAAGGAAGGAAGGAAGGAAGGAAGGAAGGAAGGAAGGAAGGAAGGAAGGAAGGAAGGAAGGAAGGAAGGAAGGAAGGAAGGAAGGAAGGAAGGAAGGAAGGAAGGAAGGAAGGAAGGGAAAAAAAGAAAGAAAGAAAGAAAGAAAGAAAGAAAGAAAGAAAGAAAGAAAGAAAGAAAGAAAGAAAGAAAGAAAGAAAGAAAGAAAGAAAGAAAGAAAGAAAGAAAGAAAGAAAGAAAGAAAGAGAAAGAAAGAACAAAAGAAAGAGAAAGAAAGAAAAAAGAAAGAAAGAAAGAAAGAAAGAAAGAAAGAAAGAAAGAAAGAAAGAAAGAAAGAAAGAAAGAAAGAAAGAAAGAAAGAAAGAAAAGAAAGAAAGAAAGAAAGAAAGAAAGAAAGAAAGAAAGAAAAGAAAGAAAAAAAGAAAGAAAGGAAAGAAAGAAAAAGAAAGAAAGAAAGAAAGAAAGAAAGAAAGAAAGAAAGAAAGAAAGAAAGAAAGAAAGAAAGAAAGAAAGAAAGAAAGAAAGAAAGAAAGAAAGAAAGAAAGAAAGAAAGAAAGAAAGAAAGAAAGAAAGAAAGAAAGAAAGAAAGAAAGAAAGAAAGAAAGAAAGAAAGAAAGAAAGAAAAAGAAAATGAGAAAGAAAGAAAGAAAATGAGAAAGAAAGAAAGAAAGAGTGAGTGAGTTAGACAGAAAGCAAGAGTTTAAGTTTCCTTAACTTGCTTGTCTTGCAGTCACATCAGTAGCCAGGCTACAACAGAGCTGAAAATTATCAGGAAGCAGAATAAGCTGCTAGTGGGAGGGGTGCTCAAGGCACAGATACCACCAGAACCTTTCTGGTTGAACTACAACCTCAGTAAACAGTTTCAGGCATAGCCTCACTCCCAGTAGCAAAACAATACATTTACGACAGAATGAGGGACAAAAGGCTCATTTTCTGATTCCTCTCTGCTACTTTGATCACCAGCCTGTGGTGCCATGACATGCAAGAAGACAAGGTAAAACTAGGGTTAGAGCAGAAAAAACATGTATTAGCTTTTAAACAAAAGTAGTATTGATGCATGTTAGCAGTATATTTTAAATTTATCTAGTTGAATAAGTAATGAAGGATGTAATTCCACAAGCCATTGTTCTCTGATGACAGTTCTTGGAGTGTGAATAAGGGAACGGAAGGTTGAACCCAGGGCTGAACTGCTGACAAAATACACAAGACTTTCAGAAGCACTAAAAACTGGTCTTGTTTTCTATTAAAGTTAATGGAAACAGAGCTAGGCATTTTCTGAGCACTTTGGGGGATCCCAGTGATGGGGCAGTCAGCATTTCTCCTACAAGTTGGACAGCAAGCATCACTCTGTAACTGTTTTCCCATAGAAATCACTGTGTAAGTGGGTCTGATATTTAATGCATAATAAATAGCAAGTTGCTGTGACAGCACCACAAATCTATGCAATAACTGATATTTTAAACATTGTCATATCTGGCCACTGTAAGCCCTGGTCCATGTGTTTCAGCAATGACACTGGCTGGACTCCATTCCTTTAGAGTAAGAGTTTTTACTAAGAGGATGAATTCATAGAGTGCAGCACAGTCATGATAAATCATGAACTAGATAACAGATGCCTTTAAATTTATTTGCTATTTAAGAGCCTACCTCAGGATTTTTTGAAGTGATAAGTAGGTGATAAAATAACAAATAAGGTTGGCTTTGGATGCTAACACATGCAGAACAGTATTTTGTTAGGAAGCACCTGAGTACTGGTTGTATTTGAGCGAGACAGCTTCTAAAGGGCACTGCAAGGCTGCCATAGATGTTGCTCTGAGGTCTCTGTGACTCTAAAGGGTGACAGCAGACAGAGAGCCTATGCCTCTGAGAAATAAAGACAATACACAGGTGAGGCTTAAGCTTCATTTGAGGCAGGACCATCTGTAATAGAAACATGGAAAGAAGGAAGATCCTGTTAACTTCCATCTGCAACAGACACATTCTTGGTGGAAAGCTTAAGTATGCTGAATCATGCCAGCACTGTGTGGCGGAGTGTTACAGGGAGATTGGCAGAGGAGGATATTGCTCCCTAAAATAGCATCTCTTGACATTATACACAGCAAAGGCCAACTCTATTTCACTGCACAACAAATGCATTTGAATAACTGAGTAGTGTTTCTTTAACTTTCAACTTATGTTCTAAATTATACCAGAAACTAGAGGTTTAGGGAACTTGATCCTTTGGGGTAGCTCTAAACAGCCCTTCTTCTGCTTTTTTATTAAATAAATGGAAACTTTCCTCCAAGACATTTTTTTTCTTTCCACTGTTCACTGAACAATAGAAATAGTATGCAAGGTCTGAAGCTGGAGAATCGGGCTCCTTTGGAGCTGGTGGCTTTGTAACAGGTCAAGGGACACAAGAGAAACCTCTGGCAAATTGCTGACATGGGAGAACTCCTAGGGGTTGCCCATCTGGCTATGGAGGCCTTATTTCTGCACCTGCCAGAACAAGTAACATGCCGAGCTTGAGACTGGAGAAGAAGTAGTAAATACAGTTGGCAAAACATCCAACACATCAGGAAGAGCATCTCCCATGCCTTGTTTGCTGTGCAAAGGATGGCACTGGCCTGGAAACCAAAGAAGCATAACTGCTTCCCTGGAGGACATGGATGCTTTTCTTCACCCTAAATTCGGCCCATTATTAATATCCCCTATTTCTCTTGCAGAAATGATCCACTGCTTTATGTGTCATTTCCTATTTAGGATAATGCTCTCTGATGTGTGCAGGATGGGCCCACAATTAGTATTGCCTCATTTCTAAATCCTTGACCGGCTACATGAGAATGATTTAACTTCCTCTCCTCACATCTGATTTATCTGTCTCTTTCTCTGAATAAAGGAAAGTTTCCTAATCAGAGCATTATTTTCATGTGAATATTTACACAAAGTATAGCCCAATGTGCAAGCATTTTCTACTGATGCGAACCCTGCTGGTTACAGAATTCAACTTAAAATATCCTTGGCTAATCATTAATTCATCTTCTTGCAATTCATTCATCTTTATTTCACCATTTACTTAATGAGGATAATAGGGAGCATCAACATCTAAAGACTGATTATTTTTTAAAAGCAAGCATCTGATGATAATTAATTAATAATAGTGACAACAATAACCTTAATTTTCCAGGTATTCCCCAAAGAAAGCTGTATTTTAATTATAGTTGCTGCAAGGACAAATTACATCTCATGGATTCAAGCTTTGGTTTAAGCCATTCACTTCAGAAGGGTAAGGAGAAAGCTGCCTTCATGTAAAAATAATCTGAATTTTTTGGAAGCGCCTACAAATGGCAGAGATGAAGAGAAGATAAATACTGCTGATGATATTTGGTATGACATTGGTAATTCTCAGAGGGACTCCACAGTGTAGTGTGCCAGTGTAGATGTTCTTTGCTTTTATGAAGGTGACAGACTTGACCTGTCATGTACTAGTTACACCCTGGACAGACTAGAAATGTCACAAACTGCTAACAGTTACTACGTAAGATATAAAAGCTTCTCTTTGGAAAGCTGTGGCACTTAGAAAGGTGGGGGGGCAAGGCACTTTCCTACTCTAGGGTGGTTTTGGGTTTTTTACTCTGTCTTTCCATATGACAATATACACGCCACAAATCACTGGGGGCAGAAAAAGCAATTTTAGCAAGCTTAAAAACGCTTAAATAGATCAATGGCACTAAGTAGGGAGAGCATTTTGTTACTATTTCAAAGACTTTGTAGGGTATGATGCTGTGTGAGACTGGGAGAATTGTAGAAGAATTTATTATATGTAAAGAAGATGCAAATATTAGGAAGGAGTGTGACTAATTCTGTGCTGATTTATCTGGGGAGCATTTACTGTAAGAGCACTATAACTCAGCTAGGCACTGGGCTTCTGCAGCTTAAACTCAAGCTGTCATACAACTGGAAGAAGACGGTTACTAGAAAGATACTTATGCATGTGTCTCACCCCAGATAAAGCTGTGTGCTAGATATAAGTGCCCCACGTGTGTCTATGTGAGATACAGGTCCAACATCTGAACTTCTGCATGTGGCTGAATTCTGCCTTTGGGCACCATGCCCAGCCTGGTGAGCACACCCATGCGCTGAACTCCCTGCACTGCTTTAGTTCCAGCTTCCACCTTTGATGCTGGTGCAGCTTTTGTTTCTACAGCAGCCAGAGGCAAACTGTGTTCTTGGAATTGGTGATATACCATTAGACTGTCTTTGTGGCTCTGCAACATTGTTTTGCACTTGGCTGTGGAATAGCTACTATGTACAGTGATAAATTTGCTGAATTTCCTTTCAAGATGTAAGTACTTTATCTGTAAAACATATTATCAAGTGATCAGGGGACAGGAGCACCTCTCCTGTGAAGACAGGCTGAAGGAATTGGGGCCATTCAGCCTGGAGAAGAGAAGGTTCCAAGAAGACTTTATAGCTACATTTCAGTATCTGAGGGGGACCTACAGGATCACTGGGTAGGGACTGTTTGGAAGGGCTTGTAGCAATAGGACAAGGGATAATGGTTTGAAACTGGAGCATCATAGATTTAGGTTGGACATAAGGAAGAAATTCTTTACAATGAGAGTGGTAAAATATTGCAATGGGTTGCCCAGGGATGTGGTTGAGGTCCCATCCCTGGAGACATTCAAGATGAGACTCAGTGTGGCTCTGGGCAGCCTGATCTACTTGGAGATGCCCCTGCTGACTGCAGGGATGTTGGACAAGATGACTTGCGAAGGTCCCTTCCAACCCAATGCAATCTGTGAATCTCTGAATTTGTCCTTTCCTAGCTATTGCTGTAGTGTGATAATGTTAGTGGTCAAAATGAGGCAGGAATGCATGGCTTCATGTAGCTGAATCTTTCATCAAAACTTTATTTCAGCAAACTAGAAAGTAAAGGGAATAGCTGTACAGTCTGAACGCAGTCTTAATTTCAGCCTTAAGAACTGTGAACAAATTTTAGGTTGTTAATGTTTGAATTTTACATGGTTGTTCATTTTCAGAGGAAATTCAGCTCAGAGAAAAACAAACACAATCTGGCTTGTCCACCCCAGACATGTAACCATGTCTTTGTCCATATCTGAAGTGCTTCCGCACCATGGATGATTAATGCATGAATCGTATGCTCTTTGTAGGCTGGTGCACAGTGTAGAATGCTGCTGTGTTCAAACACAACTGTGAAGAACTGCATGAGTCAACTGACACAACCCAGAGCACAGCGTGCCCTGCTCTGCAACCACTGGCTGCCCCTGAGCATTGTAGCTCTGATAGCTGCCTTGGTTCTTTGTGTGTGTATTTGACTATGATAACATTGTCCAGCTAAGATAAGTGATTGGATTCACTCAGAAAATTTTACTGATTGTTTTGATCTTGAAGTCAAATATACTTGGATCAGACTCTCTTGGAATTGACTTTGGTGCAGTTCAGTTTATTACAATGGAGACACATTATTTAAAGTTATCACCTCCAGTCTTCAAAGTTAACAACTGCCCTACTGGAGGCAAGCACGAGTAATTGATGTGTGAAATATTAGCTGGCCATAGAGGTATGTGGTTACTAAAATATAGTTCAAGTTTGATTTTGCTTGTTTATACTTCCAGGGAACTTTTCAGTTGCTTATCACTTGGTCTTATTTTCTGTTGGACCATTCAGCAAGCCCAGCAATATACCAAATCTTGAGCAATGAGTAATCTAGTTTATCTCGAAGTCAAGGCTTCTGCTTCAGCCTAGTGCCACTCTGAAGTCTATTGCTGCAGGATCTTCCCACCGGGTAATTTCATGATTGGTTTGGTGTTATGGGGCTTTTTGGCTTTTTTGCTTGTTTGTTTGTTTGTTTTTCATTCCTAGGAAGAATGCAACTACCTCTGCAGTGACAGAGAAATGCCTTAAGCAAGTTGTAATGGGCATATTGACATGAAAAATATTAAGTAAAGTTTGAGAGAGTCCTGGACAGAATGGTTTTGATGAAAATCTGCTTACCATGTCTCCTGTAATACTGGAAGACCCTAGAGGAGAAATGAGATACCCAAAGAGAACAGTTGCAGATTGCCTTGGTAAGAATGCTGAAATTGCTAGGAGGCAGGTTAGGGATTTATCCATAATCAGTTAAAACTTAGGGATGCTTCTCTCTTTCTGTAGTTTGTGGAAGATACTGGAAAATCCCGAAGAGCGGACATTACGAAGTGTTTGCTGACAGCTCTGCTATTTGAGGAATATCCTTCTCGTTGAAAATGACACCAACTAGAATTATTTCAAGTCATTCTTATTAATACACCAACTAACCTCTACCTTCTCTCATGTGCGCTGATTCAAGTGTGAAATAACTCGGGTTCTGATTGCTCTGTCTTGCTTTTGATCTGATATCACTTCCACTGAAGTTGCTGTGAGCCTCTTAGTGCCTGCAGTGAGCAGCAGTGCTGCTGGACACTTTCTGAAGAACTGGGATATTTCTGTAGGCTCCTCTTATACTTTAAATGGAAAAAAAAGCTGTAATAACTATTAAAGCTGCCTATGAGGTGCTGTAGGACCTTTATCACTTTCTATGTGCAAAAATAGTGTTTTAGGAGCAGAGTAACCATAAGTATACATTGGTAATGTCAGTCTCTGCTGCCTTGTAATACACAGCACATTAGAACTGCAGGGAGGCTAGGCATAATGTTGACTTCCCTTCTGTTTTTCTTGCCTTTTAAAATAGACACTCAAGGAAAAGAGTCCAGCATCCGCTTAAAGGAAATGTAGAGTTAGTCATTAGCACTGGCTCAGCTTTTAGCACTTTGTTGTTGAAGGTACCTACTGGTCTCAAGAGGCATGACAAGCTGTTTTCACTTTCTAATTTACAGGAGGGATGAAATGTGCAACCTACTTCACATTAGGTAGCAGGGAACCTGCAGTTTAAGCCTTCAGTCTTTCCTCTGACAATTTTTTCCTTGTGCAAGACAATGTCCACGTGAAGATTTTGGGATCATAGTCCAACTGCTACTGTCTCAAGAGCAGGTAGCTTGCTTTCTTACCAGCAATAACATTTATGAAGTAAATGCCTAAGTGATTTAGAGATAATGAAGAAAGGTGAAATCCTTGAGTATTCTGAATGCATCAAGGTTGCTTATTTTATTTTTCTTCCTGAATTTCACATGTGACAAGCAGCGCCATGACATGTCAGGTCAGGCTGCATCAATCATGTCCTCTTACATTACATCACATGTGCAGGACGGTGGAAACCACTTATGGGTCAGGCAGGAGACTGAGGAAACTATTTTTTGTTGCTTGACTTGGGAGGAAGAGGGTTGGGGAAAGGGAGGAAACTTAAGTGAAGCACAGGATTTTTTTTTCCCTGAACAGATGGCCAGCCCACCCACCATCAGGTGAAGTCAGATAGGGCTGAGGACACAAACCTCATCAGATGGATTGTTATTTCATAATGCTAAGAACCTAAGATTCAAATATGTGCTAGCTTGTGGAGGGAAAGGTTTTCAGTTTAGATTTGGAAAAACTCTTGTGGAAATTCTCCAGTTTCTAGGTAGAGAATCCAGTTTGGATAAGGGCAGAATTTGCTGAATTTAAGGGTATAAAAAGCAAAAGTTTGAAATCAATATATATAAAAAAAAATCAAACCAAAGCAACAAAACACACACACACACACACACACAAACCCCCAAACAAAACAAACAACAAAATAAACCAACACAAAACCCCCAAACATCTGAAGGGGAGAGAATTCTTTGAAAAGTGCTCTCCATTTTGCCCAAAGCCTTTTCTAATACATTGTGGTGGTGAGAGAAGGCCTAGCTCTCCCTCCCCCACAAAGAAAGAAACCACAGCTACATACATGCAATCATTTAAAAGGTAAAATATCATTGATGTTGAAAATAACTTTGTCTTCTGGTGAAATAGTTATCCTTGAAACGTTGATAGTCATTTCTTTAGCTTTTGTTTCTTGTAGAGGCACAATTATGGAAGCTGCATGTTTGTAAACAAGAATTTTTCACCTTCAGTAAAGCTCTGCATTTAAAAATGAGCCTGTCAGTGGGAACATCTTGACTTTTGATGCTTTCTGAGAAAGTTTATAATCCAGAAAATGGATGCTCCAGGGTCATTTGAGGCTCAGCTCTGCGATAGAAAGCCAAGTGTAACATACAGCAAATGTTTATTTCCCTGTTGGTATCTGGGTCACAGAATCAAAACAGATTTCAGCAGATTTTAGTTTTATCTTTGATTTCTAAGATTTTGCTTCTGTTCTTGTCACTAGCACATTTGAATGCTGTTCTGCTGAGGTCTAACTTGTATGGCTAGTATGAACCATGGTAAAAACCGAAACAACCAAAACACTTCACCTCAATTGTGTTAGGCCAAAATTAAACCCGATTAGGCTGGTTTATAAGTTTTCAAAACATCTTCACAACTGAATTAAAGCTTCATCTCTACATCTTCAAAAAATAAAACAAAGTTAGTCAAATATTCCATTTGACCTTTACCTTTTTTTCCTTTTCATTGTAAACACAAGTTTTAAAGGAGGTCTTTGAAATGAAGTAGTAAAAGCCAAACAAACCCAAAACAAATGTGAAGAAACACCACCACCAAAACCAAACAAACCAAACCACAACAAACGCACACACACAAACCCACCAAGCAAACAAAAAACCAAACCAAAACCAACAAACAATTTGATGTTCTTATTGAAAAAAAATGTGGTAATTCTGCAATATATTTTAATAGTACCAGTTGTAATTCTCACCAAGACTTTCCAGCAATGCCAACAGCTACTGCAGCTTACAAGTCAAGTAAAGGGCTGGAACAGGCTGCCCAGGGAAATTGTGAAGTCTTCCTCTCTGGAGATATTCAAAACCTGCCTGGATGCATTCCTGTGTGATCTGGTATAGGTGATCCTGCTCTGGCAGAGGGGTTGGACTGGATGATCTTTTGATCATCCCCTAACATTCTGTCATTCTGAAATTCTGTGATTCTATGATTCTTTGATTTTTTTTATAGTCTTGCTCATCCCTCAAGCTTTGGAGATTAATGGACTTTTCGGGATACTTCTAGGCTCTCTTGCTTTGCTTGCCAAATATAGTGAAAAAGAAGCTTGTGATATAAAAATTATTTTGGCAGTTGCTGCTCCATCCAAAGAAGCAAAACACTCACAAAAAAAAACCTTTCCCCTCTTTTCTTTCTCAAGCTACTGCATGCTTCAATGGCTTGGGCAGAGTAAGCACTAAAGAAAAGCTGTTGGCTCACAGGTCGTAGTTGGCACAAAGTGGAATTTCTTTTTAAAAGGCTTATTGAATTCAATTATTGGGAGTAGTGAAATGAAATACAGTAAGTGCTTAGTATGTCAGCTGGATGTGTGACTACTTAAATGAGGAATAAATTTGATATCTAGGAAGTTGGCGTTGCCCAATGGCCTCAAGAAAGGACAGATGGGAAAGGGGAGCAGCTAACCCTGTGGCTGTCAAGACAGTACAGCAACAAGTACTTCATGCAAACATGTTTTCAGGCAGAAAGCCTAAAAGATCTAGCAGGGCTCAATATTGAAATTCTTTTTTCATATGTCTGTTCTTACAATATGTAGTATAAATGTGTGTACCTTAAGCTATACAGTGCAGCTGAATATGACATATCTTGTCTAGACTCAGTTTGTCATAATAAATGCCATTTTCTTAAGTTAGAATGAGTTATCTCTTGAAAGAAAGGAAGGTAACAATATAACTGAGCATTTCTTCTCTTTCCTACTCGTTATTTGGTCTTTGTGCTCATGTAGTTATGGCAAGTTCTTGGAGTACATGTTGCTACTTGCCCCAGTGCTTCATGTTTGTTTTTGAAAGCAATAATTGTGTGGGACACTTTGTTATGGGTTGAGCTTCTCTGTCTGTGCTTTTGACCTTCCATTCAAGTTTTCCTATTTCTCTTCTCCCACTGTGATGTAATTAGCAGATGAAGGGTGAGCTCTTCCTCAGCTGTCAATTGGACTTCACTTATGCAATGTCAGCTGGTGCAGATCTGACTTCTGGATATTCCCTGGAAAAAGATCTATCCAAACCCAGAGTTCTACAAAGATGAGATCATCTCTGAGTTTCCCCAGCAGAAATGAGAACTGACTCAAACTTTCAACTATGATTAGAAGTGATCTGCAGGAGACAAACCGGAGAACATAGTTGTGATTGGCAAGTGCCTGGCTCATAGTTTCAGCTTTATTTTCACCATCCATACAGCACCTCTTGGAATGCCACATAATTCAAAACACTGTCTCTCACTTTCTTAACTTTTGGATGATTCCTGATATTAAAAACTGCATCCAGTAATTTCAATATGGGAAGTTTTCCTCAATCTCTCCCTCTGGAATAAAATGTCTCCATTGCAACATATTGATATAATATAGGAAACAGAAAAATGCTGTGATTAAGTGATTTGGTGAAGAGCAACCAACCAAGGAATGTTCATATTACAATATGCTCAACATGAATCCATAACAGTATTGCAAATATATTTTAATGAGATGCTCTGAAAGTATTGTCCACAGCCTCATCGGTCATGTTATGAAAGTGATTATCTGGGATCTGAGACATGACAGAGTAAGTGAGGTAACTATGAAGTGGTTCTGAATGATTCATTCCCATACATGGAGATGTGCCTGCACAACATGTTCAGAGTATCTTGAGGTTCTCAAAGTAACTGTAACATTTATTTATTCTCAAATATTCCCATTCTTTTTTCATTAAATTTACCTTACCTCTTAAACTCCAAGTGAATAAAAATGCTGTATGTCTGTCTAGTTTTTGATTTGGGCTTTTCCCCCCTTTCCAGAAAGTATTATCATTGCAGACAAGTTTAGAGGATGTTAAATCTTGGCTTGCTAACAGGAGGCTCAAAGATACTGCAATCTGGTCTCAGTATAATGAGCCCCTTTGTTATATTTAAATACTATCATACTATCCTATATACAGCAAAGCATTGGGATGTTTTATATTAACAATGCACCAGCACTAAAACCTCAGACAACTTTAAAAAGGCACTAATTATTATTATTAGTGTTTTACACTAACAATAAATGTCAAATGGAACCCTGCAAACAAATAACTACCTGTCACTAAGTGAATGAAAAGCAATCTCAGTAAAGTGAATTAAAACCCAAACAACAGAAAACTCAAAAGGCAGGCGCTACTAGGGTGGCTTAGCCGGGTGGGTGATGCAGCTCCTGTTACAAGAGCAGCAGCAGTGTGCTCTTGATTGTGACAGTGCTGATAGTGTCTTTTCATTGACATGTAGGGCACCTGGTTAGTGGGAGGTATATGAGCTCATATGAGCTGAAATGCATCAGCTGTAGGAGACACTTAGTCATGGCAAATGGAAACTGGATAGCATGTACCCAACGTAGCTGGATGTAGCTGGTTTATTTATTGTATTGTTTGCAGTGGTTGGAGTTTTATCAGTGAAAAAATAAAGTTGGATAGTAAAGGATGTATTTGTTTTGGTGACATTTATCTTAAATTTTTCAAGGTACTTTGAGTGTGTCTCCTGAAGACTTATTTTTATAAACTGTACATTTTATTTTTCAATCTTCATGATTCTTTGATATCTGATTGACATTTTCAGGACGCTCTAATCCTTTCTACTGAAGGAAGCTCTCACAGTGGCAGCTCTTGCAATCAGCTTCACAGAGCTCTCCCCCGTCTGTTTTATGATGGGGATGAGGTCTATGACTGAAGAGCTGAAAGGAATTGAGATCTGGTGAGTGGCAGGACAGGCTTTAATAGTGACAGAGTTTTTCTCACATAGACCTGTTCATAAAATACAGATTTGTAGATCCCAAGTCTACTCTCATACCAGTTTGAGTCTAACAGTCCACTAGACTCAGCTGAATTGCAAGAATATAAAGAAGAAGGCAAAGATGATGAGATGACAGAAAGCCTTGAATCAAGCAGTTTGGAATCACAGGCAGCAATGAAAGTTTGCTCACTTTTATTACAGGTTATCTAAGCAGCTTTTCTGCAAAGGTTGAGAAAACAGGGGAGGGTTCAAAAGGCAATGGCCTTCAGAAGCAGGTATCTTACAAAATGTCATGCTTCTGCTGAGGCAGGCCAAGCTGAAATGGGCAAAAAGTAATTACATCAATGTAAAAATATTACTTAGTGCTTAGTAGATTTCCCTGCATGGTGGATGAGAGTCTAAATCAGTTCCCACTATATTTGAGAGAGCTTATCTACCTCAAGCTTTCTTTCTTGTTTTAAAAAGGAAATTCAACCAAAATACCCCAGTCTCACAAATGTACTGGGATGATGTTCATTGTTAGCAAAACCTGATGTTTGTCTATTCACCTACCTATATGAAGTGCAAGAGCCAGCACAAGGTATTTCTCCTTACATGTCTGCTTTCCAGGTTCACCCTCTTTCTCTTAAACTCTTCATGTGGGAAACAATTATTTTTTTTTAACCTTACAGTCCATTGGAAATGGGTTCATGGCTGCAGTGATCTGTTGTGATTTATCTTTAGCACTTGCCAAATCATCCTTGGTAGGTTTGCCTCCTCTGTTTATGAGTAGTGAGGAGACATTTACAGTTTAAGAATGAAAGTGTGGATTGCTCTATCCAGATTTCTAAGGGAGAAATTCCACGAAAGTTGTCTTATTTGCTTTTACCATTTAAAGAGCATATGGATTTCATGGTGGGTTTTGCAGTGTTTTGAGCTTCCTATCAGGACACATTCTGTCATACAGACAGGATGGGCTTTTCCGTAATGATACTGGCAAGTCTTGCTTTGCTTTCCCAAATGTTGCATGCCTTAGAGCCATCAGGTAGGACCCATTCTGGATACTATTGCAACCCTTCTGTTGTTGAAGCTCAAGGGGTGCATTAATAAAAGTGTAGCCATCGGGTCAAAGGAGGTTCTCTCCTAGCTCTACTCTGCCCTGGTAAGGCTGCTTCTGGAGTATTGTATCCAGTTGTCGTAGTTTATAGAGCAGGCAGAAATACTTTTGCTCCTAGAAGAAGTAAAATAAAGACACTCTCATTGAATTGGAGAGAAACACAGAATGATATTCAAAAATAGAGAAATACAGAATTATATTCAAAAATAGACAGAAAAATACAGAATACATGAATCCTTAACACCCAATACATACACAGAATACATGAAAATACAAAAAAACCTTCCCCTGACCAGACTAAACCACAAATCCCAGTGCTTGTTTTCTCCCCCCTCCTGTTGCCTCCCTTCCATTAGGCCTAAGCAGGCCAAGATTGCGCAGGGAAAATTAGTTAGGCTCTGAAGGCTGCAAGCAGTCCTGCTCCCTGGTGTCACCAGGTAGAGGACTCCCTCTGGAGAGCCAACAGGAGAAAGAAGACAAGAGAGTGAGTTGGCCTTGCTGCCAGTTTATAAAGAGCTAGCAGAATTATGGGACCAAGTAACAAAATTGCAATTTTCTGGTCTATCCCTGAACCATTCTGGTCCTCCTGGAGGACTCAACTCTATGTTGTTTGTAAAGGCATCATCCTCAAACCACGACACCACTTCTGGGCTTCCCAGTTCAAGAATAGGGAACTACTGCAGAGAGTCCAGCAGAGGGACATAAGAATGATTATGGGACTGGAACATCTCTTTTTATGAAGAGAGGCTGAGGAAACTGAGTCTCTTTAGCCTGGAAAAGGGAAGACTGAGAGGGGATCTTATAAATGCACATAAACATCCGAAGGGTGGAGGTCGCGAGGATGGGGGCTGGTCTTTTCTCAGTGGTATCTAGTGATAGGGCAAGGGGCAATGGGTACAAACTAGAACACAGGAGATTTAAGTTGAACTTAAGGAGAAACTTCTTAACTTTAAGGATGCCAAAGCACTGGAACAGGCTACCCAGAGAAGTTGTGGAATCTCCTTTTCTGACCCATAGTGAGTGGGTCGCATTGTGCTGAAAGTAGTTTGTTTCCATCAAACAGCTAAATCCACTTCTTGGAAGCCTCTTGCTTTGCAGACTGAGAGCAAAGGAAAGCTTGGAGATACACTCCTGCAGAGGATTGCTTTTCAACAGAGAACTCTTTCAAAATTTCCCACCAGGCGTCAGCAGCTCTTTGAGCCATGCTGTCTATTTTGAGTTTTATTTAGATTAACAAATTCCACACCCTCGCATACAAAAGCAGAATAGAGTGAAAACACAAGCTGCCCTAACAGAGCAATATCCAACAAACATTATGCTACTCAGAAATATTTGCTGTACAATCCTCCCCACAAAAGGGACTTGTGCAGCCAAAAGATGTCAGATAGCATCTTGCTAAAAGCAATGGTGCCAGTGGAGCTTGCTTCCAAGTTCATGCAGCTGATTTTTTTCCCTCCGTTTGCTTTATGCTGTGAATATCAGGCATTTAATTCTCCAAATCTCTGAATTTAGAGAAACCAGAGAGATGGACTTTACACAGGACTGTATCTGCCAAGGAAATGGACTCCTGTGAAAACAGAAGATGGTATAGTGTGCAGTAGGACCTGCTGCTCTTTATTTAACACATATATCCAATTCCACAGCTTGGTTTGTCAGTACGTGGTGCTGCACTTGCTCATTTTCACTCTATCAGGCCTCCAGAAGCTAATAGAGTATAATTTTTAAAAATATCTTGTGTGGCAGCAGTTGATTTTTTGGTGAGATCTGGACAATGAATGTAGTGAAAATGTATGGAAATTGAAGTGAAATCCCAATGACTTTTGAGTAGCCAGCGAGGGCTTTGAACTGTGAAGACATGCTTAATATGTTAAAGCAAAGACACTTTTTTGTCTGTTTTTGTAGTAGGTCTGTCTGGGGTTTTTTTCTTTCTTTTTTTTGTTTCAGAAGTATTCTTTCACATACAAGTCAAAAATTATATTATTATTGTGGATTGGTTTTCTTTTTACATTAAAGCTTGAGGATGAAGGGAAGCAAATGGAAGACTTGTATGCTTTTGGAGTACCTTTTAGAACAATTTTACTTTTAGTACTAGGGCTAGATTTTTGCTAATGAGGGAAAAGTAATCCCTCTAGTGAACTGCCTGTGTGAGAAATCCAGTACTATTTCCGTGATTTACAGAAAAATATTTGTGTAAGAAGCTGCCATGCAGCGTTTTCAGTGGGGAGGACACAGAGGTGCTTACACGGAAGCTATTGTAACGCTAAGCATTCCAATACGTTTATCAAAATCCTCATCACTCCCATCTGAAGACAAGTGAAACAATAAATACTGAGCAAATAAACCTCAACTAGAGCCAAACCATTTTATTAAAAGGAAGATTTCATTATTTATTTTTTTTTAAGCAACAATCTTTCAGCTCTTGCCAACTAGCTTAATAATTAAAGCATATCTCCATCTATATGCTGACTGCAGCAGGCTCCTGCAAAGGTGCTTATTGATCATAAATGTGATTTTTGGATAACATGCTTTTGCTTTATTTCTTAGATTTTCAGATAATGTTTAATGAAAATGGTTTTTTTTTGTTTGTTTGTTTGTTTTCTTCAAGAACATATTAAGAGGTAATTTGAAGGCCACTGTCCTTCAAGGGGTGAAAATTCTCTGGTATTTGTGGAACTGCAATACCACTATTTTAGCTGCAGTAGTAGGTGAGATGGCGGGGGAAAAGCAGCCCAATTGATTCTTGGTGTGGTCTCTGTTATGGAAGGAAGAATCTCATTCTAACCATGAGCATGATTTTCACAAATGTCTGTAGAGTAATGATCCTGGTATAGTCAGAAGAATCATTTCTTAAACACTCTGGTCTGACTTGATACATTAATTTATAAGGGTAGGGTAAAACAAATATGTGATTTAAGTTAGGGTTTCTGCAGTGAATCTAGAAGCATTCCCTCTCTTACACAGCTGGTACTCCCAAGCTGTGTACAGTTGTTTAACCAAAGTGCAAAACACTCTTCAAGAAAATGCCATCCCACAGGTGGCAACCAATGTGTCAAGTAGAAATGAACTGGGACATGGATAATATGTGAATGTCAGATTAGTGAGTTCTCACTGAGTAAATTGAGGAATAGTGAAGTAGTTATGGCCTACATTGCTGTTTCTTGGTTTCTGCTGTCATTTAGCCATATGTGTGTCTTAGAGCTACTGCTGGGATATTCATCTAGAGTAAGATTTTCTCATGAGTTTAGAAATAACCACTATTCCTGTGATAATTATGACCCAACCTAACAATTCTTACCTCTTCTTTTAGGGTTTCTGGAGAAACAGACAAGTTCTATTCCTCTGGAAATGCCAAGCACTTTATATTTGCTTCTTGAAAGTGCCAAAACTCATTTTAGCTGGAATCTACATTCAAAGGCAAGAGCTGTGTCTTTCCTGTGAGCATTTTCATGGTAGGGTCTTCGAGCATTTTTCGCTACAGATTCATAGTGAGCTTAATAGCCAATGCTCTGTCCCTTCCTCCTCTTTCCAGGTTCTAACATGTCTTGGATTAAGCTACTTCTGGTTTTATCAAAGGTGGCTTTCTTTCCTGGTTTAATCCTTACTGTTTCAGGAGAATCTTTTACCAAAGATGTCAGTTTTGGTTTGTGTATCAATAATGTTGTGTCAATAGCCAGAGGGTGTGACGTGGGGATTTCCATAAGATTTTATTAGTGGTGTTGCCGGAGGTTTGTTTCAAATTAGCTTCAATCTCATAAAAGTAAAGTATACTGTTGTTTCCCACTTGCAAACAAAATGGTGACTAATTAGTTATTGTGGTAAGAAAAATTGGATGGCTTGCTTTTTCTTCTGACTTTGCAAATTCCTGAATGCTGTATGTCACCTTTTCCTCACTGTTTTAAGGCCAAATACACCACAGGCAGATTGGAGAGGAGCATGCTTAGAGCAGTAATGAATTTGGCTGTCTGTAGATGTCTTTCTTGTCCTTGAAAGTAAAGCTATTTAATGCTGCCTCACTTACAGAAAAAAGTCTATGGGACAGCTACTGGAGACTGGCTAATGCCATGAAACTTAGTTTCATAATGAGAGACAAGCAACTGAAAAGTTAATTAGTGCTTCAATCTAAAGATTTATTTTAGCTCATTATGGATAGTCAAGCTGTTTGCGAGATGCAGGGAGCAGATTTGGTTGGAATATAGCAGTACTTTCCTTGGCATTTTTGAAGCCATGAAGGATTTGGGTGTTTTAAATATCAACGAGTATTTCTAGAAGGTTATGAAATACTTGTGATTCAAGAATTTTAATAGAACTTTTTGTGGGATACATTTTCAATTATTTTTTAAAGGCTTTTTTGTAAGGGGGGAAGGACCCTCATATCAAGAATGAAGTTAGAAGGCATCTTCAGTTTTCCATTTTTATGCACTGGGATGTACAGCATGCCATGCATGATGATTAGCAGCGGCACAAAGCAGGTGTGCTAATTTTACTGGAACAGTATGACTTTATATCCACTCTGTGTCAGTGTAAACAATTGCATAAGGCAGGGGGCAAATGGGGAAAAAGATCCAATATAAAGGTTCTAGAGAGCAGAAGGAAGCTGATTAATCTTCTGCTATCTTACAACTTTATATTAGTAGTTTCTCTTATCACACACTTATAATCCATACCCCATGTATTTCAATTGCAGTTAACATGTACTCTCTAAAAGCCAAATCTGTGAATGCTACCTTGCTGATGCCCCTTTAAAATCAGCTTAAACTGACACTGTAATTTACACCACTGTTTGTCACTATTTAATTTTCTCTGACACTCCCATTAGTTATACCTGTTCACATCTGTTCTGAATTTATCCCTTTCAATTTAATTTATTATTACTTTCAATGCATAAAAATCTGAACCAGTAACAAATTGTCCAGGTAATAAGTCCCATCCTCTGGCATGCCTATAGCCAAGAATTTGTTGACGTTTCCATTATATATCTTGAGGTGCAGGTGTAGGTAGGAAGGAAGCAGTTTAATACACTGACAACCAAAAGACTCAAAGTGCAAAGGAGGTTAAGAGCAGGATAAGAACTAGATAGGTTTATGGACAGACTGGACGAGTTTTTTTAAGGGAATGGTAATAATTGAGATATTGCATTCATACAAACTGAAAAGACCTTCAGGAAGAAAAAGATTTACAGTGTTCTAGATAGCTAAGTCAGTGTCTGCTCAGTAAGTTCTTGTGAGGAGGCTGGGATGCAGCTGTGAAACTGCTAAGAATTGGGAAACCATTCTGGAAAGCATGTTTTGGAGTAAAAGGAAAGAAAGGCAACAGGTGAGCACCTGAGATGTGCCCCAGGAGGAAAACTAATGTCTGGTTTCCCAGGAGGCAACAGAAACTTGAAGGTAAATTTGTAAAAAATGGGAGGGCAAAAAGCTGAAGGAACAAACCCCCTGTGGCTGTTAAACTTCCACCAGTGGGAGAGAGGGGTACTGAATTTCTTTGGATTTTTGCTCAGAGTCATTCCTGATCCCATTTGGTTTATGGGATCTGATATGCCCTGTAGAATAACAAATAATCAGGTTTGACCTCACTTTCTGGATCTAGGGTGTGAAAGTAAAACTCCAGGCCCATTTAGAGAAAGTAGCTTGCAGTAGCTTTCAGAATCACTGCTGGAAAACCACTTGGTGACTCTGCTTCAGCAGAGTACAGTGGATTATTCATTCTGTGGGAAGGTGAAAGTCTTTGCTTCTGAAATTGTGCCTTAGTGAATAATCTGGAACACTATGAAAACAGTGAATTCATCTGCTCATGAATAGTGTGGATATTTTTGCTTTTGTGCCATACCCATCCACAGCAATATTTTTTGTATTAAATACTATGAATCCACTTCACCTGTCAGCACTATTCAAAACACAAAATGCTGCATGAATAGGAAGGATGTTCTGGGATCTCTCAGATGATTACTGTTGCTAGGAAAACCACTTCCTGATATCTTTGTGCTCAGTGTCTGTGTCTCTCTTTGTGTACAGCCTTCAGTGACAGGCAAATTCGTATCAAGGCACAGGGAAGAAATAGGAAAAGTTTAGAAATGTTTAAAGAATGCTGCTTAAAGTTAAAAGGCGGATGTCATTGCAAATAATAGTTAAGAGTTATGATTTCTTTCCTATATGGGATTATTAGTATTAAATTGGAGAGAATTGCAGTGCTGCTTATGCTGTGACTGAATCTGCTGCCAACTTGGGCTGCATTAAAGCTGAAAATAGTTAGGACCTCCAAAATGCAGTTAATGTGTTCTGTATTGTAGCAGCAAAGAGGCTTATACTGAGGAGTCACAAATGCTGACTTCTCATCCCTGCTTGTCTGGTGTGGGGGCTTTCTTATTTTATTTTATTTTTTATTTTTTTAAAGTAAATTTCTGAGAGCTAAATGTTTGTATTAGCCAGGAAGCTTCAGGGGTTTGGGAGTTTTGATCTGCACTTGCTAAAACAGGAACCATAATGTTTAGCTGGGAGAAGAGGAGGCTGAAGGGGAATCTTATTAATGCCAAAGGCTACTAGAAAAATGGCAGGTACCAAGACAGAGCCAGTGCACAAGCACACAGGTGTCCAGGCTGCTAGCTGCAGAGAGTGCTGCAGCCTGGCACTTGGAATGGAGGGTGAAGGAGACAACACCTTTGTGAGGTGTGACCAAGTGAATTATCTTCTCAATCTGGTGGCCGAGCTAAAGGATGAAGTATCAAGACTCAGGACTATAAGGGAATGTGAAAGGGAGTTAGATATGTGGGAGCAGGCTTTACAGACCTCCCCTGTTGAGGGAGGCATCCCTGGAATGGAATGGATACAGGTCCCTGTTAGGAGAAGCATAGGGAATCCATCCTGGCCCTCTTCACCTCCCCCATTGCCCTTGCACAATAAGAATGAGGCTCTGCAAGTTGAGGGCAATGCGGATGAGAAGAGAGAAGAGAATCATCTAAGGGGATGCCTAAAACAAATCAGTCCCCACCAACCATCAGGACTAGTACCATTAAGAAAAAGAGTAATTGCTGTTGGTGACTCTCTCCTGAGAGGAACAGAGGGTCCTATATGTCATCCTGACCCATCTCACAGCACAGGGAAGTCTGATGCCTACCTGGAGCCTGGGTAAGGGACATCACCAGGAGACAACCAAAGCTAATCCAGCCCTGGATGGACTGACATCCTGGTTGGAGTCTGTTATAGACCACCCAACCAGGATAAAGAGATTGAAGAAATATTCTCTAAGCAACTGGAGGCTGTCTCAAGATCATCAGACCTTGTCCTTGTGGGCGACTTCAACCTGCCAGACATCTGCTGGGAACTTAACTCAGCAGAGAGGAGGCAGTCCAGAAGGTTCTTAGAGTGTATGAAGGACAGCTTCTTGATGCAGCTGTTAAGTGAGCCTACCAGGGGTCAGGCCCTTCTTGACCTTCTGTTCTCAAACAGAGAAGGGCTGGTGGGAGATGTGATGGTAGGAGTCTGTCTAGGGTGCAGTGACCGTGAGATAGTGGAGTCTTCAATATGCAGGGAAATAATGAGAAGCGATAACAGAACCCTTACTTCCAGAGGGCAGACTTCAGCTTATTTAAGCAACTAAATCGGAGGGTACCCTGGGTAGCAGCCCTTAAGAACAAAGGGGTCCAGGACAGTTCGACCTACTTTGAACAGGAACTCTTGAAGACACAGGAACAGACAAGGGCAATGAGGCTGGGGAGAGGTCTCAAGCACAAGCCCTATGAGAAGAGGCTAAGGGAGCTGGGGTTGTTTAGTCTGGAGAAGAGGAGGCTCAGGGAAGAACTTATTGCTCTCTACAGGAGGTTGTAGACAGGTGGAGGTTTGTCTCTTCTCTCAGGCAACCAGCACCAGAACAAGAGGACACAGTCTCAAGCTGTGCCAGGGGAAGTTCCATCTCAATATGAGAAAGAACTTCATAGCTTTGAGGGTGACAGAGCACTGAAAGAGGCTGCCCAGAGAGGTGGTGGAGTCTCTGTCTCTGGGCACTTTCAAGGCCATTTCTGGACATGCTCCTGCGTGACCTGCTTTAGGTGATCCTGCTCTGTTAGGAGAGTTGAACTCAATGATCTTCAGAGGTCACTTCCAACATTTACCATTCTGTGATTTAATCTGCTGTGGTATGATATGTCAAATGCTAACAACTATAATATGAAGGACTAATATTCTGGAAGTGATGGTATGACCAGAAGTCCAGACTTAAATTGTAAAAGGCAATGAGATTTGTACATCATTACTCTCAGGGTAGTAACACTTTGTTATTTGAGGCCTGCCCTTTAAGTTGTGGATCCTAAATTAGGAGGCTGGTATTACACTCATTAAAGAGCAAAACTAGTATCAGCTGAGGTGGGTGGGGAAAGATCCCTCTCTGTTCTCCAAACTTCTACTATCACCAGTCTCTTTACTGCTACTATTGCTGCCTGACTGGATTCCCACACTGGTGAGGTGAGGTGTGTGCAATATTCCCTTCTAAATTTTGCAAGTGATTGGGGTAAAATTGAATTGTCTTAATTAAATATAATAAGTTAGACTGTTGTTTTCAAAGGGATTTGGGATAGCTGCAGTTAATAAGAAAACCTACAACTGTCTGAAAAAAGATATTTAAACCTTCTACAATTTTAGGCAAATCTGTCATTTCATTTGCTTGATACCCCCTTCATGTTACATTTGTTGGTTGGTTTTGTTGGTTTTTTTGTTCAATGAGAACAAATACATTGTAGCAAGCAGTCTTCCAAAGAGGGTTTCTGTCTCAACAGAATAGTGAAGTTATGTAGGTGCAAGTCAGCAGATGAGCAGAGCCGCTGTGGCTGAACCTTTAAAAAATCTTTCACCTAAGCAATGTCTACAAGTTTGCTATTATTAACCATATCTGAGATTCATCTCAGGCCAGTCTATGGAGCTTCTCCTTCTCAGGCTCCTTGTAGAGATTTAGGCTTTTTATCTGAAACACCTCAGGTATTGTGTCTTTAGAAGCCCCTTGGGTACGAAGCTGGTGTGCTGACCAAACCAACATCCATCACATGCTTTCTCCCAGATGTTAGCACTCATTCTTTTCTATTGATGGCAAATTTGCTGCTGAGCTGTGCTGAATTTGTCAGTTCAACCAGCTGAATAAGAAGATGCAGCTGTACAGAGTAGATTTGGCTACTTGATGGATAGATTAGTTTTTATCTCTTGCAGTTGGCTGTAACTAGTCTGAATGTACCATTCCCTCCCAAACTGAATGTGTAGTTCTGCTGCCTGCCCTAAGGAGAACAATAGCTCCCACTGGATGCTTTGTCCTATTTTTTCCACTCTCTAGCTGCAACATCCTTTTAATAAACCAGCTCCCAGCCAAGTACAGTCTTTCCCCAACACATTCTAATTCTTTAAAATAGCAGAAAATTTATTCTGTTCTCCTGGGTCTTTAAGTCTACATTTTAAAATTCGAAGGGAGTAAGCAGAGTATCCTCTACTGTGATACAGCCAAAAAGAGGGATCTATTACATTTTCTACAAGGGGCTAGCTCAACAATTTGAATGATCACAGAAGAAAAAATTCCTAGTAGTTATTAAAGGAGAAAGTTTGTGGACTATAAGTATGGATGAAACAGATTTCCTGACTTTCCACATAAGTGTTTCACTTTCCTTCTCCTTTTCTTTTATCATTATTTATATTTATTTGTTTTACAGTCTAGTGGACTCAGAGGATAAATTTCTTTACTTGCTCGGTGCTATAGAAGAAACAAGCTAAAGCATAACTCCTGATTTATTTGGAGTCTAGTGAAGACAAACAAGCAGAAAATGGCAGTGCTGGCATTACAGATGGCTAAATGAGGACTGGTGGCAATAAGCAACAAGCCTGGGATTAAAGGAGGTGGCAGTGTCAGAGGCTGAAATGAAACCTTGGATTTTCATGTCATAGCTCAGGAAGTCTGTGGGGTTTTGTGTTCTCCAACACTTCTCAGCCTTCCTTTTGCTGCCACTTCCTTTGTTCATCTTTTCAGTTTGCCCATTCTTCTTTGTCTTCTCCAAGGTGCCAGAAAAGAACTAAAACCCCATCAAATAATATAACTAGTTTCCCTGGGATGGTCTAATGAATATGTGATGAAATAATTTAAGTAGACATTTAGACTCTTAGAATTTCAGTCTGAAAGACTAAATTTCTTCCTTTTTCCCCCCTGTGTGCAGGAATCCAAAACTTTTAAATCATTATCTGGTAAATTTACCCCCACCCACCTATTGCTTTTGCTCCCACTTTTCCTTTTTTTTTTCTGCTAATGAGTCATGATATGTAATTACCTTCTGTCTTTTCTGCATTTAGTGAATATGCCAGCACAGAATGATTTAAGAAAATAAAAAAGGCTTTAAAAAGAGATGAGGAAACAAGCAAGCATCCAGGGCTGCTTTGGCTCCCACTCACCATTCTTGCTCTTGCCAAGTGTAATGAATATTGCTTTTTCTCTATGGCACTCTGAAGCAGGATTAAGTAAACTTATGTCTATATTATTACATTTTAATGACTGTTTGTGTATTTTGCATCATTCTTTTTTTTTTTTTTAGCTTTACTGGACACTTACAGAGGTGGTGAAATTCAAATGGTCTGAGCTCTCCCTGAAACGCTTTGTCTTTAAATCAATTATTCAGCCTTGCAACATATGCTAGAATGAGCTGTGCAAAATAAACGACGTGAAATAAACAGGGACTGCAGCGTGATGTGGGAAGGGCTGTGGGTTGTGGCATCATTCTTTTATCATGGCCCCTCTGCAAGTGCTGATTTCAATTCTCGCAAAACTAGACTTTCCTAGATCCCCTGAACCTCAACCTGAGTTGGGGAAGTGCACATCAAAGTCAAGGCACCTCAGAAGTGCCCTACTTGCCAGATCTCTGTTTTTAAAGTGCTTTTGTTGTGTTGCTGTGACAGCGTGTCCTGGAGAGTGAGATGTTTAGGGCTGCTTATTAAATAGTGGGAACCCAAAGTTCATTGTCACTTTAGGAATTTGTTTTTAAGGATTGTTTCTTCTAACTGATGTGGTGAAGAATGTAAAAGCCAGCGCTCCCAGCCACTGAATAATAAATGATTGAATAGCCGAAATTCAATGGGGCTTTTTCCGTGAATAAAATGGCAAAGAAAATAACCATTTCTTTGGGATAACTCATCCATTCATGGATAGATTCTTTTGGTAAATAAATATCTTGCCACCTGCAACTCTGTGCTCCTAAAGCTGTTGTGTAATTTCCAGTATTTTCTGATGGCTTCTGAAATGAGTTTTCAGAAGATTGTTGTTTAAAGTAAACAATGAGAAAGAAAAGAAAAAGAACTTACATCAAAGATATCAGCATTTCTACTCTCTCTGCATGTTTCCCCTGAATATGGAGTTGGCAAACTCTCAAATCACTTTATCATGTTTGAACTTGGAAAAATGTATGATAATACCAGCTGAGCTAATATTTAAAGAGCTCTTCACTTCAGAATTTTATTGTCTCTTTCTCAGTTCTTCTGAAGTCTTCTGACAGGCATAGTGAGGCTGTTGAATGGTTCAGGGAGCTGAAAAGGGAGGCAAAAAAGATTATTGCACCTGAACTTGGATCAACTGTGCCTGAAGCAGCCTCTTCAGAAGTTCTTGGAGACAAATTTACTGCAGTAGTCTCAAAGAATTAGTAGCCAAATCTCAAGCAGAGTACAGGGTCCTTTGTCTTTTTCTCCCAGCTCTCCACCTCTGCAGAATCCTCTGGTGTCTTCCAGAATCTGTTTGAGCCACTGGAGATCTGGTTGCTGTACTTGGGCACCAATTATCACAACTGCACACAGGAGTTTGCAGTGTCTAGTTCAGATGGAAAGATTCCTCTTGCACAGATAGAGCCCTCTGAAGTTAGAAGTTTGTGGTTTCCCCCGGTGTTCCACTCACTCCTGTGGTTTAGGACTTTTCTTTAGTGTATATCATGGTGGCAACTTCATATAGTTGCATATTTCTGTCAGCCTCAAGGAAAAAGGGGGAAGTGGCACTTTAATGTTAAGTGGAGGTGCATCAGGCGAGGAGTTATCAGCATGTTAATGGCATTTTATTTTAGATTGTTATTTACGACTTCTGTACTGACCTCTTATGTGAGTTGAATTGGTAGTAGGAAGCAATAGTGGGAAAGAATATTTCTGAGGATCTTAGAGGTCCTTGAGGGCCCTAGACATTTAGGGTTTGCTTTCAAAATTCTCTAATACTTGGAAGCAGGTGTTGTCTTGTGGCTTTGTTGGACTTTTACCTCTTTTTACCCTATCTGCCACCACACCAGACAATCGAATCAGGCTTTGGCAGGTGACGTCTAGAGGCATTTTTCCAAAATGCTTAAAGGTTAATACATCCTCAAAATCAAGTGGACCAGAGAGATAAGGATGTTTTGGCTTACCTTCATCTATGGTCTGACCCTGGGAAGTGCTGGATATTGTCTCCCTCAGCACCTCAAGTAATGAGCACTTTGGCATAGCTTTAGGATCTTCGACCCTTATCAGATCCAAGCTCTAGGGTTGGTATTTCTGAGACTGAAGACAATGTTTGCTTAAAGATTAGTTTGGTCATCTGTAGTTGAGGCTCTCCTTGCAACTGTTCTGCACTTTAATCCCAATTTGTGGGAGTGAAACTGTGGCAACCTTAAGTGTATAATTTCTTTCCTGTTACATTATTTCTTCCAGTATGGGAGGTGCCCAGTGTTTGTCATTTAGGAGTGTCATATCATTACATTGCATATTGCAGTGTAATGATGTGAAATGATTAAATGACAAAATGCCAGCTCACTGCCAAAAATCTTAAGTAGCATACTTTTATTTGTGGATGTAAAAGCTATTATTAATTTCTATATAGGCTTTGCCAGATGAAATAACATAAGCAGACTGAAAAGGGAGGTGGGTTTAATCCTTTTCTAATTTGAACATGAGTAGTAGGAGTGATGTCCAACTCTAGTCCTCACTTCAAAGCATATGTCCAGTGCCAGTAGTATATTGCTATAATTTGGCCTAGTCTGCTGTCAAATAATGTTATTGGATAACAAAAGAACAGACTAGTATTGCTTTGAGGGGGAAATCCTCAGGTTCAAGGAATGCCATGTTAAGCAGTGTAAGGTGTTTTGTTCAATATTGTTTCTAAGTATAAGGACTGAAAAATATTTCTCACCAAATTAAGGATCATCTAAGTAGGGCACCAAAATTAAATGAGTATGCCTCTGTTTTTGAAAAAGGATGATGGGACCAAAGCCAGCATGGATAAGTGGAGCAGGTGTCAGCAACCTGAACTTACTATACCCGAGGTGAAAACATGACATGGAGGGTTTGGTATGTTCAAGGCAGGAAGAATTGGAAATCCTCATCTGAGAGGACCAGAATAACCAATGCAGGGAACTGCAGAAGTCTGGCAGCAAGGATCTGACAATTTTGGTGATTCCAGGCTCTGTGTAGAGGCTAGCAAGTGTAGTCCTCTCTTCTCAAAAGGGGAAATATTGTTCCAGGCTCCATCTGTTTGTTCCTCTGACCTTAATAGCATGTGAGGCCTTAGAATGTCTGGGTAAAGACGGAGATAAGTGTAAAACTGGTGAAAATGTGGGTGAGCTCACCAATGAATGAATGGTCACTGGCAGAGAAATACTCTTCTATCCCTGGTTCATGCAAACCAATTTTGGTTGCAAAGGCACATCTTAGGCCAGTTTTTGTCCTGACCGTTGCCCAAAGAGAAGATTACTGGGAGATACATAGGTTGATGCTGGCACAATGACACTGTTTCCCTGCAGCTATGCATATGTTTGTACTTTGCTGGACTGGGGCCTTAGCCAACAAGTCCTGTAGAGTGCTTTTCTTGAGATAGATAAGGTGATGCAGGCTCTTGCAAATTAAAACTTAATAAACACAAAGCATTTCTGGCTGGTTGGTACACTAAAATCTTTATTGTTTTAGTTATGTTTTGCAGTCTTATTTTGCTTTTCCTTTGTTATTGTAGTCTGTGCTCAAAGTGAAGAAGGGAAAAACAGGCAAATGGTTTGTATTTATATTTTTATTAGGTTTCCTTGATGCATTGGAAGTTGCTTGTCTGTTATAAAGAGGTAACCGAAACCATCTCAAAACAATAACTTCATGGGTTTATAAACAATAGTAGCATGTTTGCCAAGATGGCTAGTAACTGTTTGAACCTGTGTTTTCCAACCTCATTTCTCTTTTTTTTTCCCCTAAGAAAACACAAGAGACATGTTTCTACTTCTAGCACATTGGCAGAAATACAGAAACCCCATTCTTAATGTGATGGGACTCATAAATGGACAACTATCCAACTAATAAAACTGTCAAAAGCACTTATTGTACGTGTGGCTAAAAGGTTAGATGTCTGAAAGGCATTGCCCTGCTAAATATACTGCTTTATGTATGGATTGGCTTCCCATGAATTTATTTACCTAAGAGATGAATTACAACACATATGATGGACTTGATTTTTAGTTGCCCTTCTCTATGTTTAAGCCCAAGAACACAAGACAAACCCTTGAAAGTGTGGATTTCTTTAAGGGAATAAATAAATAGAAGCAAAGCAAAACAAAAACCAAAACCCAAACAATCAACACCACACACACACCCCCCACCCCCCCCAAAATGAACAAGTAACCAAACCAAGCAATTACCTTACACATCAGAAGAGCAAGATTTAAGTCTCTTATACTATGGCTCTTCAGTGAAGAAAATATTCTCTGAAGCCCACATTCAATCCTAGCTCTGAATCTTACTGATACAACTTCAAACCCCTAGATCTCCAAAACTCAATGATTCACATTAATATTATACATAGGCGGCATTTGAGGATAGTTGATGCTGCAGTCCAGGATCTCAGTGCAGGTTTCTAGGATGCCCGAATGCAGCACCACCAGCTGCAGCGATGAGATTCCCCATGCTGACCTGGTCCCAGGTACCCAGGAGCAGCAGCCTGTGCTTTTGCAGCTAGCCTCTCATTCAGCCCAGATTGTCACACCATATAGAAATGCTTTGATCTTTGATAGCAAAAGGCTGCTGCTAATTTCAGTGAAGTGATCTAGCACTGAACTGAGAATATGTTCCCTTGTCTGCTCTGGGATTTGCTTCTGATAAGTGCCTGCCTCCATCACTTCATTTTCAATCATACAGGAATAGAAAGTGTTCAATAACTTAAAGAATCAAAGTATGAAGGATGAGAGAGAAGCATTAATTTCTCTTACCTCCTTTTGGTGGAAATGAATGACACTGACTTAAAGAAAATGGGCCATATCCATCCCTGCCATAATTCTGCCAGTTCTGGTAGCTGTACAGCAGAAGCAAAGCAGTCTCCCTGCCATTAAGGCCTAAGCAGTAATAAATGGCTTAATGCTAGTTAGCCTTACTTTCCTTCCCAGTACTAAAAAGTCAGTGTTACACGTTTTAATCTATTCCACTGTAAAACTTAAAAGAACAAGAATTAAGCCCCTTCCTACCACCTCCTGTGTGTTATGACCAGTTGACTATTATGGTGGGAAGAAAAAGAAATGTAAAGTTAAAGAAAACAACTCTCCCTTCCAAACTGCTTGGCAAAAAGTTATCTTATTCTGTATATTCCCACCCTTCTCCAGCCAGATACCAGCAACCACTTTCATCTCTAGTTTAATGGAATCAGTGCCGTGCAGCTGATTTCTCCTGTGATCAGAGCTAAAAGATATTTCAGATTGGAATAGCCTCAGTTCTTTTCTTGGTTTTTAATTTCATTCCAGGTTTTTTTGTGACAAACTTTAAAGAAATCAGTTGTGGTTTTTAAGAGAGGAATTGGTAACAGCCTAGTTCATTAACTGCATTATCTACTGCTTGGAAAGGGCTGACCTATGTAATGTTTTTTTGCATACTCAGTTTTGGCTGTAAAGTGTAAAACTCGTTCTACCTGGGAGCTTATGTCATTCTAAGCAAGTGATTGCTCAGGTATTCTTGAAGTATTAGTCAGGTTGGATTACAGATGACACAAACCAGCAGATTTGTATATTTTTCTGCTACTTAATAGCCTTTATATAAAAGAATTAGATTTTGGTGGATTTTTTTTTGTTACTGACATCTCTGGCCATAGTAGGGAAACAATATCTTGGAAAGATACTTTACAAAAGGATGATATTCTTGCTTCTCTTCAAGAGTCTGTAGGTCTTGAGTTACGATTCAATTATCTTTCTCTAAGATATATACTTTCATTACCACTTAAGAGTAACTTTGAGATGAAATTTTCTGTGAGCTGGCTGGTGGGAATCTCTCTGTCCTAGCTCTCAGTACTGATCTGGCAGCAGAGGAGCACAGGGCTCAGGGTTGCCTCACAGAACCAGCAGCATGTCATCTTTCTGCTTGCTTGGATTTCAATGTGAGCAGGTCAGAAGCCTGCACAAACCATGAGCTATGGAAGACACACGTGCTTCATGTCTGTTGTTACACTTAATGCCTCTTCCACCATATTTTGTGTCAGTCTAAGCATAGTACTACCCTTTACTACTACTTTTTAATTATTCCTCTTAGGAAGAATGTAACAAATGGAAGTACTTTTTTCATAGAGCCTAATGCGTTAAAAAAACCCCAAACTGAAGCATTTTTGTAGGGTTACCTCTGTGTGTGCATGTGTGTATATAGTTACTGGGGTGTTGATCCATTTTTTTAAAACCTACTTATTTCTGGGGGTCTGAGAGCTAGCATCCCTAAAAGTAATGCTCAACTTGAAGTAATGCATTATATCGAAACACTGTATGTTTGACAATACATTTCATGCCTCATTTCCTGCCAGTTGTGAGCTCTAGTAAACACAAAGAACAAATGCCCATTTTTCATGTCAAAAAGCCCTATAGTTTGCTCCCTTTAGGATATCACTAGTTAAATAGGATTCTGTAAGGACATATTCTGTTCACACTATAATCTGTTGTGACACTAAATCGTAATCCGTCTTCAAATGTCCATTGTTTTTAGAAGGAAAGATTATTTCTAAAATATTTTATATCTCACATTCATTTTCTTTGCTAAGAATTAATTGCATAAGCAGTGGGTATCTGACCACTATTAAGCCTTCTATCCTAACCCAAAATTAAGAATTTGATGTGGATTATTCATAACATCTATCCAGTTAATTCAAAGCAATTTTTCTCTGCACTAGGCAGAATTTACACTTTCTTGGAATGAGCTTACCTCCTCATGAGATCTTGAGAAGAAGTCAACCTGGGCTGTCCTAAAGCCTTTGCAACACCTTTGTCACCACTGTTGCGGAGATGAAGCTTTTTGCTATCCTACGTCACCCGTAGATTTGAGCCTGCCCTTTCATAGGAGCATCTGGCTTACGTGGCTGTGCAATGGAGGAAAATGAGTAGCAGAGCTGTTTGGCCCTGTGAATAGCAAATGGTTGTGTGGCTCTGCTACTAATATAAGTAGGTAAAGAATTCTGTTCTTGTAGCATTTTATACAAAGTTGTCATGCAAGCGAGTTACTATGGAAGTGTGGAAGAGTGGAGAATAAGACCTCATATTTCAGAGCTCTGTCTTGTTATTTTAAATTAGCTCAGCAAGGAGCTGCCTGAAGTTTTCTGGCAGTCATAATAAGCTTCTGTGCAAAAGAGCTATGATGCTGGAGTACTTGGGTTTATTTCATGATTGCTTCTTAACACAGAATCACTCAAGTTGGAGGGGACCTTGGGAGGTCTCTCATTCAACCTCCCACTCAAAGCAGGAGGAAACACTGAGTTCAGACCAGGGTGCTCAGGGCTGTTTTTTAATCTGCATGTTAAAAACCTCCAGGGATGGAAGACATTCTGTGGCTTCCTTGGACAGCCTGTTTCAGTGCTTAGTTATCCTCACACCTGTATGCTTATATTTTCTGTATCCATACAGAAAATCCTGTTTCAGTCTATTTCTTGTTCTCATACTGTGCACCTCAGCAAAGAGCCGGGTTCCCTCTTTTCTGCAACCTTTAGGTGATGGAGAGCTGCTATTCTATCAAGCTTTATGAATGCCAGCACTAGATGGGATGAAATTCACCCAACAGTTTCAAGCAACTCAGTAGATGTGGAGGAATGGTGAGAAGAGAAGATGTGGTTGAAAGATGGATTGGTCTGTCTTGTTTTATAGGAGTGATAGAAGTGTGGTCAATCTCCTCGAACCCTGGCATAGTGCTTGACACAAAGTTAACATAGTTAGCTTAAGGAGGTATAACAAGCTTATTTGAATTATTTAACATGTACACAGTTTGAAACTGAGTATTAAGTTTATTGGCAAAACAGTAGCATTGGTTTAAATGTTGGATCTCTAATATTTTGAAAGTAAGCCTTCAAACTGTCTGGGTCCTGAAAAGCCTCTAACAAATCAGTTTGAAGTAGACTGTAAAGAATGGCAAAATTCTCTTGCAGAAAAGAAATGACTATAGCTGTATGCAGGACACAGAAATCTTTACTTAAAGCACATTGCTGATTTATTTATTTTTTTAGAAACATAAATGCAAGCTAGGATAAAGCACATAGCTAAGCAGAAAAGGACCTCTTGGAGTCAGATATTTGTGAATAAAGTGTTTGCTCTAGAAAGGTAATACAAATGATATACAGTTGCTTTGTAGTCGTTGGCTCTTTAATTGAGCAGACTGATGTGCTGCTAGCATAATGGATCTTTGGAGCAGACTGAGAATGAGGTGCTGTTATTTTGTTTCTCAAAGCCACACATTTGAAGTGCAGGTGAATACAAACCATTTAAGAAATAATTGGTCTGACCCAGCATTGGAGTAGCCATTTTGGCAGCAGTAAAAGAGGTGTTGCTCAGGTGACAGAACACAATGAGACAGAGATATATAACACAATATTTGCTCAGCCTAAAAAAAAAGTCAGCCTAATGAAAAGAGGAAGGAAAAAAAACTACAAAAGAAGTCCCATCCTTTTTGGTCCTACTTTTACAGCCTCTGCAGATTCTTCTGCTTCATTAGCCAAATTTAAAAACATTTCCTTCTTTCCTGATTGTTCTTTAAAAACAATCCCCACAGTTTTATTTATAATTTATAGCTCTGCTAGCAAAATCCCTGTCCATAACCTAGGCAGCTCAAACCTGGATCACTGCAGCTTTCCAGTTTTTCATGTTTCAGTTGTCCATCTACAAGGGCACAACTGGTTTCATTCTGTGTTTTAGCTATTCTGTGACATCCTTTCCTACACCAAAACTGCCAACGTCTACTGTAAATGTTACACAATCATTTTCCCACTTAAAATAAATTATGTGTTTCCTGAGGAAAAGGAGTCTCTGGAGAACAAACAGTTGTTATTAAAACATTAATATCAAAAGGTGAGATCCAGGTGAACAAAGCTGATGGAACGGGTGTTGAGAACTTGACTTCACGTACTTCTGTATGGACTTAAAAGGCGCTGCAGTGCTATTCTTATAATGTGCCCTTCTGTACTGCTGCACATGCAAGCAGCTTTAGATAGGCTAAAGGCCTGGTCAGAGTGGCATGTTCAGGGAATTTCAGGAAAGGAAAAGAGCTCTAGTCTTGGAAATTCTAGTGAGAATGGGACTTACTGGGAAAGGATTTAGATAATGGAAACTCTTAAGTCAGGTGCATTTATGAAGGAGGAGACTGGTAGAAAGGAGGTACAATGTGTCAATGTGGGAGTAATATACACATTTGTCATAGCAAGGGTCACTGGCTTGACAACAGAAACAGTCACATGAAGCAATGTAAATGTTCTAAGTTACTCCTCATCAGACAATATCATTTTAGAAATCTGACACTGATGCAGGCAGTGCAGTGACGGGGATAAGGGAGTTCACTTTTAGACAAGATGCAATCAAAGCAGGTGCAATTCCAAAGAGGCTTCTGCTGATAATTTTATCAGTGTCATCTTCTGCCTGTGGAAATCTTTAAAGAGGAGAGGCAATGGATCAGTTTAGAATCCATTTAGAAGGACTTTGTAATAATTATACTTAGAGAAATTGTCAGGCTTGGACTGATACATCTAGAACCTCAGGGTCACAGATGCGCAGACTCATGCATAACGATTGCTTCCTGTAGTCATTTGTGCTTCACTGGACTCATTTGGTAGAGTACAAAGCTGGTTTGTCAGCCCTACTCATATGTTGTTGTTGTTTTCCTGTGTGACATTTTAAAACACAACAGCCTTCAACATGTTTGTGTTTTGAATTATCTGTTTATCTGGTATTTTCAGTGAAGCTTAGTGACTAAAGCTACTTCAGTGTTGCTGGCCAAATTCATCCTTTCTGCAAGCTCTCAGTGAATGATAGGGTCCTTAATATGTGAGCTTTGAGAGGAATGATCTAATAGGATGTTACATGACTTCTTCTTTGTTTACCTGTTTTGCTGTCTTACTGGAAGTATGCTTATGAGTGAGATGAAAGTGAAGCATGACCTTTAAGAATATGACAGTAAAACTTTACACGACAAATGTAGATTACTCTGCCACTTGAAAAGCTTCAAGTCTTCAAAGAATCCTTGGGAACAGGTATAATTGTGCTTTGATACAAGCCAGTGCTTGTATAGATAAGTGGATTGTTGACCATGGCCAAGCCGATTCTCAGGGGAAGATCCACTGCTGTCAATGTATTTGGGATCAGTCTCTTACCTGGGGTTTCTGCACACATGGAAATGGGCACACTTGAATGTTTTTGACCAGCTAACTAATGAACTTGGGTGAAGAGCTGCTTCTTGATTACTTGGTCGTGAGAGAGGTGTGATGAGTGCAGGTTTCCCTAGATGGTCAGAACAACTGTAGAATGACAAAGGATTTGTTGCTACAAGGTGGGTGTGTGTATGTATAGGAAAACCATTTTTTTTTTTCTCTTACCTTTTTTCCTTTTTTTCCCACTTTCTTTCCCCCTCACTCCTCTCTCCCCTCTCACCTGAACTATACTTGCAACATAGGACCATCAGTTAGCCCCATTTACACTACCCTTCATGATCTTGTTAGAGGGTGCTTTGAATAGCAAGCTGCCATCATTAGGACTCTTTCAATGTTTTCTATTAATCAAAAAGCAGCAGCAAGGTGTGGGATTTAAAATCCTTTCTCTCACATTTTTAGGATGCTGTAATAAAGAGTTGCTTCCTACCATGTTCAAGGTCTATTAAATAAATGCACTAAAGAATTCCTGTTCCTTTCAAAGTGGACTTGTCAAGCTAATCTAATTTCAGTCTCTGCACATGGAAGGTATGCTATTTTCTCCTTTCAGTGATTTCAAAAATTAATAATTAAAGTTTCCTTTTTTTTTTTTTTTTTGCTTAATAATCAGTGCAAATTACTGCACTTTTCTTCCTTTGTGTTTTGGAATATTATGGTAATTATTGCTATGTGTACCTGTATGCATGACACGCTGGAAACGTTTTTATCAAATCGTTTGAAGAAATTGCTGAGCTAGTGCAACTTCAGGTAGGAGAACTTTGTAGGCCCAGTTTATTAACAAATCCTGGCTTGTTGCAAGGATGTTAGTTTATCAATGGCTTAATCATGGAGTTTAATCCTCACACCTCTTTATTGTACTGTAGAAAATGATTGTTTATGGCTGTAGAGAATGTGAGCTTGCTAATTTCCAAAATATTCTTCCTTCCTTTATTTGTGAAAAGAAACAGTGCTTATTTACAGCCTGCTGCAGTAGGGGGTTGAGCTGTTGTCCATGAGGGCACTCAGTATCTCTCAGGAAGGCTCAGCAATGTCCAAGATTTGGCTCTCCACTGTAGGCATGATAATCAAAGGTGGATATTTGCCTGAGCTCAAAAGCTTGCTTTACTCATTTTGTATTTTAACTCACCTCTGTGGCACTGAACACACTTCCCCCCCCAGTGAGGGATTGCTTAGGGGTGGATGCTTTGCCTTCCCTTTTCTCCAAATTCTGGGTTGTGATACAGGTGCCTCTTAAAAACAAATTCTGCTCCTTTAGAAAATATCTTGGTTCTTTTCCTTAGTCCCTGTGGAACTGTGTATAACACAGTTGACTCAAGTACTCATTGCTGAGGGTTTTCACTCCTGCTTTTGTTCTCTGAGAAATGGTCAATAAGAAAGGATTAACTGATAGAAACATTTTCTTCTGTACAAAACCTGACAGGATTCATACTCATACTTTAGACTTTGCTTTAGATTAGAGAGCAGGGCCACCTGTAGTGGCCTTTTCCCATGCTTAAATTGTAATAAACACTTGATATATCAACCTTGAACTCTCTCTGACCACTGGCTGCTCCGGGTGCTTCTGTGGGTGGATGTGAGCAGGGCTCTGCAGCAGCACGGCAGGGTGGGGGCAGGGGGTGGGAAGAGGTGGACTGGGCTCAGTCCAGCACAAGAGGAGCTTTAGAACAGGCCAGGTGACTTGAAAGTGGTTGAGTCCAACCATATCCAGTAGTTTAATTTTCCTTGCTGGGATTGACTAATGCTTGACATGCAGCAGTCAGCTGAGATGAAGCAGTTTGTAATTGCACATACATTTGCCTCTGACAAAAACAAAAGGCAAACACAATTGAAATGTGCCCTCAGCTATGCCCTGTAGGTGGTGAGAACCTCTTTCAGGTAGGTGCTCAAATTAGCTAACAATGCAATTTGTGAAAGGAGTCATTTACTCTGATCTGAGTGGAAGATACCATGTGCCCAACCCCTGGAAACAGCCAGTCTAAAGATGGTAGCCACCCTCCTGTCCCCTCCATAGCAGTGCTAATCCATGCTGAGAACAGTCTGCATTACTTCTGCTGGTGTGGCTGCTACCTCTGTTTACAGTTGCTCCCCTAGGAATTCTGCTCTGGGTGCTGGAGATCCAAGGATTGCTCTACTGAAGTCACAGGACTGTACTGTGAAGGCAAATTCCACCTTCTACCTGCTCATCAGTGATCTTAGTGGGGGTTCACTTCATAGAATCATAGAATCGACAAGGTTGGAAAAGACCTCAAAGATCATCAGGTCCAACCTATCACCCAAGACCTCATGATTACTAGACCATGGCACCAAGTGCCACGTCATCCTTCTGAATTTCTGTTCTTGCCTGTTGGATAAAGCAGCCAGTCAAGACTGAACTAATACACACTTCAGGAAGGGGACTTTCCCTTAATGCATTTGACCAACGCCTGACTTTCAGAATTATTTACAAATATTGTGACACACTAATAACAGTGACTGATTGCAGCCTTTAAGTTCACTTTTGCATTTTTTTCCCCCAAAAATCTTGTAAGTCTTCAGAAAATTATTGTTTGTGATTAGAAGCAGGCTATAAAATCCTGAAGCTGGCTACTGACATTAAACGTTAAATTAGTTCTCTACTTCTAAAACTGGCCTGTGCATTTCTGTAAAATGTGCAGTCCAGGAATCCTCTGTAGAGAAAATGTAACAACTCAAGGTTGGTCAATTTGTGGTTATTGAGTGACTATGTGTAACCACTGTTTATAAACTATTAACAGAATCCACAGGAGAACTGAATATAATGGCAGCCCAGGGAAGAAAAGTGGGACGAGAATGGATCCGAGCATGCAAACTTTCTCTGAAGATAAATGACATTCACTAAAATCAGTACTGCTGATAAAATCAGGATAAATACACCTGCCCTTTTAAATAACTTCCCAGGAACCTGGGCCTGATTTGAATTGTTAGAGAAAGGTGTAGTGAGCATGACTCTAAGTTCTCACTGTTTCAGAGTCTGAAATTAATTTTGTTTGCTTCAGACTTCTGAAGTTTAGTTAATCGTGAGGTGTTGGGTGATGGGTTGGACTTGATGATCTCTGAGGTCTATCCCAACCTTATTGATTCTATGATTCTAATTGGTCTTGACCACTTGCTACTTTGGTACAGGGCTGGGGTATTTTGAAAGAAAGATGTAATTGTCAGGAAAGGTATGTGGAGTCTGAAACAATTGGGCTTCTACCTCTGAAATTTGTGCTGAATGGAGGAGCTTTGAGATCCTGCCATTAAAGATGCCCTAGTTTATTCATTAAAATTATCATTCTAAGTATGTGCATTTATGGTGTATTGCCTCACAGAGCAGATCAAAATATTTACAGAGTTTGCTGATGTATTAATGGAGTGAAAGTCAGCCAGGCTATTCAGGGAAATTTACTGGGGGGAAAAAAAAACCCTGGAAAATTATGCCTTCCTGTGAGCAAATTCAGTTAATCCCTTGAAATTTCTCATACATTCTTGTGTGATAGGTGCAAATAGGTGAAAATGTAACAGCAATAAACTATCTATTTTCCTATCAGCTAGTTTTGCTTTAATGATGATGTTATCTTTACAGTGTGCTTCAGTCTTTATTTTTTACTTGGAGTCTGAAGTACTGTTAAGATAACTGGTAAGTTTTCATAGCAACAGTGTACTTGGCATGAACGCATCTGCTACTGCATATCAGATTAGAATACTTAGTAGAAAGGGCAGAAATTTCACAGACATTTGTAGTAAATGTTAAGATAAAAATATTTGTGCTTCAACAGTTTAGTCTTCTGTAGGAATAGCCCAGTACAACTGCTCCACAAATTGTCTCTCTCTAGGAAATTTGTCTGAGCTCCCTGCCTCCCCACTTCTGATGTTAGAGAAAATTTAAGGAAGAATAAGCATTTTGAGAGTGGGATAGGGGACTTCTTTTTGCTAAAAACTCCTAGTTCTCAGAGCCAGAGTCCTGACTTCTTTCATCAAGTTGTCTACTGCACTTGCATGCCCTCCTGGGGCATGATGATGCGACAGGTATGACACACCCTGTTGGTCTGGGCATAGGTTTGTATGCATGTACAACTCATTAAAACTCATCAGCAGAATTAAATATTTGTATTGTCATAGTGTCTAGGAGCACAGATGGTCTTGCTATTAAAGCTCAAGTGTGAGAGCCAGGTGATCTCAGTACTACTTCCAAGCTCTGCCACAGACTTGACATGTGGCTCTGGGCAGATCAGTTGAACACTCTGTGCTTCTGTTTTCCCACTGGTACAGTAGGTACAGTGATTAACTGCCTGATATGCAGCATTTTGCTTCTTGCTGCCTTATGAAGTATTTGGAGATCTTCAGTTGCGAGCTGATGCAGAACTGCTGAATGTTGTTGATGTAGTATAAAGATTAAGAGGAGAAATTTGATTATATTATTTTCTCAAACCTGACACTTGTATCAGAATCTCCAAAGTAGCAGCTGACTTGAATTAGGGAAAGAGCAGCAAGTAGGAAGACAATCTATAGATAAGACTTCCAAGGTAGTCAGTGTTTAGCTCTGTTCACATAAAATCAGGAAGAAACTTCCCTAGAAAGCGGCCCCAGTGCTTTGATTTAACCATAAAATAATATACTTTCAAATACTGCATATAGTATCTTGGTTCAGCATAGCACATAGCTTGTAAAGCTCTATTCTGTTTGTGTAGCAGCAGGCTGGGGCTGCTTGGCCAGAGGCTTATTACAGTGCAGTGCAGTGCTCTGGTGCAAAGGTGTTTATAATCACCCACTGATAAACAAGGGAGATCTGCTTTTAAGGTGTTTAGGGAGTTCTAAGATAGAACTTAATACATGTGCCTCTGTGCCTGTTTCATGTGTCCAGTTATTAGTTATCTGGTGGTTGCATGCAAACACTCACACAGAGAGATGAAACAAGTATTTCTTTTAAAAAGCCAAATTCATTTGTACTTGCTCCATAAATGAGCACGCAAAACAGACACAGAAAATGCATACCAGTGTCAGACCTCCTCCCTCTGAAAAATCCAGCCTTTAACACAAACATTTGATTTGCAAATCAGATGCAAGATAGGTTCTTATTAAATAGTTAAATATCAAGGGTTGAATTTTCATAAAAGGGCAATTTCAAACCTCATTTGTGTGTGTAATTATTGTGCTTGTGAGAGCAACCCTGGTAAACGTGCACAGAAATGTCATGTCAGGTTTCTAATGGGTCATTGACACGCTTCCTTCCCACGACTGGGTCTGTGGTCTCTGTGCAGAGACAGAGCACAGGGAATATGTAAAATGGGTGCAAAAAAACCTGGCAGAAACAGTTTTCTTTCTTGATGAAAAGAGCAGCAAAGCTTTGTGTACACATCGGCATATTCTCAAGATGGAACTGCAGCTCTGGGGTCCAAACAAATTGAATCCGTTTTTAAAATAACAGTACATACTAAACCTTAGAAATTCAAATACATCACTTTCCAAGGCTAAAGATTTGGCAAATGCACTCTTGTAAGGCTGTTGTCACTTCCACTTTCAAGAAAGCTTAGAGACTTCTCATTCCTTTTTTTCATGCTGAGATTTTTTTATCCTCCAAAAGCTGTGAAATGCTTGAAATCTGAGGCCACTGCTATCAGATAACACACTATAAGACTCATTAAAGAATCCCCCTCATACTTCTTGAACTTGAGATGAACATCACTGAAACAGCCTTTGGTCACACTGGATTGGTTTGTGCAGACTGATCTGAAAATATTTATCTTGCACAATGAAAAATTAGAAGAAATACAGCCCAGAATTCGGTGGTGGAATACGGGGGAAGTATGCTACTGAAGTCAGGAGCAGCAAGATTCAAACTGGATTTTCGTGGTCATGGGTAAATCATGAATCTTTAAGAGTTAATGTAGTTGATTCTTATGAACAGAATATGGGAAGGAGGAGGGAAAATTTAAGGGTAAATCTACCTTTGGTTAAAATTCAGGGTGACATCTTGTGGGCAGGGAGGTATAAATTATTTGTAAGCTTTGGTGTTTCTTTCACCTTTCTTCAGTTGCTGGCAGGAGAGGAATTCGGGACTGTATAGCCTGTGGGTCAGAGCCAGGACAATGATTCTCATGCCTCTAAAAATGTTGTTATTCTGTGATTAAGATTAAAATTGGTTGTATTTGAACAACTTCTCTCCAAAGGTAGAGGGGTTTGGCAATTGTGGAGAAGGAATAAACAGCTTCACAAGATGGCAGTATGGGTGGAAGGACAGGTATCAGTCTCCTGCAAAAAGCAAGGTAAAATATCGAGCTGAACAAAAGTAACAGCAGAAGGCAGGATACAGAACATGCTGACAGATATCGGTCAAGAGTCAGAACCCAAGGCTAGGACTTGAATAGACTCAGGAGAAGCAGGCAGGAGGCCAGGCAATGAATAAAAATTAGCATGCCCCATACTGCTCTCCATATTGTTGCTTGCCTGACTAGTCCCCATTCCACCCCCTCTCCTATGTTTTCTTTAACGTATCAGTGGTCAAAGCAAATAATGATATTATGTTTGTAAGGGAGGCCCTTGAAAGCTATTCTGAGACTAGAGTCCAGAAAAACCTAATCTCTGTTTGATTCTTTGTTTAGTGGGGATTCAAATCCCAACTTAATTTAATCTTTTGATTTATCCTGCAGGTACTGCCTGATTATATTCCAGTGCCACCAGTAATAGAAATGCAGGGATTTTCTTAGTTATTTATTTATTTATTTTTGCTTTTAGCACTTTGAGAGCAAAAAAGGCTTAGCAAAAGTCATTATAACTATTATCCTCTGTAATGCATCATGAGTGGATAACTGCATCTCTGAAGCATGTACCCCATTGCTTCTTACTCATAACATCTTGTCAGGGTTATGCAAGTTTTTGTTCTGTACTTCAGCTAAAGCTGTACAGCATGTGTAGCTGAAAAGGACTGAAAGCTACTGTGAGTGGTCACTCTGCCACCATTGCTGCAAGATAGCCAGGATTTCACCTGGGAGGATCAAGGCTGGCCAGGTGCAAGAAGCAGGGTGGCACAGTGCACAGGACTTAGATCAGTTCCTTCACTGGGTCCTGTAAGATCTTAGACAAATTACTTAAGGCTGCATTCTTTTTCTTTTTCTATTTTTTGTTCCTTTTTTTTTAAGTGTACTTAAAGTGACTCTTAGTATCATTAAAATGTATGAGGACACTGAGGAAAAACAACCATCAAAAGGTACAGATTGGAAAAGCGAAATAGCAGCAAATGTGCTGTGATTTCAGTGGTCCCCTTCACTGAAATATCTGGGCACCTCATATGCATTCATGTGTTGAGATGAATGGGAATTCACTTATGTACCTTTAATAGCCTGGCAGCCAGGCTCTCTATGCCAAAGCTTCCCACATGTAAGATAGGGAGACAGCGTTTCTCTATCCTGGAGTCCTTGCAGAATGAGTACAGTAAAATCAGAATATAATCAGACACCAGTTATTGTTGCTGCAAAAGTAACTAGCAGCATACCAAATACTGCCTGTGTTGTCTTGCCTCTGCTCCAAGGCTGCTAGTTTCCATGGGTATTTTCTCATTTGCCTCGTGCTCCCTATCTGGACCTTTAAAGTGTTAAACGCTTTCATTTCATTTTTTCCCCCCCCTTTTAATTTCCCAAACAAAATGCATTTCATTCATATCTTCCCAGAAGTCACTGAAATTAATTTTTTTTTAAAAAAAAAAACATATTCAATCTTTAATATTCTCCTATGGATGATAATATGCCCAAGCAGACAAGGACAGCATGCAAATCTAGTGGCACGCCTGACAAACATAACGCATTTATATTAAATCTATTGTACAGTAAGAATTTCAAGACGGCAGTGATCAGAGGAAACCATGCAATTGGATTAATAGATAATTTGGGCTGTAATCCAACAAAGCAGTTAAGCATATGCTTAATTTTAAGCACCCATAATATCACTTGATGTCAGTTGAGGCAAAACAAGCTTAAAACTAGGCACGTGCTTAAATGTGTTCTGCTGGCTTGCTGACTCGGTCAATGATCTGAGCAAATAAGGTTTGTACAGCTGGAAATAGATGAAAGACAGCAAAGAGTGTCCATTTTTCCTGTAATCATTAAAACAGCAATCTAGCTTGAGTTTCAAAGCAGAACATTTTTATAGGGGGTTAAAAAATAATGCTCAAAAAACTGCAGAGGTAAACAGCTTACAAATTATTTATTTTACCTGCATTCCTGGTTAAACTGAGTTCAGAATAATTAGATAACCCTGTAAAACCTGTGACTGGTGCTGTTAATTCCACATAAAGATTTTCTCATGCAATACCTAATAAAGGGAGTTATCTTTTAACAAAGGCTTTAAGGGGATTAATATGCTGTACAGAAGATGCACTCTGTAACTCGGTTAAGATGCTTGCTCCAGATCTGAGCTAGATCTAAAAGAAGAAAGAAATCTCAACTTCCTGAATGACCTTAGATTGTCACCCAGACTCCGCTGTACCAGCTCTACCAGTTAACTTCCTTCTGACACTTTACAGTATTTGTGGCCTTAATTGAGGGACATAACCAAACAAATTTATCATTGCAGCCCATAAAAACGACAGAATTCATATGGTAGCATTCTTCATTCTCTCCAATTTGTTTCCCTGAAATCCCTGCAGCAATTTATTTGCTGAATATGCGAGTTTTCCTCCTTATGAAAATTACAAATTGTTGTCAAGGTTAACGAGTTAATATTCTCATTCAATATTTATTTAATATGGGGGGAGGGGGGAAGGAAGAAGCCCGACTGTTCTTACACTTTCTTCCACGGCAAAGTCTGCTTTCTTAATCAATATGACAAGGACACTGTCCTTTGGATAATACCCTGAATCATCGGGACTAAAAAATGAGCTTTATTAATCAACAGCCCCTGATTAATTATTATAAAGTGATGCTCATACATTTCTGTACATTTTAATAATTCCTGCAGAAGGCTAACAATGTCCCCAGTGATTTGAAGGCTTTGGGGTTTGAATTTTTCTAAGCAATGTCACAATAAATAGTCCAAGGGTACCACTGCTCGCTCACTAATCCAGTCTGTTTCAATCCAGCAAACGAGTAAAACCTTCTTTTTCCTATTTCCCATCTATAATTTATCATTTGCATACAAAGTAAGAAGCAAGAATCGGCAGTCTCATCAGTTTTCAAAATATCAGGGGACAACCAGGGTGATTTATAGCAGGCTGCATTATCTAGATCATATAACCAGAATATTTCTGTAAAAACAGACCTATGTAATCTCTGGATAAGAGTGTCTGTCTAGCAGATAAATGTGATGAAGGTCATCAGTCTGGAGAACTTAGAGTGGACTTGAGTAGCCATTAGGTCTCTCTTTGCAAAGAAATATCCCATCTCACAACCTATAACAAGCATAATTTTCAAATGGCAATTTCAAGTACTAAAGTTACTTATATTTAAGGCTCTCTTAGCCATCAAAGAGTACAGTCTGTGTGTTTGCTTGCTACTAGTGAGATGAAAAGTATGCCTCCTGTTTCTTAGGCTTTCAGTGCACCTTGGAAAACATAATCTTGCTCAAAGGAGCAGATGCATTCTCTTCATTATGAAATGATCCAGCCCTGAAAGATATGTAAGAAGGTGACCACAGATGGTAAGCATTTGTATTTGGGTTCTAAAGGACAGTGTGTTTCTGAACTACAGGGCAAGTGCTCAGATGGATGTATTACAGATTTGAAGACAAATTAGGGTTAATTTATTGAAATAATAGAAATATGAGAAGGGCCAAGCATAAAGCATTATCCAGCACCAGTTCTGATCTGTTCATTCTTCATCTTACAGTCAGGCTTTCTCTTCCTGTAAAATATTTGCCCAGCTCTGACAGCTTACAAGGATGCTCTTAAAGGAGTGTAGCTGTAACAAATGAACTCGGACTTCCAAAGGCTCTAGCCTCTTGCGTTTGTGTTTTAAAGTAATGTGTTTGTGTTGGAAAAACCCAGTGGACTTTTCTCAACCTCCGTGCAATGAATGTTTTAATTACTCATCAGAGTGCTCATCTACCCAAAGTCAAGTCTCAGGAATTTCTCAGAAATGTTACAAGCTGTGTGAAGGTAACCCATGGGTTATTTAGGTTTAACTTTGTGATTTCTGTTTTAATTCCATTATGGCAATAATGAGTTCTCTCTTCATTTTGTTAGTGTGAACCACTGGAAAAAAATGTCATTGCTTTAGGATTCTGTGTGACAAGCAGTACTCCTGCATTTTGCCCTCTAGAAATGTGGGTTCTGATCACAGATAACTAAAATGAGATTAGGATGTTAGCTTTCTCAAGAGATAACAGCAGTCTAGGTCATAAAACTACCATATGGCAGATTTGGCAGTCTTTACAGAGGTCCATGGTTTAATTATCACAAAGACAGATTCAGTTCCCCACTTGCAAATGCCTGGGTCCTCCTGTGGCAAGGACTGGCAATGCAATTAAGGGGAAAGCTGTATTGTACTTGGCTGAAACGAGAAATGACCTTACTGTGGCCAGCGCTGTCACTTCCTAACATTTCACTCATGATTAAGTTTATCATTTCAAACAAACAACATAAAATGTCAGGTCTCTGGTCTGTTTAACATGCAGGAGGAGGGGCAGGGAGAGGAGGGAAGCATAAACCTTGGCTGTGTATTGTACCATTGGAAAGCTTTTCCTTTGAAAAGAATTTCAGAAAAAGTTGACAATGAGGGAAGAGTGGTATCTCTGCAGACAGTTAGCCTTTCTGGTCAAGTCCTTCAGTTGCTTGCTGCAAATGGTTTGGTGTTCCCTCTCAGAGTCCCTTGACCCACCTTCAGTGTCACCGCCCCCCCCCTGAAGTTAACACACTGTGCCTCTTGTGCCCTGGTTTTCTGTCATAATTCTCACTTGTGCTCTGTGAGCACTGTTATACTATCTCCATGCAGAAGAGTACCTATTGCTAAGAAAAGCAGCTTTTCATCTGTTTTTTTGGATTGACAGAGGTCTGTATGGTCCATACAGTGTTCTGGTCAGCACAGATAAGCAACATAAGGTTGATGCAGATGATTTCAATCAAACACAAGAACAGTTCAAGGGCTCAGTGGGCAATTGAACTGTTGCTTAAAACTGCTGTTTCCCAAAGAAATTCTTTGCTTTGCCTAGAATGTCCAGGGGCACAGTAAGGAGAGACAGGACAACTGTCTTCATCAAATGGAGAACAGATTTTTGAAAACTGACCTTGTAAGGATCAACACCTTACTAAAAGCACATTTGTGAGTGTTCCTTGCATGAAGTTAACCACACTGGCTCATATTGCAAGGTTGAAATCACAACTTAACTCATGCTAGCAGCTAAAATAATGGTTCCAGTTCTTTTGTGTGCAATTGTAACAGTGAGAACTTTTTGAAACATAATTACATTGTAGGCTGAGATTTTGAAGATTTTTGAAAGGCTACCCGTCACTGAGAGTGAATGCTGCACTTATACCTAAATGATACATATGCTTTTAGGTGGTAGGATAAAACTATGAGATTCACAGAATGAAAGGTTGGAAGGAACCTCTGGATGTCATCCAGTCCAACCTCTCTGATAGAGCAGGTTCACCTAGAGCAAGTTGCACAGCATGGTGTCCATGTAGGTTTTGAATGACTCCAGAGGCAGACTCCAACACCTCTCTGGATGGGCTGTTCCAGTGCCCAACCACCCTCCTCATCACAGTATCACAGTATAACTTAGGTTGGAAGGGACCTTGAGGATCGAGTCCAACCTATCAACACAGACCCCCTGACTAGACCATGGCACCAAGTGCCATGTCCAATCTCCTCTTGAACGCCTCCAGGGACGATGACTCAACCACCTCCCTGGGCGACCCGTTCCAATGATGAATGACTCGCTCGGTGAAGAACTTCCTCCTCACCTCGAGTCTAAACCTCCCCTGGCGCAGCTAGAGACTGTGTCCTCTTGTTCTGGTGCTGGTTGCCTGGGATTTTGATGGAACTTCTTCTGTTCAGGTTTGTGCCCATTACCTCTTGTCCTGTTGCTGGGCACCACTGAAAAAAGACTGTCCCCATCCTCCCGACACCCACCTTTAAGTATTTATAAGCATTGATAAGAATCCAATTAATATTTAATAAGATAGAAAAAATATTAAAAATTAGAAAGTGAAAAATGTTAAATACTTAACTTGTGGGGGTAGGGATAGAACCTTTGAAAGGTGAGTTAATATCACTTTACAAAACCTGCTGCTTCTTGTGTGTGGTTAGGTGAAATTGCATGAGTGCCTTTATGGCTATTGGTATTTTTAACTGATACTTGCAGTATCTGAGAGTTTTGAGCTGTAGTGACAACTCCACTTTCACCATGTCTTGGCTAATTTTATGCAAAGCCTTGGAGACCAAGTTTAGTTCATAGGCATGTTCATGTCCAATTACAAAGTCATAGATCTGAAGCATATATAACAAATCAAAAGAATGCAGTGCTGTCAAACCCAAGAATTAAATCCCAGCCATACAGGCTGCCAAGATTCATGAGCCTGTAAAAAAATTAGTTTTTAATAAAAATATCTAATTTCTGAATCTTTCTGATAAACAAAGCATACTTAAATCCACCCCTGCTCTAGCAAAGGCTTTATAAAAATATCAATTTCCATTATTAGATTTTTAAATATTCAGAGGTTATTTATGCTGGTATCACAAGAAGTACAGGAAATTGTGAGAGACAGATGATCAGGTTGTGAGAGTGAGCATCAAACATTAGGGTGTGCCAGTACATTGTTTATCCCCAATCACAGAATGAGAAGCAATAAGGTTGGAAAAGACCTCAAAGATCATCAAGTCCAACCTGTCACCCAACACCTCATGACTACTAAACCATGGCACCAAGTGTCACATACAATCCCCTCTTGAATACCTCCAGGGATGGTGACTCCACCACCTCACTGGGCAGCCCATTCCAATGGCTAACAACTCTCTTAGTGAAGAACTTTCTCCTCACCTCGAATCTAACCTTCCCCTGGTGCAGGTTGAGACTGTGTCCTCTTGTTCTGGTGCTGGTTGCCTGGGAGAAGACACCAACCCCTTCCTGGCTACAACCACCCTTCAGGTAGTTGTAGATGGCAATAAGGTCTCCCCTGAGCCTCCTCTTCTCCAGACTAAACAATCCCAGCTCCCTCAGCCTCTCCTCATAGGGCTTGTGCTCGAGGCCTCCCCCCAGCCTCCTTGCCATTCTCGGGACACATTCAAGAGTCTCAATATCCTTGACTGGCACTAAGAAGGCAACGTTTTAGAGACTAGAGAAGTTATCTCTGGATTCTTCTTGACTTCATTTTCAGGTGATAAAATATGTGACATCAGATGACCAGAAACTCTGGAATTTAAATTATGAGCTCTGCTCTTGATTATTTGTATTTTTAATAAACAAAGTTTTAAGAGATGTGTTAAGGCTAAGACAGATGAAGTGGGACATAAGGATAAAATAGAGATGGTGCCTGTCTAACTAAAGTGCTTCTGCTTCTCATTTTTGTGTTGGTTTTTTTTCCTTTCACCAAAGCACCTGTATGACCAAAGTACCAAAGCAGATGCAGCTTCTACAGCTGGAAAACTTCTCACCCTTATTTATAATTATCCCAATTCTCTATTTAATTATTAAGTCAGCAGAGGCCAAAAAATACGTTAAAAATCTGGTGCATAGAAAGATAGCATTGGTGCTTTTAAGTAAAATCTATGAAAAGAGCATATCAGCATAAATAGAAATCAAACTAAATGTAAACCTGTGGGCAGTAAAAAGTAAAACTGTTGTAGAGATGTAGGGGTTTGTAGACGTTACATGGAGAATTGCACGGAGATACACAAAAAAGAGCATGCACCCAGCTTTGCAGCAGGGAAATGATGTTCTTAATCAGGGATGGAATAGATAACTCACTAAATTCTTGATAGTCTATGATATTCTGGTAAACACAAGGATTTTTGTGTGTGTGTCTGTGTCTCATAACTCATGAATTGTTGAAGGCAGCTCCTAAGTTTATTTCAAGGGTGAGACGTGGAAATGCCTTACTGCATGAATAAGATCAAGGAAATAATGAAAACTGGTTGTATCACAGAATTGTCAGGGTTGGAAGGGACCCCAAGGATCATCTAGTTCCAACCCCTCTTCCGTTGGGTAGGGACATCCTCCACTAGATGTGTTGCCCAGAGACACACCCAGCCTGGCCTTAAAAATATCCAGGTAAAAACATTGTGTAACAGCTGTATGAGACTTGCCAGGTATGGTCACTGCAGAGTACTTAGTTTTTTACAAAAAACCACCTTACTCACAGAATTTCCACTGAAGGCAATTTTTATTTTATTGTATTTTATTCTATTTTATTACTTGACCATTAAAATAAATCACAGCCCCAGTTCCAGCAACTTGGTTTGACTCTGGAAGCCTGAAAAGTTCACATCTGAGTCATGCTGCCCTCTGTGCATTCTTGATGGGACACTTTTCCCCCTCATTACAGTTGCTAATTTGCTACAGCCTCTGTCTCTCACCTTTTCACAATCCAGTTGTTTCAGATGTTGGGATACGTGATGCTGTATGACTAGCAGATTGGTCAAAATGAAGCAAACTTTCTAGAACAGCTATTAATTGGGGTAGAAGGGCAAGGGGGGAAAAAGAATCACACTTAGCTTGGAAAGCTTTTCCATTCTTATGTGTCAGAATATCCTAATTCCAATCCAAATGGGAATCCACCATTCTAAGGGATTCACACAGCTCCAGGTAAACAACTAATGAGCAGCCTGCCAGTTTCATTTTTATCAAGAGCCCTCAGAGATTCAACTGTGCCATTTCATAAAATATGCAGATGATAGTGGAGGGAGAATAGCAAAGGCTTTGAAAATGATTCACACAACCTAAAAATGATGTTGAAAAGGGAGGAATTAAATATTCACAAAGTGAGAGAAATTAAGGCATATTAACTGTTAGAATGTGGAAATGAAGTGACTAACATGCATAGAGCTGATGAGAACTAGATGATTACAGATCTGTCAAAAGTTTCTAATTCTGACACAGTGTGATGTCGAGGTGCTAGTTGGCTGGTAAGGGCAAAAAAATTAGGTATGGGACAAGTAATGCAAACCTGACAGATCAGAGTCAAAGGCGGTAAGACACCGCAGTGATTAACATTAGGCTCAGTCCTGTATCAAGGGTGAACGTTAAGCTTGCAAAATGAATACTAATTATGGTTACAAACAGAACACAAGGGGCTCAATTCATCAGCTATAGAAGGGATGGTGTAATGAGTTAGTTGGGGGAAAAAAGTCACCTAGGGCCAAATTTGTCTCACTACTGAGGTACCGGCTTACGCCAGGGACAAATCTGACCCGTGGGATAAGAGATGTGGAAGTCTCGCTCTTCTGTAATTAATCAGGGATTTATCTTGTGTTGCAGTTTTGATAGAGTAGAGGAAAGGTTTCTGGCAGATGTGTTCATGCAAAGCTGGTGGGGAAATAAAATAATAATAACCAAAAACCAAGATTAAACAGAGTGTCCACACTGGATGAAGCTGCTCATGTCATTCTAGCACGGCAGAGACACAGTTCAAACTTTCTCAAGGACAAAGCCAGATACCCACATCTGTAAACCTTACTGGAGTGATGGGCTCCTAGTGAGCACGCAGAAAACATTGTGCTTCTGAATATCCGTCTCTGGAGGTGCCAGTTGTGATCCAAGTAGCAGAGTTCTAACTCTGGAAGCTGTCATCTCTTCATCACGGTGCCAGCAGCACCATCTCATGTCAACAGTGCATGGAACGCATTTGGACTCATTTTTTGCTACCTGTGTAATGCTGTTTTCTCATGTACATGTAAAAATGGATTGGCTCCTAGTAAGGAATTGTTTGTTGATGGCCTTTACTAAGGTTGCCCAACAGAGAAGCAGTTTTGTAGCTTGTTCATTCATTGCTGTATAGCTTTTATTCCTTCCCTGAGCCTTGCATGCATGAGTGCTCTGTAATAGTATGGAGTGAAACCTAAGCTCAGACCTGTCCAGAGATCTCTTATGGCTAATTAATATTTTCCCTTTTTTCACTGGAAAAAAAATATCCATGCAAATTCTATCAGTCTGAGCTGTAGACAAAAGTGTGTATGCAGTTCATATACAGTTGTCAGCTTTCACACACTGTTTAAGCAGCCTTTTCAGAGCAAGGAATTTGGAAGTTCAGTGGAAGTTACACCCTGTAGCCTCCTGTGAATAACCTCTTCTTACGCTGCGAGCTCAGCTTGATACAGAGCGTGAATTAGTGTCACGTACAGCACTGAGTATACTGAGAATACTTACCAAATAAATATTATTTTGATTACAACAGTATCAATAGCATGCTTGATATCTTCCAGAGACAAAAAGAACTTCAGATATATTAAAAAAAAAAAAGAAAGGGAAAAAAAAAAGTGGTAGTTGTGCATGTCAAATAAACGTGGTGCTGTGTGTGTTTTGCATGCCTAATTTCCTGGAGAGCCTGTCCTATGTTCATAATCAAGAGACAAGCATAAACTCAAAGGTCACAAAAAGACTGAGCCTGGTAAGGTAGATGTTCTGAATATATTAGGTATGTAAAGCAATATTGTGTCCCATCCAAACTAGAATTAGTGGTAATTATTATATAATATGTAATGATGGGATTTAAATGGCTAACACATTTTCTCTGCTGAGATCATTTAGACATGATTCATATAAATGATTAAATTAATAGATCTTTCTCTTTTAAGACTGCTAGGCAGCTTAAACAAAATTTCTCAACAGAGACTGATCCCAGTGAAATAATATTAATAGAAAATGGAAGAAGAATTTCTGAGCAGTGGGTAAATATATGCTGGACTTTGAGGAAATTTCTATAGACATCTTCACTGAGAAAAATACTTTACATAGTTTTAAATATTCCCAAGAAATAACCCATCAAGGACTTTGGAAGGTGAAAGAATAACAAACCTAACTTCCCCTGAAAGAACAGAATGGCGAAATGTACTGGAAGACAGGGACTTAAAGGATCACTGTCTACTTAGTTCAGGCTTAAACATTAGGCTTTCATAACACTAAATGGTTTTACAAAACCTAATGTGAATAGAAATGTTTTTCTTCTTCCTTCTTTTGAATCAAATTTCAATAAGATAACTCCCTTCCACCCCCACACATATTGAGGAGAATCCTCTGCAGTGTTGTACAGTCACACACAGGAGCATCGTGCTAATTAACGAGAACAAGGACAGGAAAATGACTACGGATGGGATTTTTGAAAAAGCCTGAGGGAGCTAGATGCCCAAAACCTAGCAAATTCAGTGGGAGTTAAGTGCTTGAATCTGATAGCCATCTGAAAATTTTAGCTTGAAAGTGAAAACACCCCATGTAAAAGCCACTCTCACGTGTTTGCAAGTTCTGCCACCTTACTGCCTCTTCATCCTCTTGCAGATTGGACCTCATTTGTAGTCCTCTGCTCAAAGGCAGAACCTTTGCTCCTTTTTTTCCTAATGGGCTTTTGCATGCTTCTGCTCAGCCCATGCTCACACCAGAGCTCTGCGGTATAAAGGGGATACACACAAATGAGAATTTCATGGAGACAGATTTGCTGCGTAGTGTATCAACACAGAAAAATAGGAGTATGGTGAGGACCACCTCTAGCCATCAGATTACCCTCTTGCAGGTAGTCATTGTCCTATCCCAACGTGTATACTAGGAGGCGGGTAAAATAAGACCTCCCACTTTTAAATCTAGCCCCAGGCATTCTCAGCATCTGCTTACTTTATATTAGTCACAACTAATAATCAGGGACAGAGCTGTGGCTGTTTGCTGTATATCAACCATTCTGCTGGGAAAGGCCTGTCATCTTTTAGATCTCTTTCTGCTCAGATTGAGAAATTGATAGGTCACCAGTGCCTTAGAGTACCACAAGGAAGGTATCATATTTATTTTTGCTACAGCTTTGGATCAGTGCTATCACACTGTAAAGAATTCATAAAGCATATTTTGTCTTAGAGGTTGGTTGGGGGGGGGGGTTGAAGGGTTTTTTAGGGTTTTTTTTTATATTGCTTGGGAAAGAACATATGGCAATCTGTATAGCTCTGTCCCAAAGGGTTATCCAAATGCTGTATACTAAGTGGTCTTTCTATTTTTATTGTTAAATTCATGTTCATTTCTTATCCTAAATATTCCTCTTTTCTGCTTAGGAGGTTAAAAATACCTGGAGCTGCAAGTCTGGCCTATTTACTACAGAATTCGTGAGTCATGCACTATACTGAAGTCTTGAAATATCACAGAGGTATTATTCACAGAGAGCTCAGCAAAAGAATGGCAAAATCTGCCCTTCAAGACTTCCATTTCAATTCCAAATGTTTGAGGGTAACTGGTCATTAAGCTTTCTCTTCCTGAAAAGATGCATAAAGAAACTGCTGTAAGCCTCTGATTAGCAAACCAACCTTTATCTTGCTCACAACTGGAGAGTGAGTCCTTCCAAAGGAAATAGTATGTGAATGTTGTTAGTATCAGAAAATCCAGCTCACTTTCCACTTTTGGTGCTATATTTATGTAGAGAAGTGATTGCTTCTCCAGATCCCAATTTCTCTTGCTTCTTTTCTCCAGCCTTGGGTGACATAAAATACTGACGGAATGTCTCAAATATCCTTAATGTCTCTGGGCTTTCAGATGAAATCTCAATGTGGAAGGCAGCAATGGGATATGCAGGCTTTGACTTAACAGCATAGCTGTTGATGGTTCACCCCATGAGTCTCCCCTGGAATATGATCAAATGCAGTTTGCCATTGCAGGGTACCATGAGTTCCCTGTAAACTGCCCTCTCAGCTGTGGGTTTGCAGATGAATCAATTTAGATTCACTTTATGCTGTGGCTGAGACTTTCAGTATGATGGATTAAGCTCTGTTTCATATCATATTATCCTTTATTTATCTTTGTAGCTAAAAGAGCCTATTGAAATTTTTGGAAATCATTGGCTGTCATTGTCACTGAGAAGCAAACCATGGAGGAACTTTGTGAAGTATTTTAACTGAACTTCAATAGTCCAGATGTACTTCTATACATTCTGTGAAAAACAATGAATAAGTACTAAATCTTTAAAAGGGTACTTCAGCATCTCCTGTAAACACCAACCAGGCATGTAGATACTCAGATTTAACAACTTCATTGATTGAAACTCCATGTTTCAGAAGGCTTTCTAACCTTTCTCTCTACTTGGTCACCTCCTAATGTTTTTTTGCCATGGGAGAAAATGAGTTAAAACCTGAGACTATCTGCTTTCAGGGAGCTAAAATCAGGTTTCTTTGAATAGCTACACCCAGGGTAGCTATGTGCTACTTCTATGTACACGTGGTATATCTTAGCTGGATAGTATGGTTTGAGGAGGGGTTGTTTTGTTTCGTTTGGTGGGTTTGTTCATTTTTTTAAAGTACAAACTTTCACAATTGCACAGCTTTTTGTTATTAAGGTTTAGTTTAAGACAGCAGAGTTCTACAGAGGGGATGCTTGCACCTCTGTGTAAAAGGGATATCTTTCAGTTTTGTAGCTCTTTGTTCAATGACCTGGAATGCAAAGCTCCTGATGGATGAGGGACACAGTAGACACGGTAAGCAAACTGGTTTCTATTCCTAGTTTTGCCACCTACTTGCTGACCTGGGGTGATACATGTAAGTTCCCTGTGCCCTTTTATCCTCATCTGTAAAATGAGGATATTGACATTTACATTTCTTTATAAAGTGCTTTTAGATCTATGGATGAAAAGTGCTAAGTAAACTAAAACTCTCAATTAAATTAATTGGAGAGAAGAAGCTAGGTCAGTGTTATAGCAAGGTTCATTTATACACCTCTTAATTTCTTTAGTTTCATGTCTCAAACCCTATTTATAGTTGGAATTACTACTATATCCTTTCACCTGTAAAAGTAGTCTCTCTGGGACAGATACGAAGCATGCTTATATGCTAGAAAGGAAGAAGCAATAGTTTCTCTGGGACAGATGAAGAACACTTACATGCTAGAAAGGAAGAAGCAATAGTTTCTCTGGGACAGATGAAGCACACTTACATGCTAGAAAGGAAGAAGCTCATGGCATTTCCCACACAGATACAAGAGTTGGATTAAGGGCACCCAATCCCATCACCTTTAAAAATATTTTTAAAATCCAGGGAAAAATCTCTGGCATTGAATCCAGTTGGACAGTCAGAAAATAAATTATCAAGCCCATAGAGTGATAAGGGAATATTTGAGCTTTGCTGACGGGGAAGGAAACTGTGAATGTTATTCTCTTGGTGATCTTTCAAGGTCATAATTAGATCGGTGCACGCAAAAAATCTATCTCCCACCTCAGTTCAACTGCAGAAGCAACTGTGTTGCATTTGCAAAGAGAGTCCTTACATTAAGCTTGTCCCTGGTCCATATGGTTTCTCTTGTAATTCTCAACTTGAAGGCCACGATTTTTGTGCATGTGTTCCTGCAGAAAAAAATACATTGAATAGAATCCTGTCATTTTCATCTTATCAGCGGTTATTTTAATCACCTGAAGGTTGTTGTGTTCTTTTAGGATTTATTTTATATATATATATAATTCTTGAATATCTTCCTACATAATGGTAAGAAAACAGATTAGGCATAGAAGCTGTTTTGTTTTCAAAATTTTGGGAACAGATGCGATCCGGGAGCTGTGATCCCTGCACAGCTCAGAGATCAGAAGTAATAAGAAGGCTCTGAATTATCTCTCTTCTGTTCACGAAGCTTGAACTTAATCTGCCAGACTGCCTATAGCTGGAACTCAGTAGAATACACCAAATATCAGATATGTGCTTGGCTCACACTGTGTGCAAAGGGGAGTTAACATTCAGAGAACAAAGAAAGTAGGGCAGAAACCCTTAAACCACAGTTGGGCAGGTGTTCACTAAAGTTTCTCCATACAGTAAAACTTAGGGTATAAATTTCATTGTGTAGGGTGAATAAAAAAAGGTCTTTGCCATTTGGGTAGTATTCTCTGTGTAGCCTAAAATTTTCTGTGTGGATGGGATAAGTGTAGAGAGGTACACCACGCATCTTAGGTGTCTGGCAATTTGGTTAAAAAATGCCAAAATGAAGGGTAATGCCCTGAAAAACAAAAAATCATTAGTGCAGGCATGATTGTTTCTGACTGCTTTGAGTTGTCCAGAAATTTTAAGACAAGTGGGAAACACCCTGAAATATAGCTTCTTTTCTTGTAAGTTTTGATTGACAGAAAGTAATTATATTTAATGTTCACACCATTCTAAATAATGTGTTTGTATATAATTTCAGGTGCTTTAGCAACACTGACTTCCAGCTGTGCTGTCAGAGGTGGAAGTGAGATGTTCAGACAAACAGTGATCAAATGTAGGGACATGAGCATGAAGTATGGGTCAAAGACTATAGACCTAACAAGGCAACATTCCTTGTCTGTCTAAAGAGAATCACACTTGAAGGAAGAATAATTAAATGCAGAAAAAGAAGGTTTGTGATGGTTAACTTAGAATTGCAATGAATTACTTATCAAAGTAATTGAAAACTGACTTGTTGGTCACTCAATGGTGTATGACCTCTAAATGTCCTCTGTATCATCCATCTGCTTTACAAGTGGGTCAGTTGGACAATGGGAAAGCTAAATTAGGGAAGGCTGTCCCAAGAGAAGACTTCTAGGTTAACAAGCAAAGATGGACCAGTAAAACCTGTGGAAAAGGAAATCTGAGAGGAAAATTAGCATGAAAAGCACAACTCCCACATGGTATATCAGAAACTCTTATGTTACATACTGTATTTATAACTCCCTTACCTGGATTCAGAGTTACAGTGTAAGCCACTGACAGCATAAATCTACAGTTATTCCTCTGACTACATAGGAGCCAATCTGAATTTAAGCTGAGGGGAGCTGATTTCCTATTATTTGTATGATTTCAGGTATTCCAGAGTAGTGGGAATACCTCTAAAAAGGCCCCCAGAAGGTAATTCTCCAAGCAAGGGAAATCCTGTTTAGGGGTAAAAACCTGCTCAAAAGGTGAGAAGAGCTGAATAAAAACATCTGTCTAATCCTCCATAAATTAGCATTTAACAACTTCATCTGCTGCAACAAACTCCAAACATTCCCTCTGAAACTCATGAAAAATGTTTTTCCCTTCAATTAGAACTACCTTTGTCCATCTTGAACTTTCTTCCTTGTCTGCACCAGCACTGCAGCTCCATGTGCCCTTGGGAACACCTGCAAACCCCACCAGCTGTCATCTAAATGATGTCGTTAGTCAAACTCTTCTACCAAATTCGATGCAAGTTAGTTTGGACAGACAAGCACTGGAGACTTGCTTTTATCTCACATAGCTTAAAGTAGTGGTGGAGCTAGCTGGTGATTTCACATTAAACCAGTGAAAGGACAGTGAAGCTGATTTCCCCAATGAGGTAAGAATATGACATTTAATTTCTTTTCCCTTGTCAAGGGGGTTAAGGACATCCACTGTGTTGACTGTTTTTTTGTTTCTTTATTTTTTGCCTCTTGGGTTTTTTTTAATGAAAAAAAGCCCAAATGCTCCCAACCTTTGTCATCTCCATGGGTGCTGCCAAACACTGCAGAAATTAAGGGTTTTTTAAATTTATTTTTTCCCATTGAGAAACAATTTTGCTGTAAAAAAACCTTCCCAAAATATCCTGAAGAGTTGTGGGTTTATTTTTCCAAAGTGGGTTACTGTGCCACTAGCCTATTTGTTTCTTGAGTAATATTTGATGTCACCTAAGTATTTTTAAATCAAGGTTGCTGCTTCTCTTAGATATATTAATAAAAAACTTAAATGCTAATGATCTGGGGGACAATGATAGATTGATAAATAGTCTCTCGAAGTTGAAGGGACAGTGCCTTCTACCATCTGTTTTAAAACTACTTGACATCCCAGTTTGTTGCTTCTCTAAAACATCCTAATTTTAATCCATTTGGGAATAATTGTGCAGAGAAAGTTAATTGGTGTATTAGCTTGAAATATTCTGTTCTGCATCTTGTTGTATGGATTAGAAGTTTTAAAGAGAAGAAGGTATCCAGAGAAAGTAGGACAAAGAACTGATTTGAAGCCAAGGAAGTAGAAATGTTGACTTGGATTGTAAGAAAAGCTGCAGCTCCTATAAAACATTATAAGGAGAACTTGTGTGCCGGTGCCTGGAAGCCTGGTCAGATGTAGTGAAGCAGTGAGAAATGAGAAGGCTAACTCTTGCCAAACAGTAACACATCCCTCATCTCCGTAGGGAATGCTGCTATAACACAGCAGTTCAGGTCTTGTGCTGTATCCAGGTTTTAAAATGTTGAACTTTTCTTGACAACCAGTCTGGCTTTCAGAAGTCAACTGCTTTTGCTCCAGTGCAGATTTACTGATGGCAGCTGAAGTAATACTCAAGTTTGGTATCATTTTCATGCACCCTGTTCTGTTGTGACCAGCTGCACAGATCTAGCTTGACCAAGTAATAGATAGACTATCAGCTAAAGATACTGCTCTGGAGTCAAAAATAAGATGTACTGGCTGAGGATGAGTTTGGAGTGCACCAAGCTGCAGTTGGTGTTGTGGATCTTTCACTGCTTTAAGCACAAAATTCATGCATCTTCTTTGTTCACCGTGATTCTTGTCAGCATTGTTTGGCCCTTGGTTTAAGGGAAGCTTCTCAGCTCTGAGTTTGTACTTTCTAGTATGTCATGTCAGAATCTTTCTCTGCTCCTTTTGCTGTGCAAATCACTCTGGAACATCAGCAAGTTGATGACATACAGCTGGGGGGAGTGGCTGACACACCTGAAGGTGGTGTTGCCATTCAGGGAGACTTAGGTTGGAGTATGGGCAAGTGTAGAGTCTTGCACCTGAGAAAGAACAAACCCATGGATCAATATAGGTTGGGGACTAACCTGCTGGAGAGCAGTGAAGTGGAAAAGGACCTGGGGCTCCTAGTGGATGGAAGGTTGACCATGAGCCAGCACTGTGCTCTTGTGGCCAAGAAGGCCAATGCCATTCTGGGGTGTAGTAGATGGGGTGTAGTTAGCAGGTTGAGAGAAGTTTGCCTTCCCCTCTACTCTGCCCTGCTGAGGCTGTGTCTGGAATATTCTGTCCAGTTTGGGGCCTCTCAGTTCAAGAAGGACAGGGAACTGCTTGAAAGAGTCCAGTGCAGAGCCACAAAAATTAAGGGAGTGGAACATCTTCCTTATGAGGAGAGACTGAGGGAGCTGGGGCTCCTTAGCTTGCAGAAAAGGAAATGAAGGGGTGACCTCATCAATGTTTATAAAGGTGTAGAGACTGAGTGCCAAGAGGATGGAGTCAGGCTCTTCTTGGTGATGCCCAATGACAGGATTTGGGGCAATAGGTGGAAGCTGGGGCATAGGAAGTTCCACAGAAACATGAGGGAAATTTTTTTCACTGTGAGAGTGGTGGAATACTGGAACAGGCTGCCCAAGGTGGTTGTTGAGTCTCCCTATCTGGAGATATTCAAAACCCACCTGGATGCATTCCTGTGTGATCTGGTATAGGTGACCCTGCACTGTCAGAGGGGTTGGACTGGATGATCTTTCGAGATCCCTTCCAACCCCTAACATTCTGTGGTTCTGTGGAACTGTTGGTGCTATCATCACTTAACGTTTATTGTATCCATCTTAACTGGCAGACATAATCCATCTCAAATAAAAACTTAAAATGTTTAATTTTGTCTAGAAAAAAATTTGTGTTGTTCTGTCAGTGTAACATATGCTGAGATTTTCTTTAAAAAGAACCATGCTACTCAGATTTTTTTTTTCTCCTTTTCTGCAGTAAAACACATACCAGAATTTCCTCTAAAACTGAGCTGTTGCAAGGATGTCTGCTTGGAAAATAGAATATTAATTACCTCTTGACTCTCAGAAGGGGCATGAATCTTTTAAATACCCTGTATAGAAATTCATATACCTTCTAATGCCCTCAGTAGGATTCTCACTCGATCTGGTTTCCAGCACTGCCAGGAGAATAGTTTTGCCTTTCAGTGTCGTGTGCTGAGCCTTAAGTGGGTGTCAGAGGCCTGTCATATGTTCATTGAAGGAGATACAACAATTTCTAACCAAAAGTATTGGCAATACTGTAGTAACTAAAAATGCAGAAATATTTCACAGCTGATAAAGCTTTGAGGAGGGTCGTAAGTGAAATGATGGGAGATGTGGGAGCTGAGCAAGGAAGACTGAGAAGTGCACGAAAGGTTCCTCACCAGAGTTAGACTCCTAAGGGCCTTCAACCTATTTAAAAAGGATCATCATTCATCAGCACCATCATCATTATCTGCTCGATCGGGAGGAGGAGGGGAGGGATAATCAGCAAGAGACGATCAGTGTCTTGTCACCGAGCTCCTTCATTTCAGTGCTTAAACTGCAGGATCCTTTCTGGAGAGATAATTCATATTTTATCATTAAAACTGCTGATCATAACCTCGTTAATATATGGATATTGCTAACACACACAAAAAAAGCTAACATGATAAAATGTAATGCTTCTATTAAATTACTTAAACTAGTTTACCTCGCCTCAACATCATTCCCCTCCCCACTGCTCCTCTGTCATCACAGACACTGCTTGTACATGGCACACAAAATCTATAAACTCTTTCCAGGAATACAAAAGCATTCTCTATGATGTTGATAAGAAACAGGACAGTCACTCTCCCCTGACATATTTGTTCTTTAAAAACAAATCAATGGTGCAGGGATTTGGCACCTGAATGCAGAACAACGGCTTGATGAGGCAAAGATTGTCTTCATTAAGGACATTAATATTCATAGAGAGTAGAAAATCTGACACAAGAGAGGACTCACTAACCTTTTCTCATATTAGATTTTTACTTCTTAACACAATTACAGTCCGGCAATGACTTAATTAATGCTGCTTTTTGTCAGACTGCTTTAAAGAGCTGTCAATTTGGTCCTGCAGAGGCTGTCAGTGAAAGAGAAAGACAGTCATCTAGGCTAAAAAGACACAGGAAGGAATTCAAACACTTAATAACATTCAAAGTGCTATGCAAAGTCACATATCAACCTGTATTAAGGAGAGTTTTTGTCTTTCCTCTCTTCCTACTTATGCTAATATTTTTCAGGTAAAATTGGGGCTGCTGCCACCTCTAATTCTGAGGTACACAGCAGAAAATGAAGAAAGGGTCATCAGATCTGATGTATTTTAGTTTCAGAATATTAGGTGTATTTCAAACTCTCTATGGAGAACAGAGAGCCTAACAACCACTTCAGGAATCCTTATTAAATGCCTGCTAATAAAGGTTGGTCTCTCGTGCAAAGAGGCTTCAACAGTGGCACCTCCTATTTCTTCTTCAACCACCAGAAGCCAGGAAAGTATTTCATCCTGTGAGGCTGGAGGATTCTCAAAATACTGTGAATTTTAAGGTTATGAAGCTGGTTCAAGCCAGTTTCACAGCTCTGGTGAACAGCAACTAGTTACTGTGGCACAGCAGGTGAGTGATAACTCATTAACTTACAGTAATTCACCTGCTTGCAGTCATTGAGCCTTATTTTATACACCTGCTACAGGGAAACATATAATATTTTTTTGACCTATGCAGAAAATGACCATGTGGTACTGGAAGCACTTTCCAGCCAGCTATTGGTGAGCTCTGCTTAGCCCAGCAGCAGTTCATGATCTGCTTTTTGCAACTGTTTAACAAATTGTAAAAATACCATTAATTTGCATATGTTGCACACCTGGCTTGCATTATGATGCTGAAATAGTACCTGATATTCAGCATTACATCACATGTGCCATTTAGTTCTGTGGGGCTTGTTGTCCTCTGTATTTTAATAAGTGCTTTAAGTGCATAATGTAAATAGAATGGGTTTTATGCCAGCAAAAACAATCAAAAGGGGGGAAAAAAAGGCAAAGCATGTCAGCTTTATACATGTTATAGTCTAGAAGAATAATTATATATTTCTAGTAGAAACACCTGATCTCATGGACACAGTTTGATCTCTGAACAATTCTAGTACTGAGGACCATAGAAGTGATGCATTAAAATAATGTGGACATTTGGTGATGTTTTTTGATGTTCATTTTTAAGTGCTAGATGCTACTTTTCCATGATGGGTAGTGCTTTACAGATGTCCTAGATGAGCACTGTTATCTAAACCTCCTTAGTGATGGGCATACTCTCTCAATTGTTGTAAGTATTCCCTTTAGAGGTGAAAATGAAAGTAGTCAAGTAAATTGCTGCTAAAACTTGTATTGCTGCTTATCTTATTTAAAAGATGTGTCTATTATTCCTGATACACATGTTGTAAATTGCATTATAATTCAAGTGGGAACTGAAACATCTGTCCCAACTAATGCCATACAGAAGGGATTTGTTGGGTTATGGACCTTGTGCAGGATTTACTATGCCACGGGCCTCCGAAAACACAGGTGATTTCTTCAGATGGGTGGTCAAACAGAAGTACAGTTATGAAACTCCTTTAAAATGTTGATTTTTCCTTTTTTTAATCTGAGTTTCATTTTTAAAAAACTTTTTGGATTAGTTCAGCTTTTAATTTAATAACATAATGTGGGAAGGGAGAGTCAAGCTCTTGTAAAGACACAAATACAATTAAACTTCCAAAGTATTTGCTTTCTAAGCTACTTACAATAAGGCACAGACTTTCCTCTGAAAACCTAATGTAAAAAGTCTGGTATTACCTTGGAGAGCAGGCAATGGCCCTAAAATTATTCTTCTCTGAATATCTTGTTGTACATGTAGGGGGACTAGGTGAAGGGAGGGGACTAGGTTTATGTAAATAGAGCCACACCTACAAGAAATCTTTCTGTATTCCAATTAAAAAAACCCAACCAAACAAACAAAAAAAAAAATCAAGAGAATTCTGACAGAACCTGAGAATTAGATATCATGAGCACATATTTTCCCCCTCAGGAAATGTTGTTTGCTTTGCAAAAATACAGTCCTAGAAGATTTGGGCTGAACTGAGTTATTCAGTCTTAATATGATTGAGGAATTATCTTGTTGACAAGTGCAGAATTATAGATTTGAATCCATTAGCTAAAAAGGTCCATAAACGTTTGAATAATGGCCTTCACAGTTTTTTTCCATTGGTCTCTCAAGCAAACAATCTTTAAAAATGAAAAATAGCTTAAAATCTTGTAGTTACAGTCTAAAGAGAGGGAATTAAATTTACCTGAATTAAAGGTGAGGATTTTTAGTTCATACTGGAAACAGGAGCGTTGGTCTGTGCATCTATCCTTATAGACCTCTGTATTTCTGGCCACTGAAAAAAGTTCAAGTATTTTGTAGTAAACATAAATGTCTCCTGCTTAAATCCAAAAGGAAATCCATTCAATTAATTTGGTATCAAAGGAAGAGTTTAAATTGACAGATCTGGAGAACATTACTACTGGGGTGGCAGTATGCTGTGAAAGTAGAAGAGTTCCTGTATAAAGACCCAGGTACTCATGTATTCAGACTAATTTCACAGCAGTATCTGAATTCATATTCAGACTTGGAATGTTTTACCTACTTCCATCATCATGCATTTACCACTTTCCAAAGCTGGCTATTCCAAAAATATCCTATATAGGATAAATTTGGTGACAATGTTTTTGCTGTGAATAGTCTCACGCTGTAACCAGGACCCAGCCTACATTAACATGGGGAAGCCTGGTTTCAGAGCGAAATTTGACAAGAGAGCTAATGAGTATGTATTTGTGAACTATCCCCTGAAGTAGGGGATTTATCGCTTCGTGGGCAGATTATAATCCCCTCCAGGGCTGCATTAAAAGGAGCGTGGCCAACAGGACAAGGGGGATGATTCTTCCTCCCTGCTCTAAGGAGGCCCCACCTGGAGTGCTTGGTCTGGTTCTGGAGCCCCCAGCATAAGATGGACATCAAACTGCTGGAGAGCATCCAGAGGAGGCCACAAAAGTGATCAGAGGACTGGAGCGCCTCCCCTTTGGAGACAGGCATAGAGAGTTGGTCCTGTTCAGCTTGGAGAAAAGAAGACTCCAGGGAGACCTTATAGAGACCTCATAGTGACCTTCCAATGCTTGAAAGGAGCCTACAAGAAAGCTGGAAAGGAACTTTTTACAAGGGCTCCAGTTTCAACCTGGAGGCAATGGCCCCTCATCCTTTTAAATATTCCTTCCCCAGCCTTCCTGTAGGGATGAGACACTGGAACTGTTTGCACAGGGAAGTCGTGGATGCCTGCTCCTTGGAGGGGTTCAAGGCCAGGCTGGATGAGGCTGTGAGCAACCAGGTCTAGCGGAAGGTGTCCCTGCCCAATGCCAGGGGGGTTGCAACTAGATTATCTTTAAGGTCCCTTCAAACTAAACCATTCTATGAATCCATGAAACGAAAATACATTTAAGAATGTTAGATTGGTTTAGACCATTGAAATCCGTTGGGTTTCAGGCAGCACAGGGGATTGCTGCTGCAGTGAGACACAGCTGAAGGCAATGGGGGGGAAGGGGGGGGGGAAGGAAATCTTGTTGATTTCTATTTTTTTTTTCCTTTTTAATTCTTTCCTCCTCGTTCTTCTCCCCATCTTGCAGATCTTTTGTGGGTGAGCCAAATGTAATCAGGTTTGGCTCACTTGGAGGAATTAGGATGACTGAAAAGTATGCCAGATTTCAAAACAATTTCTAACAGTTTCTGTGATACTGTGTAAGCAACTGAAAATTGACATGTTGTGTTGTGCCCAAGTCAGCCAACTGCTGTCACTGAATAATTAGATTCTCTAGAAGAAGGGAAAGGTTTTTTTTGTTGTTTTTTTTCTGAACAAAATTATTAGAAAATAATGTTGCAGCTATTTTATGTAAGGGTAGGCTCAAATCCTTCTGCTTTTGCAAGCAAATTTTTAAAAATAGTTTGAATCTGGGCCCCAAAAGCCTCTTTCATGTATTTTTATATTTAAAAGTATAAATAAGTTGTTTGCGTATTTTTATGCCAATATGTATGTCCCCTGAGCACAGAGGAGTTATTGTTGCAGATGGTTAATATTTTTTTATAACCTAAACTAATTATTCTCTATTTTTATTTCATATGGCACATAAATTCTAGGGATTGAGTTCTAGTATCAGACGTAGGTCATGATCTAATTATAGCTCGATCTGTCATAGAGTTATGACATTTGTGAGGATAGATATAGTGCCTGATTCCCCAGGAACTCCTACCTCTGCAAACTGCCTATGAACTAGGGGGAGAAGCGTTCTGCTTTGTTAGTCTTTATGTCTTTTTCCATCTCTTCCAGTAGAAGCATAAGCAATAGCATGCTCAATGGGGAAAAATCACTCCCAGTGAAATAATAAGGTAGTGCCATAGTCTGAAGAAAGGAAGGAGGGGAATTGTGATCTGGTAGCACCATACACAGGCAATGTGCTGGTGTCGTGCTGGTGTGAATAATGCAGAAACGCTCCTCTCGTCTAGAGGGGAGGATCTGGAAGACTGCATGGGCGAGATCCTCAGGGGATAGCTGCAGCTTGCATCAGCTGAAGATTTGATTGGAGACTTAGCTAAATTATGATGTCACAACAACTGGACTAAAAGGATTGTCAATTTTTCCCCCCGTCATATTTCCCAGACTGTTTTGTTCCTCATTTTAGTAATCCTATCAAAGAGCAGCACAACTTAAAATCCTCTATTTTATCTTGTTCTAAGCCTTATCTGATAGCAGCTTCTCATCTACACTTTCAACTGAATGTCCTCCTTCCAATTTGTTGTTTAATTCTTATTCTTCTAAGGATTCAGAATAATTCTTACCTCTAGAGAAGTGCTGGTTGCACCCATATTCTAAGCAACAAAACAAGCCCTGTGCAAAAATTTACATGACTGCAATTAGTGAAAAATATTTTTATTCTGTAGGTGTTTTTTCTATTGGCCTGGGTCCTGCCAGAGACTCTATACTGTAAATACTTCAGAAATGTGCTGCTATGGATAAATACTCTGTTAATTTTATTAATTAATTAATTATTTTTTGTTTCTACTCCTTTTTCTCCTGTTAAATTCAGCTGCAAAATGGTACTGGAGAGGCTGGGCATAAGACTACTCTTTCTCCTTGAAAGTCCCACCCCTTTATTTCCTTAGATGCAGCTGTAAAATTCCTCATACTTTCCATGCACTGATAGATAAATAATAGACAGTTTCTTCTAGGGAATCCAAAGGTACATATATAAATCTGTATCAAATCCAAGGTTGATGGTGACTTTTCTGTTTTGTTGGTTGTGGGGAGCGCTTTCTGGAGAAAACCCTCAGAGGCAAAGTAGCTTGCTTCCGAAGACCTTAAGCAACACAAGACATTAAGTTTTGACTATCCTTTTCTGCAATGCATAGTAAAAGAGAGTAAGCCTCATCCTTTTTATATTTGTCAGTTTGGGTAAAAATATACCTTTTAATTTTTATTTTTCCAAAATTATTTGATATCTATGACGCCCTTAATGTGACTTGGTCTTGCAGAGAAAAGCGCTGTGCTTCTCATTAGTACTTTGCAGTTATCCCTTCCCTGGCTGAGATGGAAGGAGCTTTAAATCATGTGGGAGAATGGGGAAGGGAAAAGAGAGAAAACAAGCTTTTTGAACCCTGTAATGTAAATTTGCAGACAATTATTCATTATTAACTGCCTGAAGCATCACACCTCTCTCACCTTTGCTGGAATGTCTGAACATTAGGGTAAACAACACACTGCTGTCTTATCATAATGCGGTCTGCTTCACTGCAGCAAGAACTTGTCAGAAACAGATTGTGATGTTGACTTCTCAATAGGGGAAAAAAAGGGCCTAAATTAGACTTCTATAAAAAGAATATTGCATATTTATTTCCACAATAACACCAAGGAAAAACGTTAGTCAAGAAGCAAGCAATTGGGTGAATAAATAAGCTTGTCTTTGTTCTCATCAATTAAGTTATTACATCAGTTGGAAAACCAGTGAATTATAATACAGATGTTTAATGAAACACTGCTGTGCCTATAAGTCAAACTCCTATTTTGTGGTGTGATTTTGGCTGCATAGTTTTGTGTGTGTTAAACCGTATTTATTAGCTGATACCCATTATTATTTTGAGCAAGGTATAATTCAGTTGTCAGGCTCCAGCTCTGGGAAGGAGATTTAATCAGTGAGAGCCCGCTTTGCTGCTGAGCATAAAACAATGCGGGTTTCATGAAGCAATCACACCAGTGTGAAAAAATGGGATTAATTAGTATTGTACAAGAACAGGCAGCATGCTCATTAAAACCTTGTGAGCTGCCTCTTGATAAACTGCCACTTGATAGGGCCGCATTAATGTGACAAGGCAAAGACTTTATTTCCAAATCCTTTCTGATTATATCTCACTTTTAAGTTACCTGAATTGACTCTCTAAGGCTTTTGGAATACAAAGATCAAAATTGCAGCAAGAGATCCCCAAGACACCTGGACAAAGGAGCCATGCTCAGATAGTAAGGCTTCAAAAGACAACTTTTTTTGAACTCCCATTCAAACATAAATCAATAGCTCTACAATGAGGCAGCTCCAAAGGTGGTAAATTTGCATTTACACTCAGCAGGTTGGGCTGGAACTTACTTGACGATTAGCAGATATCTAATGAATCCCTTATAACTCTGCCTATCTGCTTACCAAGAGATTCATATGTTTGTCAGTATGTAAAGTCTTATGAATATTCTTACAGCTTCAAGTATGCTCTGAGGAAAGAGGAGAAAAAGGTAAGCTCTCCCAGCTGTACATCTGTTTCTTGTAGCTTGGGTTGGCCACTGAAGAACTTATGGTCATATTTCTCTTTTATCCTTTCTTTTAGAAACACTCAAACTAAAAATGTAGATTCCCACTAGTGGATTTGTTTCTACATGACAAAACATAATAGGAGACATGCCTCAATAACAACAGTAAATGTTGGATAGGATGTATTTTTGATCTTGTGTGTTGTTTTCCTTCAGGCATAATGTTTTATTCCTTCCTGAAATTGTAGTGGTTCTCATGATTTACTTACACATGATCTTGGGTTGTTGTGTTGGGTTTTTTTCCTTTTCTATTTGTAAATTAGTGGCTATAATGAAATTATATCTGAACTTGTAATAGTTAACCAAATCTATCAGCTGATTCAAGATGCATAGGTGCTCCAAGATGCTGACTTTCCATGTAGCTTTAGCTGACATTGTATGTAAGGCAATTGTAATGCAATACAGTTACCTGTCAGCATATATTTGTAGGTGTGGAGAATGCCACTCAGAGAACAGAGATCTCATATTCCCTGAAGCTTTTCCCAACTATTTTATTTTTAAGCAAAAACATCTTGTTAAATCTCAACACCCTATTAAATAATGCTATCCACCATGAAATATGAGCATTCGGTTACCAATTATAGATTGTTTGCAACTGGTACAGGTGTAATCCCACCCATAGCTACTAGTGAAAGGCATCACACTGGAGGCAAGGTACCTGAGCTGGCTACATATGGATGAGTACAATGCTTTGCAAAGTGATGTGTTGCAATATTATTAATTTAAACCCTTAGATTTCATTGTTGTGATCTGGGCTACATGATGCAATGCAAGATGACAGCCATTGAATTAACAGAAAATGGGATTCATCTCTTGAAATTTCACACAAAATAGAAGCCAGAGACAGACAAAATAAAGGGAGATGGATAGACAGACTGATAATGCCACTAATACTTTTAAACTTAAACTGAATGGGTGAGATAATTCTAAAACACTAATGGTATTTATCAACAGTGTGATAGCGGGGAGGGGGGGGAATCACACTCCCTCCCTCTCTCACTCTTTCTCCCTTTTGCTGATTGCTTTGTTGAGCAAGTCAGTGAATATTTTACACTTTGTTTCTTTTATTTTAGCAAATGAACTGCCTCGAGCTAATGTAGTGTAAGTGGAAATTTCAAGCACCAATGTCTAGCGCATGATCCAATAATAGGAACTTTCTTTCCCTCCTAGCTCTGTAACATAGAGTAGCAGCAAACTCCCCAATGCCTCTAGGTAGTCACATGCCTGATTTATGATTATAAACTATAGCTCTGGAAGAGGTTAGCTAGGTAGTTTAAATCATTGCTTTTTCCTCTAATGAACTGGGGTCAGAGAGAAAGTACTACATGCAACAGCCTTATCTGGTTGTTACTTATGCCCTACATAGTACTCCTCCATGTTTTCATTGTGATGCTGTTTTTACATAATCTTAACTGTTAATGCCATTTTAGCAAATCAAGTTACTGAAAATTATGTGAAATGAGTTTTCCTGCCTTTGGTTATCAATCATCTTGGTGCAAATTGGAGCCAGGCACCTATTTCAAATGTGGTGTGGACAGCATCAAAATGGATAAACAACACAAGGTAAAGATAGATTATGCCCACAGATAGCATAAGGGGTGGTTTCTTTTCCACTAATAATATGCTGTAATGTTGAACTCTGTTCTTATCTGATACCTCTGTCAGACTATAATACAAGTATTTAAAGAGATGGATATGTTAAAGATGCCTGAGATATATATGTATAGTAATATTCAAGTTATTGTCAAAGATGAGTGTGATTCCAGACTACTGTTATTAATCTCATCCTTCCATGAATTCTCAGACAGATTATTGTGTAAACTGAAGGTACTCCTTACATAGATAAGTCTTGCACAAATAAGACTTATTCAGCAGATCACAGTAAGTCTTACTGACCTTGACAACAGTGCTATGGTCATATTTTCATATAAATAAATTCTTTTCAGGCAGTTTTCCCCAGTGTATCTAGTATAGGTGGAGTTTTTCTGGCACAAGGCCTACTAACCAATTTTTACTTTGAAGTCCTTTATTTATAACCATCTACAAGACACTACTATTTGATTTTCTGTGCCACTCACTAGCCTAATGGAGTATCAGACACTTAATGCATGCTCACACAACTCTTGTCCTTCAAGCGCATCAAAGCAACTGATCATGTAACCTTTTTTCCTACAGCAACCCTTATTTTGGAATTAGTGGGGTAAAGGTCTTCCTGTCAGCAATTCTTCATACCAGCAATTCCAAATTAAGACTTTGGTAGTAGAGGTATCTCTCCAGCAGTCTTGCATCTCTGCAGAAAGATTAAGCTTTGGATGTCTGCATCTAGAAGGGTTTCTAAGCGAGAAAAGAAAGGTTATTTTAATAATATAGTTGAATTTGCAAATTACTTCCTTCCATCAGCTTCAGGCAAATGAAGTACACGGGTCTGGTTCTTGCTTTTACTTCCACATCTAAAGTCCAACTTTGATAGAAGCTATACATGACCAATTATAGTCCCTGAGTTCTTTTATACAGAACTGTTACTTGGCTAGTTATTCTCTCATTGTGTAATGTTGGATATTACTGCCTACATAAAATTTGATGCACCTGTCCCTTTTGAACAGCATCCTATTTTTCAGACTACCTCTCTGACTTGTCACAATCATTTTGAATTCCAATCTTGTCTTCCAGCATACTCACAATTTGATGCTGTCTGCAGATGTAATAAGCATAATCTATTCCATCAATGAGGTCACTAATGAAAATATTGAATGGTACCAACCCCAGTCCCCTGTGGAACCTCACTTCATACAACTTTCCATCCTGGCCATGAACCTTTGACGAATACTCTGAGTAGTGTTTGAAACTGATTTTGAATCCACTCTGGCATTGTTTTATCTGCACTATGTTTCATCCACTTAAGTACAAGATATCTAATAGCAGTCAGAAATTTCTCTAAGAGTTAATGACACCTTATTGTTTCTGTCCACAAGACTCCCTTCTGTGTGGAAGAAAATTAGATTAGTTCAACAGCCAGTCCTCAAGAACAAAATGTCAGACTCTTCTGCTCATTATCTTTGCAGAATACAGACAATATTTTTCAGAGTTTTGCCAGAAATTTTAGAAACTCCTTTAAATTCTCCTATATAGTTCAGAATTACAGCTGTTCCATCAAAAATTCAATTTGGGCCTTGTGTAGCAGTGAGAAATCTCTCTCTACTGTAAATCACTTAGTACCCAGAGAATCCTCAAGTTGTTTTCATACACAATCACAAGGGGATGTAATTTTCTGTGATGGCTGCTTCAGTTATTGCATCACAACAATTTCTCACTATGGAGCAGCAGGTTTCATTCATTCCATCATCACCCATAAATAAGGGTTATGACTGGAACAGGTCATGAAAGTTACTCCTGGGAAGACCACATATCGTATTATCTGTGAAGAAAATGTGCTTTAAATTGCATTCTTCTAACTACATCTTGGTTGCTGCATAGTTCATTTCTGAGCATGCTAAACAGCATTCTTAACACCGGTGGTACTGGATAGAAAATGATGATTCAAAATGCTTATAGAACCACAGAATAACTAAGGTTGGAAGAGAATTCTGGAGGTCATGTTGTTCACCCGAGGAATGCTTCAGTTGACCCTTGAGAACTGGAGGCCACCCCAGAGATTAGATTATTGGTAATCTTTTAAAGTATGCTTAAGTGCCAGTAGTATTTTGGTAGGGCATTGAAATCAATAAGTTAGGTAGTTTAGGGTAAGAAACTTAGATGCCTCAGTTAATTCTGTTTCGTGTGCACTTTTGAGGGTGGAAAAAAAAAGTGTATTTAGGTAGACCTCCCAAATTCAAATTCCCAAACCCAAAACTATTATTTTCCCCACTCTTGGCAATATGGAAACTTTTCAAGTTAGTCTTGGTATCAACTGATGGTCATTATGACTGTGAAGGGAGACAGTGAAAGGTTGCTGGCTGCACAATACCTCAATGAGGTGTGCTTTCTGTGTCTGATTCATCCTGCAGGTTTGGAGCTTTCACTTTTGAGCTTTTACTTCTGAAACTACCTAATTATTTCATCTAACTTGTGCATTGCAATCCACCTGATCAGAGAGAAGTGTGACCAATGCTTAGAGGGACATGGTCCAACTTTTCCAAACCTATACTTCACTAGGCTGTTCTGTGCAACCAGCCCTGGTAGAGACACCAACTTGTATTGATCTCTGAGCAGCAAAATCCTTTGCTCCCACAGGCTCTTCATGAAAACCAAGCAGAGAAGAGCCAGTGTCTTGGGACTCTTGGAAAAGGGGAGGAACACTGCTATATACAGCAATGATGTCATAAGAAGCCACTTCTGTCTGTGTGGAGCTGCCGATTTTTCCAACCCAGCTCTCAGGTAGGACATTTTGTGATGAAGTATTCAGGAAATAAGCAAAGGTTATTAGGAAAAGTTTGAAATGCATATGCACGTGGATGTTGGTGTGTGTTTCCTTGTCACTGATTGCAGCGGTGTTTAGCCACTGTTCTTTGAATGGATTTGCACAAACTTGCCTCATGAAATGGTTATGTTACCCTTCCAGCTGCACTCCAATTCTGGTTACTATTATTTTAAATTATGTGTCTCTGTATAATGGTCTGCCTAGAAGAAAAAAATTAACACATTATCTTATAGTAAGCAATCAACATCCACAGAACTCCAGCATCTTAGTTATCCTTTATAGTTATCCTTATGCTATGATATAAAATACAAATAGGCATTATCAAGTTACATCTTTGAGGGTCTGTCTTTTTCCTTTCTGCTAGACTGAGAAAAATTTCAGCAGTTGTCATGAACTAATCTTGTGTGTTAATCTATTATTTCCATCTTGAAAAGTGCAAAATGATTCCCTTAAGAAGAAATCCTTATGATACTCATTTAAAAGGAGCTAAAGGAAACCACCCAGAATTTTAACCACTCGCGTTGAGAAAATTGAGCTGGGTCTCATTTTCATATTTTGCAGCTGATGCTACACCATTAAATTTAAGCAAATTTAAAAACTGATGCCATAATCTGTGCTGTAATATTGATACAGGCCATGCTATTTTGACTTTGCCAATCAGCCAGAGTATTTCAACAGCTATCAGAAGGATAATTCTCACATGGTTTGGTTACAGAATTAGGCATGTTGGAGGGCCATTCGCTCATCCCTGGACTATTAGGATCTGAACATCCATTAAATATGCTGTCTTAAACCAGAATGACACATGAGATTTGATATAGTCACTACTTCTAGATAATAATAATAATTTTATAAAAAGAATTATGCAAAAATAATAATTATTTTTTAAAAAAATAATAATTCTGTTGCCTATCTAAGAATGCTGAAGGAACTCTGATTCGGATAGAAACACTCACATGTCAGGCTAAGCCTGGGATAATTTTTATAGTAGCAGGCAAAATAGTCACCAGGTGATTAAGGTCTTCTGTAACAACAAAATTGCATTTTGGATCTCCTGGACTCGGAAGGGAATTCACTCTGCTGGTGTTTGGAATAATCAGGGGGCTGGTGATGTAATATATATTCTGGAACATTTTGTCCACATGTTATCAGAATGCCTGCAGTGCAAGAGTTATGGGAAATACATCATTGTCCCTAAACAGGAGTTTATACAGAATATCACTCTGCCATAAGATCCCTTTATCTACATTCTAGATGGCTTGACAATGACTCCCCAAATGCCTGAAGCCAATTTTAAAAGGATACTAAGAGCACTCTAATAGCTGGAGTTATTACTACTAAAGTGTAAATCAATGCTGTGTACGCTCCAAGAAAAAGAGCAGGTCTGAATGAGTTTTGTCTTAATGGAAAGAGTATTTTGGACACATTCTGCATATGTGGAAGTGACTACTACATGTATGGTTCCATATCTTATGATCAGGTCTCTGTTAATGAAAGGTGAGTTTATTCAACTTAAAGCAAACCTGGGCTGTTGCTATACTTTCTTAATAATTGTGTTAACCTTGTTAGTTTTGCTAGCTAATGACCTTAGTGTGAGCCTAATCTAGGCTGTATATACAAGGCAAACACATGAGGAGCAAGAGTAGGGACAGAAGAATGTAATGTTACACCCCTCAGCCTGCTCATCCCATGTGCTGCACACAGGCTGGTGCAGTACAAAGAGGTACCCAGCCCCTGCTAGTCGTACCCTTTCTCTCTCTTACTGGCCCTTACTTCCTATTCCTTGGTCTCTGGTGCACTATGCTGCCATTTCTACTAGCCAATATTTCTTCATGAATTTAGCAGTGATGAATAGGTCTGTCAGGCACTTTTGGTGGATTGTATGCTAACACACACCAAAAAATATGAGTTGAGGTCATGGGCTGTGCCTGGTTCTGGGGCGTAGGTTTTCTCACCCCTGATTTATATACAGCAATCTTACAAGAGCCACTTGAGTCAGAGGGGGTGTAAATCTTCTAATTTCTGCTCATCTTGAGAAGATTCTGTATTCTGAATGCCATGGATTTTTAGGGATTGCTAGTGGGGGCCCAGTTCTGCGTGTGATCCTCTATCTTCACCCGTCTCCAGTTATCCAGAGATAATCAGATATTAGAGAAGGTTGGAAATTGGTCTCCTATTAATAATTTAAAAAGAAAAAAAAAAGTGATAAAAGACTCTGATCTTGCCAGTGTCATAAGTAATGTCACTTAGTAAAGTGACTGGCACTAGCTGTAGGCTCAGATATGCCAATTATAATTAAAGCCATTATTTTCAAATACAGTTCAGTTTATTCCTGGTGAAAAGTAAAGAGAATTTTAGAGTGACAAATCTCTCTGGAAAATGCAAACTTGACAAAAAGGTTTACCTGTAATAATTTGGTTTCGGGTTTGAAATGAATATTATGCTAAAACATATTCTTTAAAATGAGTGTTGACCAACTTAACACACTGTACAACATTAGAATATGTATGTGCCTGTCAGAATCATTTTGGGAGAGGAAACGATGACTTACAAGGCAAAAGTGACACTAAGTTCTTAGATCAACAGCCTTCAAACACCTGTAGTATGGCTCTCAGAAAGGTTCCAAACTATTATTATCCTTTGCAAATCTGATGCCTGTTCATAGCTTTCTAGAAGGATAACCAAATTGTCACCTATTTTTCAGAGTTATAACCAAAGACGATGCTTTAAAAAACAGCCAGTGAAGCTATACTCTTTTTCAGGTAATTATGGAAAGCAGTTGATAAAACTGAGGGTTTGGCTACTTACAGCAATGTACAGATAGCAGGTATAGCTTCTAAAGCTGTATGACACCCTGAGACACCATTCACCCTTTGAGGGTTTTTTTTCCTAAAATGAATGGGATTCTTAGAGATGACTGTAGAGAATATAAAAAAACAGCCACAAGGTAGCTGCTCTGAGAAGCAGCTCTTCCTTTGAACACAGCTTTAAGCTCAGGTCAAAAGCTGCAAGATGTGGAAGGTGTGCACTACATCAAGCAATATCCCAAATGCTCCTAACCTTCTACCCCAGGGTACATCCCAGAAGAACAAGCAATTTGTGACTGCAACTGCTCTGAAGAGGCAGGTCCTGTCATTGGCAACCCAGAAGTGAAGGTTGACTGGCAGATGATGAAGCAGAAATTTTGTCACTGACCTTTGTTTGCTAATGAGCGCGCCGGTCCTGCTCAGATCCAGTGGCAGATAATGTTTCTCTTACTCTGACCGCCTTTTAGATCCATTTGCACAACATGGTGGTCCATTTGTGCTCTCAAGCATTGGTTCAACTAATGGCCCTACTGCTGGCCACCAGATATTACCCAGAAAACTGACTACAGAGCAATGATCTGAGGTCTGATGTTAACACAAGGTATAGATAAAATTCCTGCTTGCATTGCAGGTGACTGGGGTCTAGGCAAGAAAAGTTGCTGTAGCTGAATTTTTTTCATTCTTGTCTGCTGCACCGGGCAGCTCTTTTGTCATTACTGGCAGTCTTAAAATCTTGGCTTTGTTTTCTGCCCTGTAATCTTGTGTTGATGTCCTTTATGTTCCCAAACCCTCTGTTTAAAAGTGTTTCCATTTGATATGATTAATAGCTCTTGTGAGTGATCTCTATTAAGGACTCAAAGCTCAATTTCAAATATTTTTGTGGCGCTTCTGGTGGGCCTTGCTGGGATAAATTAAGCCTATTTTTCCCCTGATTGCTTCGTTGGATCTCTTTGTAACTTCACCTTGTATTCCTTTCTGTTCAATACTTTTCAAAGTACTGAGAGTTTAAAGAGGTACAATAAATCCCAGATCAGTTTTTAATGACCATGGTAAGCCTGCTTGTAATATGTCAGTAAGCTGAGCCTAAAAGCCAATGGGGAATAGGCCATTTCTGCCTTAGTAATTGCCTCCACAGAAAGATTTATAATGTCATTATCTGAATCTACAAGAAATAACTCATAGAGCTGAAATACCCTAAAAAAATATTACAATTCTCTTAAAATCTAGTCATTCATAAATGCTAAATCGTAAAACTTTTTTTTTTCCAAGATGTTTTATGTTAAAAATAAAACACAGTCAAAATATAAATGTACGTTTCTTAATCAGATTTTTCGGGGTTTATGTATCTGTTTTCCGTGCTGTAGTTTGGGCAGGAGAATGGTGCAGTGCACAGCCCAGATCCAGCACTGTGCTGCTGAAAACACAAACGAGCCCTGAGAAACCACAAAGAGGAAGAGCTTTCCCAGTCATTTTTCTTTATTTGTGTGTGATTCCAGGGGGGAAGAGGGTTAGTTAGCACTGCAATAAAATTAATTTTAGCAATAAAAATCACTCCCCCCCCCTTCTCCTTTCACCATTTTCCCATGAAAAACCACACTAAATGTCCTGATAAATGTACTGCAGTACTGTTTTAAGCCATTTCAACCGGCTTCCTTCGCCCTTAGCGTTCCCCAATCAGAAAATATCATTCATTTCTTTCAAAAAGCAGGAAATGTACTCTTCAATTTGTCTGGTGTTTAATAAAGTGCTAGAATTACCATAGCTACCCTCATCTTCTGATGCTTTAATACACTGTGAGATTTATACTAATTTCAACCAGGCTGTATTCTTCAGTGTAGAGAGCTTGTACACTTAAAAGGGCACTGTCAGTGTGCTTTTTCTTTTTCTTTTTTTAATCACGAGCTCCTGTGAGTGAGGATGTGATTTGTATTTCCCTGAAGACTCTGAATTGTCTTAATTTTTTCATGTTGTTTGTCCTGTGTCTCCATGAGCTTGATTGTTGCTTCTGAGTGGTTCTGCTCTGGCTTTTTTTATAATTATTTTTCTTTCATTGTTTCAATAAATATTATTCGCTGACATTTCTGGAGAGGCATTTTAATGCAGTTGCTTCAACTCAGTCAAGTGGTTCCTAAAAATCAGTGAGAGGTTTCTAGTCTGATACAGTTCAAATTAAACTTTTCCAGGGTCCAATATCTGCTCTTAGACAGTAAATTATAGAGGCTAACACCCTTTTAAAGTGTGGCAGTTCTGTTATTAACTTGAGTAGGCCCAGGATTTCATCCTATGTCCCATACACTTCAGAGTACAGACGTATCTATAAGTAATAAATTATTATTCATTTCTAGTCAGTATTATAAACTCTCAGGTCTTTTGCTTCAAAGAAATGAGCTCCCTGAAACAGAAATTACTTCCCAGTCAGGGCCCTCTGGTCTTCTTAATATCACCTGAATCTTAGAGGTCCTTGAAAACAACACTGACACCTTTATTTCCTGAGTTGAAAAAATTCTTTATAAGCAAACAAAAGTGTGCTTCTGCCTCTGGATATCTGTGTCAATTCTTAGCGATATTAGTGGGGATATTCCTATGCACAGAAATCAAAATACATTGTGATACACCTATCATCTGTGAGCCTCTACTGTGTGCCTTGTAGCTTTACTTTTCAATCTTTCCCTGATTCCTGAGGCAATGTGATGGGTGCTTTTCAAGCACTGAGCTCTGTGAAGAAGTCAATGACAACTAAATGAAACTGGAATTTTGGAGTGGTCTGTCTTGAATTGATGTGTTTAGGGAAGGGAAAATAAAACAATCGGGTCTTCTATGAAAGTCTGTTTTCCTTAAGAGCTGCTCCACACTGGGTGCAGGCATGTTTATAATTTGTAGTAAACTCGATTCGTTGTTGATCATTAGCTTTTAAACCTAATCTGGACTGTGATCAGGGTATAGTGACTAAACTAAAAATCCTTGCACTGAATTTAAAAGCTTGCAAAGAATCGGCAGTGGATGCAAGGTGACAGTCTGGACTGAGCTGCCTTGGGCCACTTCCTTAAGCTGGAGGAGTACAAATTCACTTTCATCAAGTTTGCTGATAATAGGATTGTAGCAAAGAGAACCTAACCACAATGCAGGATGAAAGAATATCAAAATATCCTCTTGCCCTTTCTGTTAGAAATTCATCCTGTAAGAACCAGGGTGAATTAATGAATTGAGGTTGGGTAGGATTAGTCCCTGGTTATTCACTTGGTGCCATGCTTCTTCACTATTGTACGTAGCAAATGTTTCCTGACAGGCTAACTAGGAATAATAAAAGGATAAAGGACTCTGGTGACATACTGAATGTTACAATTGTTATTCCTGTTCTCTAAATGTGGTTTACCTTTGGCAGTGTCAGAGGTGACTGTTCTCAGAGCCCAGGAAAATAGAAAGATGAGCTTCTCAGGATAAGTGTGCTCACAGCTGCCATGCTCAGTGCTGCTGTCCTGCAGTGTCTGCCCATGTGACATCCCATTAAAGTTTATAAGGCTGTAAGTGTAAAGTGTGTCCCTTTTGGAGGAGTTACTAGGGGCAGGGGGAATAGTTTTTATGTTTATTGTTCCTCTTGTCATGAAAATCATTACTCAATTAGCTGTTTCATCCTTACTCTACATGAGACATATTTTTCTATGAGATCTTTCAAAAATAATTAGCAACTGTCAAAGTAATGAATTTTGTAGGTGTGTAGATGAGCTTTTCTGGGATCAGCTCCATTCTCAGTTCTGGATCCAAAGCATCTCCTGAGACTGGACTGCTGACTCAATACAGAGTGGCATGGGTGTAGGCAGGAGTGCCGATTTGTCTTGTGAGGTAGGTGTGCATACTGGCTTATATGTAAGCTCATTTCTCCTGCCTCTATTGTCAGAATTTGGACAGGCGCATGATGCTTATTACCTTAAATCAAAACACCTCTTCTTTCCATAAAACTGTGCAATTCCTAACCACCACTCAGAGGTCAGGGTCTGCCTCCTATTACAGGCTATTGTGCTACTGATATTTCTCTGTACTGTCACCCTCTTTTTTTAATCCAAGGAAGTGAGAGTTGCAAGCACAAGTCCTAGATCAGAAGTCTGTGGTGGCAAAGACTGTATCTTAGCAGCATGTTCTTCACCAAGCAAGAAAAATCTTGTGGCTCCTCCCGGAGGTGTCCTCTTGTTATTCCACATTGCTTCAAAAAGAATGACAGGTCCGCAGGACCTCAGCCCTTAAGACGCTGTGCGAGAAGACAGTGCACATTTCAGAACAGTTGATGAACACTTTCATAGCATTTAAGTAAAAACTTTTCTTTTTCCAAAATTAAAAGGTGCAGAATTTAGAAAATTGCATTGCCTTTAATGTTGTGTGAAGTGCCTTGGTCTGTGTAAAGGAAGCCATTAACACTACGGCTAAGAAATCTCATCATGAGACATTCCTGAGGAATGGACCCAAAAAATAACTTAATAAAAATACAGTGGACTCACCTCAGGTTTCTCTGAAGGTGATAGTTCTAGGAGGGAGACAACTAAGTAAAATGAGATTTGCTTCCTAGCTTAAGCTAGGAAGGAAAGCTAGAGAAAGACCATTACAGGGAAGGGCAGACAATATGCATGTACTTAAATTCTTTTTCTGTTGTGGATCCTAGCCACTTAGCAAATAGTTTGCTGTTCTGCTTCTTAAAATTGCATTATAATAATATAAACTTGTGCAAAACTTTTAGGCAAAAAATTCAAAACTTATTTAACCTTAAACTAATTTAGAAGCCACAACTGTGTCGTGGGTAGTTTAAGGACTTGATTTCTCTCTGGCTTCTAATTTTGCGTTGCGTCTTTCCACTCTGAAAACCGAGTGCACCAACAGAACTTCAGTTTGGATAAATTACTCTGATGTTGGACTATGTATAATGTATGATAATGAAATATAAGTGTACAGGTCAAAAGAGAAATATTTAATGGGAGTGTTTACCAGTTGGTGATGGGAACGGAGAGCTCAGAATATACCAAGACAGAGTAGTTAGTGAATCTGTCATACACATAAATCAGCCACACTCCCTCTGCATTTCTAATTGTCTCCCTAAAAAGGTTTTAGTCAACCCCTTAAAATGATGATCACACAAATGCATTTTTATATCGCCTGTTTGCTTTTAGTTATGCAAATTTGTTCAAGAGAAATGATGTACTCAAAATGCTCTAAAATTTTTAAAACCTACAGATGTCTGTGGTGTGAAACAATGTAAAGAAAGGGGAAAAAAAAAAAGGGGGGGAGGGAAGTCAACGCTCTCCAACCAGGTTAAGGGAATGCACTGATCTGAAGTTCATGGCTGGTTCCAGATATAAGTAAAATAAGTCATTGGTCAGGGCAGAAACAGTGGTTGGGGAGAGCTGACAGTATTATGGTCTGTCTTTATGGTATTATTCAGGCATCCCATTTCAACAGTAGCTTGCTATAGAAGTGAATTAAGATAGATTGCCTGAAGACTGCTTTCATCTCTGCAATGCTTTTTATTATTATTAGTCAATTCATTTCTTTAAAATAGTAACAGAAATGAACTTTCTAGCATGCCTAGGTCAGTTCTGAAAAGGTGACTTAATCCTCTAAATAACTTGGGTTTAGCAGTGGCCAGAGCAATGATTAAACAGCTTTGGAAAATCAGGACCTTCCTTCTGTTGGTAAACATTTTCTTTGATTGCTTGGGTATTCAGCAAGGAACCACCACCCTGGGGTGGTGAACCTGGTTTTGGCCTCAGACACAATACAAACAATGCTATACCTGAAAAAGAAAAGGCTGTCGAATGGTGTGTCACTATTCAGGACATATATCTTGTTAGGCTCAGAGACATTAAGATTAGGCATAAAGCTTTCAGTCAGGATCCTGTGTATTTGACCTTCACACTTGTCTTTCACAGCTGTCACTCCAGTCGATTCACAGGAATTAAACTTGAGCTCAGCTCCCGCTGTATCTGGAGATGCAGGTAGGGGCAGTCTTCAGGAGACATCTCTGCTTGCTTTCTGCAGTGACACATCCATGTCCACCAACCTAAGAGCATAGGGAGATGGGTTTTGCATAATTCTGAGTTTGCCCACATGGACTACTTGATTGTGATGTTTAGCATTGAAAACTAAACTGAGCAGCATATCTGGAAGCTTACATTACTTTCACTGTGCTGTGCCTGTTCTCTGGCTTGAAAAGGGCCTAAGTATACCTGGCATATTGCACAAGCAGTAAATTAATACACATATTTAAGAAGGATGTAAAAATCAAAACTCTGAATATGATACAGTGATTTTAAGGAGTTCTGCATTGCCTTAAATCCACTACAGCTCTCCTGATCATGTCAGTGGGCACTATATGGCCTGTCGTTTGTCAGACCATTTAAATTCAGTGGCTGAGCACTTAGTCTTTTGGAAAACATCCTGCACGACTTGATTTACAGCACTGTAGAGCTGATTAAAAAGTCACTCATTAAAAAGGTATCTTTTATTATAATTGCTAAATATTTTTTGGTGTGGTTAGTGGGTTTCACCTTTAAAATGATGTATGCATGCTGGCTCTTCTCCCAAGCTGTCGAGTCAGAGCCACTGGCTCTTAGATTTGTACTGAAGTGGCAGAGGCTTTGCAGTGCTTTGCATTTTCAGATGCTCTCTTTCCTAAAGTAGAAGAATATCAGCATTTTCTTCTGGATAGAGGTAGAATTTGGAAATCTGGTTTTTATTCCCAGTTATCAGCTTCCTCTCTGAACTGGGAGAAGCTAACTCCTCCACTTCCCTTTCGCAATAGCTGGATTCAGGTCCACCTGTCATGAAATATTCCACAGGTCCTATATAAAAAGCATTGTACAGCTTCCAGCCAGTTGGTGTTTATAGGATTTAGGGATTTTAAGGTAGCTGCTCTTCCAAATAACAGAAAAATCGGTATAATGGCATTCACACTTATTTCTGCCTCTACCACCTTTGGTGATCTTAGGACCTTTTTTACTTCCTGTTCACCTTTATTTCTCAAAAGGGTGGTGCTTCCATGCAGTGGTGTTCTGTTTCCATTAGATTCATGAAAGGAATAAAACTTTTAGTTCAGATTTTCTTTTAACTCTACCTATGTCCGTGACTTATCAAAGTTCTTGAGATCCGAAATCTTTGCCTGGAGGGCCTGCTTAGATGCAAATGGGATCCTGCTCGGCAAGATATTGCAAAACTCACTTTGAGGACAGTGCATCCTAAATCTCAACATTTGCTCCTTCAGTTGTCATTGTCTTGATCATCATCATTAAGTTGCATCAGGGAGCAGGTTGAATTAAAAAACCTATTTGAGGGGTGTGGAGAAAGAAAAGGTTATCACAATGTTATCTTCTGCAGTGACTTGCTGCTTGTGCTACATGGTTGAAGATGGAATAGGGTAGTCAGAGATCGCAAGATGGCGAGGCTCATTTGAAACCAATTCAACCTGGTCTATGACTGCCTGGAAACATGGAGAGCAATTGTCTGATCTGTTACAGATGTACTAGAGGGAGCCATACAGTCATCTGCTTTGTAAAGCATGGATGGGATCTGAGGGGCAATCACAAGAAGAATGAAATAAGTCAATTCAGTAGGACTGAATCCGGGTTTCTAAGCTGGTTTCATGTCAGGACACATCCCTGAAGAAGCAATTTCATAGCTGAGTTGGCATTTTTAACTCCTCTCAACTCTTGACTTGAAGACTGCAGTCAGCCCTACAATATCATCTTCAGAGCAAGATACTGCTTTTCTAGCAGAACAAAAGAACCATTAATGACACCAATTAACCAGTGTAATTCTCATTTACACCTCTTTATTACCTTCCACACACAGTATGTGATACATTATACATCCCATTAATTGTTAACATACACGCAAGTCAAGATCTTTTATTATACTGGGTCATCTATCATTGATACAGAGATATAGATATTTTATAGCTGAGCCAACTAACACTACTGTAGAGCAGAATCTATAACCATTTTCACATCAAATCTGATTGTGTTATTAAGCCCTTTAGAAGTGCTTAGTATGTAATTTGGCCTCCTCCCAGAAGGTATTTTAGGAAAGGGAACAAAAAAAAAAAAAAAGGAGAGATTTGGGGTAAGCTGTGTTCATTTATGTGGTTTGTCTGGTTTGTGGTTGATTTTGAATGTATATATATATATAATTACCATTTTAAAGCTAGAGGTGGAAGATTCTTCTGTCATACTATAAATTCCACTTATCTAGCATGGTTTTCTTTAACTGAAAACATAGGGGAATTATTCAAGAGGTAGCACTTGAGGGGAATCTAGGTGGGAATTCTGTTTTAATGTGCCAATGATTTTGTGTTTTCAAAGGATAGAAAAATCAGAACTCTAATGTAATAGATATAACATGCTTTGCTTATTTCCAGCAGAACTTCAGTCACCAACTGGCTATATATTGCCCACTACTATTAACAGTATGTAAAATGCTGAAGCTTGGTTTAAGTGCCCAGGTCATATGGCTGTTCTTGCATACTCTGATCTTAAATTCCAAATCTATTTGTTCTTTTTTTTTTCTTTTTTATTTGCTTTGTAAGAGACCTTCACAGACAATAGAAAATGAATCTGCTTGCTAGAAGAAGCACAAAATTACATAAACAGGCTGTATTTCTATTTCCTAGCTCTGACCTAAGGTGTAGTTAAACCTGGAAGCCTTGCATGCAGCACTCCTCGTCTTTGGTCTCAAAGCCCTCGTCACCTTTGCAGCAACCTGCTACACAGGATGGGCAGTGGGGCTTGTCAATGCCTTGCAGGAGCTCTGCATGCTGCTCTTTGCTGCCTCCACTGCCAGCCATCATGTTCTGACCAAGAGTAGAGCTCAGATGCCCAAATGCTCTTTGTTGACACTGAGTCAGGAGCACTCACCACCTCGCTTCCCAGGCAGGACTGATGCACTGCTGCCAGTCTCCCAGGGAGCTGCAGCAAAGGGGAACTCATGCAGAATGATTTGGAAGCAGATACTAACAGTATCACTCCTCAGCCGAGCCTGGAGACTGAGCAAGTGCTTTTTTCCTTTGCTCCTGAGAAGCATCAGTTAGCAGTACCCTTCCCAGACAGAAGTGGGACCTGCTTCTTAGAAACCAAGCAGAAACAAATGCTTAGATTTGAGCTGTATCTGCAGTGTAAGGAGTGTTGCCAGTTACCTACTCATGGCTAAAAAAAATCACAAGTGCTGTTGCACTGATGCCTGCAGTAAAAAACTTAAACATGGAGTTTAGCAAAGAAATGATGCAGGCAGTAATTAAGCTGGCAGGTAACAGGAGCCAGAATGCCTGCTTCTTGGCCGAGATGAGTGCCTGTGTGCACACTCTCCAGTGGTTAGGAAAAATCAACCATGTTTTTCTAAAGTCCCAGCGTGGATGGAGGCTGTGTTTGAGCAGGTAGTTGTGTGTCCTGTATGAGCACTTCTGTTTGAGTAGCTGTCAACAAGTGCTGCCAGCTGGCCTGGATGTGGCAGTGGTGCATTACTGGGCTTTCTGGGCTGAGCCCATGGGTTGATCCTGGAGAAGGTGGCCCAGGTTTTGTCAGCTGCCGCGATTAAACAGAGGAGGGAGGAGAAACCATCACAGTGTTTCAGGAGGACAGCCCTGCCCAACTGTGCCTGGCAACACCCCTAGCAGAGGGCATTTCTTTATTTAAAGGCTTGATTTAGGTCAAGGGGATCTGTAAATATTTGGTGTCTCTTCCCCACCCCCCCACCCCCCTTTTTTTTCCTGAAAAGAATCTGAGAGATTTTGAAACTTGGTTCCAATGGTGTCTGATGCAGATGAACAAAAGCACTGCCCAAGTCCAGCCATGGCTATGAACTAGTGCAGTGACAGACAAGAAAGTAGACCTCCATTTCCTCTCTGTGCAGCTTCAGCCACTGGGCAAAGTTCATTTGCACCCACTCAGCTACCAAACAGAGCTGTAGAAACTCTCTGCCTGGTACATGTGTTACTTGCTCACTCATGTACAAGTTTACTGCATAATAATATATAAAGAAAAGCATCTGTGCATCTGCTATGCTGACTTGTACTTCTAGTACTGTATTTCTGCTTTAGGCATAATTCACAGAATCTGGTGCTTGGGAAGCGTAGGACCTGAGAAATCCTGCAGTCCATGACTGCTGTTGGAAATGTCTCAATAATTCCTTGCATAATGCTTTGTCCCTGGGTGCTGTCCTGTTGAGCAGGGCACTGGCAGCCCTGTGCAGGCAGCACCCATATCTTTGGTTAGATCTGGCATGACCATGATGGGCCTCAGAAAACTGTGTTCCACTATTCTAAATCCAGCTTCTATTATCTATGTTCCTTAATTAGAGCAAATGAATACTAATTATTCATGGCTAGTATTTCATCAAAATGAATGGCAGCAGCAGTTGGAGATTTTGCCCATTAGACTTATATCAGTTATATACAAAATGTTGATATATTCACTTTGTGTGTGCTGTCCTGGTGTACGTTTAGAATAGAAGCAATCTGAGGCTAATGCGGTGTCAGTAAACAATTAAATTCCATTGACTGAGCAGTTGATGACCCTAAATAGGGAGCACAATGATAGAGGGAGAAAGAGGCTTGCATTAGCATAGTCCTTACAGCAAATGTGTTAAAACCATATTTAAGTTCACAGAAGCTTACTATTTGAATAACTCCCCATAACTAGTTGAATAACTAGTTTTCACTGGGCTTCTTTCCTATGACTGGATTCATTGTTAATTGACTGACACTATTGCTTGAAAATAATTGGTACAGCACCTGATTTCTGGAAATAGGAATTAAAAATTGCTGATTTCATAGGCAGAATAAGTTGTACATGCTTATTTGTCCATGCCTGGCATATCAGTATGTACTGAGGCATTTTACTAGATGATCCTTGTGGTCCCTTCCAAGCCTGACTGATTCTATGATTAATGTTTTTATAAGTAACCTATCAGAAAAAACAACTTCTTAGGCAAAAATTCTACATAAAAGAAATTTTCTAGACATGTTTTGTACTATATCTGGATTTTTTTTAGATTATTCTTTAGACCATATTGGTAAATTCTAGATAATTCTGTAAGGAAACTAAGCTATACATAGGTTTCTCTAGTTATCCTAGTTCTGTGCTAAAGTATAGGAGAGCCTCAGAGTGGCTTGTGTGAGTTAATACTGAAGAGCAAAGCTCTTCTCTTGAAATCAGTTTGATACTGTCAGCACAAGGCATCCCACCCTGCTGAAGACAACCTAAAAATCCCTTTAAGAGTCTTTTAAGGAAGTGGTTTGCACGTTAAGACCTTCTAATTTTGTTTACTGACGTGTTGATTGTGCAGTGTCATTTTTAGACGGTATCTTAAGGTTCTAAGATGAACGTTCTGAGAGAGATCTTTTTAAATGCCTGAATCGGTGAGATGATGAACTGATGGATTTTTCTTTGCCTATTGATTTAATAAAAATATAAAGAAAAAAACCCACCAAACTCACCCATTACAAAACAAACCTGGCTGCCCATAAATTCAGATTTTTATTCAAGTTTGCTAAAGGCTTGTTCAGACTCTCATAAAATGGTTTTTGCATGCTACAGGCTGTGGAGTCTTAACCATTGCAATATGAAATTCATACAGGGATGTGAGGCAAATTATAGACTATTAAAATGGAGAAGGAATGTAATTATATGATAGGTGTGTGTGTTCTGTAAGAGCACATACCTTTCCCTTTAAAAATAGCGTGTAGAAAGAAAATCTTAGATTTCATTGAAAACAGTAATTATGGCAGTTCTGCTGAAAGCAGGAATACAATACTGTATTGCATATGAAGCACATGTATTAGGTGGTGTTAAGAGTTAATGTGGATAGTAGAATAAGAAGGGATTTAGCAGTTTATTTTAATTTGCCTTTATTTCCTTCTTTATCACAAGGACTAAATTTCTCCAGGCTAGACACACAGTTTCTTTAGCAAGGAAGTGGTAAAGATCATCTTAATTTGTGATGCTATTTTTTTTTTTTTTGGCTACTAGAGTTCACAGCAACTCTAATTCCTAATATTAATCCTGAAGTTTCCATTATTCCCAGTCATACCTTTTAAGCTGCTCACAATTTTTACTTTTCTTTACATCTTTCTATATGAAATAATTGTAAGAAATATCTTACCCTTCTTCTCTTATCTGTCCCCTGGCTGCACTTGCCACGTGCTCAAAAAATTCTTTCTATGTACATTCATTTTTGTCCTTCTCACCTGTGAAGCCTTGATTGCTGCTGTGCAATTTCTCTCTGCTATGTCAGCACTGGGCTGATGCTGAGGTCCTTAAAGCTGCGCTGCCATGTATTGCACAGCCGAGCTGGCACTCTCTGGTCTTTGTTTATGTAACCCATCTTGGCATTTTCTGTCTTCTTTACTGCAGTGTATTGTAAGCCTTCATCTAACTTGCTTCATTTTAGCTCCCTTCTACTGTTAACCGTGTCCCATCTCAATTATTTTATATCGCATTTTAGTCTCCTTTTTTTTTGCTCCAATTTAAAATTCAGTGTGTTTATTGTAACAAATTGAGATGACACCAAATCATAGTTTGCTGATAGATGTAGGATAAAAAAAGCCACCAAATCGTAAACTTCCAGATTAAATTATTAATTCTGGTTTGTTGCTTGGCTCTAGTCTCTAGAAAGCACAGGCACACCAACAGCTCTGAAGTGCTGTTCCCAGAAGGACTGACTGCAGAAGTAACACAGTTCCCAGAAGAACTGGGCACAGAAGTAGCATCCTTTTTTTTTGTTCCCCCCACTTACTTGCTTTTAATCATTTCTGTATTTTAGGGATGGGGTTTATAAAGATCAAGTGGTAAATCCTTGCTGAGCTGGAAATACCTGGACTTGTAGTCTCTGTGTCTTCAGTCATGAGCAAACAGCCCTTGCTGCAATTCTGGAAGAAACCTGAATTGACCTCTCGTTCCTCCTAACATCATCTCTGTGTAGGGGAGATGTTAGGCTGCCATAGTGGAAGCTGTAAAACAGACTGAGTTTATGGCACTTGCTAGGAATGCTTTTTAAAAACAGAATGTGTGGTGGGGAAAGGTGCTGCAGCCTCTAAGCTGCCCTGAGCCAGGGAGCGTCTGTGGTCAGGCAGGCTGCTGAGTTTGTTGAAACAGGGCAGACTGGGCAGCTCAGAGGTCCCAGGTACCTGGTGTGTGCAAGCCTTTTGGCTAAGATCCCTCATACTGGCTTGTCCTCCTTTTTTTTTCTTTTTTTTTTTGTTTTTTTCTCTGAGCAACCTTCTATGAATTTCTAATTGATCAGTGGTGGTTGCACCCCTTTAAACTGAAGCAAACATTCATATGCGTTGAGTCTACTAGCAGCCTTTTGTATTTCCACACATCCATAACACCAGCCCAAGCCACGGCCAGTAGCATTTTTTTCACATGAAACTTCCTATGCCCAGTGATAGTTATGTGGGATTCAGGATTAGCTCCTTTTAAAACATGTAATAGCTTTGCAGAGGGGAATGTGTTGAGAATGTGTCATCTGAGATTTTGATAAAAACCTAATGGGAAATTGGTCCATGAGCCAACTTGAACGAGTTAGAAATGCAATATGAACAAAGATCCGCAAAGCTCCTCAGGTTGCCCAGAAGTATTAAGTGTTTCATTTGTGAAATCCCCCAAGTCTGCCAATACTTGAAAGCTTGGCATGATGCAGAAGGTGCACTTGCTAAGACAGGGTTAGCACAGATGGGAGCCAAAGAGCTGAGAACGTTTTTGTCCCTGTCTGATGAATCTTTAGACTCCATTTTTGCAGGTGGATTCCAAAATAAGATAGCAGGTGGCATCTTTAAAGATTTCAAAGCAAACCTGCAGTTTTACTGAAGAAAGGTGATAACATTCACAGGATCACAGGATGTTAGGGGTTGCAAGGGACCTCTGGAGATCTAGTCCAAACCTCAGAAGGGGCCTGCATTTGCAGCAAGACCTTTAAGCCATGTTTTACATCCTGTTCACCCCATAGATTATTTGACCAGAGATACAATATCTCTGGGGACGTTAATTCACAGTAGGCAGTAAGGGTATAGAAAATTTTGTTGAGTGCATGTCCTGAAACATCTCCAGCCTGCTGCACAGAATGCATTGGTCAGGAAGTAGGGCACCAGGGAACAGCCTGGGCAGAGCTGGTCTTCAAGGAGTTAAATTGGAAATATAAGAAATGTAGCTTGAAAATCACAGAATCACACAGAATCACAGAATGTTAGGGGTCAGAAGGGACCTCAAAAGATCATCCAGTCCAACTCCTCCTGCCAAAGCAGGATCACCTATACCAGGTCACGCAGATACTCTTCCAGGCAGGTCTTGAGTATCTCCAGAGAGGGCAGCCCATTCCAGTGTTCTGTCACCTTCACAGCTAAACAATGCTTCCTCCTGTTTCCATGGAACATCCTCTGCCTCAATATCAAGGTGCTGAATTTAAAAACCAATGTAGCAATTATTTAGAAAGCAAAGAAAACTCATGGCCTCAACAGGAGCATTAGACTGTACTGGAAAGAAAGGCTCTTTATTTTATTTTGTCCTTTTTTTCATTCCCAGTCAACTGGTTGTTGATAGCTGGAATCCCAGCTTTTCAAGCTATTTTGTGTAGGTGAGGGTTTTTTTTTTATGTGAGAGAACCCCTGAAGTCTAATAGAAACCTTTTAAGTAAATCTTACAAAGCTCTAATCTCTCAAAAGCTCCCATGTTCTTCTCCTCTGTTCTTATTTAATTTTTAATAAGAACAATTCCATGCAGCTCTAAAGCATAGCTCAATTAAGAAATATTCCTACCAGGCATCTTTGAAATCTTTGGAGGTTTTTCCTTTTTGATTTCTTGGTGGGTTTTTTGTGTGTGTGTTTTTTGGGGTTTTAGGGTGTTTTTGGTTTACCCCTACAAATCTCTGCTTTGCTTGACTGGACTTTAGAGGAGTTTCTCTTTAATTGCAAGCTCTACTTCACTCTGTTGTTTACAAGGAGACCAAACAACTTTCAAAGTCTTGTGTTTTATGCTTGGAGGAGACCATCGAACACATTAATGCTGTATTCTGAACTTACAAAAAAGATCTTTGATCTAACTCCCTAGACATTATCTGTCCAAAAAGTATCTCTAGGTCATGAGAAGCAATTAAAAAAAAAAAGGGGGAAAAAAAAAAACCCTGAATCAAAATTTCAAGCCCAGGTATTTTAGAGTAATCAAACCTTAACTGCTTTATGATTCACTTTTATTTTTACAGTGTATGTCGCTCTCCTTGCTGCTGTGGTTAAGCTTGTATCAGCATTTCCATTATAAAATGCTGCTTTCAGGGGTTTGTAACTTAGCTGCAAAAATTTACTCTGAGTTTAAGGTGGCATTATGACCTGACTGGAAAAATCATGTTTGTATAAAATACGTGACTGCCAATATGAGTAACATTTTTGGAATCTTATTTTGGGCTCTCAGAGCAGATTGGGATGGCGTTGTCTCCTCAGAATATGCATTGTTAATGATGAGAGAAATAAACTGTGCCTGAAGCTATCTCACACAATGGTTGTGGCAGGTTTCATTTTCTGGTCCAGTGTTTACTGCAGTCACTCTGGCTTCTCACAACTGGAATGAGAAGAGATCTAAACCAGAGATAGTTGTTTACTTGTGGACTTCCCTACTTTTCCTCTCCTCGCAGAATGGACGATATGATGTTATTGATTTCATTTTGGCTGGCTATCGACTCCTTGTACTTATGTCATTTACAGTTGCTCCATTGTAATTGAATTGGCAGAATTCAGTATAAATAATTGTGTTCTGCCTATTAAAAAGGCTGATGAACTTTTGATGTGCTGCAGAGTCTGTCTTCACTTCCTACGTTTGGATGGAGCTGAGATGGGCTGTTACTTTCACTGCAGCTGTTGGTTTCGATGGTTACGTGTCAGTGCTGACCTGATGTCTATAAAATGCCTTGATGTGTTATCCAGAGCATGAAAAAAATGTAAAAACATATGTATTTACCTGTTGCAGAGCAGTTATGCTCTACAAAAAAGGAAACTATATACTTTTACAGCTCTCTAGCAATATTTTCCTTCAAATGAAGGGGCTAGCAGTCCTCTTTTGGGGAAGGGGAAAGCCTGGATAGTGTTTTCTAACCTAAACTCCACAGAATTTGGAGAGATGAATGACTTGTCTGTCTCTGGGTTGTAGTGTGGGGGTGTCTTCTCTGCCTTTTCAGGAGATTGTGGGAGAAGGGCTGTGGGTGCTGCAAAGTGCTCTGAAATATTTGGCTTTCATTCCTCACTACCATTCTGTTTTGCTCAGCCTTTTGGTTATGTTCCTTCTCTTTATCATTTTTGCATGCGCCCTTTTTTTGTGTGTGTGAGCACTTGAAGGTAAATGGCAAAAAGCCACAAACCATGGAGATTTAATTTTCTGCATTCCATTTTATTGCTCACTTGTATCTTAATGAGAAGCAGCTACATGAGTTATCTTCCCAGCCCTCTGAGTTCTTAAATACAGACTTTTCTAAGCCTTACTTTTAGGATCAGATCTTTTCGTTTGTGCAAAACTTCTGAAGACAATGGCCAGGTACTGTCAGGTGTGGCCCTCTTATTCATTACAAATAACAACATTGATTCAATGCCTGTCAGGCTCATTTAGGCATCTGTAAGGAGAAATGACAAAAGCTGACAAGGCACACACATGGGGGACGCCGTATAGCGCTTGGAGTGGGAGCGATTCGTGAGTCACTGGTGCGGATAATCTGGGTACCCCATCATCACCTATCAGTATGCCTTTCAAACATGTAGGTTGAAAAGGAAGCTTGCCAAAGGCTCTAGGGAACAAAGAGATGGAAGAGAGTAAAATACCAAAAAAGGAATTAGGGGCACTATGAAGTCAGAGCAAAAAGTCATGATTCAAAGCAGCAGGCTGTTAAATTAATAGATAAATTGAGCCTGTTGTTCCAGTAAGATTTTAAGAGAGGAATGAGTTTTTGTAATTTGGAGAATTTTGAATGATTCTTGCTCTTGTTCTACCCTGCTTTCCACCCTCCCTTGACTATGCACCTGCAGCAACCAACATGGTACTGGGCTGGGGATCTCTTGGAAATACCCATCGCTTTTACTTTGTGATTCAACCCAATGTAAAGATCAGATCCCTGGTGGCGCTGAATTGAAATTGTTCTGCAATAACTACTTGCTTGCTTGACTGTTTTTATGGCAGTTTGGACTTTTTTGTCTTTTGGGTTTTTTTTTACAATCAAATTGATTTACCACAACAGAGGATTGACTGTCTGGGGATACAGAAAGATCTCATGCAGGAGAGGTCCGTGACAGGCCATCTTATTGCAAAGCATTTAGTTGTAAAGGAGCAATGCCAAAGCATTAACCTAGCTGAGAATGAGGAAAAATCATCAAACTGACAAAACCACTTTTAACTAGGACAGGAAAAAGAGCACAGGCAATCAGATCTATTCTGACAAGTCTGAAAAATGCCGAGTCTCTCACAAAGGGGAGAGAAACCAGCAGAAGACACTTTTCTTGGAAAGTTTGGAAAAAGTCATCAGCTTTTTTTTATTTTTATTTTTCCCACAGGGTATTTAGGTGCTGTAGGTGTGTGTATCCCATATTGGCTTAGAATTTTTTTCCCTAAAGGCTTAGTTATCATAGTTTAACCACTTATTTGTCTAAGAATGGTGCCTAAGAATCACACTCCACTTGCCAAAATCTCCTGAAAGGAAGTAACATCATTTTGCCAAGAATAGTTGTTTCCTAGTGTGCTGTAGCCCAAGACCAGTCCAGCCACGGAGCAGTTGTGGAATCTCCTCCTTGCTGAAGAAGCAGTAGACTAAATCTATACCATACTTGCAGGCTGTGGCTGTGATCTCTATCCTAAAGGGACCCCATTGCATCAGCCTCAGCTTGCCAAACTTGTGCAGGACATCAATCAGTAAGAAGTCCCTTTTCATTACTAACTTTAAGGTGATTTTTCAGTAGTGATTTGGTAGTTGGAATTGATTTATTATTGATTTGAAAAGGTTGATAAAACTTAACTCCTACCATACCAGCCATAATATAAAGACTGAAAGATAGATATAAAGATAGATATAAAGACTGAGAGACTGAAACATGAAGACTGAAAACAATTGAGACTAATTTGCAATTAAAAAAGAGAACATAAACTAAAGCAAATAAAGCAACCCCAACAAAACCACAAACAAAACCAAACCAAGTAAAACAAAGACAAAACCCAAACCAAAAAAGCTTCTAGTTCCACAGTACCACACTATATCTCCAGTTTGCTTGCTCTGAAGAAATATTTACTGCACCAGGAAAAGGAGCCAGAAGCCTTTCTGTCATTTGTGAATAATGCCATATGACTCCCTGGTGGTACAAATGCCAGATTATGCAATGCAGGATAGTTATTGTCTCTAAATATAGTATTGTTTGGTATAGAAGTGTCTTTGGAATAACAAATTTTCTCTTACGGACGTTAATATTATACTTTAATAAGGCCAAAATAACTGCAACAAATCTCAGTTTTAGCTAAAGGGCATGCATTGTAAATTCAAGTTTGTTACTCTCACTTTCATAACTCACTGAAACAGTCCACTTGGTGACCTTGATTTACTTATCCTTGTCTTATTAGAAGTAGTACAAATACATTGTAGTATTTTGCTCTGAAGTGGCAAAACCCTGTACTTAGCACTGTGTAAAACCTTCCTCTTGTTTAATACTTTCTGTCAGACTACCACATTCCTCTGCATAATGGAAACAGCACCCATAGCTAGTGGGCTGCAAATTACAGAACAGTTCATCACTCAAGGCTCTCCAGCATATGATAGTATTGCAAATATTTATATTAGCAGCTTTTGTGCTTGACTGTAAAGATTAGAGATCTTACAGGGAGTACTGAAGGAATTACAGCTCTGAGACATGGGGGAGGGGGGGGGAGGGGGACACAGAGGATGGATCTTTCCTGTAAAAATCCAAGCTTTCTTTTTTTTTTTTTTTTTCAGAGAAAGAAAAAGCATCTTTTAGAAGTCTTTTCAGTTATGAAAGTCTCCATGCTGTGTTGTGAGAACAGTGAGAGTGTTGCTCTGCAATTCACAATTTGGTTGGAGTGTGATAGCATTTCCTTGCTATTTGAAGCAGTGAAGGGTGTCCTTGACTCAAACAGAGGGAATTTTGTGAGGAAGTAAAGGTATCTTTTGTTCTTGGTGTTCTGTGGTTTGGGTTTGTTTTTTTTTTCATACAGGCAGCACAGTGCTAACATCATCCACTATTGTCAGCACAAATATGAACTCTTATTTTCATCGGGAGGTAACCTACTTTTGAAAGAGCACCTTGAATGCTGAATTTTATATTAGCTAGAGAAAATCCAGGGGTAAGAGAGGCTCATCTACTGTTTCAGTGATATGAGGAGTGGATATATTTGATGCAGAGAAGAAAGGAGACTATGACCAACTCTGGAGAGGAGACAATGCTGTCTGTCCTTTATTTCTATGACAAAAGGAACTGCATTTATTTATGACAGTCTTTTATGGTCTATACGAAATGTATAGATTCCTGCTTCATTGATAACTGTCCATGTTGTAAGAGACTCCTATCTTAGGCTAAGAGTTCTGTAGTGGGAGCAGTTCAGTAAAGTTTTATGAACAGCTGGTGAAACAAGAGAACATCTTGATACAGAAGTCAGAGCTGCTTGGCTACTGCTATCCAGCTCCTCAGCAGTGACTGTTAACACTGAGGGGCTGGGGAAATCTTGACCGTTTCCAGGCTGTTAAATGCAACAGACATAGAATTACAAGAACATGAACCTCTTCTTTAGGAAGAATACACATTAATGGCATCTTCATTATAATAATGAAGGTTGCTGGCCAAATGAAAAACCTGTGTGCCCTTTGAGAAGCCTGTCTCTTAAATGATACTGGGAAGCCTGGCAACTGTGTGCATATTCAGTCAGATACCAGGTTTGCTAGTGTCCACGTGAGACTCTTGAGTGGCTGAGCAGGGCTGTGATGGGGAAAAAATGAATATCTGAAAACATCCTCCTTTTCCTTCAGATACTCAAAGTCTTGTCTTCTGAGATCCAAGCAGTAATTTGCAAATGTGAAATTTTATGCCTGCAGAATTAGTGTGAGATGGAAACTTGGTTCAAGTGGCACATTATGACCATTATCTTGTAGTCTATGAAATGCCTCTGTCTGAAAGGGAAGAATGCAGGCAGCTGGCAGTCTATGTAATTACTGTTTTGTAACATCTCCCTGGTTTTATTGTGAAGGAAACTGCATTTGGTGCTTTACTGGGGTGCTCTGAGCTTGTTGAGTGTGTGAGAGATGCGAGAAGTCGTTGCTGCTTGCAAATCTGAAGCTCCTTTTAGATTTTGAATTTTTAACTTTATTTCTGGAAGCCACTCGTGAGCCATTTGTTAGTGCATGTAACACTTATCAGATGCCACAGGAGCAGGAAAAAATTTCTACTCTAATAAACACTATCGTAACTGTCACCTCTTTATGATGGGCAGAAGGATATGTGCACAGGATTGCCAGCTTTTCTCCAGCACAAAGTCTGACACCCTCCTCTGGGGAGCTTGCTTTTTCATAAAGCTGTCCTCCCCATGAGTTAGCTCAGTAACATCAAGACAGGTACCATGTCCCACAAGAACCTGATGGTCTGCTGATTGCTGCAGAGAGGAGCTGTAGGATCAAGGTTAACTTGCTAGTTTGGAGTCCTGCTCTTTTAACTGATCAACCAAAATGATCAGTTAATGGGGTTTTTCATGTTAGGCTGCCCCACTCCTTCCCCCTACCCTCTGCTAATACTGAACTAGGGGATCCAGCATCCCTGAGACCAGATGCACCCACACTTTATGAAAAAAGCTAGCACTTATGGAATGGGATTTTAAAGCATGATTTCTAAGAGCTGGTTCAGCAGATGAGAACCCTCCTAAAATTAGGGACTGACCCTGATAAAGGGCAGCAGAAGGAAATCCAGAGGAAATGTGAAAAGTGTGGATGCAGCCACTCATGGAAATGCAGCTATAGTGAAGGCACAGATCTGTGGATAAAGGAGAGAGGTTTGACCACAGTGGCATGATAAGAAAATAATAATCTAAAAGTATCTTACATCACTTTAACCTCCTGTTAACCCTTCCTTGCCAGAGTAACCTTGAGTAGCCAAAACAAGGATCTTCTGATTCCAAAGTGATTATCTGGTCCATAGGTAAAGCTATCTCATGTTCTTTTCTAGGTAGAAATAGACAGTCTCTGGGAAAGCTATCTTAGCTTTATCAGCCTAAAGTCCTGCTCATAACTTGTTGGAGCCATGTTTAGCTATGGGAGCAAAGAACAGAATCTGTAGTCACCTTCACATAAATCATAAAGCTGGAAGTAAAGTTTCTACTCTGTGTACACAATTTAATGTAGTAGCAGAATTTAGCAGAGGACATATGCCACTGTACAGGTGCATTTGTGTCCCCATGTTAAAGCTGAGTTCCTTTTAACTGGAATACAATTTCAGTTGATCTTAATTTGTGTGAAGCTCGAAGAAAACCTGACAACTGATACACCCTGCTCTTTGGGTTTTTTTTTGTTCCATCTGGATGACATAAAATTAGCAGGTAGAAATACTGCCAACATCTCATAACTTTGAGCACTTGTCTTTCAGAGTAAAATTGTAGCCACTCTCTGGGGATGGCGTCCATGTTAATATGTCCATTTCTTCAGAACAGGATTTTGGGAGAATTTAGGGGACACCCCAATAAACATCATAATTGAAAAATATCCTTAAAGCCTTACCAAGGGCTTACTGTAGAAATAGGAAATATATTAAGTGGGTTTCTGTAGGTCTAGCAATATTTCATTAAAGATCTGTGTGTTGGACCAGAGAGAGTGCTTATTACTGTTTCAAATGACACAAACTGAGAAGGGTTGTGATTATGTTGGAAGATGGGATTAAAATTCAAAGTGATACAAGCAGGGGAAATAACCTAAAGAAGAGGATGCAGTTCAAGAAAGGCAAATTCAAGGTCCTGAGCCTCAGTGGGAATAGTCAACTGAGCAAAAAGACCACCAAGGAAACACCTGCTTAGTAACATGTTCTGCAAGTCAATCCATGGAGCCCAAGGTGAGTGTGAATCACCAGTGCTCTTCTCTGGCAAACAACTGTGCAAGAAGATGACCAAGACCTTCAGGATATGGGAAGCAATCCCTGTTCCATTCAGTGCTGCTCAGCTACATCTGGTTTTGGGTACTGCAGTTTGTCCAATGCAGAAAGAAGCTTTAATAGTCCAAAAGGGAGCTTAGAGAGAAAGACTGAAGAAGCTGAGGGGATGGGAAAGGTTGAAATAAACTACAGTGACTTTACCAGAAATGCATCATCTGAGTGGCCCTTTTCACAGTGCTTCCTCATTGCATGTCTTCCTCTGTTCCAAACACTCTCCACCCCTTCTCCCCTTTTCCACAGGTAAAACTGACAGTTTGTGGGGCAGGCTGGAGTATATTCCAGGTGAAGAAAAGGTTCATAAAAGAGAAAGAAGTTAAGTGGTGATTATGGAGCCACTCCCCAGAGTGCTTGTTTTGAAATGTAAGGCATTGCTTTTGGCTGGTGTGTACCATACTGTTTCTTTCCATTGGCCACACTGCTTTCTCAGTCCTCTTACCAGCTGAATTTTGGCTCTAGAACAGGGTTTTAATATAATAGCTGATAATTTTATGACCTACAATAACATTAGTAATTGCACACATTAAAAGGAAGGCAACCTCATCTCATGCTTCTAGGTTTTAGAAGGGCATTTGAGGGCAATAATCTTTCTGTTAAAGCCATTATGTTCTCATGTTGAGGTTCACAACAGAGGTCTGGGCAGTGCTCTGTCAACAGGGCCAGTAGCTGAGCATTGGGTACAGTGACACTGTCCCAAACACTCCTCAACCTCTGCTCAGACAAATTTGGATGATGGTTTTTCCTTCTATCAATTTGCCCAATTGGTTTTGAACCTTCCCAGAGCATTTTATGCCTGTATCTGGCAAACACAGATGCCTTTCTCATCTTGCCAGAATGAGCTTGAAGGACTGATGATATGGTGTAATAAGTGATAAAGGTCTGGATTAGTATGTAGAGAAGAGCACACATATTAAAGTATTTCATGTCCTGTACACTGAAAAAGCAGAGACAACTATAAGTTATTTTAAGTTCTAATTTAGTGTTCCAGATGAATATGAAACTATTTTGGAATATCAATATATTTTTTTAATTTAAACAAACCTAATTATAGTAAATTGAAGATTTATTTAGCTCACTTGGTAATGTTAAATGCTTAAATATTTTAGATGTCCGAGATAAACACTATAAAATGACTCCATTTAATCTACCAATTAATCCAAAAACATAAATTGCATTTTAATTACATTGATAATGATCAAGCCCGAGTATGATTGGCATATTCTTTTCCTGAGACAGCCAAAAGGCAGAGAAAAGCAAAAGCTGTGGGCCAGATTCAGCTTATTCCTTACACCACTGGAGGTTGTGAATAATTCTGTTAAGTTTTGTACGTGTATTTCTAATTTATACTAATCTAGCTGAGCAGAATATGGCCTTGTACCTGAAACTGGTCCAGCATATTCCTACGCTGAAGATGACTCCAATAATGAAAATCTGTCTTGCAAATGACTCATTGTAAGAATACTGTGCTGGAGATGTTGAAAATCAGGATGATGCATGTGAAAATGAAATTAATCAATATGAAGATGAGGATCAGCAGTCTATCACAGCAGAGCTGTTGATAATAATGAAACTGAGGAAACAGGCACTGCTAGGGAAACACATGAAATTGCTAGAAATGTCAGTGGTAATAATGAATTAGTAGCTATTTCCAGAAACAGAAGAGTCTGAGTTTGCAGACAAAGGTGTGTTAGGGAGCTTGATTCTTGTAAGAGCCTCAGATTAGAGGAAAACTTGGTAATGTGAATCCATGCACAAAAATAAGCACAGTTATTTTGTGTTTGTCTGTAGTTACTTCAACTCTGCATTCAAGTAATTGTCAGGCTGGGTATTTTCTCATGTAAATGAGTGTTTGAGAACGTTCAGCAGAGAAATCAACTCTGGGTACAGCAGTGGGATACTGCACATGAAAATTGGCTTGTTCTGTCATGCTTCTCTCTTTTGTCCCAGAACTTACAAGAAAAAATGTTTCCCCAAAGCTAGGTGGTGAGTGTTGTGTTATGAAAGAGTGGGAGAATGTTCATCCTTGCTACTGGGTGAAAGCAACTGTGAACATTATCACTCATCAGGCCTGCCTGCTAGGTTTATATCTTTACAAGGAGATGCAGTTGTTGCTATTTACTACCTGCCACCATAACTTCTAAACCTACAGCTCCTTTCATAGACCCTTCTTTCCTCTGTTTCTTATAGCAGACATCTTTGGTGGCATTTCTCAGAAGCTTTATCACATTGGTGCTGGTTGATATCTGTCTGGACTCTGACTTACAAAAGACCTTATCACCACTTGATACCTGTGTATTTAAGTTTCTATTTCTTTTGATTTCATTTGACTTCCAAGGACAGGAAAGCCTGGATGTTTCTGGTTTAGAGCTGTGGAACAGAGAGGAACAAAGAAACTTAGGGCTGGGGGTTTAGTCATAATAAGCATCTGATGAGAGAGATTGCATAGGTGGAAGGAAACTTCTGTACTGTACCAAAATTTTCAACAGTTCGGAGTAATCTCCCTTCTGCTAAGTAGATCGCCTGAATCTAGGAGAACTAAATGCATTAAAATGGAGTCCAAAATAGCCTGTTCAGTGGAAAATTACCAAAAATCAGAGCAGAAGCTAGCTGAAAGGAGAAGTCCTTCATTTCAAACCTCCATTGGAATGAAGGAGAGGTCTCCATCCTCTTAAAGTCACAGCCTGTAGTAATTTATTTAACATGCCCATGCCATGCAAAGTGCAATCCCTCACTCAGTATCACAGGGGAATGGTTATGAGATGTTTTAATCAGAACAGAATAGGGTAAAAAACTCTCATTCCCATATCACTAGATAAAAAGAAGAAAGAAAAAAAGAAACATTTTCAGTTATCTAGGGTGACCTACAGTTAGGTTATGTAGAAGTGCCTATAGTTTAGAGAGGCACCTGAATTTGGGGGTTACTGGGTAAAACTGAGGCTGTCTACAGAAGGGGGAGTCCATTTTTGGTACCCCAAAGAGAAAAATCCTTAAATGTATGTGGAGCCGAGGTGAGAAAAACACACTCCACACACAGAGACACACACACAATGGATAAAAAAGGCTCAAGGATCTCTGAAATAAGACAGTCAGAAGCTTATTGAATGTTTTTATTCTTACACATATGGAATATCCAGATGTCCACATGCCCATTACAGTGTGATCCATACACAGTTACTATCCTGAGAAATGTAGCATCCTTAGAGAATAGTGACAGATGCATCAGTACACAACTATAAAAGTAATTGCAATTTACCCATCAACACAGATGTTTTATCAGGCACTCACTGGACACACATATGTAAATATACTGCTCCCAGTTCATCCTTAGAAATAGAGTCACTAGGTGTGCTCCTCAGGCTGGTATCTCAGGTTCTTCTGCCTTTCAGAGGGCTTGGAAAGATTTCTGTAACCATTTCAAAAAGCACCAAAGTCACTTTGAAGCACAAGTTCCATTGCCTTTAACTGACTTTTTAGGAAACTTTTTAGCTGTTACTGCAGGTAATTTATGCTCACTTTAAGGTGCATTTGCACTGCCAAAGACATATAAGATAGTCATAGCTCAAATGAAACTCATCCCTTAAATTCTGTCAACTTCTACTTAATGGTGCCTGTAAAACTGCTGACCATCTCGAGTCCCCTTTCAAAACCCCTTGTTAGGAATGCATATATGATGATTATCCTTGCATGTAGGAACTTCTGTAAGTTTCCAAAGACAGGTCTTGTGAGAACTGGCTTGGGCTTGTCTCATCTTTGAGTCTGTTCTGAGAGAGTTCTTAAAAGAAAACAACAAAAAAAAATCAAAAGACACTCATGCCTATGTAAATGTAATAAATATCTTTCTGTATTTTGATTTCTTATGCTCCTTTTAACTAGACTGCAAAGAAACAAAGCTGATTGTTTATCAAATTAGGCCTTGGAAAATGCTTTCCCCCTGGAGGTAAAAAAAAAACCACCACCAACAACAAAAAAGCTCCACTATTGCAAGTTATTTGGCTTCATGTTTCTTTAAATCTTCTCCAACTTTTTCTTCCTTTGTTCTCTCTCCAATACCACAAAAATGTAATAACAGCAAAAGTAGACAATACAGATTAGACGACCTGGATAACATTTAAGCATGTACTCAAGTATTTTCTATGTGGGCTTAAGTAGTGCTGTAGTGTGTATGGCACTTTCAGCTTGTTGGATGAAAGCTGTTTTCTGAAGTTGTAAGGACAATTGAGACCTTACAGCCAAATAGAATTTCTCACTGTGTGACTTTTTGCTCCTTCCTTGTAATTAATAAAGTGCCTTCTTAAATGGTTTGAAGTAAATAACAAAAAGCCCTGACAGCTATTGTATGTCCAGAAAAAGGCCATATGTTTCTTTAAGGGGGAAAAAAATAGATGTCAGTTATGATTTAGTAAAGAAATATTACTTGACAGCATTGTGGATACATCTTTTTATACTTTTCTTCAGAAGGAAAGTACTGAAAACACTGCTCAGTCAAATCCAAATGTTCAAGCATGTGGCCACTTGATCCTGGCTCTGTGGAACACAGACCAAAAGGTTTTTTCTGACAAGCCTCTGGTCCAGTGTGGTGGGGCTTTTTTTAATACATAGTTCTCATTTTGTTTTGAAATTGTCATTTTAATATTTTTTTGTCATTTTATTTTACATTTTATTTTATTTTATTTTACTTTTTTATTTTTACTTGTTTTATTTTACTTTTTTTACTTGTTTTTATTTTACTTTTTTTATTATTATTTTTCTTATTGCTCAGGGGTGACCTTATTGCTCTCTACAACTACCTGAAGGGAGGTTGTAGACAGGTGGAGGTTGGTCTCTTCTCCCAGGCAGCCAGTACCAGAACAAGAGGACACAGTCTCAGGCTGCACCAGGGGAGGTTTAGGCTGGATGTTAGGAAGAAGTTCTACACAGAGAGAGTGATTGCCCATTGGAATGGGCTGCCCGGGGAGGTGGTGGAGTCACCATCACTGGAGGTGTTCAGGAGGAGACTTGATGGGGTGCTTGGTGCCATGGTTTAGTTGATGAGGTGGGTTGGATTGGTTGATAGGTTGGACGTGATGATCTTGAAGGTCTTTTCCAACCTGGTCTGGTTCGGTCCTATCCTATCCTATCCTATCCTATCCTATCCTATCCTATCCTATCCTATCCTATCCTATCCTATCCTATCCTATCCTATCCTATCCTATCCTATCCTATCCTATCCTATCCTATCCTATCCTATCCTATCCTATCCTATCCTATCCTATCCTATCCCATTCCTTTTGAAATTGCACTTCTTGCACATAAAATTCCCTTCCTTTTTACCTGGTTTTCATTGGTTGTTTTTATTTGTTTGGGTTTGGTTTGGGTTTTTAGAGTTTTGTTGTGGTTAGGTGTTGGGGGTTTATGTTTTTGGGTGGTGAGGGGGATTTTTAGGTGTATGTGTAAATTTTCTCTTTAGAACAGAGACCTGTGGGGCTTCTTTTGCTAAATGAGCTGCAGAGTGAGCAAATTAACCTTTAAGAATTTTGAAAATTCTTCAGAAAGTAAAAAAATCTGTCTCTGCTCAGCTCTTTGATCAACCTTCCAAACCTTCTCTCTACAAAAATCTGGGGGTTTAGCCATTGTGTAAAATTCTCTCTAGCTCTAATGACTGCATTTTTGGGCAAGCTCATATTTGTGTTCCCATAGTGATTACTGCTGTCAGTATCTGGACATCAAAACTGTAAAAACAAGATAGGAGACTGGGATACATTAGCCTGGGATAAACTGGGATGAACTGCTACTTGTTTTATTTTAGGATTACAGGGAAGGCTTGGTTTGAACTATATATCAGGTTTAAAGACAGTTCAAAGTAAAGCCTCTCACTGGCAGAGCAGGAGAAGCTGCTATCGTTTTTAATTTTTATTGAGCCCTTTTAGCACCTAAGATGACCATAAGGGAAAAACAGACAAAAATATTGCCCGTTGCAATAAATAATTTGACTCAAGTTTCAAGCCTATTATTAAATGAAACTTGAGGTAATCTTCTAAGCAGAGCTGCAAGGCACCTGTGACTTTTAAATGGAACTATTCTGTTTCTAGGGAAATACATACCTTTAAAAATTAAGCTTGAGGCTAAAAGCCTCAAACAATAAATCTCCCTCCAGCTCTCTTCTCTGGGGATGTATATACTATGCAGCCTTCAAGCAGGGCACTTAGCCTATCTGTGGGTGTCTTTTCTCTGGTGTTAAAAGTTCTTTTATAAAGAACATCTGGGTATGTCTAGACCTTTATGAGTTTTCAGCATCCAAAATATCTCCTTTTGATATAAGCCTGACTGTTGGTTGTTTTGATGCTTTCTCAACAGCCACCGTATCTATTAGGAACTCAAAATGTCAGACTATTTGTGATGTTGTGAAAATAACTGTTTATCCCCCAATGTATATAGGTTTGTGAGCAAACTGCATGTTTTTAGCAAAGGCTTATGTCCACTTTAGTTCATTAGTAGTCAGCTCAGTCTGGCTTGAAACTTGAAATTTCTGTTTCTTCACTTGGGAGGTATACAGACACTCAGCATAAAGGAGTCACAGAAAATCCTCCCTAAAACAAATGGGTTTGTCTTCTGAGAAACGTTTAAGTACTGGTAATGGTGCTAAACTACTGAACCATGTAGTAGCTGCTGATTAATTTAGCCCTGTCTACTCTGCACACTTATTACAGGAATCCTGAGCAAAAAAAAATAAAAATATAATAGCTGTGTAATTAATGCATAAGTACAGGGGAATGAAAGTAAGACCTCATAGGTATTAGTATCAGAATGCATGACGTAAATTTATATTGTGAGGATATTCTCATTATCCTCTTTGTTATCTTGTGTTGCTTGCAGTTCTATAGCAGACAAGTTGGTTTTGCTGCTGAATCATAAATGTTGCAACAGCTGGCTGTGCCATAGCATGCTCTGTAGCCACGTCCCCAGGCAGACGAGCAAACGTTGACTTCAGCTCACTCCCTGTCTATGTCTATACTATTGACTCTTGTGGAGATAGACCTATCCAGCTGGTCTAAGATTACTTCTCAATTCATTAGGACTTTGGTATTTTGGTCAATATCCTGATCACTTCTATGACAAACCTGCCTAAACTCTTGTAATAAAATGTAAACATCAGAAAGGTATATAGAAAGCCAAAATAACTCATTATTGCCAGTTACATGCTCATCAAAATCCTAAGGGGGCTGTGACCTGATTGTAACTTTCCCCTAGAGCCATACAATAATTTTAGCTGTGAAAGGAAATTTTATGGCATGTAAGATTAGCCCACACTAATGCAAGGTCAAAAATAATAGAATCAATAAGCAAACTCAATACTGTTAACATTTTGAGAAAATTACTACTAGAAAACAATGTCAACAACAGATTGAAATGGGTCTCCAAAGTTGTCCTATTGATTTCCTTTCAGATTCATGACAATCTAACTCTTTTTCCATTGCAATATGGTATCCATTTTCCTTCCTTTTTTTTTTTTGTTCTTTGCATTTTTCTGCCCATTTTTATTATTTTAGCTATGAACATTTGTTAGTTTATTATTTAAAAACATGACAAAATTAGTATCTTTGGGTTTATAGTCTGAAATAGACAAAAGCCTCTGATACTGTTCAAAAGTGGTTAGAAAGCCTAAGGCTATTTTCAAGTTTTAATTCTGTTAGTAATGCACCAGCACAAAATGTGGGGAGGAGGAGAGGGGGAATTGAAAGCAAGTTTGACATTTGTTTAGAACTGTCAAAATTAAGTATACTAAGAATGGGAGAGAAGTCGAAGGCTTCTACATATTTTTAAGTATTTTCAAGTATTGCATTTCATATCAGTAATAGTTTGTACTAGCAGTGCTATCACAAATTGATTGTGCTATGTCTTTGAACAAATGATGAGTTCGCTTCAAAATGGAGACAGTGCGGCCTGGCTTCTTTAGCAAGGGTGCGGCAATCTGATGCCTTGGATCTGTGTTTCCAATAGGATTGTGCTGTGACTGTGGGCAGGATGCATAATTTCCCAAAGCTATAGCTGAACCTTGTGCAACATATATATGTGCTCAATAATATGTCCACTCTTGCATGTTATTTGAAAACCAACTATTTAATACCGAAACACTTTCAGAGTCTGCGACAAAAACTCATCATACGGTGAAAAGAATTGTAACAGCGATAGACCACCCTCATACCAAGGACAGGGCTGGTCCATGTTCTCCTTCAAACCATCAAATCAGGAGACTTGGGGCTATGGCTAGAGATAAGAGAATGTTACTTCAATCTACATTTGAGATTACTGGAAAGGTATAAGAGCACAAACCAAAAATCTCACTATTAGAATCCCATGGATACCCTCTTCACTGCATCCTCTGATCAGGAAAGCACTTGAGCTTCTGCTTTCCTTTGCACACACAAGCATAAATGCTTCCCACAACTGAAGCTTGTGTTTGTAAAGCAAAATGATGTACTGTGTTATTTGATGATCTTGTGGTCAAAGGAAAGATCTCTATGCAAACTGCTCCATGCTGTGTTATTTTGAAGTCTGGCTTTTGCAGGCTCTAGGTACAAAAGAGAGAAGCCTGTAATTTTCAGAGCTGCTGTGCTCATTCTTTGAAGTCTAACATCAAAATTACGAGGATTTGGGATTTTATTTCAGATATATCTCAAAATAAGAGTTTGATTTATTATTAATCTAGCAAGCTACTGTTTCAGTTGTTTTTAAAGCAGAAGTTATAACTATGCTCTAAAACTTATAACTGTGTTCTTTGTCCTCTAAAAATGCTGTGTGATGTGAGAAAGGTTTTACCCATCTTTGGCATTTCCCTATAATTTTATTTTAGGTGGATACACATAGACAGCATTTTGCTTATGCTTTCATGTGGATGGCACTGGGATCAACTTTTGAAAATCAGACTCACATTTCTGACAAGTGCATCACTGAGCCCCCTTAACTAGCTGGGCTAGAAATGATTTCTTCTGCACTTAGGAAGAACGCTCTATTACATGCTTATGCTAAATAAGATAATCTCTTCTAATTCTTCTCCCTTTGGAAAGAACTTGGCTTTCTGAACTGACATTGTGAAATCTACTTTGCAGCTTTGAATCAGAGTACGTACTGATATTATATACTTGATACAATCACTGTACCAACATTTCCTTCAGTAAATGTAGGCGGCTTCTTTCTGGGATTGTACCAAATCACTCTACAAACATTAACTGATCTTTGTTTACAAGCACACTGAACCTGTCTTCAGACTTCCCTCTCCCTCCCTTTACTATGGAGGAAGTCTACATTGTAAGCTTTGTGGACTTTAGTTTTATAGATACTGTTGTACCTAGATTAGTTAGCTTCAATGAATGAATCCAAGGCTGTGCAGTGTTGTATGTAAATGGACTACATGCTTCTCCCAGGTTCAACAGCTTTGCTTATTTCTCTGCTATCTCACAGTTCCTTTTCTCCCTCAAACATAATCCTTTCTGGCTTTCATTTGTATTAACTATACTAATTATTTTCAGGGACAGATGTATTGTGCAGTCCTGATGTGATCATTGCTGTAGCAATGTCTGTGTTTGCAGCAAAAGCAAGCCCTGCTTTCCTTACAAATAGGGCTTAGCTTGTCACAAGGGGAAGCTATCAGGAGTTCATTTGAACAAGATGATCTGCTAGCCTTATGCTACTGCCTGTTTGGACAGAGGTTTGGCAGTAGCCCTGCAGACTGGTCTTAGCCAATGAATGATGGTGTAGTTTGTGAATGTGATCAAACTTTGACAACAACCCAGAACTTATTTGAAATGCATTTCTTGTCATTGCTGCAGAAAAAAAAAAGGGGGGAAAAAAAGGGAAAAAAGGGAAAAAAAACCAGCACTGAAGGGAGTTGTCACACAAAAGTGTGTGGTATGAACTTGGGGACCTAAAAAATCAATCATGGCAATTATTTTACTAAATTATTTTAAACTACAGTGTGTCCAGAAGTCTTTCTGTTAAATGTCTGCTGTCACAGCAACAAGCTGTGCTGTTTCCATCTCTGACCTTTTTCATGTTAAAATGCGTGTCAGTATGTAAAACAGAAGCACTCCACACAGAAGATGACTGTAGCAGTGCTTTGCTTTGCTGCACTGAAGGTCCTGGAGATACATATTTTGCAGGAAATGAGTATAATGGGACAATTCGCCATTTAGTTAGAGAGAGGGGGGAAAAAAGAACACAACACTAACAACAAGCAAAGGTTGCTTTTTTTTCAACATTTGTTTTGTCATGTTCGTTTTTGCTATGATGTATTTGAGGGAACAGAATAGAAGACTTAAGTGGCACATGCAGAGAATGGATGACTTGATGATGAAGTGTGAAATGACCATTAAAGCACTGACCGTTTATCCCTAATACTCTATTTGGAGTGGAGATCTAAGTGAAATGAGTTTAGTGGTTGCAGCTGAGTACCTAGTGGACAGGAGTCCATATGTCATAGAAATCTAAATCAGCAGCGCAGTTTAACATCAATAACAGCATTGATTCTGAAGAGGTGTGGGTCAAACTATATGGATAATAACATTAAGGATGTGAAGAGCCTCAAGGAAGGTCTGGCAAAACAATTGGGCTGTTTTCAAAGTAGCTCCTATTATTTTGTTTTCAAAATCTTCTTACCTGTAAACATAAAGTACCCTAGCAGATATTCCTGGATTCTTTGGATTTGGGTTCTCTGCTTTCAGATGGCAGTGGAAAGATATTTGAATGCAGTTTCCTGAGTTGCATATGCAACTGCAGAAACCATGAATGCCAGTTCTTGTTTCATTCTTGCGATTTCCCTTTGTGCTGCAGAAACTGCAGGGTGAGACTTGCTGTCTAGACTAGTCTAAAAGTTGCAGGGATATGTCCTTATCTCAGCTAAGTCACTGCAGATATGTTGGTTGCAGTGGACTGATGCCAGCTGACATCAGATGCCAATCTGTACAATTTGTTACATGTTTCATTGCTTTGGTGTGAATCTCACTGTACCCACACTCAAATGATTTTTTTTAAGGCTACATTCATAAAAGTTTGTAAGAAACTTTATGATGCCTGTGTATTTGTGCTCTGAGAAACCTACAGACCTTCACTGGTACAGATGCTTAGTCATCCTACACTCTTCCTGAAAAGCTTGGGACTTCTGTTATAAAGCAACTTCATCTATTGTTCATCCTGGACAGACTGAGAACGAATTTAGAAAGTTATAGATTGCAGCAGGAGGTGAGGAAGAGAAAATCTCGTCTATATGGGACCCAAGAGCAGTCATGTACCATGACAACTCAGTCTCAGAGGAGGAGATTTCCACTCTGAAGGTCATCTTTCCAAGGCCTCATGGCTGCTGGAAGCAAGGCTTTTTGAATTAGAGCAGGCTGCCCTGCCAGGGCTGTGAAATTATCACCTCTGAAAAACTTAAAATTAGTAGCAACTGCATTGAATGTTAGAGAGACCTTTATGACAGAAAGGTTGGCAACTAAGGGCAGGATACTCCAATAAGAGCTGCTGCCGTTGTCCTGGAGAGAGTGAGACATGCTCAAAAAATCATCACTTAACCGCAAAGAGCAGGTCTGAGTGCTGACATATCCCAGCAATTTAGTGTCATGACAGCAACTACAGGCTCCTATCTGAACTGGGAATCCTGAATTCCAGACAGGAGAATGTCTAGGTGTGTTGGGGGTGGGTGGCCTAGGTATACATGAAGAATGATAGGTATGCAGGAGTTTCTAGGTGGCTGGGGATTCTAGGTGTGTGGGACCACACCAATTTGAGCCCCTCAGCTTTGGCCCAGAATAGTTTCGAGACAATATAAACAGCACAAAAATATTGTAGCCATATCCTGATGGTAGGAATTAGGTAGAAATCGAAAAGCATGAAATCAAAACCTGAGGGATTCTGCTGTAGAGCTGGTTTTAGAATCCCATATTTAATACTCCTGCACTGCAGCAACGACAGATGTGTACAGAACAAATTACATTAAGTAGCACAGAAATCAGAAGAGAGCTGTCTTTGGAGCTTCACGCCATTCCTCCCCACCTTTTCAATCAGCCCAATTATAACTGCAGGAGAGTCCCAGACCAGATGTGAATTGTTAGCTCTTCATGCACTGCATGCAGTCCCTTCTATCCGATCAGCCAAAATAAAGTTGTTCTGGCATAAATCTTCTTCATGGTTTGAAATCAGAAAATTATATCCTTTGAGAGAGATTCTAATTTGAGGAAGTGAGGTTTGCTGTTATAACTTCTTCCTTTTGAGATTTAGAGTGATGATGAATGAAGAATATAGTGAGTGAAGATTAATGAAGGTATATAGTAGTAAGTCACAAGGAAAGGTATACATAGATACATATAGATATATCTATAGGCATCTTCCCCTTTGTCAGGAGTTTAGATTGGAAATTTCTAGAACAATGATCAACTAATATGTAATTATGCAATTTCACACAGATGATGTGGCTTGACAGGCTTGAGATGTGGGCCCAAGCCAATCTCAGGAAGTTCAACAAGGCCAAGTGCAAGGTCCTGCACCTGGGCTGGGGCAATCTCAAGCTTACAAATACAGACTGGGAGAGGAGTGGCTGAAGAACAGGCTTGGGGGTGTCAGTTGATGGAAGATTCATCATGAACCAGCAATATGAACTTGCAGCCCAGAAGGCAACCGTGTCCTGGGCTGCATCAAAAGAAGTGTGACCAGCAGGATGAGGGAGGTGATTCTCTCCCTCTGCTCTGCTCCCATGAGACCCCACTTGGAGTACTGCTTCCAGTTCCAGTGCCCCAGCATAAGAAGGAACGATGATCTTTAAGGTCCCTTCCAACCCAAACCATTCTATGAATCTATGATGGCACACACAGTAGTAAACACTTTCAGGGTACTAAACAGAGTGGCCAAATTTCAGTGTTCCATGTTTGCATAATGCATGATGGAGAGCATCAAACAATTTGTGCTGCCTTCTTTTGCTGTAGGTTGAACCCAAGGGAAATATGTGCAGAGGTGATACCCCTTTGAGATGTAAACATGCTGTAGCACCTTTTGTGTCCTCTGAGGAGAGGAAAGAAGAGGTCAAGTAGCTTCATTGGAATCAGTGGGAGGAAGAAAATGTTGGGTTGCGCCTCTCTTTTAGTCATGCATAAATAGTCATTTAGGCTGGTTAATATGTTTAAAGTAAAACAAAACAAAAAGATCTGTACAGACTTGTGAAGTGTTATATGTACACAAGTACACATTAGCTGGCAGTGTGGCCAGGCAAGTACAAATGAGTCTGAGCAGGTATGAAGAAGATCCAGATTTGCAGTTTGTTTTGGTTTCTTTCTTTCTTTCTTTCTTTTTAATTGCTTTGCTCTATATTGGTCTTACAATAGCTTAAATTGCATATGAAACTGCAGCCAGAAAACCTGGTGTCTGATCAGGTTGTGATAATTTTGCCAGCTAGAAATACCATCCCTGTGGATTAAAAAAAACCCATCAACCAAACCCAAGAGTGTGTGATCAGTATCCATGCTGAGATCATGGAAGGAGATGCTTTTAGGGTTGGCTGGAGAAGCTGGAAGTGTTGCTATGCAGGGTAGCTCCTGAGCCCTTTCCCCTAGAGGAAAAACCTTCAGAGGGAGCCCCATCAGTGATGCCTGACATGCTGCAAAGCAAAGTCAGCCAGATCTGCCCAAATTCTCTTCCTAAACCATTGAAGCCTGGGTGGATAATTCTTCACTAAAATAGAGTTCTTGTATGATCCGTCCTGTCAGTTCTGCTATGGGGGATGTACCTGCAGCAGTGGGGGCTGTAACACTGGTGACTGGCAAATTGAATGCTTGTTCAGATCCTAAATAAAGAGAGGTGTGTGTGTGTGTGTGAGATAGTGTAGGGGGGTGTGTAATATCATAATGAATATATTGCCATGTGTGCCATAAAATTTAAACTTAGCAATACATAATGCAAGAGCATGCTTTCTCACTTTATTTCGGTATCTGGAAAGTTTCAGCACTGGCATCATATCAATATTTATTAATGCATTGTGAACTAGAACCTGTGATTATTACTCATGCTATCTCATACTTTACAAGCTTCAACTCTGAAGAATAAAATCACATCTGCTTTTGCTCTTCCCATATTTTATTCAATGTTTTAACAGCTTTGCCGTAAATATCTCATCCATTACGATTCAGTTGTGACTGTATCAACTTCACATCTCCTGTTTTATTGCTGTCATTATAGTTAAACAACGCACTGTTAATTCTGTTAACTAACAAGTTCATTGTTCTCAGTAGTCAGCAATCTCTGTTTGTTGAGTCCACAGTGTTACTGGTTGTAAATCAATCCCGGGGACTGAGTGAAGCGTTTTCTTTCATTTGGAAGATGAAGATATGTTCTTTATAAAGGCTGATTAGTAACATGTTAATTGTGATCCCAGGTAATAAAGCTCACAGGGTAATTCTGATTTACTGAGAGCGAAGTCAATGCTACCTGTTCTCTTCAGCTTCTGTCCCAGCCCCCAGATAACAGCAATTTTCTTACACACTAAGCTGGGTGTTAGAAGTTGTAAACCTGATGCTGTGGGGGAGGAGGGAACCACTGAAAATTATGGCTAGAAAGAATATTGAAGAATAATGGCAAGTGGAATGACCAATATGTTTGTGAGTGGAATTGGGTAAGAGCCTAGTGTTGCTGGGGAACAAGAAATGGATAAAGGAAATGAATGCCATTAGATATAAAAAAGAAACAGAGATAGTGGATTTATGAGACTTGGATTTGTGCTTTAGGGAAGAATGGAATAAAGAGGGATAGAAAAGTAGGTGGAGCTGCTGATGGGGGCAGTAAAGAAGAAGTCATTCAGTAAGAGAAAGAAACTGTGAAAGGGGAAACACAAGGGAGGTAGCATGGAGAAGGAGAGAAGAATGGGAAGTCACATTTTCAGCAATGGTAAATGGACAAAAATGTTATTTTAAAACTCTGAAGGCACTACTGCATGATTTAAGTACCATTCGTGCCTTGCCAACACTCTCCAGTGCCATACGCCTGTCTGGTGCTTCAGCTGGTAAGCAGAAACACACTCAGGTCCTCCTCTTCCTCACTCCTCCCCATTGTGCAGCGACAATGGGCAGCAGGTCTTTGGGGTCTGTACCATCCTGTGCAAGGACAGTAATATGTTAGAGGTAGGTCTGAGCCACCACAATGAAAGCAGTTCTCCTGCCCCTAGTCCTGCTAAGCTTAAAGCTCCTGAGTTGTGTTGAGCTGTAGTTTGGCCGATCTGAGATTGAATTTCTGCAGGGAACAGTACCTGCCCTTTTAAGGATGCGTGAGTCAATTGATTTCACAACATGAGTAAGCCTGTCTTCTTTTGAGAAATATGTAGTCATTAGATCTAATTTTTTTTTTTTTCTAATGTACAATTCCTAAAGGAAAATATACCTCACTGTGGTTTGAAAGCTGTCTCTTGAGAAATCTTGCATGCCTGGTGATCATTTGAATTCTTTGCAGTCCTTAACTTGCTGTCTGTGTGTTAGAAATCATTTTAAATGAATTGAATGAAATTCACAAATGTTATGTGCCAGGGTATGATGAACTCACAGGAAATATGACTCAAAGGTGTTCTTTTTTCTTTTCTTTTTATTATAATAAATAGGAATGGACAAAACCAGCTTTAATGATGTCTCTCTGAATGAGATTTTGTGGGTCTCTTATCAATAGGGAATGTGTGATGCCTTGTTTAAATAAGCTGGTTTATTTATGTTAAATTTCTATGTAATTATAAATGCATAATAGGGAATAACCACAGAAAGAGCAAGGAATGCCCTTGGAATGACATGCATGGATATAGATGAATTGAATTTTTCAATTAGTCCTTATTTAGGAAATGAGACATTTTTAATATATTTTTTTAATTGTTTTAATTTGGGGGCTGGAGTTTGTGATGTCTTGCCTTTGTTTTGGTTTGTGGATACAGGCTGGAAATGTTACTGCTCCCAAGTGTGTGCAGCTGGACAGCTCTGGGGGCATCAACACAAGAAGGACTTGGAGCTGATGGAGAGAGTTCAGAGGAGGGCCACAAAAATGACCAGAGGGCTGGAGTACCTCTGTTGTGAAGACAGGCTAAGAGAGTAGGGATTGTTCAGCCTGGAGAAAAAAATGTTCTGGGGAGACCTTAGAGCAGCCTTCCAGTATTTGAAGGGAGCCTACAAGAAATCTGGGAATGGACTGTTTACAAAGCCATGTGGCACTAGAACAAGGAACAGTGATTTTAAACTAGAGCAGGGTAGATTTAGATTGGACATTAGAAGAAGATCTTTACTATGAGAGTTGTGGAACACTGCAACAGGTTGCCCAGTGAGGTGGTGGAACCCCTGTTCATGGAGACACTCAAGGTCAGGCTTGATGGGGATCTGAGCAACCTGATCTAGCTGGGCATGCCCCCGCTGACTGCAGGGCAGGTTGAACTAGATGATCTTCAAAGGTCCCTGCCAATCCAATGCATTCTGTAATTCTGTGCATTTAATTCTGGGCTTGCTTTGCCTGTGCCCTCCACCCATTGAGGAGCACACCACAAAGCATGCAGGGACCACATACCAACTTCTGTACTGTGGCTCAAGGGGAGCCTCCAGATGCAGCATGCCTGAGGGCTCCTGGGTCCTGCTCTGCTCAGTTATTTCAGGCTGTGCTGTGCTGGCTGAAGCCGAGTGGCATGTTTGTGCAATGGGATGCTGGTTTCATTATTTTATACAAATTACACTACAAGTTATGTCAGTGTAAACCAGGCATTGTTCTTTATGTTGTGTGGTTAGCTTTAAAACAAATAATCAGTTTTTAGGTCTGTTGACAAAGGAAATAAAGAACCTGAGAGTGTAGTGGAGAGTGAGCATGAAGGCCACTTTTTACCTTCATAGCCTCTCAACTGCTAAGTCTGTCTATGGCAAACTTGGGACTGTGTCCCTTTGCTGAGCTCTGTGTGTTTCTACCAGATTAATAATTGGGGAGGGAGTCAACAAATTCCCATTTCCCCATTTGAAACTTGGTATAAAGTAATGCATCAAACTAAACACTTGCTGTATCTCAGCTCAGCAGTAATCATTTTACCTGTTGGTATTACTTTTTAAATTGGATCTAAACACAGGACAAGAACTCTTTGAAACTGTTTGGCATTTCACTTGGGATCCACTTCAACACTGAAGTTCCCAAAAACAAATGAGAAAAGTTGCACATCCGAGATCACTTCCACCACCTTGAGGTTTGAACCAGGCTGGTTCAAATTTTGGTCCATTCACTCAAAAAAAAGCCCTTAAACCTCTTTGACTTGTTTTGGAACTATCCTGTAGCTAAAGGATCGGTCTGAGAGCTCTAGCTTTGACTTCTTAGTCATGAAGCTGTGTGTAACCTGAGGGTACATCATTCAGCTGCTGTACTCAGAGTTCCCATTGACAAGGCAGTGATAATGATAATAATAATTACAATGCTCCTGTGCTTTGTATAAGTCTTGGGAAACCTTAAATTCTTAACATTTGTGATTTGTAAGGTACTGTATTTCACAGATGAAGGAAGCTAAAGGAAAAAGGGGATAATGACAGGATCACAGAGTGTTAAGGGTTGGAAGGGACCTCTAGAGCTCATCTAGTCAAACCCCCCTGCTAAAGCAGGATCACCTAGAAATAGATTCTGAAGGGAAGGTTACCTTAAATTTTGCTTTCAGCGTTGTAATACTCCCCAAGACTGTAGTAAATTTCACCAAAGCCTTTGATCTTTTATTATAAAATATTGTTTCATGGAATTCTGGGTGGTCTGATATTCATCTCAGGGAATGCAGCTCTGTAACGAAACGTGCACGAGGTGAGAGGGATTGCATATCACACGGCATTCAGGCTGAGCTTTGTGACGTCAAAATGCCTGCTTTATAAATATTAAGAGCTGTAACCTTGAACTTGAGAAATATACCAGTTTTATTCTTTATTAAGTGACTGAACTAATCATGCTTTCACTTGATAACACAGGAATGGATTCTGCAAATATCAGTGGATATAGGGTAGCACTTGCTTTCCCTCAGTATCTGCTCAAGCTGCACTGGGACAGATGTATTATTTTCCCAAAGGAGAGGATAACATTCCCCACGTTTGCCTAAGGAGTACACTTGGAGGCAGCTGTGATAAGCTGGTAGACTTCCATTTTACTCCACTGATGTAGCTGAAAAGAACTGACAAAGAAATGCATTCTTTTGGAGCTAGCTAAAGAACTGAAAAGATACTATGGTGATTATCATTTAAATCCACTTCCCTGTATCCTGATGGGCGACTACACGTGTAACATATTAAACTTTATAAGCCTTTGATGGCTGGTGGGAAGCAAGTGTGTATTAATCCTGAAGTGAAAGTTTGCAGAGAAGGGATCACTGTTGCAAAAGATCTGTAGCTAGGTCACAGCTCAGAACAGGTATTTTCCTGGAGGTGACCTCTGGAATGGGCAATGCATTCTGTATTTGGGAAGGTTGTTAATCTATGCCAAATACATGATCGCATGTGAGGCCTGTACTTTGTATTATTTAATTTCATTCCAATTATTCCAGAAAAAAGAAAGAAAAAACAATTAAGAAAATGAATAATTATGAAAGTAAGGTCAACTCAATTTTCTCTACTAATGTTTTTAGTTACTGGACTCATTATTGCTAATTTCTTTCGTAATCTTTGCCATCTAACCTCATTTGTTTCATTGCTAAGTGGCAAAAAAAGAGCATCATAAAACTTCAGTGAAAACAAAGCAAAAAAAAAGAAAATCACATCATTTTAGTGATTTCCTGAGTAATTATCTGTTGTTAACCTTTAGGGAAGGAACTCTTCTGATAATCTTCAATGTAACTGTTGAATTTCCATCTTGTCATTTCTAATTGCAATTTTCCAACCTTAAAAGATATAGGTAGGTAGCTATATATTATCACTGCTGCTTTTTCTTCTGAGGATTTTATTATTAAATCACAAAGGTACTTTAAACAGTTTTTAGAACCTCTGGAAAACTGCTCTCTATTTACTATATAATTTTAAATATAATAATTTTCATGGCACTGAACAATTCATTTAGGCTCACAAAACTGCCTTGTGTTTTACCTGTAATATTTGAGATGTGAAGCAGTGTGCACTTAAGTCAATGGGAGGATTTCTATAAATTTCAGAGGGTGACAAATCAGGTTGTTCCCTCTAATCCTGTAAATTAGTAGACAAATGCTCCCCACTCTTCACAAGGTTTATTGAATTCAATGTTGCCCTGTGAAGGAGCCACCTGTATGGGAGAACTTGTGGCGTTAAATCCTTTGTCTTGTGTTTCCATCCAGAAAACAAAGAAGCTGGAGGTAACCTTTGAAATAAGGTGTGGGTGGCAGAGAGAAAGAGTCAGGTTCTAGTTTGTTATTTGCACTGTATCTTTGAAAATGAATACAGCTTTCAGATAACAGGAATCTATGTTATTATGCAGTAATTTTCAAGCTCAAGTTTACAATGGCAAAAATAATATTGGGTTTGCTATAGGTGGGCTTCAGAGTTTATTCTTCTCTGTTTCCTTGGGATTTTGGGGGTTGGTTTTTGTTGTTTGTTATTGGTTTTAAGAAATGCATACTATCTGTAAGCAGTATTTAAATGTCTATCCTAGCTCCCCATAAACAGTCACATAGTTAGAATGAATGTTAAGATGAAACCTGTTGAGTGGCATTGATATATATGGACAATAATTTTAACACATTCATGTAGGCCTTCATAATTCCTTAATTGTGCAGAAGCCATTACATAAGAATATTAAGGTGAAGTGGAAGTTCTTGAAGATGTTTAAGGGAGCATATCCACATCAAAATGCCTAGATTAAAAAGGGTGACTGGAGGTCAGGAGCAGTCTTTCATTGCTGATGGATTTACTGAGATGAAGGCAACTAGAAGAATAGCCTCCTTATAAATTTCTTTGACTATCAGGCATCCAAGCAAAAGGGATTTTCTGTATTTTCCCCTCTTACTTTGTTTTTTTCAGTTCTAAATGTAATTAAAAGAAGATTTCATCTCCACCCTACTGTCTGGTTCAGCAGAGCTGATGATGATGTTTAGGTAGCAGCAGCAGAGTATTTTATTGTCTCTTTTCCCATTCTCTCTCTCTGTGCTGTGTGCAGAGGGATGGATGCTTTGTCTGGAACTGTGACACGATTAGAGGAAGTGAACAGAAAAGTCAGTCATGGCCTGGGTGCTTAATAGCATTTACGTAGGTGGGGGTTAGCATGGGGCAGGATGGAGCTAGGAAGAGGAACCCTCTACAGTATGAAGTAAACCATGCATTGGGAAAAAAATACCACAGGAGGGGGGGCAAGGATTGAGAATGAACCCATGTATGGTATCAGTATCACCTTGATACTCCAGCAAAGCACTCCCTACAAGTCTTTCATGCACTTTGTCAACACATAGCAGCTCTGTTGGAAAGAACTTGAGCCTTTCCTCACCTTTCTCTTTGCTGCTTTACTCTCTCCTCTGTATGCTGTTTCACCACCTTTCATTCACCCACAGTGGCATCCTGCAGCCTGGCCCTCCTGGGAAAGAGGGACTCAGGTCATGGGGAACCTGCTCCCAGGAGGCACCTCTGCCTCAGTCCCCCAGGCTGATCCCTATCTGCAGCAGTATATTGAGCTTGGAAGCCATAGGTACAAGTTGGGTTGTACACAGCTTTAGGGCTACACTGCTATGTCATTCCCTGGCTTGGAGTATCTCACACCTTTTTCCACAGTGTGATTTAGAACTCCTGAACTTCTGTCTTGTGGTCTGTGAGTACACAGGTCAGAAAAGGGGGAAGACTAGACAAATGAAGAAAAAGAATACAAATAAAAAAGAGCAGCCATTTTTGGCTCTTTAAATTCCAAGTGTTGTGACACCTGCACACAGATTTCCATATTCAGTCCCTTGGCTGAAACTAAGCTCTGGATCAACTTAATATCTGAAATACTTCCTGCCAGGGATTATATCTGCAATGGAAGGGAGCAAGGCTTAGTGAACTAATAGGTCTATTCTATCTCTAACTACTGCCAGTATGATTATGGGGTTTTAATCAGAAAAATGTGTTACTGAAAAGTACAGAGATTAAGCACCACAATTGCTTGTAACAAAAGCAAGTTTTGTTGGATGAGCAGAGATCTGATGAATGACATGATTTGAAATGTTTTCATCCTAATGGCTTCCTCTTCTGAAGTTAATTTTTTTTGTCAGTTGCCAAAACATTTATGAGCAGATTTGTGGATAATGACACTCTTAGATGGGGGTTTAAATAAAAATCTGTTCCATTTGCAACCTAAAAGACCTAGTATTAAAGCAGACAAATGGTTTTGGAGTCTGATTCTTCTTATGGCAGTAAAATAGATGAGCTGGGGTCACTGGTGGTGTAGAGCAAGCAAGACGCAAACTTTTAGGCCAGTTGTTTCTTCCTTGGAGGGGTTTAACATAGGGAGTGATAAATACAGTCTGTTTTGTAAGGAGTGCTTGCTGTGATGTTCATGGGTCTACATCCATGGGAAGCTCCCATTCCCTATGGAGACTGAAAAACAAACAGGTTAAAAAAAAAAAAGAAAAAAAGAGATGGGCATTATGTGCTGGATAAACTACTAAATTTAGAATTGGTTTCTTTGACCATCATTTGGATTCTTAAAAGGGCCAAAAAGAAATCATCTTTTACTAGCCGTCTTGAAGAGGAAATTTGGCTCATGGTTGAACAATAGATCACAGTATCACAGTATCACCAAGGTTGGAAGAGACCTCAAAGATCATCAAGTCCAACCTGTCACCTCAAACCTCCTGACTAGACCAGGGTGCCAAGTGCCACGTCCAATCCCCTCTTGAATCCCTCCAGGGATGGTGACTCCACCACCTCCCTGAGCAGCCCATTCCAATGGCGAACGACTCTCTAAATGAAGAACTTTCTCCTCACCTTGAGCCTAAACCTCCCTTGGTGCAGCTTGAGACTGTGTCCTCTCGTTCTGGTGCTGGTTGCCTGAGAGAAGAGACCAACTCCCTCCTGGCTACAAACCCCCTTCAGGTAGTTGTAGACAGCAATGAGGTCTCCCCTGAGCCTCCTCTTCTCCAGGCTAAACAATCCCAGCTCCCTCAGGCTCTCCTCATAGGGCTTGTGCTCGAGGCCTCTCACCAGCCAAATGGACTGTGATATGATAGATAGACTATGATAATCTAGGATTATATAATAAATTAGGAAATCTTACTAGGGAATTGTTTGATCACAGTACTCTCATAAGCCACCAAAACAAAACCACCCAAAACAGACTAGCCAGTACTGCACTTGCTGGTGTCAGCCTGTACCAGCTCGTCACAACTGGTGGAGGTTAGACCACAACACATCCTGGGATGGTCTTTCTCTTTAGCAGTTTTCTTTTCTGTCTTAATTTTAATTGGTATTATCTGCACCAGCCATGTTGCTGGTGCAATAAAGAATCCCTGTAGCTTAAGTACTGAGAAATAAAATCATATTCTGCATTCTAATTTAAAAATTTCAAACTGATAACTCTGCACAGGGCTAATTTGAAACTCCTTTTATTGCCCCAGTGAAGATATATCTGTAACAGCAGCATTTGCAAGATTTTTGTTTACATGCACAAAACTCTCTTTATTTTTTCTCTTTTTTTATTGGGGGGGGGAGGGTGGGGTGCTGTAAATACTTGTATTTGCAAAGATCTTACCATATTTCTCTTTGCTGCTTCCAAATTTTGCCTGCATGTATATCCTTCATCTCGAATGAGAATGTAGCCTATTATCCTGCTAGGAAACCAAGCGAGACAGTGTATGGTAATTTTGCTTGAAATGTTTTCATACACAAGTAATAAGGCCACTTTTCCCATCCTGGAAAGCATAAACTTTTAGCAAGCTGCAGGATGGCATTAACATTATTTCCTAGTGATAATGTGAATTTTATGATAACGAATGCTGAGGTGCATCTATGTCACGCTTTGTGGGATTATTAAAAAGTATCTTTTGCTCTATTGTCCTGATTTTCACCTTTTCAACAGACATTCTGTTATGCTTGATCCAGTCTTTCTTTTCCTCCAGCTCCAGAGTCTAGATCGTATGCAACTTTGATAATTTCAGTCATTAGAAAGTCTGAATAGCGTTTTCTTCAGTTCATCTATGAGTTGATCAAAAAGGTAGAGAATTTGGAAGGCAAATTACAGGAAGTTCAGCTCCTTTGCAGACATTAGTGGCAGCTGATAGACGTTGTAAATACTTTTTAAATGCTCCTGTAAAATACTTATTTAGTTAAAATTAGTTAGAATATGTGAAAACACATTTCTTCCTTGAAGCCAGCTGGGTTGCCAAGTTCTTTCTCTAGGACAACCTTAAATTACAGAATTAAATCCTGGCCTTGGTTAAACAAACTGCAAAATTCCCATTAATTTTAATGAGGGCCAAGATATCAGATATATGCTATTTAAGAAAAAGAAAAAGACATTTCAGGTTTTACCTATGCACCCACAAGCTAGTGCAGGGTTGTTTCTCACCATAGATTTGCTAGAGTTTATTTTCCAGGCTACTTTTAAACAGTGGGGTTTCTTTATTGTCCATACTACATTATTCCACAACCCAATAGATCTTATTCATGCTGGACTTTAAATCAACTATCAAATACCCACTAGTATCTTCAAAGGCTTCTGAAAAGGAATGGTTTACAGTGGTGTTTTTTGCTTTGCTGGTATTATGATTTGTTATTCATCTTGTGGGTTTTTAAGGAGCCCTCTGTACTTAGTATTCATATGAACGGCCTTACTGTATTTAGCCAGATAAAAAACATTCAGCACAATGTATGTAATAGTTACACTTCTATGATATACATACTTGGTAAAAGCTTTCTCATTTTCATCATTTAGACAGGTAGGATCTGGTAAATCATGTGCAGCACTCAGAAGAGGATGACAGTATGGTAGGGGGTAGGAGAAGATAGCAGGCAACTGCTGCAGAAGATTTTTTTTCTGAAAACCTTGACCAAATGTTTACAGCCAAAAGAGGCTGATTTTTTTTTTCTTTCCTCTTGATAGACATAGCAGTAAAAGGCTGTGCTTGCCTTCCTCATTCCATACTCAGGTTGAACACCCCATTATTACTAATCTGTTTTGATTTTAACCACTTTGTCCTTAGCACTTCAGTTTTCCAAAGCTCTCAACTTCCCACAGCCTCAGCCCACTGTGGTTTACACGTGCTTGACAATATCTAGAGTTTTGCAATATCTAAGGTACTGTTGCAAACACCCAGATGGTCAAGTCTATTTGGCACTATTTGAAATTTCTTGCCTCTGTTTTCCAATCTACAAAATGAAGTCTTGATAGCCTGTATGCAGATCCCTGTACATTGACCTTAGAACTTACCCTTCCAACTGGCAGTGCAGTTGTTAAGCTCTAGTTAAAAAACACACATGGTACCTCTGCAGTATATGGGGTAAAGCAGAAATTTCTAAGGGATAAATTCTCTTTGTGTAAGGATGCAAGTCAACCTGACTTCACTGACATAGAATAGAATAGAATAGAATAGAATAGAATAGAATAGAATAGAATAGAATAGAATAGAATAGAATAGAATAGAATAGAATAGACCAGACCAGGTTGGAAAAGACCTTCAAGATCATCAAGTCCAACCTATCATCCAACACCATCTAATCAATTAAACCATGGCACCAAGTGCCCCATCCAGTCTCTTCCTAAACACCTCCAGTGATGGTGACTCCCTGTGCAGCCCATTCCAATGGGCAATCACTCTTTCTGTATAGAACTTCTTCCTAACATCCAGCCTAAACCTCCCCTGGCACAGCTTGAGGCTGTGTCCTCTTGTTCTGGTGCTGGTTGCCTGGGAGAAGAGACCAACCCCCACCTGGCTACAACCTCCCTTCATGTAATTGTAGAGAGCAATAAGGTCTCCTCTGAGCCTCCTCTTCTCCAGGCTAAGCAACCCCAGCTCCCTCAGCCTCTCCTCACAGGGCTGTGCTCCAAACCCCTCCCCCAGCTTTGTTGCCCTCCTCTGGACACGTTCCAGCAACTCAAGTTCCAGCAACTCAACATCTTTTCTGAACTGAGGGGCCCAGAACTGGACACAGTACTCAATTAATTCACATTCACACCATTTTACATAAGACAAGATTCGGCCCTCAGGTGGAATTTCTCCACATAAATATTTCTGTTCTCTGCAGCGTATCACATACTTATGTGCCTCTGTCCTAGCTTAAGTGCCAGAATCAGGTCAGAACAAGAGCTTCACTGCTCATCACCTTTATCAAAAGAAGGAAAACCCAAACATCAGTCCACTGTGTGCATAAACAGGCCAAGGGCTCCTGTTAGACGAGGGCATCAGTAATTTAGTGAGCTGAATCAGCAACGGAGCACACCTCTTCCATCTTGTTGGTCTGCCCTAAGCTTTTACATCATTTTCTGCTAACACATTTTTATTACTTTTTTTTTTCTTTAATTTAACACAAGCTTTTCTCAAGTTTAGAGCATATCACCAGTGAGAATGGCATGTTTTAATCTTCTTTTAATTTACATTCCTTGCTTGCCAGTCTTCTCTAAACACAGAATTACTTCTACTCTTTCACATGCTCATGTGTACGTACTCATCCTTAGTATCTCAGTGTTTGTGCTGTAGTCACCTGGTACAGGACTCACTTTTACTCTGCAATTGTGCTGTTAAAAAAAAGGGGGGTGGGAGCAAAGACAAAAAGCCTTTCGCTTACCTTGGAGTTTAAATACATGTTGAGACAGAAAATTAAAATAATCAATAAATGTATTTTGCAATCTGGTCAATGTCATTGGCATTAATTCTCTTTTTCTCTCAAATGATAAGAATCATTTCACTGTCTCAGCTATTGGTTCCTTCCCATTAAAATACCTACATAACACAGCTTCTTGTGGGGCTATGAAAATATGACTTTCTGTGTTATTTTCCACATACCTTCTAAAAAGCTCTTGGCACATGACACATCACCTTACTTGTGGCAACCATGTATTATGAATAAGCATATCGGTGTTTTCCTATACCTTAAAACTCCAGAGACATAAACAGTACTTCTGTTGCAAGTCATTCTCACCTCATATTAATTGCTGATCTTTGCTGCTGCCTTAATGATGCTGTTTTCCAACAGCCTGAACGTGTCAGTCCTTTCACTGAGGTCATAATGACTGCTAAATGTGCCACATTTCCTCTGTGAATTTGGGGGAAAATGTCAGATTATACATCAAGGGGTTACTTTGATGCATAACTTTCTGTGAAGCACACGTCACCAAAATAAACTCTGGTACCTGTCCCATTGAGAATGGGAACTCGTAAATAAGAAGTCAAAGCTAATTGCCCCCCCACAAGTATTACTATTCATTGTGCTACCTAGAGGTTTGTGACTAAAGTTGCTTTAATGGAAAGCCTTGCAAATAGGTCTTTAAAAAGATATGCTTCACCACTTTTATTAGTTGTTAATTCCATTTTTAACTACCTATTGTTGGTAATATCCTCTTAGCTTGAAAATACAATCTCTTTCCCTAGCGACTCTGTCCATTTTTAGTTCATTGATTCACTGAAGTTTTTCCTTCACTGGATTTCTAAAGCATCAGAAGTTAAAAGAAATTCTTAATTGTTCACTTCATTGTTTGTGCAGTGGTATCAGCATTGACATCTGCAGGAATATAAACAGATTTGAGAAGATTTTTTTTTCTTGTTCATTTACTCTAGAGTGCTGTGCTATGTTAAATTGATTTGTTTCCAAATATAGGTCAGATAAACTGAAATAATCTTTCTTGAGTTAATGTTCTTCTTTCCAGTTACTTATACACAGGTTTTGTATTAAGTAACATCTAGAGGCTTCAAAGAGCATCAAATTCTCATATCATGAGAATCAGTGGTTAGCCTTACAACATAGTTTTTATTACTCCATTGTGCCTTAAATCTTGGGGCTTGGAGTTGGTGGACTGTTTTCCTCTGACCAGGGCAAGTTTTGTTCTGTGGCTGAATTTGGTTTTCAGTTTTGAATGTACTCACCCTATAGAAGGTTCTGTGGAATCTTTTCAAAGAGGAGAGACAGGGGTGTGTGGCAGAGTACTCCTGCACCAGGGGAGGTTCAAGCTGGAGGTCAGGAGGAAGTTTTACACAGAGAGAGTGATTGCCCATTGGAATGGGCTGCCCAGGGAGGTGGTGGAGTCGCCATCTCTGGAGGTGTTCAGGAGGAGACTTGACAGGGTGCTTGGTTGCATGGTTTAGTTGGTTGGGTGGTGTTGGATGACAGGTTGGACGCAATGATCTTGAAGGTCTCTTCCAACCTGGTCTGGTCTATTCTATTCTATTCTATTCTATTCTATTCTATTCTATTCTATTCTATTCTATTCTATTCTATTCTATTCTATTCTATTCTATTCTATTCTATTCTATTCTATTCTATTCTATACACAGCTACATGATAGAGTGTCCCTAAGATCAGAGACAAGATACATTTTATAGGTCTTACATATCTGATGGCTATTTCATATAGGAATGTGACAGATGCTTGAAATCTGCCATATATTCTTTGCCAATATAGAACTGAATAATTAATCAGTTTCTCTGACATTGAGAAGCTTCTCCAAATTCCTGTCTAAAGTCTTATCACCACTTTGGATACCCACAACCACACTTTTCTAATGTAAGCAAACAGGAAAGGTTTGCTACACTCAGAGAGTATTTGCCATGGCTTTAGCCTAGTATATATAAAGCAATACACTTAAACTAGTGTGAACATCATTAATAGAGGGTGTACCCACTCATTAGTTACTGCTCAGCTTTCTGGGAATAGATCTTCTCCTGAAAGGTACAGCACCATATGGTTTTTCTCTACATTTTGTTTGGCAATCCATGTGAACATTTCATTTATTTTCTGTAATGTCTAAATCATTAAAAGAGAAGCTTTGGGGTGCAATATGAGACTGACAAAGATAATTACAGTTTTAAAGCCTTAAGAGGTTTCATGCATCATATAAAATTTTACATTCCACCACCAATTTAAATCAATTACAATCTTTAAATCTATAATTGTGCTATTTAAAGCATTTTAAAGGGCAGAATGCATGTGGTATTTCGCTATGTGTTCCAAAGTATTTTCACAACAGATCTGTTTATTGTGTGAAAGCATCTAGAGGCTATTAAAAGATGATCAGAGGCATTATTAACTCTTTAGTCTGTCTCCTTAATGCAAGAAGCAGATATGCTTAAGCATTATTTATCACTTAGTCTCAGTTGTGCTAAATTTCTCAGCCTTTAGTCACAATAATTGTAACGAAGCTTGGAATAGATCATGCAGAGTGCCCTCATAATGCTAAACCAATGACTTCTTTGTGCTTGGGTGAGCATGCATTCTCTTTCACATTACAACAAGGCAAAGAAACAGACGACTTCTCTAATTTATTCGTTTTGGGGTTTTGTTTGTTTGTTTGTTTGTTTGTTTTTGTGCTACATCTAGATCGCTGCACAGGTAAAGATGGTGCTCTTTATTCTTCCTGCAAAGCTCTTTTGCCCACTCTGCACTTAAGTTTATGTCAGGGGATTTCAGCACCTTGTTTAAGCTACTTTGTTACTTCCTAGTCGATTAACTGGAAACAAATTGTGGTCGGCTTTCAAAATCATAAACCAGAAGTTTAAATTACTGTAGTTTTGGTGAGTCTCACCATTTTTATTCTAGTGGAAATTCTGAAGTCCAAAATTGTATCCAAATTGAATGTTTTCCATAAAACTGCATTCCTGAACATCTTTTTCCTAAAATTCATTCCATAGCCTTACAAAAATAAGAAGTGAAAGACTGTAAGTCAATTGATCTTGGTAATTTTCTCTTCAGCACCATCAGAAGTCTGTTCAAGGGACTCCATACTTACAGTAATTCTAACAAAGACCTTTACAACCTCACTCATTAAAAAAAAAAAAAAAAAAAAAAGCCAAACAGCAAAACCAACCAACCAAAAAATAAACCAATAACCACTGCCTCTCATTAGCAATTACTGCTGGTGAAGATTTTAGTTATTCCCCTATACACATCATGCAGTTCAGATGGCGCTTAGTGGAAGGTTATGGTAATAAAATACACTTCAGCTTTTGGGAAGGGTGGAGGGGAGGGAAGCTGTATGCTGGTTTTCAAACATTAAGTGGGAGTTTTCCTGCTCTCTAAAACAATGCCAGTCTATCCTTTTTGACAGAGAATAATCCATTGTTACAGAAAACCAGTTTTTCTAATTGTTGAATGAATGCTCACAACCTGATGATCTGTCTTATCAAAACAGAGCTACGGGAAAAGTGCCTCAGTTGTGCAGGGAGTACTGCTTTGGAAAGAGTCTTTTTTACATTAATTCAAGACTCAAACAGCCCATAGTTCTGGGCCCCTCAGTTTAAGAAGGACATCGAAACACTTGAGCGTGTCCAGAGAAGGGCAACAAGGCTGGTGAGAGGCCTTGAACACAAGCCCTATGAGGAGAGGCTGAGGGAGCTGGGATTGTTTAGCCTGGAGAAGAGGAGGCTCAGGGGTGACCTCATTGCCCTCTACAACTACCTGAAAGGTGGTTGTAGCCAGGAAGGGGTTGGCCTCTTCTCCCAGGCAACCAGCACCAGAACAAGGGGACACAGTCTCAAGCTGTGCCAGGGGAGGTTTAGACTCGAGGTGAGGAGGAAGTTCTTCACCGAGCGAGTCATTCGTCATTGGAACGGGTTGCCCAGGGAGGTGGTTGAGTCATTGACCCTGGAGGCGTTCAAGGGGAGATTGGATGTGTCACTGGGTGCCATGGTCTAGTCATGGGGTCTGTGTTGATAGGTTGGACTCGATGATCCTCGAGGTCCTTTCCAACCTAAGTGATACTGTGATACTGTGATACTGTGATAGTACCAACAGCAAAAACTCTTTCTCCTGAGCAATGCAAATACACTAGATAAAAGGGGCTTCCTTTACCAAAGCCATCCTCCATTGTGGCTGCTCTGAAGAAAGGATTGTCTTTGTCCCCAGGCAGCAGCCTCAAAATGTAAATTCTAATCAGCTGCCTTAGAGGTCCTGTCTAGTTTGGAGATCATATGATATTAGTTCATTACATGCAATCAGTAGAGGCCCAAACCTTACCAGGTAGTCCTATGTGGAGTCAGTGCCAAAAATGTACCTACACAAATAAATTTCCTCCACAGTTTTGCTGGTGGTGAAATTCTGCTTCAAGTTTCTGCTCTGCGCAGAACAATAACCTCTGTACTGCTACTCAGCACTGAGGGGGGAACTGAACTCCAGTGCTGAGAGAAGCAGTTTGGAAGTATTAAGGACAGGTAGCCTGATCCTGTCATCCTTGAAGGTAGTAGGAGCATTGTCCTTGCATTCAGAGGGAACAGGACACAAACCCTGTTTCATAAGCATTAGTGTCAAAGAAATTAATTGTCCCAAGTACTGAGATAACTGTGCAGGACCTCTCTTCACCCAGCAGAGGTGAAATTGGATGCAGCACCTTTTTTCAGAGAATTTCCTATGGGAACATTAGCTGTAAGAAATGGTCTGAAACCATCCCCTTGGCTACTGTTTTGTACCAAGGGGACATTTTTCATGTTCCAACATTTCCAGCATTGAGTAGCACAGAAGTCACATGGGGAGGGAAAAAGGAAAGACGATACCAAAAGGCGTATGTGATCTCAGGTGATATACAAGTGCCCATGTCATTGGGTTGGTGGGTTAAATATTTCCTAACTCTGTTCTCATTTATCAGTCTTTATTACAGTGGGATACTATCAATAAGATTTACCTTTTCTTTCAATAAGATTTACCTTTTCTCTATTAAAAATAGAGCAGATCAATGTCTTATTCCTGCAAGCCACTAGCTGTGTGGCTGCTGAAGACACTTTATTTTCCTTGTCAGTTTTCTCCCTCACATGAAAATTTTTACACTTTTCTGATGTGTAACACCAGAAGGTATTAGTTGCCTTCCCACTTAAACAAATTAGGAATATCTCCAAACAGAGTTATTGTGGCAGGTGGAGATAATTTGGCAGAGACTCTACATCATCTGGCATAGCCAGAGTCCCATTATTCTTCCACACACCTAAAGCTTTCCTGGCCAGAGTACCTTCAGCACTGCACCAGGCATTCCTGGTGGGTGGGGGGTTAGAACAGGCGCTGTACAGCACTGCCTAGCCTCTACACAACTGTGGGCTTCCACCTCCAGAGGGAATTTTTAGCTGGTCAGATTGACTTGCTTACCTGAGCAGCACAAAGGGATTGAAATGAAGTGGTGAATCTAAGCTGAATGTGTTTGTAAAAGGCCAAGACCATTAAGACTGGAATAAAATAGATTGGTGGCAAGTGGAATCAGATCCCAGGGTATCAAGGATATTGAATGGTTCTATCTTAAGTTACTGCATTACAAAGAAGCAGAGAAACTACAACAAACCTCCAGAATGGGAGATGTCTGCTGTTTAACACAAATAAGTCCGGCACATTTTGGGGAAATCTTGGTTTTAATACTTTCCTTTGTGAGTGAACTCAAGAAAGCTCTCACTGGTGGTGGTGAGATTCAACAATATACCTAATGAAAATGCTGTGCAAGTGCAGTCTTTCAGAGAAAGAAAACCAAATCCTGTATTAAAAATAATTTCCCCTCTCCCAAAGTATCTTGAGATCTAGTTCAATAAATAATGGAATAGAATAGAATAGAATAAACCAGGTTGGAAGAGACCTTCAAGATCATCACGTCCAACCTATTACCCAACACCACCCAATCAACTAACCCATGTAACCAAGCACCCTGTCAAGTCTCCTCCTGAACACCTCCAGTGACGGCGACTCCACCACCTCCCCAGGCAGCCCATTCCAATGGGCAATCACTCTCTCTGTGTAAAACTTCCTCCTGACCTCCAGCCTGAACTTCCCCTGGCGCAGCCTGAGACTGTGTCCTCTTCTTCTGGTGCTGGCTGCCTGGGAGAAGAGACCAACCTCTGCCTGTTTAAAACCCCCCTTCAGGTAGTTGTAGCGAGCAATAAGGTCACCCCTGAGTCTCCTCCTCTCCAGGCTAAGCAGCCCCAGCTCCCTCAGTCTCTCCTCATAGGGCTTGTGTTCCAAGCCCCTCACTAACTTCGTTGCCCTTCTCTGGACTCGTTCCAGCAAGTCAACCTCCTTCCTAAACTGAGGGGCCCAGAACTGGACACAGTACTCGAGGTGTGGCCTAACCAGTGCAGTGTACAGGGGCAGAATGACCTCCCTGCTCCTGCTGGCCACACTGTTCTTAATGCAGGCCAGGATGAATGTCCCTATAGACTAAATAGATTTTGAGATGATAGGTCTTTCATATTTGCAGTAGTAGTAGAAAACAATAATAAAATAAATACCCTTTTAAAAGCCATTTAAAAGTCTGAACAATGTTTTTTTATGCTCAAATAACAAATATAAATTTCCAAACTGTGATCTCCATGTTTCTTAATGGTAATACATTCCTAGTTTTAAATCCAGCAAATACCCATTTTCTTTCTAGAATTAAGTTATCTTATAAAGTAAGAGCAACTGATAGTGGGAATTTATAGTGGAAACAGCGATTATTGATTCTTAATGCATAAAGGATTCATAATGCAAACATCAGTGGCAAAATATTTTTGTACTTCATTTTCATATTTATTTGGAAAGTATATAACTGCAATGCCTTATTTTTCTAAAGTGAGAGAAAGTACAGAGTGCTTTGGAGTACTCTTAGCTAAAAAGGTGATAAGAATAATAAGGGCTTAGATTATTGGATAAAATGTTTTTCTTTAAGTAGAATACATCAAAATAATCAGTTTAGGATTTCTAAGCATGCCTAACGTAGCTCAAGTATGTATATCTTCCTGTGAAACCAAAGCCTTGCACAAAACTTAATGTTAATAATCAAAGAATAAAGATGGGCCAACAAGCAAAAGTGATCTGATCTCTGCACACAGGTCATTAGCAGTCCTGGCTAACTCCTGTACATGATTTACATGAGATACAATGAGGAATTTTACAGGGGAACAGATCAGCTTCCGTTTCCCAAGCATTTTATTGTAAAAGAAATCACTGTAGGAATATAATACTTTTAAACTTATAAAAATAAGTCAGCATTGCCCTTTTAAATTGTTTCCACTGACAACCGAAGTCATAGTGGCATTTGTTCATCCAGATCCCAGTACACACATGTATTCATAATGATACATCCTTCGAATGGCACAGTTCTTCTGTGGTTGCTACCTGTCAGCGCTTGTACTCAAGAACCTTGAATATCAGTGACTCACTAATGTTTTATGATATTTTACCTCACTTTATGGTAGTCATTTATGACAAGACCAGAATGACATAAACTGCCATAAAGCAAAGCAATGCAATCACACAAATGACCATAAATCAAGGTAGCAACAGAAAAAGGTCATAAAAGGAAAGAAAATTGGAGAAAACAACATTGGAGTTCAGATTCAGAAGTCTGGAGTTAACAGCACCAAACTTCAGGACAGATGGATGTGTGCAGCGAGTAAATTCAGTCTTCCACTGATACTAATCATTTTTTGTGTGTGGATGCCCTGGCAGATTGATACATGGATGGGCTTTCATTACTTATAAGCACGTTATGATGTACAAAGTATTTATTGCAACTGCATGCAGGAGTTTTTTTCCTCCTATAAAGTTATCTTGGCTTTGTCCTATACCTTAAGCAATTTCCAATGAGGTGACCTTTTGAATGACTTTTCTCTATCTATCTCTGGGTATTTCTCCTTCCCCCCCACCCCATGAAAAATGTGTTCCTGCAACTCAGGTTGACCACCTCTAAAAGAATAGGGTCATCATGTGCTTTTCTTGGAAGTCCCTTTTTCTTGGTCTGGAAGAGAAGCTCCCTAGAGGGGAGATTGGATGTTGAAAGGTGGTCAGATGGGGATTGGATAGAAAATTCACAAAGCTGAGGAGGGGTTGTGTGTGGGTTGAGTTGGAAGCAGTAGTTAATTGTGTGGTGGCCCTGCTCAGGGGGCTGTTTTATTGTGGTGTGGATGGGGACAGGGGGAGGACCAAATGACGTCAGAGAGGACAAGGAGCTCTGCACCCCTCCAGAATGAGAGCCTAATGGGGCAGCAGAAGCTGTATGCAACGAGGTATAACTGTACATGTACCACACCTTAAAGTTATACTATCATAAAAATGAGAAACTGCTAGTGGTGAAGATAACAGCATTTATGAGGAGAATTTATGAGCTGCTCATGTGGTATAAATATATACAGTACACAAACACCAGTGGGGATAAATTCCACTGGACAACCCTGTTATTTTAACAGTAACCTTGAAAATATTATGTTATTTAACCAAAGAAAATGTTAAAGGAACAATACATAATTTAACCACCTCCTTTGCCCTGTACAATTCATCTCTGTTATTAGCAGCAGTGATGTTTTAAGAAGTATGTGCATTAAGATAAACACTGATAGTTAATTGTATTTAGTTTAACACCTTTATGCTTCTCTGCTTCCCAATCCACACCCTTGTGCTTTCATGTTGTGTGCAAGCCTGTTTGTATTGGAGCTGATGTGCTTTTAAAACTATAAATACACATTTTAATCCCTGTCCTTTGTCTAAGACCTCTAATTCTGCCCCTACTTCTCTTTCCTAACTCAGTTACCATCCTCTTGTGTTGTATCACTTGTATTCATAACTGCCACAACCATTTCTAGTCATTTTTTAAAGTTTTTCCTTGTCAGAGAACACCAGTGTAGTAAATGGATATGACAGCACCATAGAAGATAAGAAAATAAAGGGGGGAAAAGCACAGAGGACTTGAGCTGAGAGATACTGAGCAAGTGCATTTGCAGTGAACTGAGGTGGGATGCCAAGCCATCAAATTTTGAGATGCAGCAAGGTGATGAGGAGTTCTAGTCCTGCCTTGTGTCTCTGCAGGACACGGTGCTAAGGTACAGCTTGTTTCCCTTCTTGTCCTGCTGCACAAGAAAACCTGGAATATTTGGGATCACTCCAATCGACTTTTGAAAGGTCCTTTTCATAGCCAGAAGTAGTGTCACCTGAGAGTCACACACTGACAGTGAAGGAGGGACATATCAAGCAGGTCAGAAACTGAAGTGAAAGGAAAACATAGAGAAGTGATTTGATTGTTAACCAAAGAGGCAGCACTGCAGTGCCTGGATAAACCATTTCATCTCTTCATTACTTGCTTTCCCTGTTGCTTCCCTACCTATAGCAGAGGATAGTGTTTGGGAAATTAAAATGCCCTACATGTTAGAAGCAAAATTGATAGCCTTTTAGAGTATTTTCAGATCAAATTTCTGGCATTATTTACCAAGGTGTAAATTCACTTTCTCTGACTGTACTCTTGCTGCCAAGAAAGTAAACTAGGGCAAGCTAACAGAATGATTCAAGAGTAAAGAAAAAGCTGGGATCTTAATTTTTGATGCAGTCTATGTGTTCTCCTTATTACATTGTCTGTTTGTATTACTTTTGATTTATAATGTAATTGGGGAACTATAGAAATGTTAATGGGAAAGATACTGTTCTGAATATGACAAAGCTGTTTACTAATTGTTGCCTTTAACTTAAGCTAATTTTGTAGTATTGAAATATTTAGAAAATGTTTTATTTCTTTATTTTTTAGGTTGTCATGAAAGCGTTGTTGAGTTTTAACTCCATTCTCGGAGGAGCTGAGCTTTCTCCCTCTATAAAACTAAGAAAATAGTGCAAATTAAAAAATTGTTACACTAGGATTCAGTCTGAAACCTTTAGGCAAGCCCATTCATTTTGTTAAATATTTAGATGAGAAATTGTTGCTGGATGTGCTTATTTATTTATTTTTACAACATCCACCGTGCTGCTCATTATCTTAGGGGAGATGGAGAATATTGCAATGATTATTAGTAAGCTTGGTAATGAGATTACTGAACCATTTGCAGTTGACTTTTTTTGTGATGCATAATTACAGGGGTTTATTTACAGTGCCTTTAGAGGGTTTGGTTTTGGTTTTGCCTTTTAATGATTCACATTTATATCCTTTGTTCTACATGTAAGGGATAAGATTCTATCTCTGGATGTTTTGCATACCTCCCTTCCCACCCTCTCAATGAAATGGATGTATTTCACAGTATCACTTAGGTTGGAAAGGACCTTGAGGATCATCGAGTCCAACCTATCAACACAGACCCCAGGACTAGACCATGGCACCAAGTGCCATGTCCAGTCTCCTCTTGAACGCCTCCAGGGTCAATGACTCAACCACCTCCCTGGGCAACCCGTTCCAATGACGAATGACTCGCTCAGTGAAGAACTTCCTCCTCACCTCGAGTCTAAACCTCCCCTGGCACAGCTTGAGACTGTGTCCCCTTGTTCTGGTGCTGGTTGCAATTTTATATTTCAGATAGGGGTAAGAAGCTCTTATTCAGCCAAGTGATCCTTATTCTGCAAGCTCTTATGTACTTGAGTCTTCTGACTGATATTAATTGGGAATCCTCAGGTAAATAGGATTATGTGTGCACTTGTCCTGGGTACCTCTTCCAGTCTATGTTCAAGTCAATGAAAAGAGTCTCATCAAGTCTCTTTGGCCTTGTCTGTCTCATAAACATGATATATTGACAGAAAACAGTTGAAAGGAAGAGCTGCTCTGCAAGTCTGAAATATCTCATAACTGGAGGTTGTTAAGGTTGATTACCATATTGTCACATTTATTACTCACATTCTTGGCTGTTACCCACTTTTTGTCCCAAAGCAGTGATTTCAGCAATTTCTAAAGCTTTTGGTAGAAGATTCCTGATAAGGAAGGGGAAAATTTCTAAGAGAAGTGGGGAATTTATTTGGATCAGCCACAGGGAAGCCCTTGCGGAACAGAGAACTATGGAATAAAGTTTCTCTGGTTCTGCACCTTCTTATTCTGAATCACAGGCATCCTTTATTTAGAGATCCAGTGGGTTACACATGTGAAAATAAACTATCTTGTCTTCCTGGGGTCTCAAAGTCTTTAACATTAGCAAAAAGCCTCCTGTTGACTCAGTAGTCTCTGTTCTATTTCAAGAAAGTGAAACCTTTTTGTCTGCTTATTTAATCAGATTTTTTTACAATAGGTTGAATTTTAAATTCAAGTAGAAAGGTGTGAAAATTTTACTCAACCAACTTTAATCACCTAAATAGGGCACAAGCAAAAAGATATAAATGGCTGTTAATATATAACACTAAAGTTATGCCACTAATCCCAGATATTATTAAGAAATAGGTGGGATGTTTCATTTGAAAAGAAAACATTGCAGGTTCTGAGCTTATTTCACATACAAAAGCAGATCTGTTGAACACTTGGAATTTATATAAATCCATCTTTAACTTTAAAAATGCCTTAAATGCTATTTTTTTTTCCTTCAGCAGCAACCAAGTCACTTCATGTTAAAAATCAAAATCCACAATGCACATTTCAATTTACTAGCAGAAATTTTGAATTTAGGGAAATGAAAGGACAAGAAGATCCAGAATAATTGCATTTCCTTATGGGATAACAAGAAAGCTAAAATTGAGTTGATTTTATCTCAGGAAGTGTCTGTTGACTGCTTCATTATAGCAAGAATAAAACTGCACCACAAAGGGATACATCACTTATTCTAGGTAATTTAAAGCCATACCCCAAGCCCACTGACAATAGCAGAAATGCTTTCGGCAACTTAAATGGATCAAGTCTATGGAGAGTCAGTGGAAGAGAAAGAAAATGATCACCACTATTTAGCTTGCATTCCAGCCATGAACTGTAATGCTGAATTCACGTTACTCAGGACTGAGAAAACAACAACACACCCCATTATTTTTAATGTGCAACACATTTTACTTCCTTTGAGCCAAGGTTCACAGGAGCTCGTTCAGCAAATTACTGCATTCTGCTCCTTCTTCTCTAAAAGCATATTAATGCCCTCCATATGAAGTGTACACAAGGCAGTGACAGCCACCATGTAGACAGTTGATTTCTGAAGCACTGCATCACAAAGTTGTGAGAAAGCCTCATTAGAATATACTCTTTCCTGGAAAGAAAAAGGTCCAAAATTTATATTGAACATCCAGGGTTAATTTTATACCCTCTGAAATTACAGATTCAGCTAAACTGCCATCAGCTCACTGGGATAACTTGTCACACTGTAGGAATTTAAGCACCAGCAATCTACTGGGAGTAAACGTCCGTATGTACACTATCTAAAGAATGGCTACCCTGGGGTTTCTACCAAGCCTACATGATCATATATTGATGCTGGGCTTATTTATTTCAGTGGTTCTGAAGTACACTTATCTTACTAAGGTGCCCTATGTGGTACATAATTAATATTATACATTGACTTTGGAAGAAAGCTTGGGGAGGGGGGATTTGGATGAGCCGGAAGAAATATGGTAACTTCTTTATATTCAACAGAGAGTCTGTGTGTTAAAGACTGAGCTCCTCCATTTAGAAAGATGAGGAAGGATGAGAATGTCTCCTTTTCACCCCTCACCCCTAACACTTGTAGTATTCTCAGTTTAAACACCGGTCCAGTGCTAATTTTTGCCAAAAGTGAGAGAGAGAGTGAAAAATCATTAATTCAATTTCTCACTGGTTTGCCTCTGGTGATCGCTGTCACTTCAGGTAATAGCTTGTCTGTGGTTCTGACCCAGTTCTTAAACCAGTCTTTCCATACTCAACCAATTAATCTAATGGTTCATTAATTGCAAACATCTGAAATCATTAGAACCTGATTGAGCACAAAAGCATCAAATCCTGTGAAGCTGTGACTGCTTAGCCAGCAAATGGTCTCATTGCAAAGGAATGTCAATGTTTATAGTAAATGTAACCTAAACTAGGGTGTTCATTGACATATCCCTCCATTTGTATACAACGGCTCTGACATCTATCAGTTCAAGAGTGCATGATTTATCCACTGCTATATCCTGGAACTGACAAGCCAAAGATTACAGCTTAACCTACATGAAAGCAGAGGCTGTATGTATTCCTAAAATAAATATTTAGTAACTGACAAGCTCTGGTTAATATTAATTCCTGATAGAAAGCAGTCAATTTAAGCTTACTTCATGCCAAAATCTATTTGTATTTTGTAAATCATTTTTCATGAATATAGTCTAGAGAATCTCAAGGAAGTATGTAAGTGGGGGAGGGTTGCTCTATCAGTTGTGTGTTATATATATCACATCTGTATGAAAGAGAACCTTCTACAGGCCCATAAGGTAGGGCAGACCTGGGTAGGGACACACGCAAACAGTACTCTGATGGTAACTGTGAAGCAGAGACTTTTAATTAAGTGGATTTAGTGTGTGTGAAAGATGCTAAATTTACCATTCTGGAACATGAAGCCTTCTGTTTATCTGTAGGGGACATGGCACAGGTAGAACTAAACTTCACTGCCAAACTGCATCGTAGATTCCTCTGTCTCCTTAATGTGGTCTTTTTTCTTTCTTTCTTTCTTTTTCCCTTCTTTTGTTTGTTTTTAAAGGCTACTAATTGTCCTACTGATAGATAAATAGGGAAAGAGGTGAAAATTTCTATTAAAGCATTTCTGAGCATTGGCATTCTCCTCAATGTTTTTGTCCTGCTGTTCTGATGACAGCTGCCTTCCTACAGAGTCTAGTCTGGGGCCAACTGCCTTTGCTCTCCTCAGCATGGATAATATACGGGAGAAATTATATTTTCATGTTAAAAACATGCTTTGATAAATGTCTTTACAGAAAACCTTGATGAGCTGCTTAATTTATTGTTACAAGTAAGAAGACTGTGCACAATGCAGTTACGAACTCATCCTACCTGTGCACAGGACAAATACCAATCCTGCCTGAGGCAGTTGGTAACTGGGAATACTGATAGGAAACAGCTTCATGCCACACAAATATGGCTACTTGGCTTCAAGCAGTAACAGATCTCCCCATTTGTGCAGCATTTGCTATCTTTTTGTCTTCTGCACACAATGCGTGTGTACACACACAGCTTCATCCTACAGTATTCACTGGAAGAGGCTGCCCAGAGAGATTGTGGAGTCTCCTTCTGTAGAGACTTTCAAAACCTACCCAAATGCTTTCCTGTGCAGCCTGCCCTAGGAGATCCTGCGTTGGCAGGGGGATAGGACTCAATGATCTCTGGAGGTCCGTTCCAACCCCTAACGTCCTGGGATTCTGTGATGTGTGTATTTAGAATACCTTTGCTTTTCTGGCTGAGTTTTCATCTGACCTGTAATTTTGAGAGATGGCTTCTGTTCTTGCAGTTATTTCAGTACTCGATTTCTTTTTATGTATGTAGAGCAAAGATCATATGCAATTCTGCTATTTAGCAAAGGTGAGCACTGTGTGCTCGTCAGATAGACAGGATAACATTGTGACTATACTTGCCTACATCTGGTCTTGATCCTCAAACTCTCTCTAATATAAATATGTGCGTACATTCATCACCATGCTTCTATACACACCCTCAGTGAGCAGAAAGGAAAAGGGCTGGTTCTATTCTTCCCCCAATGTGGTCCTTGCAGCCATAAGAAGCAGCTCACACAGCCATATTCAGAACTGTTCATTTTTTTAAGATTGATAATAAGGGTGAACAGTGATACTGAAAGGTCTTAATAGCTGTCCATTTGTGTAAGAACTTCCAAAGGGGGGATAGTTTGGAGAGGCATCTAAGCAGAAGGCGGGGAGGGGAGCTGGAAGTGAAAGATAACTGGGGAAGGAGCTAGCAGTGCGCTTCTGGCAATAGATGAGCAGTATCAGTAGCCCTAATGATCCAGGGCAGTGGCCTGAGGAAGTCCTTGGAGTGTGGTTTCCTTTATCACTTTTACTGTACTGCCTTTTGGCAATGAGTTACGATCTGATGGTTTGATCTTTTGTATTGTGTATGGGGTTATTCACCTTTTAGTTCCTGACAACAGTAGTAAAGCTGCCAAGTATTACTTAAAGTGTGGGAATGTTTATAAGAACTCAGCAAAGGAGAGTGCCTCATATTCAGAGTGCTAACAGTACACGAAACATTATCAAACCATCTAGCAAGATGGTGTGCTGTGGTGCTTGCTGCAGTGCCTTGCTTTGAGATGACCTTTTCCAGCCAGTGAATTAAGCCTTTAGCAGAACGCAAGGGTCAGTAGCAGCGTAAATACTGGAGAGCACAATTCCAGGGTGTCTCTATGCTTCTGTTAGAGGAGAGCTCTGTGTGTGGTTTTTAACAGACATGTATGTCCACCTCTGCTCTGGAATTCCTTCAGATGAAACGTTTGTTCTGAACATTAACTGGAGTGACATTATTAATTTTTTGACAGCATTCTAATGGAATCATAGTTCAAAATATTCAGTGAAAACATTACACTCCCCCATCATTAAGGTGAATTTTGTTTGCATGCTCTTCTCCCAGAATACCGATGTTAATTTTTGCTTAACTTTAGTCTTACAAGGTACGAAGCAATTTAACAGACTCGGTAACCTTTCATTAAAGTTCAGTGCAGTACTTAAGCATGTTGGGTGCATTAATTGTTAGCTGACAGCTATTATTTCTGTAAAACCCTTTTGTAGTAAAATTTCTGTTTGATGGATTGGATTTTGCAAAATTTGCATTTCACTGAGCCAGAGTCAACTGGTGCTTAGAGCTATGGTAGACACTGAAATAAGAAAACAATAATTCTTTTAACTGTTATCAAATAGCTATTAAAACTGTGAAAGTTGTCCAAAGCTGGCGTGAAGACTGTGGAGCTCTGTACTTTTAAACATGAGGGGAAACCCAGGAAAATCAGCAGGCAGGAAGGTTTATGTGTTTTCCTAAACTTCCCTTTCAGAGATGGAGTCAGATATATCTGTGGATTTCCTGCTCAGGATGCTATTAGATGGTGTAATGCATGGTGAGCAATTCTCTGAGGTGCTGGAGAGCGTGGAATTTCTCACATAGTAAACTCTGAAGACTTTAATGGATGAACATAGTTTTCCTGGCTACTGACTTTGCAATGACCCTTGCATCTAGCAGACTAAACTACCATCAGCACTACAACAGTGAGGAGGAGAATAATAGAGAATCAGTGGTTAGCAGCAGTGTCAAGGAGGTGGAGTTCAGCGCTGTGGTAGTACCAGTAAGGAGGAGACAGTGAGAAAGGAGTAGTAAAAGATATCAAATCTTCAAAGCAGAGAAGTGGGGAGAGCTGACAGTGATAAAAGAGAGGTAAGTCACCTTGGAAAGAACATGAAAGTCTTGCATTTTAGCTACTTGGTTACAAGCTGCTCCAAAAGAGATAGCAGGACAGCTGTCAGAACCTGTGTTAAAAGTGAAAATTTAAATTAAAAAATAAATAACATTTAAAATAAAAAAAAAAAAAGAGAGAGAGAGAGAGGGAGACTGCTTGGACACATACAGCACATGAGAACATTAGAACTACAGGTTTGAAGGGATCTGACTGAACATGTTGGCCTGCAGTAAAGATACAGGGAAGGAAGGAGGAACAAGAAAGATAATTCCTTGAGGAAACCAAATTGTCCAACAAAGAGAATGCGCTGTGGGAGCACTTACAATAAGATATGTCTGAGAGAAGCAAGATAGTAGAAATCTTCTCACAGAGTATTAAAAAATTCTAAGCTGAGAAGATAATCAACACAATGATGAAAGGCTTCTGCAATAAAATACAAGGGTCAAGCACTAGCCTATGATTTTGTATATACGATGATTTTATCAATGATGCACGACTGTTAGGATCAGTTGAACTTTTTTTTGGGGGGGGTTTAAAGCACATGTCTGCACATCTTATCTGATCACCACTCCAGCTGTGCCATCATCCTTCCTGGTTGCTGATATATTCCTTATTCTTGCTCAGTGAAACCTTGTGGAATAGAAATCTAGGAATACATTTGTGAAATGGGTCACTGTGACAAACATACAAGTAACAGCACAGATATTGCATTAACTTTTATGACTGAGTAGTTAAAAATGTAACCCTATTTTTTTTTTTTGTTAATAGCAGAATAAATTCATAAGTCTCAGATTATCTTAAAGATCTGGATAAAAGTTGAGCCATACCTACCTATCATAAAATTAATTACATGCTATAATTTGGTGAAATTAGCTGACTTTAACAACTAATCTTAGATGCCTTATTGAGTGCATAAGGGTAGCAAGAAATTACTTATATCATCAGTATTATCTCATCAACAGTGGAAAGAGAACGTTACTTCCTTCCACATACTAGAAATCTGATGAGGAAAGGAGAAAATAGAGAGAAAAGTGAGTTACTTAATTATGCAAGAGGGAATTTCCTCTTCAGCAAATTCCTCTCTCAGCTCAGCCAAATGCTGTCACTACATGGCTTCTAATTTTAGGTAGAATTCGCATATCAGGTCAGATTTTTTAATAATCGAACTGCAGAATCCATGTCTTTGGTGTGGTCGAGCATTTTTGCTTCCTGATTCAAGGATCTACCATAAGTATCATGTGGTAAGACCCCATACATCCAAGTTCTTTGCATGTTGTCTTTACAGTTTCCTTTTTATGCTCAAGAAGAGATAAAGGAGAAATAACTCAATAATGCTGCAATTTTAGCAGCATTCTTTGAAGACCCATCGCACTGTCCTTTCCATAGGTTATTCCCACGAGTTCATTATCCCACAGGCACCTTGCATCTGTCACTGGATGAGAATAAGCCCCTTGGGCTGAATTAGATCAATACCTTAACCTTCAGGAAGATCTTTTGTTTGTATCAAGTAGGCAATATAAAACCCATAATATGAAAAAATAGCATATTCGCCCTCTGTAGGATCCAGAAAAAATGCATGCTAAGCTTAGGCAGTGTTTAGTAAATGAAGAGAGTTTGTGGTGTAGAAAAACATGGAAATCTGAGTAATTGTCATTCAGATTGCTTATGACCTCTTGGACATTTGTGAGACAGAGGATGAAATCTGTCATGTTTGCACTCCTCGCTGAGGTTATCCACGTGCAGAGAGTACTTTTCCAAGATGCAGCATCTGTTATCAAAAATGAACAGAAAAAGAAAGCAGACCACATTTAGGGACACTTAATTATTGGGTGTGGCAGAAGGGAAAAAGGTGGTAGGCTACAGAGAGATATCATGTGGAATAGAACAATGCAGCTTGAGAGATGGATTTTTTCATTTGTTTGAAGCAGAAAATTAGCCATATTTTCAGAAAGAATTGCCACGATTGTGTCCTGATGCTTTCCAAATTAAGCATTCCCCAAGGCAATGAAGGCTAAGAAAAATATCTCTGTGGCAGCTCTATGATTAACAATATATATATGTAAGATGGACAGCCATGCATTCAAAAGGTCTGAAATAAGTTGGCTGGTCATTTACGTGGTGCTGTGTGAGTCAAAGATGCATGCTTGCCACAAAAGGACTGCTCTTGGGTCATGGAGCACACCTTGCATGGTCACGGTAGTCTGGCACTGCACTGGAGACGTTGCAATGGAATGGTCAAGAAACAGGAAAAAAACTTGAGCAGAAGCATTAGCATGCAGCTTGCTTGGGGTTTGTGAAATTTGTATTTTGATGGAAAAGTTTTGAGCAGCTCTATAAATGAAAAGCAGTAAGTCTTAAAAACTTGTTTTAAAAGAAATTACGTTTCTTCTGGGAATGCAATAGGAGTGGATGATGGGGATGCTTCTGTCAACATGGTAGCTCAGCCAACTGCTTTATAGAATAGAATGGAATGGAATGGAATGGAATGGAATGGAATGGAATGGAATGGAATGGAATGGAATGGAATGGAATGGAATGGAATGGAAAGAATAGAAAGAATAGACCAGACCAGACCAGGTTGGAAGAGACCTTCAAGATCATCGCGTCCAACCCATCATCCAACACCACCTAATCAACTAAACCATGCAACCAAGCACCCTATCAAGTCTCCTCCTAAACACTTGCTCAGTTTACAGCCTGCTATCTTGATAGAGACATAGTTTATTTCTTAATATAGCCCAGATTTCCAAATAAGCTAGCTTCTTGCTCACATGACACTTCTAGATCAGAAAATCTGCATCTTGCTCTACCTCATTTGTAATTTAGGTAGGTAGATGCAAAATCCATGATCCAAGCTTTGTGGCCATATTTCCTGCAGAGTGGTTCTTGAGTAACATTTACTTTATGAAATTCAGAAGTAACTTTTGAAAAATCTTAGTTGCTTTTCCCTTCTGAGTTCTTTGAAAAATCTGGATGGTCCTTTTTCCATGTTGCTTCAACTATTTTATTCCAGTCTCTTGCTTCAAAACCTGGTTTTCTCTGTTTTGTTTGGTATTTTGGGGTGTGGGGTTTGGTTTGGGGCTTTTTGGTTGGTTTTTCTTCCTTTTTTCTTCCTCCCTTTTTTTTTTAAGGGATTTTGGACTTAAGCTTTTTATTGTATCAGTGACTCTTAAGCATGTCAGCTGCAGATATGTTGAGCAACACTTCTGACACAGACAAAGACAAGTTTGGTGGAAAGACAGAGTGGCACAGGGTGACACCTTCAGCTTTGGTAGCAAATCTGACTGTTGCTTACTTTAGAGCAAATAGGTCATGGCACTCTTGATGGTGATTATAATTCATCTTTCTTCCACTCAGAAGGAAAGTCAAAGGAAGAAATAAAAACTGTGATTATTAAGGTTTCCCAAAGTAAATTCTCATAGTCTCATAAGGGGCACACTCAACTTTTTTTGTGTTTTAATGTAACTCACATCTGCAGATTTTGCATCTCTACACTTTGTGGCCCACAAAATTGTTTTAAATATAAATTAGTGCTTCTTAGATCTTTAACCAAACAGAACTAGCAGTCTGAATGGGGCAGAAATTTGTTACTGGGGGGAAAAAAAGGAATTATTTTGGGTTTGCTGCTGTTCAGTTGCATATGTAGATGTCTGGATGTAAAAAAGACCTGAGATAAAAGCTTCCTTCCTGGAAAAGTTGCCACATGCTGAATTGGGTGTGTCACACTTTAAGATACTACTTTAGTGCTGTATAATTTGAGATGGGTTATAAATGCTGTTCCTTGCTCTGAAAAGTTTTGTATATGTTTATTTTACCTTTGATATAAGTGAATTTTGTCGGCTTTTGTCTCTTGTGAGTAAAGTTTCTCTCCTAATCACATGTAGACAACAAGGGCAACCAAGCTGAGAACCACGATCAGGTAGTCATCACATGTCTCAATGTGGATAAGATAATGGGCATGAAATCAGAGTTTTATTGGGGAGTGATTTTGGTGTAGCATGACTCAAGAGTCTGTTCTACTGTGACAGTATGGAACTAACTCCTTCCTCCTTAATCTTAGGTCAAGATGACCAAAATGTTCCATCTTTAACTTATTTTAATAGACTATATTCCAAGAAAGGGCAAGAAGAATTTATTACAGATAAGAAATTTCTTAAAACTAAAAAAAAAGGAAAACATTTATCCTTTTTTGCCCTGCTAATTTTTAATCAACCACAAATTCAAAAGACAGTTCTCATTCTTCATTGACAAATAGTAAGCCCCTCCAAGAGTGTAACCATACTAAAATTCACAGCTAGCATAATGTACAATAGAACTCTATCAAGCTTCTATCTTGAGGAACTGAGGTATGCCTTGGAGAAATGCATTAGATGCTATGGTTAATTAACTAATTTACTCAATCAAGTTTAACAGTGGTTTTAACTTTAATGGCACCATTACATTTTAATATGAAAATAACAGGCTGTGTTCCTAGCATTCCCTGCAGTCCGCCTCCTCTCTACCATCCACTTTACAATTTGATTTTGATTTGTGAAGTCTTAAACCTGCTTCTAATGTCAAGTGCATGTAATACAATATGTCTAGTGAACATTATCCATGCCCACCTTACAAATGCAGTTGCTTGAAGTCATAGCTCTTGACAGATAGCGTGCATTCTTCAAGAATCATTGAGTTTGCATATGTCCTTCTGGAAGAAGATGGTATACATCTGTAAATATAAGTCAGCTAATTTTAAGCATGTCTGAGTGATTTTCTCAAAGAAGACCTAGATAGAGTTCCTGCTGTCCAGCAGAATTACCAGTCTTTTGCCCCTGCTTTCTCTGGGGCAGTGCATTGGTACAGCTGTGTCCTAGACTGTGAGTAGAAAATTAAATGAAAGGCACTTTACTCTGTACTCCTTGGTTTGATGAAGGAAGACACTTCTCTCTGCTTAAAATACAAGTCATGAACACCTTCAGTGTTCCTGTCCCCAAGGTAAAGTCTATTCTGACTGAAGTCTTCCCCAAACATTTTTTGGTGATGTTTTATACTTTACACAATGCAAATATTCTACAGGTTCTCTGAATTCCATGTCTTAATATTCTTAGACAACCAACTTCTCCTTTACACTCTATGTCTTATTGCTGTCTGATGTAATTAATATTAAGCACTAAATTAAACATGACTGAGAAAATCCTGCTCTCCAGTATGCCACTACAACAGTTTCCAGTCACAGCCTATCAGCAAATGAGTTGTTTATACTCACAAGGGAAGACTTATGCCCAAAGCTGGCAACAGGAGATAACTGTTGCCTCATTACTACAATAGTTCACTGAGATAATGAAAATTTACCTTCCAATTGCATCAGGCAGGGGATCTATTGCTCTCCACATCAACGAGTTACTGTGAGTGAGGTGGAAGAATTCTCCTTTTGATTTTTTTGACAGTAAAGACCTTCAAAATATGGTTCCTGTGTACAACATGGTGAATCCCATGTGGCTTCAACAAGATCCAGGCATCCAGCCACATGGCTATCACAGTTGAGGAGAGTCTGTTCCTGCCTGGCAGCAAATATTTAGGTGCTAGGACTCTTAGTCTCCCTTGTAAAGAACAGTGCCCAGGCTCTTTTTCAGGACATAGCAGAAGCACACCCATATGCACTTCTGCAGCCCTGCTCATACTCAAGTGTCTGGTTGTCCCCACGTGGGTGCCCCCAGTGAGAGTGAGATGTTGATTGGAAGAAGCAGCCACAAATGACAAAGACTTCAGTGTCAGAGCGAAAGCTTGCTGCTGAATACCCACATCCAATTTATAATAGATTTAATCTGATTCTGGAAAGGGACAGTAAATCATTGCTAAGCAGTTATATGTGATTTTATTGAGAATTTTTACTATCATAGATACAAGGGCCGTACTTTAGAGATTAACTGGGAAAAGTTTTACAAGACAGTGGAGATAATGAATCACAAATTTTGTAAGGGTGAACCTCCCATGCTGAATCAAAGTACAGCTGTCTCGTATTTGCTCTGTGTGCATTTTGCTACCAGTAATTTAGTCATCAATTTTCATATTTTGTTTAAACATATTTGTCTTTTGGACAAGATAGGTCATATTTCACACATTTGATGAATTTTCTCCTTGGTCCAGTTTTACAGGATTTGCACTTAATTAATTGCACAACCTTTAATTCGACAGACTGTTTTTAATGGCTGTGTAGTTTCAAATGCACATACACAGAGGAATCTCAAAAAGTAATTGTTTTTATGTCAGTACCATTGAAAGTTGCAATTATTAAAATACACAGATAATGGCACAGGGTTTCTTAACTGCTTACACTGAATAACTCACGTGCTTTTTAATGCCTCTTTTCAGGCGTTCCTGTGGAAGTTGGGGTATCCCCTCCGTACAGTAACATTTGTACACAACCCCTGCAGCCTCGCAGCATTGTACAGTTCCACCTTGCAAAAGCATTGCCAAATTTTGACCATGTAGTTTTGCAATTATAAGACTTTATTATTGTGGGTTTTTTTTCAGAAATTATCCTGCAATTTCATTAACAGTTGTTGACAAAACTGTTTGACTGGGCATTGGCTGGCAGTGCTGTGCTTTAAAGGGCTAAACAAATTTCATACTTCCTAAGCTTACAAAAGCTTAGTGAAAGAAAGACCACCTTTAAGTAGGAGAGCTAAACACTGACAGTTGTGGCGCTCTTAAAAGCTGCTTTAGTTCTTAGCAGACTCGCAGAAGAGGACTACCTCATCCATCCAGACAGCACGCTGTCTGGAAATGTGCCCATCAAATCTGTTTGTCAAGCCACCAGGCTTTTCCATGCCTGGTAAAAGGCAGACAGGAAGGAGTAGGCAAAGGTCATTCCTTGTCAGTTCTTTGTAAATGTAATTGTACTGGCAGTTTGCAAGGCACTTGCTTGTTCCCTAGCAACTTTGTATATGTGGGGAAGAGTTAAATACATATTTCTCAGTGTGTTGCTTTGCCACTAATTTTGGCAATATGATTTTTTTTTTTTTAATAGGTTTTATTTATTGGCCTTTGTGTCTATTTGGAGGTTTCTGTGCATAAACTGCAAATTCCAATAAGCAGCTGTGCAAGCCTTTGGAAAGAAATCTGTTACTGAGGACTGACTGACTTCTGAGATGGAGTATAATCATGATAATGAATCTAGATTCAGACTTCTTTTGTTATGTGGCTCTGAACAATGCGATTTGTGAAACAAATCCTTCACAAACTCCGCTTTTCATGTTGATAGTGGTGAGCTGCAGTCAGAACCTGACCCAAAGTCACTGAGTGCTTTGAGTGGTCTTTTATGGTGATGACTATTGGACTGGGAATTTTTAAAGTGTGTATGTCACAAAGGACTCCTCCTAATGACAGACATTGAAACAGAGATTTTTAAAACATTTTTGTTTTGTTTTGTTTAGAAGAATGAATTTAGGGATTAAGCCAAGACATACAACTCCAGCCTAATTTCTAGGAGTTGTCCCTACTTACACAAAGGATGAATTAAACTCATTTATCTTACTGAAGCCTGAGACAAAACAGTGGAGCTCACGTGTGCTGCTGACGTGGACTGGCACAGCTCCACTGACCGCAGAGCAGTTGGCCCAGGGTGTGCACGAGGTGCTGAGAGAGATGTTTCTACAAAGGACCAATTCATATCAGTACAACTGGTGCACAGAGTCCCACGCCACCAAATGGGAAGGGCCAGTAGAGAACCTTCCAGTCCAGCTGCATTTGCAGTAAGAGCAGGCTCTGAAGGGCAAGTTTTACAGATTGGATAGGGCTTGCTAAGATGAGGACCTGTCACTCGAAAAACCTGTCCCTGTGAGAAAGTGTCACCTATGCAATGTGGAGATAGATAGAAAGAGTGACTGTGATTAGTCACACATGTAGTGTAATAAACACATGTGCTGAGAGAAGTCTAGAGAAATTCTGCTTGATTTTCGGTTTCTGTTGCATTAACCTGGCTAAAGAGCAGCTAAACACAACACAGTTTTTAAGTGTAATTATTTGATCTGCCAAGCCATAGGTTGTTTCCTTTTCAGTAGCTAACATTCTGTTTCACTTCATTTGCTGAAGAAGTCACAACACTTCCACAACACTCAATGGAAATATTGAGGCAGACAGAAAAGCATCTAGAATGCTGAGTTAATCCATATTGTTTTAGCTGCCATAATTTCCTGACATTGTTCTTTTGACTTCAGTAGAGAATTTGTTCCAGGGAGTTTTACAGTGTTCCTGACTCTCAGTGATTTATCATGAGAGAGGTCTGCTCACTTAACTGATAGAACCTACAAAGACAACCATGGTGGTTTCAATTGCTCGGTCTCTCTCTGCAGACAACAATAACTCTTTGTTTGCCATTATGTGCAGTTTTCTGCTCATCTGTAGATCTTGAAATGGTATATAAATTTTGAGTGAGACACTGTGCCTATTAAGGTAATTGGGTAGTTTAGGACTCCCACACAGGTCCTCTGAAGTACTCTGCTGTACCAGGGGAATGGGCTGTACTCTTGCTCCAAATGGTTTAGCAGCTGTTGCCTTCCTGTACTGGGCTATTCTGTGCAGGATTGGGAAGGGGAGCAGCTACTCTCCCTGCCTGGTCTCCTCTGCTGGTCCCACCAGCAGCCAGGGTCAGCCCTGTGGTGCCGCAGGTGTTCTGCACAAGAACAGCTCTGCAAAAACTTAACAGGCCACCAGAAAGTTTCAGAAAGTTACATCTAGGGGGGTTGGTTTGTTTGTTTTTTCCTGAACCCTGGGAATGAGAAGAAAAATAGAAGTTGCTAAGGTAAGAGGGAAAAAATTTACAGGCCTGCTTTTCCTGCTTTCATCTCTTTAAGAACTCAGAATACTCTGTTCCAGGCAGAGAGTAAGAGACTGAGATGCTCAAGGATGGATTTTCAAATAGTTTTATCCTCCTTTACAGGAGCACAATTGTACATTTGGATCAATAACAGGCCTGTGTCTGAAGGTGAGAACTCATGCTGTCCAGTTCTGGTACTCTGATATTTTAGATTTGCAATCTGATGCCTTCCACTGACTTTCAGCATTAAATGATTGACCACGAGAGATCTGGCTCACATTGGTTCATGGAACTGGAATAGCTTCTGGCTCCACACTTCACAACCTCTGACAGTAGAGTGCATCTCTGTAACCCTCCAGGATGAGCAACCTGGAGCAAGAGATCTGCTCCAAGCAAAGGACTCTGGCCTCAGGTACAGGCACCGTTTGCTCTTTTTCTTCCTTGTAATGATTTACAGCTTCATACTACAGCAGTAGAAAGAGTTATAAAGGAGGAGTTAGAATTCAGGCTGTGTCCTGGTGAGTTTCTCATCTTTGTTCGTTGCAGATGTTAAGTCATTTTGAGATGCAAGTCATTTCTTTGAGAAAGCTTTCTTTGGGGCTGAAATATAATGGCAGGAAATTAGCTGTTAATCCCATCTTTTCTTGGACAGACTAGACATGCATAATAAACTCCCCCTTTCCTCCTCCTTGCTTGCCCAGTGATTCAGTCTGACCTGAAAGAAAACATTTTCTTCCATGAAAGACAATGTTTATGAGGTGCAACCCTAGTTTGGCTCTGATGATTAGAGACACATGTATCAACCTGTGCAAAATCTGTGATGGCTGTTTAAAATGAACCCTGGTCAGGAAGGCTGAGATCACAAACTGTTTAGCAATCAAAACACCAGCACAGGCTTAAAGTGGTATTCCAAAGTTGCAACCAAACACAAACCTGCTCTATAACCCTTGCTCCAGTTAAGCACAGCAGAGATGGTGAAGATCCATAATTTACCTGGGAAGGAGCCACACCACACCCCTCTCCCTCCTTTCTCCTGCTCAGGCAGACTGGGGAGAGGCATGTCTTTGAACTGGGAATAATGTTGCATTATTTTTGTCTCCCAGCGGATTTTGGCTACTGCCAATTGCCCACAGAGCCTGCCAGCCATTTGGCACCGCTGCCAACATGCTGAAATAGGCAAAAACAGGGATGTGGAAAGGTTAGAGTTGTCATTGCATGCAGAGGAAGAGATAGCTACGTATTTGTCTATACAGACTATTTTCTATTAAATTCTCTAAGAGGTTTAAAATAAATGATCATTTTTCCAGAACTAATCAGAAAAAAACAGCAGGCATGATTATATGGTCTGATAAGCAGGTATCAGGTACAGCTTTCACATTTTCTCACATGTGTACTAGACCATGGGCCTCACTGTAGTAGAAAACCTTAGAATTTCTGTTTCCCCATTTTAACACTCATAACTATTTCAGCTCATGTTGTAATAGCTTCTTGGGCACAGGTAGAAAGGGTGTCAGTGTGAAGAGACAGTCATGTTATTTTCTGCTTATGTGGCTGAGAATATTTTGTTATTTCAGGGTATTTCAGCAAATGAAAGAGACAGCTTTGGGAGACTGGGAGAAGTTCTTCTTCTGTGCAGGAATATCCATTCAATCTTTAGTTTACTGCTTCTGGTGGGCTATCATTAAATCAGGTGTCATGCTCGGATCCCTCGCAATTGATCCTTCGGCTTTTGTTAGTACTCCTTGTTCCTGCCTTGGTCAGAAATCCTGAGAAAATGAAAAGTGATAGGGAAATAAAAGTTAATACATGCCCTTCTAATTATGCAGTGAGGATGCTGTAATGTGAGAGCAGAGAATATTGTGGTGGAAATTAGAAGTTTGTGGAAAACACAAGAGGTATATAGGGAAGAATGTCTTGAGTCAGACAGATGCCTGGGAGAAGGGGAAGATGTTCAGCTTTGCCCCTCAGTGTGACTGTGAGTTAGGCATTTAAGGTTTTGTTCTTTAAACAATAGCACATACCTCTGCCCCAGACTTTTCAGGTTTTCCATGCCTGACCTAAGAAGACACTAGCACCGAAGTCAGTGGGAGCCTTTATTCCTCCAGGGATTCAATCCTTCATTGAATTTAGTGTCCACAAATCCCCATGAGAGTCCCCCTGGGCACTCTATAAGTGGTGGTGACATGGTGGTAGGCATGGCTGGTACACTGAACTGTATGGTTCTGCATTTCTGCTGTCACATTATACAAGAAATGCTCCCTTTCAGGTCTAAAGCTTTGTGCTTTATTACTGTTCTGACTTATCTCTAAATATAGCGATGCCGGAACATCTGCTTATTTAAGTAGTTCCATTTGGTCCTAAATCCATCAGGTTCTTGTAAAAAGGACTGTAATAGGTCCTTTTCTAGAGAATAGTTGGGAGTTGCTAAAACTCCTTGGGCTGGGAAACAGTGTTACGCATTTTAAAACTCCTCCATTGCATCGATGAAGTATTTTGAAATAAATAAGCTGCTTTGAATGTTATTTTTAGTCGAAGCAGCAGGACTTGAACCGAAATTCATATGCCAGGCAGCAGCCTTGTGAAATGTAAACTGAGTTATAAACCTATAGAAAATGGATTTTATTATGGAAATGTAAACTGTCCCCTAAGCATAGCATGGGGAGGTGATGCTATAACAACATGCGAGTAAGTAATAAACAACAGCCAGGATTATATCAGATGACTGGGTACAGCTCGAAATGTATCTGTTTGGGTGTTGAATTATCCCCAAATTTGAATTATGGGCATATAAGTCAAATTATCCCCTTCCAGCAATATAAAGTCTGACAGACATATTTTTTTAATATACTTCTTGTGCTGTTTTGCATTATGTCACATCCTCCAGTGTTAAAAGCACAGCTTTCCTAACATGATTCATCAGAAATCAGGGGGGAAAAATAGTTGAGATCTGATATACTGAGTACTCTTAAATTACATAGCAGCTTCAAGTATAGTGTATGAGGAGACAGAGGCAGAGTGAATAAGTATGTCTCAAGCTGTCATGTCCGTGAACTGGGAAACTCACTGGCTCATTGAATCATTTCCTGGTACTTCTGCTCATCCATCGATACAGAGAGCAACCAGACTGGGTTTACAGAGATGAAAGCCAGAGTAATTCAGAGCCAGCTGTAATTCTTTATAAAACATACACTAAGTATTTTTGTTGACTCCTGCATGACATTTCCAAGGTGGCTGGGAAACCAGGCCATTTGTTACATGAAATCTAGATCAATAGAAAGCACAGAGGAAAACAAGTAAAGTTAACATCCAGTGGAAAGGACAGAACAACTTCCAAGTTTGCACATCTCAGATGTGCACAGTGTACATTTCAGGGGAACATCCTGTTCTTCAGAATATCGTATTCAATTACTGAAAAATATTAAGCATGAGGGAAAGCTGCTGCCTTATGTATATGTAATTGTCAGGTTTTACCACTGTGCTGAACAGAAGCGTTTGCACATCCTTTTTCATCTAGATTCTCCGTGCAGTCTCAATGGCTACCTATGTCTTTGTGATGCATGTTCCACAAGTATTTTGTGAGTGCTCTGGAACACCTGAATTCTTGCTGCATTAATGCCAGCACCACAAAATTGCTACAGTTTAGCATATAAGAGAACATGATCTGTATTAAAAACCTAAATACGTGTTTTTCATCAGGCATGATCTAGCAAGGATATAAATAATTTGCTATATCAAATAATCTCAGTCTAATTTCCTTGCCGACTTCAGTGGCTCGATGACTCAAAATTACGGGGAGTCTGGGCTCACATTTCAAGATCTAATTTGAGAGCAAACTTTTCAAACAGACTTACACAGATTCAGGATTTTCTTCACCTCATTATAAGGAACAAGTCTATTTCCACTTGCATTTTGCATGCCTTCCTTATTCAGAAAAGTTTATACCCAGGCTTACAGTGTAATTCTACATTAAAAGATGGAGGAAAAAAATATGAATCTCCATAGGCTTGTCTGCTTAAAATCATTACTTGCTAAGATTTAAAAGAATTAACACATCACCTGGACTTTATATGGAAAGATTTAACTTTTTGATAAACAGCAAACTCATCTACTGCTGTGCCAGCTATTTTTAACCCACCTTGTGAGTATGCTTTTTTATTGCTTTATACAGCATATCTGATTCTCTCTAAAGCACAAACTAAAAAATCTATCCGGCTGTCATTTGCTGCATAGTGCCATCTATCATCATGCAGCTTGGCAGCTGTAGTGCATGAGAGAGAGGGGGGAGCTGAAGCAGGAGGCACAGTCAAGGACTTTCACATGTAACACCAAAAAAAATCCTTGTCACAATTATTTATGGCTCTTGCTGGGGCACATAATAGGACACATAAAACCTCTGTTTCAGTTTCAAGCACCCTCACATCCACGCTCTCTTGTCGAAGTTGGTCGCAGGCAGTTTTGCTTTACACATACAATTTCCTGAACAATGCCGAGCACTTGTGAAGTGACAGTGACAAATGCTAGAGATGCTGGCTGCAGCTCTGCAGGCTGTTACAGGAGCAGTGGTGTCAATAATCAAGGAAGGCTGCCAATGATACCAAAATGCCAGTGTGATATTCCACTTGTTCAACCAGCTATCTGCAATGCTTTTATTATGAAGTTGCAGGAAACTACTTATGTCCCTGTATTTCCAGGCTGTAAGGAAATACTGTCAGAGGAACCTGTGCCAAGAAATAGTTTTTCATTATTTGATCTTCTGTGTAGTTTGATTCTGTGATAGCTAAAATATTGCTGTTTCAGAGTGTTTTAATGAATATTTAGCAGTTTCCTATTAGTGTTAGCCCTGTGTGATGTCTTTCTGTTAGGGTCTATCATATCAACCCTCTGCATGGTGTTCTTGACTTTGCTGTTCATAGTGTAACCTTTGGTTCAGGTCCTAGCTGATGGATTTCATAGCCACTCTGCCTCCTGCCTCTCTAGATGGCAGGCAATGGAGAGCTGTGCTGCTAAGGAAACCATGGTTTAGATAATTAAGCATAAAACTCAGGTCCAATCCAATAAATTGTCTTACTTGCAGTTTCTCAAGAAAGAGCATAGACAGATATTAACCTCAATGTCCCCATTAAAGTCCTCTGATACACTTTTTATTTCCCATATCTCATAGTATTTCTGATCTCCAGTGTTAAGTAGTAGGCTGTTAAATTAGCAGGAAAGAGGCCAGGATGTATTTGCTCCTGTGGAGCAAATCACTTTTGAAGGTACAAGCCACAAAACCAGCAAGAATACAAATTAAACAGAAGCACTTGAAAAACAGACCACCCTTAAGCACAGTAAGTTTTCACTGTTCTTAATACAGCTGCAAACAGCATTCAAACATGCAAAGCAACTGTCATTAGGCCAAACAATTAATAAATCTGAATTAAATTTAACTAAGTGAAATGCCCCTGACCTCTTTCTGAGGATGCAGGAAAAGGTGGTGGTTTCCAGGAGAGATTCTGTATGTTCAAATGTTAAAAAATGCTTAGGAAAAAAGAAATACATCTGAAAGACCAAGATAGAAGGAGATGAATTGCTGTGTTTTCCTGTTTCTGTTCTGTTGAACTGAGTATGCTGTCAATTATACACTGAAGTTCATTCAAACTTGTTTCTCATGACTGTGTTGCCAGAGCAGTTGCAACAGGTCAAAAGTGCTCCTACACGAAGCAGGTTTGTTTTAGGAAACATTGATCCTGCTAGCTCAGTTACGTCCCACATCCATCCTATCGCCCCTGCACAAGAGGTGTTATGAGAAACAGTTCACATATGGCAAAGCACATCTCTGCCTGTGACTTTACATTCCACTATCAAACCTCCCTCTAATTCTTTACAGAGAGTTCCTGTTGAACAGAGGTGGTCTGGGTAAATGTAAGTTGAAACAGCTGTGTGCTCTTTACCTCATCTGCACCTAGAATCTCAGCCAGTTTCTGCTCGTTGCTTCCTCTTTCACAATCCAATTAAACATGTACACAGGCTCTTTTTCTCCTACACAGATTGTTTTAAAATGCCCTGTCCTACTTGGATTTCTTTTCTCACTTTAGTGAAAATAAGAATAGGATCACATATTGATCACACCATATTTGCATCCATGAATGGTGCTGTTTTCTTAACTCATTCAAAACTGAGAGGAGGACTATGGCCTTTATTCTTGTTTCCACCAGTAACAGCTACATGAGTCTCCTAGGTTCACGTTGTCTCAACTCCTACCCAAAGTTATGGAAGTTAACATCATTCTATATTTTGCAATAGTCTGATTAATTGAGTGAATATGTTCACTTATGAGATGTCTAAGATTATGGAGCTTAAGTAGGATTTTCTCTGCAGTTCTTCATGAAACCCACAAAATACCCACTGCAACTCTCATAAGCTAGCAGAAACCAGGTAGAGTGAGAAGAGCTGACTTTACATAGCTTTGCCAGTGCTTGCAAAATATGTTTTACTTTTTCCAAGAAAAGGAGGAAGAAAGTGCATGAATTCTGCTGCTGTGTCAGATTTGTTAACTGCAGTACATTGTGAAATAGGACTGCTGTCAATCAAACTAATTTCTCATGGATGGCTTCTTGTCTTTAATTTCTGTTGCTTTACCTCTGTCTCCTACGTGCTTGTACCAACTTCTGCTTATGGCACTCTCTGAAAAGCAAAAGTATTTTTCCTGAAGTTTACAGATAGAATGTAGAAGAACCTAAATACTATGAAAAAAAAAATGCTTGAAAAAACCCAAACTATATTTGTAGTTAAATGATCCCTACAATAGAGATGTCCGTGTAGTTTCTCTTTGTTTTCAATGTGTCATTTTTTCTCTTGAGCTTTTTGAGCTGTTGTCTGTTTTCATATAGTTTGGGCACCTTTAAAATTCTGAACTTGGGGATATACAAATAATTGAGTTTAGCATTAAGGAGCAGAAAAATGGAAGGCTTTGGCTGTGGCATATTTCATAGGATTTTCCTTGCACTGGCTCCCTTTCAACATCTCACTTTCGGAGAAGTCTCTATTTTATAGTGTTTTTCTTTTCATGTTTTCTTACTGTAGGTCTCAGTTATTCTGTGCAGAAAGATGTTCAGTGCCCCTCCTCCTTTTCTTACAGATTGAAAGGTTATAAAAGTGTTGCAAGAAAAAAGTAATTTGCTATAAGCTGGGTATGTTGACTCTGGACAGAACAGCCAGAGTGGGACAACATAGTGACTCATTAGGTCATTTGGGAGAAAGCACAAATATTGAACAGCACGAGGTTTTTTGTTTTCAGGTTTTATAGAACCAGAGTCAGGTTGTGAGTAGCTATAGAAATGATGTTGGTATTCCTCAGTGTGGTTCATCTCATCAAGTTGATCCTTTTCTTCAGCCACATTCATTGAATTTATTTCATAATCATATAGATATTATTTGGTTGCCTCGCAGTCTAACATGGAGATAGATACCACAGTCAACAGTACATATTGAATACCTTTCAACTGGCATATTTGGCACATCCCACCTTAGAAAAAATATCTGCTCAAGAACATTCTTGGCAATGTTAATATGTGTGTACTTGGAAAGCAAAGGGGAAGAGAGGTGCACTGGGATACAAGAACAACTGTACTTCATCAGTCCTTACAAACTGCTTTGATAACTGCACATGGAATGTGGGCACCATTGTTTTGTACTTCAGGGTTTCTACAAGTGCACTTAGAATCTCCTTTACCCACTCTGAGGTTGTAAACTACCAATAATATAACACTAGATGGTAAAAATATCATTTAATCTTTACATCAGTAAGAGGGAAAAAAATGATGCCAGAGTAGCACATCCATTCCCGTGCACAAAACCAGCCACTGTATGAACACATCACCTGAGATTTTTCAATAGCTGAAAAGTACATCCTTTTAAAAAGGGTGCCTTTCAAATTTCTAGAAGCCAAAACATTTTTATTTACTATACAAAAACTCTTAACTGTGCAGCCAGCTAATGACTCTCGTACAATCAGAGCTTTTCAGTGAGTTATCATGTGGCGTTTTCAGTTCGGTTTGTTTTATTTCAATTAGTATTTAACAAACTTTAAGCCTATTTGGGTTTTTATTTTTTTTGTGATGCCACAACACATTGTTCTTTGCTTGAGATTGACACCAATTTAGTAAGATGTGGCAAACATGCAGCTACCAAGGAAATAGTTTCCTTAGCAACAAGGAACCTATTGACAACACTCAACACGGAACCCACTTTAACCCCAATCTGTGAAGTTTCTGTTTCGCTGTTTTCTGGCTGTTCCTTGCAGCTGTGCAAATCAGATGTTAGAGGACCAAATTTTGCTCTTGTGTAAACATAAGTAAAGTCATCATCAGTGTGCATGGAAGCAGGAGCTGGTGAACAACCTTTTGTGCCATCAAAACTTCTGATTTTAACACTGCGCATTAGTGTTTGAAATGTCTGGTTTACAAGTCTCAGCCTAAGTAAGGCGACACTGGCTGTAAGCTGAGACCAACTGATACATCCAGCTGACGTATTCAGGATTTAATAGAGTTTACTATAAAATAACAGAAGGAAAAAAGTCTTGATGTGTACTGCTGACACACATCTTTGGTCACAGGATATTTATATGGCATTGATGTAAGAAGCCTGTGTAAATGCAACATTAAGTTGAGGATTGACAAAAATAGTAGGAGAAATAAAATAAACATTCCACAACCTCATGTGGGAATTGCTCCATCTAAGTAATCTATCATGTAAGATAGCAATAACAATGTATGACTTTGCTAGGAGAGGAAGAAACTTAACCTGCTTCAATGGAATTTGTGGTTGGTGATTGGTGGGGTGGGTTTTTTTTTTTGGGGGGGGTGTTTTGTTTTGTTTAAAAATACAAGTTCACAAACATTAATTTCATCATAGTATTCCTTGTTTGTTGTATTTATACTAATTGCTTTGGTGCATCTCTTACACATTCACTGCTTTTGTGATTTATGCACCAATATTACATGGGATGGCCCAGTATTACCCATGGTAGAATAAGCCCAGAGGATATTTGAACACAAATCCCTGGTCTCCTACGTGTTTTCTGTGTGAGTCCCCATGGACTCAGATTTCCAAAGGGATTAGCAATTGTGAATGTTCCCAGTTTGGAGCAATCACCTAGAGACCCATTAGGAGGATGTGATTTCTGGAAAACACTAAATGCTGTTCTTCTCAAAATCAGATCTCTTTTAAACAGTTCCGAGCTAAGCACCCAAATTTGAAGCCCTGCATATGTTAAAAATCCCACGAATCTTGGCACTAATGTCTCTAGCAAAACACAGCAACAGCTGAGGCAGAAACAGCCCCATTAGCCCAGAAACCTACATATTGCAAACCTGCTTAGCCCTGTGCCCCAGGTGATGATCTCTGCCAAGACACAATGTAAGTCAGCCTGCATAGAACAAGGCTTAGATCATTTTCCAGGCCTGTGACTGTATTTCTGCAGTCAAGGTGTGAGAAAGTCCCTCATCTGCACACCAGCCTATGTGGAGTTAACCAGTGGTGCAAGCACTGCCATCTGTTGCATCATGTCATTTTGGCCTCTCTGTTTCCATAGGCCTTCCATACACAGGTTTCTATACTGATGTGTGTTTTCATGATGCTCTAGTTGACATAATACCAAAGCCAAAAGACTCTGACTACCTGATTTTGAAGAGGCCTCTGGTCCATACAGAATTTACAGTTAACAAGGAAAGTAGTATTGTTATTGCTTAAAATGTATATTTAATAATTAAATATATCTTTTTGAAAGAAAAAATAGTACAAGATGAAAAAAGTTCTTTGCCATGCTTTGCATAACACAAAGCAGCAATGGAGTGCTAAATACTGACATTAGTATACCTCCCAAATATCTTCTAGGTAAAATTCAGGGGTTGACCTTTGTCAGCTTTTAAGATTTGGAGCCAAATTTTCAATAGAAGTCTCTTTTGAAATGTACAGCAGCACATAGATAGTCTTAAAAGAGTAAATGTTGGATTAATTTTCACCATAATTGGTTGCACTGTTTTAACACTACAACAAAAGGAGGCAATTACAAGGGTTTTAAAAAAAATCTGTTCTATTTCACACATGAGAATCAGCAAAAACTCTTTTCAATCAATAAGAATCTTTATGATGTCTTTGGTCATCCAGTGTTGAGAATAAAGCCCCTTTTTACTTGTACATAAATAAATGTAGCAGCTACTGCACAACTATCTCTGGAAATGCATTTCAGATTATTAATATTTTCATCAATTAAATTATCACTTTGCCTTTAGTCCCACTGATGTGAACTAACTCAAGACAGATGCTTGCTTTGTGCTAGGCATTTGGAAATAGCCTCTTTTTTTCCAAGCAAATGTTAATACCACTCTATAAAAAGAAGGTGCATCCTGAGGACCTGAGTATTCATCTGCTTCTGTAGTTGTGCTTGGGGTTTTTTTGTTTCTGTATGTCTTTCTGTCCTCAAAACTGTTAAACCTGTGGCGTCTATTCAAGAACTTGCTGCTAAACTGCTGTAATTAAATTGCTGCATCAGCAGTTCCACATTGAGCATCTCTCTCATTCTGAATGGTTGTGATTTGATTATCTCTTCCATGAACCCTTGCAATTCTGTGGATATGCTTTTGTATAATTAGATGAAGTGTGGTCTGAAAACCAACCATATTTCCTAGCCACTGCTTTTAGAAATCCTTGCTAGAAAGAACAGTGGTGATAAACTGGGGGTTTTTATTTTTATGCAAATGACAAGTATTATAATCTACCCCACACTCTAGCATCAGTTGTTCTTCAATTTGAGAAAATGCTGATTTAAAGCATAGCTTAATACAAATTATTCAGTGAAGCGTAATAGTAAAAAACCCTTCTCCCTTACAATGATGACATTCATTTGGTCAAAGATGGGTATGGTTTCACTAAAAAAAAATAATCAAAATGCAATCTTTCAGCTAGGAGAGTCTTTAAAAATAAATATTCATCAAGATTCATATCACCAAAATCACACTAATAATTGCTTACCATAGTATGCTAATAGTTTAACAATTTATTTGTCAGTACATACATGAGATATAATATAGGGTCAAATTTGGGCCTTTCCTTACACATTTCATAGTTTCATAGTTTCAGTCAGGGTTGGAAGGAACCACAATGATCATCTAGTTCCAAACCCCCTGCCATGGGCAGGGACACCCCACACTAGATCAGGCTGGACAGAGCCTCATCCAGCCTGCTCTTAAACACCCCCAGGGACGGGGCCTCGACCACCTCCCTGGACAACCCATTCCAGGGTCTCACCATTCTCATGGTGAAGAACCTCCTCCTCACATCTAGCCTGAATCTCCCCACCTCCAGCTTCATTCCATTCCTCCTAGTCCTATCCCTACCTGAGATCCTGTAGGCCCCCTTCAGATACTGGAAGGCCACAATTAGGTCACCTCAGAGCCTTCTCTTCTCCAGACTGAACAGCCCCAACTCCTTCAGTCTGTCCTCATAGGAGAGGTGCTCCAGCCCTCTGATCATCCTTGTGGCCCTTCTCTGGACACGCTCCAGCACCTCCACATCCCTCTTGTAATAGGGGCTCCAGAACTGGACACAGTACTGTAAGTTTCTAGTTGAACTTTTAGTAAAGACAATGAAGCTAGTTACAGTAGAATCAGAAAAGATCATTAAAGCAGAACTCATTCCATACTTTAGTTTTTCTGAGACTATTCAGTGGAGTCTTTAAATGATCTTATTTTGTGGAAACCTGAAGCTGGAACTGTGCTGACTGGTGGAGCAGGAGCATTCAGCTTTGTTCCTAATGTCCGGTGAACTTGTTTCAGTCTCCCAGATCAACACATTTTCATCCCTGTTGTATGTATGAAAGAGGGGGTTATCAGTTGCTCTTGAATGTCTCTGTGATCCATGCCACCCCTGCACCTCTTCCTTTGTGCTTTAAGCTGAAAGCAGCAGAATCTCTCCTTACTTTTTCATGTCCTATTGCACAGGGCACAGTGTCAACACTTGACATAATAAATACTAATGCAGTCAAGCCAACAACTAATTTCATTGGTAACTTGTCCCAAAAGGCAACTAAAAAGCCTGTTTTGAAACATATGCCTTTGTGGATGTCAAGTAGTGATAATTTCCAATTGACCCCTGCTGGATTCGAGCAAGTCAGTTGGAAGGGATTTAACCTAATCCTAATGCAGGTTTCTTGAGCCATTCACTCCTTCACACTCAACCCAGGTGAGATTTCTTTTTTTTTCTGGAAACAGACATTTCAATTTCATTCTTTCCTCTCCAGTGGATAACGATGCCAAAAAGTAACATTAGGGATACGTTAGTTCTTCAGATTTTCTGACACTTATTAAAAACGCCCTATGACTACACCGCTGCCTGTCGAGGTCGCTCAGGCAGAAACTCCATGGCACACAGCCACTGGAACTGTGGACTAGGCACTAATGAACTTGTGTCATCAGCCCTGTTGTCTTTTAAACTGCAAATGCTCCAAACTTCTCTAACAGTCCAAAAAGAAGGGAGTGACAAAGGGCATGCATCTCTTTTCCAAATAATGAACTGCAGGGGACATCAAATTTTGCAAGGAGACTGTGGGATCCCCAAAGATAGATTCTGCCAGGGCAAAAAACAGCAGCTATAAAACCTTAGATCTGCTAAGGACAGGTATAGTCCAAGCTACAGCATCCTTCCTCTTATGGCACAGAGCTGGGAATTTAGAACACTTAAAACAGGAGTGGCTGTAGATTTCTTCATCAGTCTCACTGAACTTTACCAGGCTGTGATTTTTAAATAATAATGATGATATTGTCACTGTGGCCACCTGAATGCAGAATTCAGAAGCAGAATTGTTGCCTCTCAGTGACCAGAGCAGTTTGTATAACATCTTGGAAGTCTTGCAGAGGGCTATGCTATTTTTTAAAAAGAAGGTGGAAACTTCTTCCACAGAGAGTCTAATGTTGCATCACTTTTTGCAGTGTGAAATGCAGGGTCTGAGAGCTAGTGGGCAATGGAGACTGGGGCTTGCTGAACTGAGAGAGGACACTGATGGCAGCCTTATATTTACCCCTGTGTGCTTCACGCTACAGTGCTGCACTTCGCTGCTCACTGTAAGAAAATCTGCCACTTTCTGCCATCCCACTTTTGTTCTATGATGGATCACACTAAGCCTTTGGTAGGAATCACTGAATTTTCACTCCAGGAGATGATGTGAACGCCTCTATTCTCTGCCCTTGAGATTTCAATCCATATTTTTACTTTCACAGGAGGGTCCCCCATTCACAGCAGTTCCTACAAGCATTCACTGTTCCTCCTTAGAATCCCAGGACTGGAACACAAACAAGTACTCTAAATCCTAATCCTCAAACCAAACAAGTAAAACAGTCTTTGTTGAACAGAAAGTAGAAGTGATCCATGGACTTAAGCTGAGCTACAGTCCCTGCTGTGGTCCCAGCCTGATCCTCACTGCCCACTGGGCAAGAGAGAAGGGCACTTTCTCTAGCTCTTCTCTTTCATGCCCAGATTTGACTCGTTCTTCCTTCAATGAATGTTAAATAAGCAAAGCCCAAAAAATGTCTGAAAAATGTAAGCTAGTGTGTTTTGATAGCAATAGAAGAGTCTTTGGGCAAAATAGAAACGTTGATTCTCCGTATTGCATTATTAAGAAGAGTATTGAGTGTATACTGGGAGAATTTCCTCTTATCCATATGCATATCTCTGTCGCTTTCTGTTTTCTTTATAAAAATGCCAGCCTGATTCAAGCATTCTGCCTTGAGCAAGCCATGCAAAAATATTAACATTTCATTAATAGAACATACCCTAATATGTAAATGATTGTACATGACAAGCTTCTCTTTACAGCTGTAATTGCTAAATGCAAGGGGGTCATGAAAGCTGAAATTTTGGTGAGCAACAGACTTGGGACACGTGGTTGTGCAGTAAGCTACTGCTTCACTAACAACTCAAAATGCAAAGGAAATCCACTGACTTCTGCTCTGAGTTTTCTGGAAATTACCACGTGTTTCTGAGGTTAATGAGAGAGGAATTAAGCACATTCAGACATGTGGTATCTCTGAGCTGTTTCTGTGAGAGCTGTTAATGTAGGACAGAAGTAATAAACCAATAAATTAAAGGTTCTTAATTATCATTAGAAAATATTGCTATCTTTAAATGCAGATGCAAACTAGGGGGGGGGGAAAGAGTAAAGAACTTTCTGTTTTTAAATTAGCATGAATTAAGAAAAAACCACAACTCAGTTATTCCTTCTCTCTAGTTTTAAGTAGGGAAATGCTGAATATGCAGTGATTTAATTTTTCCCCCCCTTTTTTTTTTTGCATTAATAATAATAGGAAATGGTAGATAGTGGCATCTCAGCACAATTCTAATTTAATGAGAAACAATAAAATAGTTTTCCAAAGGGGCCTATTTGGGTCCGAGGAAGGGGGATATTAAACTTTCAAGATTTATTTTACTTTCGTTAAGGTATGCTGACGTGCGTTTTCTATGGCTATATTCTATCTGCTGATGAGATCTTTTATCATTTCCTTAGTTGGAAGTGAGCTGATATTCTTCAGACTGGATAATTCTGAAAAGGCATCAAGCAGGTCACTTTTTAATTGTGGCTGCGTTGATCTACATGGCAAAATATTTCCTTTGGCTTTGTGTGAGGTGACGTCATGAAAGGAAAGTCGAGTCTCAATCTACTTGCACAAGCCTAGATCTTGTAGAATTTGGAAGAGGAGGAAAATCATAACCCAAGAAAGACCCAGGGAAATGGCACAGAAACTTCTTCACAGCTCTACCAGAAAAATTCAAACATGGTGTGACATTCCTTGCGTTTGATAAGAAGCTAAATGGAGTTGCCATGCAGTCTACAGGGTAGACCTGAGACATTGCCTTCTGTAAGGGAATCTTGCATGAGCTTGCCAAGTCAGAACTTGTCTTACACCCCAGAAAACTGATAAAATACATTTTTGAGGAAAATTTCATACAAGACCATAGTTAGGCTTGTATTATCCTTATTGCGTTTGTCCTCCCAGTGTTTTTGCATACGTATGTGTAGTGGTGAGTTCTGCAGCTGCCTCTTCTTAAAGGCACAGCCTAACCTGTCACAGTGTGTACAGCTATTTACTCATCTGATTGAATTGCCTATGTTCTACAACTAAATGCAAAGTGAGATATGTGCACCTGGAAAGCAACCTTACCCATGGCAGCACTTTCATGCCAGTTCTGGACCATGACTCCTGTGAGGCACCATAGCAATATATCATCATGGAAATCTTTACAGGGATAGGTTTTAGGGTTGCTTTTCTTCTTCTTTGCAATTAGAATATATGGGTTTGTTAATGGCAGATATTTTTAACTTAAAAAATCATACAGTTATATCCTGGGGGGGGGGGAAGGGGAGCTGGGGTTTGGGGTTTGTTTGGTGTTTTGGGGGGAATTTTTATGTTTTGTGTGTGTGAAAATCAATTCATTACAGACATTGTAACCAGCCCTGGACCAAGAAAAGTAGAAAATCTGGATCTTCTCAATAATTCAGAGAGCATTCTTGTCACCTAGGAAGAGAATGGTGCTTGAGCATGAAAATAGGGAAGCCAGTCATTTAAATTATAGAATATATACTGTATAGTGTAAATCTTAACAAACTTTGAGTCTTGCACAGTGACTGGAGGCTTAGTTTTTATTTGAGTGCAGATAGAAAGCACGAAGGGATCTGTTTCTACCATTCAATGTTTCCTAGACTTGCAGAAATAACAGCACAGTTGACTGAGCCACAAGTGTACAGATCTGCCTCGCATAGCTAGTTAGCTAAGGCATGACTGCATGGATTCCTCATGGGCTTTTCTGATGTTAAGAATAGAAGATATAGTGTTACTGTAGGTTACTTAGTCTTCAATTAGTGGGGGGATCCAAGGAGAGTATTTTCTGCCATGATTTAGTAGGTGATCATGGATAGTATCTTAAATTCTCTGTAAGTCTCTTTTGTGCATTTCCTTAGGCTACAAAGCTTTAAAACTTCCTTACCAAGCACACAGATTTTCTCCCAAAATATCAGGAACATACCTATTATTACAATTATGTCAATACAGGCAAAGATATAACTTCCTATCTGAACATTATTACTGTTATTTAGTATTTTGACGCATAACCAGATCTGTGCTAGTTGCTGTAGCTTTCTGGTTTTTTCCAGCCTTTTCCTTATCCTCAAAATCTACAATATAACAATTTCTTGTGAAGTGCTTAGATCCATGTATTTAGAAGAAAATCCTATGACCCTAGAGACAGCAGAAGGCTCCAAGGTTTCAGATTCATGTTCTAATACCAGGAATGCCATTTGGGAATTCACTGGTATGTGGGCTTTTCACATGACAGTAGTGCTAAGTGGGGCTTTTCAAGTAATATAGTTCTATTACCTAGCTGAAATTTTACTTTCTTAGAAATTCCTTTTATTTATTTATTTTACCTGATTTCTTTGTTATATTTTGCCCATACTTTATACTCTCTCTCATATCGTGGGACAGCATCAGTTCTAATCGTACAAACCCAAACATCAGTCACTGCAGCGCTCTGGGTAAGGTTTCAGGGTGTTCTGCTCTAATTAGGTTTCAGAGTATGCATTTCCCATAAGTGCAGCAGATTAGTGAAGCAACATTTGGCCAGTTTTAGGTTAATAAATGAAAGGGTTTGGTTCAGAAACTACAAGAATCATGAGTTTTGATCATTCCTTGCTGTCTTTGTGTTCAGTGATTCTGTTTGACATCAGTCTCTCGGGAAACCTTTTGGGGTAAATTTCAGTAGATATTAAGATAAAAAATAACATGTATTTTTTATTTAAAGCACCTAATTAATTATTGGAATCCATATTTAAAACACTATTTGCTAGCGTCCGTTTTCTGTAATCTCTCTTTAGTTCACATCATCGTTTTTTGTTCCAAAGGTCTATGTTAAAAAACGCTCTTTCTTCCGAAGGACACTTGCTGTGTAATCCTTTGTTAGGATAACAGGACCATCTGGTCCCATCCATCTCTCTACAATTTGATGCTGGGTTAATTGCACCCTGTCAACATGCATGATTGACACTGTGTTTTCTCTCTTCACTAAAAGTAGTCTATTAGCCATGCCGTTTGTCTGAATTCTAGGAGATCTTTTCACAGCTGCTTGTGTGGGACCATACACTCTTCCTAAGTTTTGCTATCATCCATTACAATAAAAATACATAAAAAGTGAATTAATAATAGATATTCTCAAATTTGGTGGATAGGTACAACCCAATGCATTCTTCTCTAAATGAAATCAGCTGGCTTTGAACCAGTAAATTAGAGGGTCTTTTATTTCTTTGCAGAGCAACAGTGGGCATCTCTCATCATCTTGCTAGTGTATTGTCACTGCAGCGCGCCATGAGTTAACAGGCACAATTCCTCTGGTTTCAGATGGGTTATTTTAATTTATTCTAGCTTTAGCTTGACCTCATATTGTAAAATACTTAACACACAATACTGCCAGTTTCTCTGTAAGTGTAACCAACTGCATAAGCCTGGGCAACTACTTAGTATACCCCAGGTGATCTTCCTGCTCTCTTTTTAATAAATATCATGACAACTAGGTCTACCCTCAATCAGATCTCTACTGCACTTTAACATTTGGATCCCTGTGTGTTTTGCTTTCTTTAATACAATCCCATGCAGTCCCAGGTGAGGTCTAACAAGGCCCAAGGTCTATCGCAGGAGCTTTCTGTTTTGCAGGAAGTGTTCTCCTGTTCTCTTGGTACCTGATTTGATGACTGATGGACAACTAAGATTCACTGTTTGCCATTAAAAGAAACAGGTCCACCAATTCCTATTTTAAGAACAGTTTAACAGCTCTATTAGTTTCAGACTTCTGCAAGCTTCATTTTGTTGTTTAAATGAACTTCAGATTCCATAATCCTGATATTTTGTGGCTTTGCACTTTGTGTTGCAAATACATCCATGCCGTGTGGGTTTAACACAACACAAGGTGTCATTTTTGCATCATTACTACTTACATTAAGGCAAGGAAATGTGTGTTATTTTCTGAATGGTAGTTTCTACCGAGAAATGCTCTTGATGTAGGACTTCACTGATGGAAATTTCTGCAGGGATGCAGCAAATAAAGTATATACTGGTAGAATATGCAACAGCAAGCAGGACACTAGAAAATGTAAAGGGATCAGTCAGTTCTCTGCTTGGTTGGGAATTTTACATGGGAACGTTTTTGGATGGGTGATGGCAGTTTCTCCAGACCATTATTTTGCTAAGAACATAATGCTTTCAAGGCTTATGGAGAAGGCTTTTTTTTGTGTCTGGTATCATCTGGCCAAAGTAATGCAGAGGCTAACTCCACAGCATCTGAAAGCTGATTAAGAGCAAGCATACCCCTTCTCCCATCCAAGATGAATGCTGTGACCACCTGTCCATCAGATATGCTGGGGTGGGTGGATCAGTGCTGGGCCCTGTGCTCTTTAACATCTTTATTGATGATCTGGATGAGGGCATTGAGTCGATCATCAGTAAATTTGCTGACGACACGAAGCTGGGGGCAAGAGTTGATCTGCTGGAGGGTAGAGATGCTCTGCAGAGGGACCTCAACAGGCTGGACAGATGGGCAGAATCCAACGGCATGAGATTTAACACATCCAAGTGCCGGGTTCTGCACATTGGCCACAACAACCCCATGCAGTGCTACAGGCTGGGGTCAGAGTGGCTGGAGAGCAGCCAGGCAGAGAGGGACCTGGGGGTACTGGTCGATGGTAGGCTGAACATGAGCCTGCAGTGTGCCCAGGCAGCCAAGAGGGCCACTGGCATCCTGGCCTGCATCAGGAACAGTGTGGCCAGCAGGAGCAGGGAGGTCATTCTGCCCCTGTATACTGCACTGGTTAGGCCACACCTCGAGTACTGTGTCCAGTTCTGGGCCCCTCAGTTTAGGAAGGATGTTGACTTGCTGGAACGAGTCCAGAGAAGAGCAACAAAGTTGGTGAGGGGTTTGGAACACAAGCCCTATGAGGAGAGGCTGAGAGAGCTGGGGTTGTTCAGCCTGGAGAAGAGGAGACTCAGGGGTGACCTTATCACTCTCTACAACTACCTGAAGGGAGGTTGTAGACAGGCGGATGATGGTCTCTTCTCCCAGGCACCCAGTACCAGAACAAGAGGACACAGTCTCAGGCTGTGCCAGGGGAGGTTCAGGTTGGATGTTAGGAAGAAGTTCTATACAGAAAGAGTGATTGCGCTATGGAATGGGTTGCCTGGGGAGGTGGTGGAGTCACCGTCATTGAAGGTGTTCAGGAGGAGACTTGATGGGGTGCTTGGTGCCATGGGTTAGCTGTTTGGGTGGGTTGGATTGGTTGATGGGTTGGACACGATGATCTTGAAGGTCTCTTCCAACCTGGTTTGGTTTATTCTAATTCTAATAAAGGTTTATTCTAATATCTCTAATCATGGAGTTGGGGGGATGCTCTGTAGCCCCAGATAATTGACCCATCTGAAATTTGTGAAATGCTCTGTAGCCCCTGGTTGTATATCCAGCTGAAATGTGGGATACACTGGTTAAGTTCTTCCGTTTGTTTGCACAGAATGATTCCAAAAGAAGAAACCAAATGATCTCATACATAATGTCTTTGCAAAACCACAATGCAGAGAATCTTGAACCATTCTATCCCACATCCAGGCAGGTGCCAAAACCACTCAGCTAACATCTGATTTGGGGAAAGTGCTTTTCTTAGCAGAAGAGTGGCAGGAGAAAAAGACTTGGGTTTTATTCTGATTCAGAACAGAAAATTTTCTTACCAACTCTACTTTTAATAATCTTTAATTTGTTATTTTTTTTTTGGTGCTATAATTCTCTTCTTCCGTAACTTCAGGAAACTATTTATAGATCTCTGAATCCAAACTCTCTGGTACATGCAGCTGAAAAATACTTCCTTATCTTCAGTGAATATTAGGCCTTTACATAACATATGTGCATATCACTTACTTGCTCTAAATTTGGGCTCAGATACTTACACTATGAAAATGTTCATCTGTGAACCGTTTCACAAAACTCCCTCATAGCATTATGGGGTGGTTAATATTTGTGTTGTGAAAGAACAAGGGATAGGTCAACATCTCTTTGTACCCAACCTAACAGCTTTTTTTAAAAGGGAAAAAAAAAAATCCCCTTTTCCAAAGATCATTCAGTCAGGAGCTCTAGTTTTGATTGTCACATCCCAGCTGACAGCCAAGTGCTGTTACCAGTTGTACTGTAACTGAGGCTGGAATGGGGCTCTTTGTTTTCCCCTTAGATGTTGGATAACTGGCACATCTCCATGTGTGAGGAGATGTGAAGAGTCTGCGATATCATCAAACATCATTTCTAAAGGAAATGACAATTCTTTTTGTTACTTTCATTGGTACTTCTACATGGCAGTTGCTATAATTTAATGTAATTATATCTTTCACTGGTTTTTATTCTTCTATTGTATATATATTCATGCTTCCTCTGATGATAGTTTTCATTGCAGCTTCTGGTTTTTATCATAGAGAAATTAAATGATTACCTTGCTGCACCTCAAGAGATATGACCCCCTAATATCCTTGCTGGATGTTTTTTCCTTCTCAGGCTTCTCACTGATGAAGCAGTAAGATGTCCTAAACATTTCCATTCATACTAACTCTGTCCCCTACCATATTTTGCAATTGTCATGAGAACAGCAGTTCATTGAATTAATCTTGTTCCTAGTCATCAAATTATTATAACTTAGTTTCAGCAAATACAGTAGCTACTCAAAAAACACATTACTTTCTAGAGCTGGTTGAAATATTGTGCACATACAGCAAATGCAACAAAATTTGCCACTTCATTGGGTTTGCAAAAAGGGAGAAAAGGAGAAAAAAAATCCTCCCCCCCTTTTTTTTTCTGCTATAATATCACTAATTACCTCATTAGGAAAAGGCCATTCCATCAACAAAAATGTGCTTTTTGTACATTTTATGCAAATGACCTTGAAAGTTATATGTGAAACAGAGGGTTTGTTGCACTTTTTTGGACTAAAAAGAGGCAAATACCTGATGATGCAAAAGACAGCAGAGAAGGAATATTTTTGGATTCAGACTCGAGATGTGGCAATGCACTTTGAGCAGCAGCAACACTGGTTATGTTCCAAGACCTCAGGTGAAGCTCTCTTCTCTCCTACAACCCTACTCCCTTTCTCTGCCTACCATCTTAAGTGACTTCAGGAGATTTTAGGAGCACAAAATTGTCTTTCATTATCTTTTATAGTATCTTGCCTTGTAAAATGTATTTAAAGTGTTTGGTGGAGCCTGCATTGGTATAATATGAGAAGTAGCATAAATTGCAGAATCACAGAATATATTTGGTTGGAAGAGACCTTCAAGATCATCCAGTCCAATATTTGACCCAGCACTGAATGATCAACACTAAAACCATGTCCCTAAGAGCCAGGTCCCCATGCCACTTACATACCTCCAGGGATGGCGACTGCCCTGGGCAGACCATTCCATTATTTGATAACCCTTTCAGAGAAAAAATATTTCCTAATATCCAGCCTGAACTTCCCCTGGTGCAGCTTGTAACCATTACCTCTAGTTATGTCTCTTGTCATCAGGGAGAAGGTGCTGGACCCCTGCCTACTCCAACCTTCTTTCAGGTAGTCATAGAGAGCAATAAGGTCTCCCCTCAGCCTCCTCTTCTCCAATCAATTAAAGTATGTTGATTCATGCTAGCTGAAAAGCTGTCCCTCACCACGAATTTCTGACCTTAGGAAATATTCTCTTTCCTGATTTCTGCAGTATGATTATGGAATAAAATGTTGGAAGAAGTGGCTGCTTACTAGGTAAAACATGACTTACTGTAATGCTACGTGCATAAAGTTCTCCCAGTTCCACAGATATTTCCAGATCCTCAGCCTCATGTTTTGATACAAGGTCATAGATCCATAGAATGCATTGGGTTGGAAGGGGCCTTAGAGATCATCTATTTCCAACCCCGCTGCCATAGGCAGGGACACCTTCCATTAGACCCCATCCAACCTGGCCTTGAACACCTGCAGGGAGAAGGTGTCCACAACCTCCCTGGGCAACCTGAACCACTCACATCCACCACTACATAGCTGTGAGGAACATAGCTGTAAAAGATATGATCATAGTGTAATTCAAACCTACCTGGCAGAAAATAAATTAATATTTCATTTTGCTTCATATTGTAGATCTAGATATTGGGGGGGGGGGGGGGCGGGGAGCAGATGAGTTAAAGACAAAGATTGTGACTGCATGTTTTTGCAGTAAAATTGAGAATACAGTTATCTGCCACTGTGGATGCATCATGAACACCTGGTAGATTACAAAATTAATAAGCTACTAATGTATTTCTCTTAATTTTGTGCCTTGGCAGCTTGAACAGGTTCTCAACTCGAAAGCATAAGGCACATACTGACTGAATCCTAGTGATACACCTACATCACATCACCAGAAGTTGACACATTTGATCCTATGGCAATCAACCACATATAGCACTAGGCTCTGTTGTATTCTTCCCATCCTACGTATGGAAAATAGGGAATATTCTTGGATAACTTACTATTATTAAGCCTAAAGCTACCCAGAGAAATTCAGAGGGGGATCTTAGTTAATTGTACTGTGGGCAAAATCATGATTGCACTGAAATCACTGGTAAAACATACTTTTGTTATTTCTGATCCTGATGAAAATAGTGCTTCAGGATCAAGCATGAAGAGAAAATGAATGGTCTTCCCTTCTGCTCTTCAGAAGAACTGATCACCAAGACTTTTATGCTTCATAGATAAGGGTATTTGTAGTCACCTTCATACTGGTACTCTCAGGAGAGCTTATGATGATTACTTAACATTTCAAATTTAAACCTATTTCCTAAATAATTTGCCTTTCTGAAGTTTCCTATGCAGATAAAATACAGCTTCTTCTTGTTGCAGTTTTGAGGTTTTGGTTTTTTATTTCTGGAAATTCCTTACAAAACTCATGGGATCAAACTCCACTTACTAAGTCTGAACTTTAAGCTGAGGCCAGGGTTTGTGTTTCCCACTGCTTGCTGGCTCACAACCCAGCTTTCCTCAGGAGGTAAACTGATGGGGAGAAAGCATTTGAGGAAGGAATGACCAACATGTGCTCAAGTTTGGTCTCCACAGACCTGAGGCAGGTTGACCCAGTTGGCTTGTGAGTCTGTATTAACTCAGAGCTAACAAAACAAGGAGAGGTAGCCACTTACTAGTGGGGAAATCCAAAATAGTTCTGTCAGTGCTAATGAAGATACTCTGAGCACACAGCAGTGGAAAGCATAGTGTTCAAATTCTTATTGTTTTTGCATATGAAGGTTTAAAAAGCAATCAAGTAGCAGGGGTTCCTACTGGCTTGTCTCCCTTCCCTAAACAACTACAAGGTGCCCCTACCTGTGCTTCCTTTCCCACACAAAGCCAAAATGTGCTTTTATTCATGGAAATTTAATCTAACAGTGAGGAAAAGAGTGTAGGCAGGAGAGATCAGCTTATGGGATAATGCATTCCTACGTTGTATTTCTATCCAAGAGTATTTAGCAAGAGATGCAGCATATAACAACATCCTTTTTTGCTGTTGTTGTTCCCAAGTCCAGAGACGGTGAGGTTTCACTTTTCAAGACACAGTCATTTTTTTGCATTGCACTTTCATACTGTCAGAGTTGCTGCAGAAGAAATTCAGTCAGCCATTAAAAGGTGGGAAAGCATCCTGCTGTTATGTATATGAGAGCAGGGCTTTGTCTTGTCACATGTCAGATACGCAGCAGTAGAGGGAGAGAAAATCGTATTGGTGTATGATGGAGTTTGCAAGATGTCCTCCAAACCTTAATTATTGGAATGTGTCCTGGGATAAGTGATGCTGTCATTGAACCCTGATTAGTTCAGAGGCAGGGCGGAAGCAAAAGGGAGGAAACATAATGTCAGGCTGGTTAATTAACAAGCAAGAGCAACCCAAATTGTATAATCTGATGAGCAATTTGTCACCCACTCATTTTAAATGAGAAATGTGGTATTGCTTTGAATTTCCTTTATATTTTCCATCTTTGAGTTTCTTTACCTGGCGACTAACTTGGTGACTCCTGTGGGCTAAGAAACTGTTAGCATGATACTAGATGAGATAAACTCAGGGCTGAGAAGAGTAAGAGACTTGCCCAGAGGTTACACATCAAGCCCACTGGTGAAAAACCTGTGTGTTTTAACTGGCAGCCACAGTCTCAAGCTGCACCAGGGGAGGTTTAGACTGGATGTTAGGAAGAAATTATTCATAGAGAGAGTGATTGCTCATTGGAATGGGCTGCCCGGGGAGGTGGCAGGGTCGCCATCACTGGAGGTGTTTAGGAGGAGACTTGATGGGGTGCTTGGTACCATGGTTTAGTTGATTAGATGGTGTTGGATGATGGGTTGGATGCGATGATCTTGAAGGCCTCTTCCAACCTGGTCTGGTCTATTCTATTCTATTCTATTCTATTCTATTCTATTCTATTCTGTTCTGTTCTATTCTATACTCAAACATGGGTTAGAAATAAGAAAACGTGGTACAGAACAATTAAAGAGATTGAGATGAATGTAAAATTCAAGGTCAGAATATTTTCTCTGTTTATTATACTGTCCTAAGCATGGCCAATATTTCATTCAGTACTCCCAGTGGACATACAAATTTTTAGGACACAAACTTGGGATAAATATGTCTGGGGTTCGGGGTTTTTTTTGGTTTTCTTTTCCTAGTGAAAAGCTACAGAAAGTTGATTTGAACTACCAAGTGGGAGTTTCTGTCTGCACACAGATATTCTTTAGTGGCATGATGCTGCCAAATGAGTTCTCTATCACCTTTTCTCTTGGCATCAGCAGTCTGCATGGGGGAAACCAGTACTAATACACTCCTGCACTGCCATGGTCTGTAGGATCAGGAACAATCACACGGAACTAAGAGTCCCCTGTAGGGAGTAGGCTTGGTCAAATCAGACAAATGCTAAACATTCTTCATTCCTCTTTTAAATTCCTGGGCTGTGTCTCAGAAATTGCTTAGGACCATTTGCTAACTCCGAACTTCTAATAGACTTGTGAGCCATTCTTCCTGACAATAATTATTTGAACAATTCTTGATACCAGTTATTTGAACATCTCACAAAAGCAGACCCAGCTCTCAGCAGAGAGCTATTTCTTTGTAAATGCTCAGTAAACATTACCCTTTAAAATAGAGAGGGGTAATCATCCAAACATGTAACTTGGGAGGTGTGCAGCCAAAAAAAAAATAAAAGCAGCAAAATAATTTCCTATTGTTCTTTAACAACAGGAAGATGTAATTTTTTTTAGCCTTTGAAAAGTACAGAGTACTTTAGCATTTCCTGGATCACATTTGAGGGCTTGCAGCTTTTGAAGGACTCCTTTAGTGATCTGACGAATATGCAGTGCTTTAAAGCATCATATCAAACTTTTATAACAGTATCTTCAAGATGTCTATTACATTTAAAGTTTGAAGAAGAGCTTGTCTTTCTAAAGGCTTAGCTGTCTCTTTCCAGTCTAATCAGCTGATCTATAAAAGGTATTACCTCCGCCCACAAACCACATATTTCTCGTATCTTTGGAGCATTCACAACCACCACGTCATTGCTATTACCACCATAAGAGATGCAAATAGACATGAATAACTGTTTCCAGAAAGTAATAAAAATGACCAGTTCAAGGATTTCTCTCTTTAAAGAAGAAGAGGGGGGAAAAAAAAAGACTTTTAATTCTAAAACAATATATATCTTAAGGGTAAAGATTTCCAGTAATAGGTCCCCTGCTGCTGTTACAGGATTCAAGAACTGTGAACTCCCTGAACTCTCCTGCTTTGTCCTTGTGGTACCTAACAGACTGCTGCTCTTTGTTATTTATTGATGCTTGTTATTGACAAGTATTTTACAGCCCAGGGTTTAGAGCAGGTGTGGATCAGATGCTTCATGCATCTTCTGGATTAAAGATCTGTCAGAGATGCCTACGGGTCTTGATCCTTCAGTATTCTCTTCCTTTCTGTATCAGTATAAGTAGGGTGTGACAGGGACACCTGAGCAGGGAGGAAAATTTAGAAAGACCCTCTTTGTATTTTAGAGCTTTAGAGACTCACATATTCAGAGCCCCTGTGTGAGCTTAGCTGAACCCAAAAGCCAACACTCAGTGTTGAAGGATCTTGGCAAATAGGTTTCTGTGACATTCCCTGCACATGTTCCAGCAGGGACAATAGCTCCCCACTACCTCTTGCTCTCCAGTATAATAATGAAATGCAGAGCATCTTGTGAGAGATTTATTACAGTCAGAGGCTAAATTTTGAGTTTCTTTCAATAATTTTAAGCTAGTGCACTATACAAAATGTGTAATATGATGCTAGGCCAAGCTCTGCATACATGTGGAATGTAGCCTACAGAAGTAATCTGGAATACAAGAGACTGCTAAATTAAAAAATGCTAGATATAACAAGATGAAAGAGTGAGGAAGGAGTTTCTTCCTCTAAATTCCCCTAAGTTTCTTTTTTGTTTCTTGCATTCTTCAACAGATTTTGCCTATAATGCCAGATTAATCTGATGTTAGAACAAATAACTTGTTTTGTAAAATTTTGGGTTAGCATTCAGTTAATGAAGGCAAAATTGTGGTGAACTTAACCACCACTTAGGTGGTTAAAAGTTAAGTCATAACCATTAGGATCTCAACTAGTCAAACTGAGATTTGAGGAGGTTTAATGTTGCTCTCCAATCTAAATTTAAACCTAGGCTGGATGTTACACCTTCAGGTTATCTGTCCCCAGACAGCTCCCACTGGAACTCTCCCTCTCTCAGTTCATGATGTTAAAGGAGGTTGTGGAAGTCTGGCAGATGGTTAAACATGTCTTCCCTCAGATCCTAGTCCTGCAGCAATTCAGCTGTGTTGAAAGTGGACTGTTTAACATGCCATCCAACTGGCTTTATTTTTGAAGTGATAAAATATGGCACGGTCAGATTTAACCTGATACGATGCTGCATGATTGCTTCTGATTGTTTTAAGTTATTTCAAGTCAGTTACTGATTACCATTTTGGATAACAAATATTGACACATCAGTATTCTACCCATGGCTGAACTGACATGAGCATATAAATATGATGCTAAGCAAGCTGGCAAGTACCTTTTGTTCACAGCTACTCAAATTAAAGACAGGTACTTTGGTGTGTCTTCAACCAGAAACAAACTGTGAAAATTCATTTCCCAGTGCTATTTGGGTATTTCTGTAACTCTCTATGATCACACTGCATATGCAGATACAAGTTAAAAATAAGCTTTTCAACTCTTGTTTGTTTACACAATATTAGAAGCACTTTATAAAAGTGGATGTTAATTAATGCTGTATTTTAATGGCATTCCTATGAATTTATAAATACATTCTGGAGAGACTTTCAAATATCATTTGCTTTCAAAACAATCGGGATTATCATGATCAAAATAATTCAAATATTGTTTTTTGATTTCCAGTGCCTTTACTATGAAATTGGTTGTGCTTAGATGTCTCACACATACAGAAATGATGGGGGGAGTGGGGCAGGAACATTTTTCCTACATTTTTTCAAAAGTGCTTTTCAAATAGAATCTCCATCTCCATTTCAATCTACTTATTTTCAGAGAGAGCTAGGTGTGCATTAGGTTTTCAAAGAGGTTAGCTACCCATTTGTGCTCGGGCAAAAGTTACTTGCGTCTCCAATTTCCTGTTTAAGACATCTTGCATGCACCCAGCCTTTGGTCAAACAAACTCATGCAGTCGTAGCAGTTGTACAAACTTTTCCAAGCACAGCAGCACTTACAAAGATGTTCTCCACAGGGATGTGGGTTTTGATAGCTCTACCTAAAATATTTGGAATATTTACACATCTTTAGATGAATTCCGTGAGGTTGAGGAAATTATTTGTCATGCAAACGCTGGCGTGAACTTTCCCGATTTAGCATGTTATTTTGCAGGACTGAGCAGAGCTCTCCAGTGTGAAGTGTTAAATTATGATCTGCAGAGTAACAGGACCATACGCTGCTCAGAGTAGTGAATGTGTAGGGCTGCACCATATGCTGCAGCTAAGGGAAGGGTGGAAGTGCAGCTTTATGTCCTCAGACCCAGCTTTGGGACAATCACAAGATTCCCCCAAAGCTAAATGCCTTTGTCTGATGTCTTCATGCTCTCGATTCCACTGCGAACCAAGGGCAGGTGTAATGGGGTGGTATTTTCAGGCTTTTGGAGAAAGCCCTGTAGTTGCTCATGGGAGTGAGGCAGTTAAAGTGTTTCTTGCTGATGGTAGAAACAACTTAATTTAGACTAAATAATAACCTTAAACTCACCTGAATTTTCCATTAGTGTTAGCGACATTTCTGTAATTTTTATATACTAATGATTTCTGCACTGGGCTGAAGCCAAAAAATGCCAAAATATTTTGAATTTATCTGTATTTGTGGTTATCTTCTTGTCAGAGCACATTAGAAACGTTAGTAATAATGTCTTCTCTCACATGATTTTTGTCTCCTAAACAAAGAAAATGTTCGGATAAGCAGCTGTGCCCTTGGGACCACATCTGAACAGACTGCACAACCAGACATAAGCTATGATCTAAACAATTGCTTAACTATGTAAAGTTTAGATCTTGAGCTGAGCTTGAAGTTTCCATCTCTACTAGCAACCGAAACCAAAATCCTGTACTCAGATGTCTTTGAACTACTGAAAGGTTACAGGCAGATGAGATTACAGGCTTCTTGGCTTGGACCCATCTCTCTTTTTTGGTATTCTTTTTAGGGGCTATTTTCAATGTATTTAGTCCATATCAAAGACACAGTCCCTATGTATGGCAACTTCTGATGATTCTCTTAGGTTTAAAGGATGTGTGTCCAATGTTTATTTGGCCTAGGGAAAAAAAAGAATATCTAAACTGTGCATCAAAAGCAGGGAATAGCAAACATTTCTCCTTCCACATCTATCTGAAACACAAAGAGAGTATTGTGTCCAGACAGCTACATCATTAAATGTTCTTTTGAAAGAAAGCATAGGAAATGTTTCCTTTATCATCAATCTATTAATTTCAAAAGGAGATATGGCTTTCAAATCTCCCTCTGACTCCTTAAATGGAATAGAAGTTTTGTAACAGAACTTTTTATCCAGTCCATGTAGTTGTCAAAACACAGATGGGAAGGGGACATGTCAGAAGAAGTAAATACAAAGGGTGAAGCAGCGTAGTCAAAAGTTATTACAAAATGGTATGCTCTGTGCAAAAGTGATTGCAAATGCAGAGACAATAAAACCTGAAACATGTTAAAATCCAGCACAGTTACATGTCTGAGTTTCCATTTATTATGGTTCACTATTTTAAAATGGATCCTGAGTCATAAACATGGCTGCCAGGAGGTCCACCTGGGTCCCATGAAAAAGATAATAAATACCCCTCCCCCGACTTTCTTCTGTCATATTACAGATATTGCTGTGATTGCTTTGGGGCTTTCAACCAGGGCCCTAGGAACTGTGTCCCCTGTGCTTTACTCTCTCTGTAAGTCGTGGTTATAAAACATTTTCCTCTGTGCTCTGTATCAGAAAGCATCTGCATTTTATTATATTTCATCTTCGTGCCAAGAAAGGAATATGTTTTGGAACTTCCGAGCACCGTCATATAATTTTCATTAATAAAAGGAGGAGGGAAGTACCATCATCCAGCACTTGAAATGACCTTAAAAGGGGACCCCTGTGAAACTGCACAGAACAAAAGATTCACAGATTCATACAATGGTTTGGTTTGGAAGGACCTTAAAGATCATCTAGTTCCAACCCCCCTGCCATAGCCAGGGACATCTTCCATACCTTCCAAGGCTTCATCCAACCTGGCCTTAAACACCTTCAGGCAGAGGGCATCCATGACCTCCCTGTACAACCTTTTCCAGAGTCTCACCACCCTCACTGTAAAGAATTTCTTCCTAATACCCAGTTTAAATTGTCGCCTTCCAGTATCTGAAGGGGGCCTACAGGAAGGCTGGGGAAGGACTTCTCAGGATCTCAGGTAGTGATAGGACTAGGGGGAATGGAATGAAGCTGGAGGTGGGGAGATTCAGGCTGGATGTGAGGAGGAGGTTCTTCACCATGAGAGTGGTGAAACCCTGGAATGGGTTGTCCAGGGAGGTGGTCGAGGCCCCGTCCCTGGGGGTGTTTAAGAGCAGGCTGGATGAGGCTCTGTCCAGCCTGATCTAGTGTGGGGTGTCCCTGCCCATGGCAGGGGGGTTGGAACTAGATGATCCTTGTGGTCCCTTCCAACCCTGAATGAAACTATGAAACTATGAAACTATGAAATCTACCCTTCCTAAGCTTAAAGCCATTGCCCCTCATCCTATCACTACAAGGTCTTGTAAAAAGTCTCTTCCCAGCTTTCTTGTAGCCCCATTAAGATACTGCAAAGCTGCTTTAATGTCTTCCTAGAGCCTTTTTTTATTCCAGACTGAACAACCCCAACTCTCTCAGCTTGTCCCCGTAGGGGAGGTGCTTCAGCCCTCTGATCATCTTCATTCCCTCCTCTGAGTAGCTCCAGCAGTTCAATAAGCCTCTTATGTTGGGGTCACCAGAACTGGATGGAATACCCTGGGGGAGTCTGGACTAGTAGGGCTCAGTTGTCTGTGGTGGACATTCCTGGATATTATGCCAATAATGAGCAATTAGTGCCAACAGTTTGGTATTTAAGAATGTAAGAAAAATTAATTCTTTACTGTTTACTTACAGAATGGCTCTCTGCTTTTAAAAACCTTGCAGGAGAAAGCAAAACCTTTACAGTATGTCTTATTATCATTTCTTTCTAGAATAATCTGTGCCAGAGTTTGCCACCATCAGCAAAGAGAAGACTGAACTGGCCCTTCTATTTTGGTTTGATTTGGTTTGGTTTTTTGGCAGAAAGAAGCTGTAATGTTGCTGCCACAAACCCAAGGACTTCCCTAGTCTTTCATGGATTGTTGACAACACCTTGCCACCTTGCTCTCTCCTCATCTCACCCTTCCATTTGGTTTTATTGGTAGTATAAACTATATCAGCATGTGCTGGCAAGTACCTGGTACCCTGCATGGAGCAGATGCTCTATCAAGTTAGAGCTTGATGTTGTTCAAAAGGGCTGTTTATGATGCCGAAGAGTGAGCTCAGCCCAACTAGTCCCTCCTTGCCTTGTTTTCCAGTGACATTTGTTTTATCTACCTCAGTTTCCCAATGTGTAAAATGAAAATAGATTCTTGGTCTTCATGAGATCATAATGAGGGCAAAAAGGTCAACTAGAGCTCTAAGCTAAGAAGTGCTTGGCAAGTGCAAGTTATTTTTCCAGCATGGACTTCCCTGCAAAGTTATGTAGCTAATATGTTAGCTTGGGTGGGATTTTTTTGTTGTTTCAGTTTGTTGGGATTTTTTTTTGCCTGGCTTTAAATTGTTATCTTGAAAATGCACAATAGCAAATTTTTACAACCTTTAACCAATCAGGATCAGCCCTCCCAGATAATGTAAATACAATTAGTTGATTTAAAGCACATTTCATGTTATGCTTATCTGCTAAGTGTTTCGGTGATGGCGTTCATACAGAATGAGTCACTCATACATATTCCTCAAGGAAGAGCCAAAAGATGGAAGGAAAATACAGCCTGAGGAAAAAGTCTATAAAGATTTCTCGCTTTTCTAATCCCTTCTCTCTAATGTTTCTTTGTAAATTTGTCAGATGGGAATGAAATTGCCTCATAACTCTCCAGACGTGAAGAGCATCACTGCACAAAATTACGTACTTGTCAAAGCAAGGGGGAATTTATGTTGGTGTTCCTGAGATGTGATTTTATTCAGTCTATTTCCTTTGTGCACATCATAGCAACTAGAAAGACAAAAACAACTAGTTTATGTATATCTTCTTCCCCACCACCACCCCCCTCCCCCCTTTTTTTCACCTCTGGTGAATTTTTTAGCTCTATTTTTCCCTTTTGTTTTCTTATCACCCGCCCTCCCTCCTTTTATCTACTGCTTATTGCTAGTGACAGTAAACTTCCATCCAACAACGCTGCAATGAGAGCAGCTATGATTCTACCAGCACCAGGCAGTTCAGACAAGCGCTATGATAATTTCCCTGTGGAGCACAGGGAGAGGTGTGGCTTTTCTCCTGGTTAGGAAAGGTGCTGGTTTAGAAACCTGCAACATTTCTTAACATGCAAGCAAATACCCTGCATTATATTTTAGTATTTGAATTTAATCTTTGTGTGTTTTCACTGCAAATCTGCAGTTAACCATTAGGGTTAAACTTACTGAAAACTTCTGCCATGAACACCAAAGGCCAAATTCTTTGTGCTGTTTTGAATAGAAAAGTTCTCAGTCTTTGTGCACTATGGTGGGGTTTTCCCCTTTGATTTAAAGCTCTGTTATTAAGTCTAAAGCATTGGGTATATAAACTCCTGTGAATTTCAGCTACTCCTGGCTATGACCTTCTCAAGATATTTTTTTTTTAATTCAGGTATTTAATCCTACTATCTGTGTCACTACAAAACACCTAAGATGGTTTTGAAACCAATAGTAATGGGGAAAAACTTTACCAAAAACAAAAGCCAGCAAAGCATCTTGGTGAAGCATCTGTTAACTTCCTCTAAGCAATCAGGATGACTTATCACACTTAACAGGGCCTTTTAGGTACCCTCTCAATGCACAGGCTGAGAAGAGACATAGCTCTATCTACTTCATCTCTCCTATGTACAATCTGAGACTTCCCCCCTCCTGCATGCACCTATTTCCATCACCTAGCAAAGGAGGTCAAGATGCCTAACTTAGCCTGGGCATCTAGCAAGTGAGATAGACATGAATGCAGGTGTCCAGACAGCTTGGTTTATTTCACTCCAGGTCATTCCCCTGATAGATCAGATGCCCCTCTCGACGTATTTTAGGAATAGTCAAGCTCTGGTTGCACCTTACTTAAATAACAAATATAGTTTGGCTCTTACAATCTGGCCACATATGAAGGTTTGTATAACTGAAGATGAACCTGAGTTAATGCCTCCTCCTTCATTCCCCACACACATACACACACTTTGGAAATTGGTGTTCACCTGCCTATGGACATTTAAAACCATCCTTATTCTGAGAGTAAACTTTGGTTTGCCTGCACAGGTCATGTCATGTATTTACAAGTAAAAGGTATATTCTCAAAACTGTCAATGTGGTGATACAAGAGCAGGTGATATGCTGAGGATGTCATGATTTTTGCAAGGCAATGTTAGAAGATAAATTATTTAACTGGATGTTTTCTCAGAGATGGACTGTGAGGTTATTCATTATCTATCAAAACAGACTCCTAATGTACGCTTCTAAGTGCTGCTACGTTATAAAATAGCATAGGTACTAAAGTCCAACTTGGCTCTCTCCCTGCTAAGAAAGTATATGTAAAAATATATTTGAACTAGTTCTCAAACTGGTCTTCAGCTGCAAAAACCTCCTTATGGAGCCCATCACAAGTTCCTACAGGAAATGCACCTAGAAGGTTATGGATAAGGCAAAGGCTGTGCAACTCTCATAATCAAACATCCTGTCTCTTTTTACGTTAGTATGTTCTACCGCTTTCTGTATGACCTTCCAAATGTTATCCTTATGCAGTCAAAACCAATCTCTTATTCCATACAATCTCCAAAAATAAATGCATGTTGTACTATACAGAGCAATAAAAGGAAAGGTAGTGTCTGCCCCCTTTGTCACCACCACTAAGAAACACATTGAGGCTGGTACCAGCAGCAAAATAATTCATGGCTGAGAGCAGACAACCATGGTCTGTATACCAGGACAGAGAAGCTTTATGCTACCTGTTGGACCAGAAGACGAGTGTATTGCTTTTGCCTTCTTCATGGTCTGGTCCTGTAAGTGTCTGTGTGTGAAACAGTCCTCAAATTCAATGAGCCCTTAATGCTGTTGGTTAATATTAGATATCTATCGGTATTTTATCTTAGTGAGGGTGCAAAACACCAACTTAGAACAATGAAGAAGAGTTTCTGGAGTCATTCCAATGACTTCTTAAAGCAATTTTCCCTGCAGCATCTGAGGTACAAAACAGTCACGGTATTGCTGGAGCCAGGAGGCCAGTCTTAGCAGCCTTGATCAGGGGCCTGGAGATCCCTGCAAAAAGCAGCAAAGTAAATGCCAAGCCACATACTGTAAAGTAACAAGAAGAATTTTTATTATTGCTTTTTTTCCCTTTTGTATTTTCTTTACCATTTTGATCAGATGTACATTGTTTATAACCCCTAGTTTACTGGCCCCAAATATCATTACTACATCTGCACTATGATATATGTTTGGTTGTTACCCTTTTAATGGATAAAAAAAAGATTTAAGTACTTCATTCTGTTGCATTTTGACAGCTGTTAGCCATCATTTTTCCATTCACCTGCATTTAGCAATCCCATAAAGGGAGGCAATCTTAGAACTAACAAGAGCTGGGCACTGCAAGGTGATAATTCTGTATCACTTTGGCCTATAAATACCTGACAGGCTTTGCGCTGAGTCAGCAGTCTGTAACAAAGTGGCAGCCATGCCCTTTTATCTGTGTGAGTGTTTCACAGCAATTGGACTATCAGCCCCTGCAGTGAAAATCCATAGTATCGATCAGGCTATTTCTCCACTGTAATTCTTTTGTAGGAAATCCCTGATGACAAATTTTATCTGCACCACTTTTTGATCGCTGGTTTGATGTAAGCGATCTCCAAGGGCAGAGTTAAGCTCCTGGCCGTTCCACATTATCAAGCACTAGCTTTATTTACTGAAACTACACTTGTGGTCACCAACGAAAATAAAAAAAGAGAGAGAGAGAAAGGGAGGAGGCAGAGGAGGCTGAAAATTAAGAGCAAAATAATATTTCAAAATGCAGGAGCAAAGGGGAAAAAACAGTTGCATCAGCTGCTTGATGCTTAAGTGTGAGTTATAAAAGCATGTACTGCATTTATAAACACATAAATAGTAGAAATATGCTTTGATAAAAATGTCTACATGATATAGGACTGCATCTTGAAAGTGAAGTGGTTTTGGACCTGATCCTGCAAGCCATGAATGATCCCACGGGTCCTCTGCTTGGAAAGGACTCTGCACATCAGTAAGCAGAAAGGATTTGATTTCATTCTATTTTCAAACTGATAAATATGCCTTCAGAGCTGCTTCACTTATAGCTATTGCAGTGTGTCTCAGGCTACACAAGGGCTTGCTGCTGTGATAAGACTTGAGGTTTTCTCTGTAGTCTTGAGGGGTGTGGTGCTGTGGTTTGCTCAGACGTGTTCAGGAGACCAGATGCTCATGAAAAGCTTATATCTACAAACCTCTGGTTTAAATCTATCCATAGTAGAAACTTGTATTAGTGATAATACCCTGTGTATTACTTTTGGCTCTTTGGTCTACAAATTCAACTTGAAAATCCTCCAAAAGGAAGTTCACAAATTTCCAGTCTAACCCAAGCTGAGTAAGATCAAGAAGCATCAGAAACTGCAGAATACAGACTTGCTGTTAAAGTGAATTCAGTATTTATTCCACTTTTGGTTTCAGTATAGGCTATTGCCTTAACAGAGCTATTACATATTACCCCTTGGACACCCTATGTTTCTAATTTTTCAGTTCCTGATGAATTAACCCTTCACTCCCGAACCCTTAGGGAAGCTTTCTCACTGACAGCTGTTGCTGCAGTAGGTTGGTGTTACCCAGTACAGTACAACTTTGAAGAGATGTTTTCTTTTTACCTAAGTAATTCAGCATGAAGCAGTGAAATGATGCCTTATGTTTATATTTAAAGCCCTGAGTCATTGACATATTCCAAACATGGCATATACTGTACAGAATTACTTAGGAAAAAAGTCTACTTCTGGTTTTGGGGGGGGGGTTCACCCAAAATATGTTAAGCACAAAACTAAAAGTAGCTTGCATAGCAATGAGTTCTCCATCAAGAAAATATCTGTTTGTGTAGTTGGATTCCTGCGTGCAACTATGTCACTTTGCTAAAATCCAGCTGCCTAGTAAATATGCATCTTTGGATATATGTTTACTGAGCAACATATATTGCATTAGGCATGGAGCCAGTCCAATTACATGACTACACCTTTGAAAAATTGTCTGATTAGTACTGAGAGGAATAATTGTATGTGAAAGGAATAGTAAACGTTAAACACTAGAATGGATTTACAGCAGGTGTGAAATACTTTGTCCATTCAGAATTCTATCCCAAAGAAAGCACTTCAATCATTTCTTTCAGCAATAACTGAGATTACATAAACGAATACCAATTAAGCATTGAGAGTAATTGGGATTATTTGGAAGAAACTGCTTCAGATTTTTCATAAGGTTGAGCACATTTAAATTCAAAATAAATGTGAAGTTTAACTAAGTCTGATTCATAAAAGTAGAATCATAAAACCTAGAGACAGCAAGACTTTCAGGGGGAGCTGAATGAATTTCAAAATCAATGAAATCCTTTATTTAAGTTGTGCAGAATACATATCTCTGTCCAGAATTTTTGTCATAACCTAGTGAACAAAATTCAAAGCAGGTAGTTTTGCCCAGAGTCTGTTGTTATTACTGATCTATCATAAACGCCAAATACATTGCACAATACTTTTTTCTCTAAATTATCATAGGGTAATGATTCATCCTTTTCTAGACCCATGAATGCAGTTTTGCCCTGTGCTTAAAAGGTTACCATGTCTGTGACTGGACTGACCATTGCAAGATCTAAGTCATTAATTACTGGTTTACATTCCAACCTTGGTTTATACCAAGGCATTTCAAGTGTTGTTGTCTCCTTTAACAAAGAGAAGAGAAAGCCTCTCAGGCAGTGCCTATCCCACATTAGGGCCTTACAGGCTCATGCCACCTTTGAGGTGCCAAACCCAGGTTTTAAAAAACCTGTGACATGGACTGTTTATAAATTATTTGCATTTATTTGATATTTTCTCTTTACATTTATTCCTGAAGAAAAGTACTAAACTGACATCAGTAGAAACTCCTTTTTTTTTGTATGTGCAGTAGAGACAGGTGTTCACTTGATGCTACATTAAGACCACCAACCCATGTCACTTAACTACTGAACAGCCATCAAGTAATAATGACTTCCAATTACTAGTAAGCTGAGACAGAGTTGAACCAGTGACCTTGAAATACTCTGTATCCCATTAGCAGTTCCCTAAGCCACCCAGCCCCGTGGTGTTTGATTGTTCTGAATACAACAAAAAAAGCTTCCCTTCATTTTTCTTTATTTCATTTTTTTTTAACTGCTTAAAATTAGGGGTGGATAGCTATCGAAATACTCAATTTACAGTTTCTCTGTATCTCTAATACCACATCTAGAAGAACAGCTTTCATTTTCACTGAGAATACCTCCTGCTGAAATGAAATTCTCTTTTCTCAGTCCTTGATGCCTTGTCTGTCACTGATGTATTTTGCACACCTAGATCTCAAGAAGCAGTAAAAGCTGCCACACTTTTCCCTTACATTACATTACAGTGTGGTCTCAATCAGTGATGATGCACCCCACCGTATTCTCTCCACTATGGAAGCATGTTAAGAGCTGACCAGATAATAAGAAATGAACTATTAGATGTTAATTTCTGTTTGTGGAATATCTCTCATTAAATTTCCTTTAATAACAAAAAAAAAATCCACTTCTTTAATCTGCTCTCAGAAACAGTTACTCAAATATTTGATCTTTTCACCAGGGCAAACACCATGCTGGTCTGTTACACACCCGTACCGATGCTGGCACCCCACCAGTGCTTGCAGGGAGGGAGAGAGGAGTGGGCTTGCCTGCTGTGGTGTCTCAGCCTGTTTCTCTCTTCAAATAGGTGGCTTGCTAATGGTAGAAGCAAGGACAGCAATACCTTTGAACTTATGTATTCAAAAATAAACACTTTCTGTAGCATCCACCAAGCTGCAAGGATTTGCCAGTTCATTTGCACTTTTGCAGTCTAAACCAGGTTCAGCTGCAGCACTTTGGTGCACCTTTGTGACACATCCTGTGAAGAAAAGGTGTCAGTTCATTATGGTTTGTAACCCACCACCTGCCTGTCTCATATCCACATTGAGAGATCCAGTAATACTGCTGGAAAATTTCATCCCACTTTCTTCTCAAAATTTTTGGTGCTTTGGGGCAAATGCAGTGTTTTCATTAACATTTAAGATAAATCTGGAAAGAGCACAAACATTAATGCAGATTATAGGCCAGAAATGCTAAGCAGTAACAGCTTCCTTTGATCTGCTTGATATGTCAGTTGTAAATACTTTTGCAGTCCTGAAAATCAGCACTGTGTAGTTCTTGTCCAGAACAAGGGGGAATTTAGCCATGAAAATCCTGTTTTGCTGAGCACACACATCCTACAGCCTCTTCCCAAACCCCATGGTTTGGGTCTAACTCTGAGCTGATACAGAACAACCTCCATTTTGACAGGGTTGAATAGACCCACACTCACCTCACAGACAGGCATGATGCTGGTCTCTGGTAAGCAGGTCCCTCTTGGTGGGACTCATTTCAGGAGGTTTGCAGCTCATACTACTATGTTCTCCTTTAGAAAATGTACTGCAGCTTGTGCCCTCTTTTAAAATGTAGGACAAGGCATCAAGATCTCCACTTTTTTACACAGTAACTCCTCCTTAGAGGACTTGCCTGACAATCAGCAGACCTGAGCTGAGCACTTCTGATACGAAGAACTGAAATGCACCAGGTGTGCCTGTAGAAGTATGTCCTTCCACCTCAAACTTTCATTATTTTGTCTAGAGAAAGAAGGTTTCCTGTTTTCCTGATGAAGTTGTGTTACTGTGCAGGAAAAAAAAAAGACAAAGAAAAAAACAGCAAACACCAACTTGTGATTTACACTGCCAGAAAAAGACTTACTAGGGACTTCCCAGACAGGGCACACAGCTTGGAAAAGGACCTTCTGTGGGGTTTGGGTGACTCCTTCACAAACTATGTTTTATCTGATGGCCCTCTACTGTGAAATGTGGAACCATTCTTTGGCAGTAATCATCAGGGTGAAAAGGAAGGCACATGCTTTCTTTTTTCAAAACCTTCCATCTCCATTTCCCCAATTTTCAGTCAAGTGACACTCAAGATGAAAATTGCCTTTTCTTTCTAAGTCAGTTACTGTAACTGGCCATAATGGCACTTTCCAATAATAAGGAATTAAACTGAATCCCCATCTGTACCTGAGTGTTCCCACTCTGTATTCTGGAAGAACTTCAGCCCTTCTCTCCTATACCAAAATAAATCAGGAGATAATTTTGGATGGTGGAACCTGCCAGGCAGAAAGTGGTAAAAGACAAGAATATTATTCTTAAGGGCAGGATTTAAGTCTCATCCATACCTCTGCTGTTTTGTCAATGGGACAGCCTGAGCTTCTGCTCTTCCATTGTACTGGTTTTGGTTCCATTCTCAGGGGTCTTGTTGACCCCATGTAATTTATAGTATGTTTAAGTGCATAACCAACGTGTGATTTTACTAGAATAGTCTCAATTTAGGCTTATACCAGAGAAAACTGTTTCTTTAAGCACAAGGGTAGGTAGCTGGGACAAAACAAAACTGTAGTAAATGTATCTTCCAATTACATTACATTGGTGAGGTTTTTTTTTCCTTTAACACACTGATGATGTCTTCCACCATCAAACAAAAAATTGTCCAATGTCAAATTACTGAAGTGTCCCAGCTGCCAGAAATTCCACTTCCCATCTCCAAGTGTTTTTCTTTACCACAAAATAACAAGCAAGTCCCATGTGTTTGTGTCATCTCTGAAAGTACTGTCTGTAAAAGTCATGTCATAACCTCAATCAATCACTCAACATTGGCCAACGCTTTGGTAGATGATCCAGAAATACTACTTACCACAATTATACTTCAGGAAATAACGTATTGCAGGCTGACAGCAGTAGCAAAATATTTTATGAGGAGGTCAGATAACCCAGAGTTACCCAAGTAGTTCCTTTCTGTAGCTTCTGAGGCTGCATCTATTTACACACCCCTAAGTGTATGCCACAAAGTGCCACATGGAAACCAAGTGTCAGGAAGAGAACTTAAAGCTATTTAGTGCCATGTATGCACATGATTCCTAATGGTGATGAAATTTCAGTATTGTTTACCTTTTCCAAAGCAGCACTGGACCTCCCAGAAGAGCTATACAGACAGGAGAAGGGATGCGGTACTGCAGAGAGTGACAGAAGCAGGGTAAACCCATGCAGCATTGAAGTGGGGTGCTGCCAAGCACCATAAATAGGACAGCATTTCACAGCAGGGCCTGAATTCTTTGTGTTGCCAAGCTAAAAGGCAGAAGTGGCCCTTGGTTAGTCTTGGGCCCCACTGAGAGCCTCCAGGCACTCAGCAATGGGATTAGAGGGAGAGTGCTCAAGAGCAGAAACCTGCAGCTGCTGATCAGAATAACTTCACTGGAGCTGTTTTCCTAGAAAATCTATTTTAGAGAGGACTTCAGTATGGATCACTTAAACCTGGGAATCAAATTACTTGCACAGTAATTATTAATCTAAACTAGCTACTAATTATTATTTTTTTAGAACTAAATTCCTGCATGCAGGCAAGTGTTTATTAATTTATTTAACTTGTTCAGGAATATGCACATTAAATTTTCTGGATGTGAATGTAGTTCACTAATCAAACTGTTATGGAATAACAAAATGCCTCTGACCATTTAGGCCCTTGCAGAACATGCTATGCAGATCCTAACCCTCTGGTTTCTTACAGTGGATATTCAAAATTTATGGATCTGTCAGTCAAGATATAATAAAATGCAGAAACATGCTTGTAAAAAGAAATGTGATATTTACAGTTCAGCCATGTAATATCTTCTACTTAAACATCTCCCTTGAGGATAAGTTGATGTTATTGGAAGCCTAGTTCTCTTACACATGCTCCATTTTCCTCTTTTCAAGTTCTCTTCTTCCTTTTTTTGTTATTTTCTCCTTTTTTTTAATATCTTAGCTCTCCTTTGGAAAGTGCTCTTGATTTGCAATATAATGCTTAAGAGCAGTTTAGAATAAGCATGTTTAAGATCACTGGGGATTTAGACTTCAGTTATCTATGCCAGAGCCAGAATTCATGGATGTTCACTATCACTAAATCAGCAGAAGTCAAGTCAGAATTGGGGCCTTTCAGTGGAGTTTTTCTGCTGGATTAAGTCAGTTGGTAGTGTTCTGGTTCTGCTTGCTGGCAAACTTTGGGAATCTGAGATCTAATGCTAACAGATAAGTGGCTTAAAGGAGAGGACAAGTAGTGTATCCAAACTAGAATACAGCTCTGCATTTCAAATGCTCCTAACTTGTCTCTGTTATTCTAGTATACTGTATGTACAGGAGCCATGAGGTCTCTGGTGTTACATCTGTCTATATACATCTTTATCTGTATATGCACATTGTATTCCAAATGCTGCAATGCTGAAAGAATGCCAGCTTGAGGTCTTAAAGGAAGCAACAGTGTGTGTTTTGTAATACTCAGTCAAACTAAATGTCATTTGATGGTGCCTGATGGTGAAAGAACAGAGAATACACCCTGCTACATGCTGTAACTTCAGGTCTCCTTGCTTTTATCACTTTACTTGCTTTTACAAAGTGTGCAGTAGAAAAAAACTCTCTTGTGAATGTAAGTCTAGCTTTCACTGCAAGGGTTATTAAATGTGGAGAAGCAGTATGGGCCCCTCTGTGGCACACAGAAGGTGTTGCCTATGTAGTCAGCCAGCTGGGGAAGAGAAGGGACTGCCTCCTCACCATCAAACTAGTTTCCATAACAATTTATATAATGGTTTGGGGAAATCCCTGTGATGGGCCAAAGAAGACGCAGTGGATCCACTCTGTCTCATAGCTCTGCTACTCAGTGCAATAAATCTGGAGGAGATGTAACTGTTCCTCCAGCATCCATAGAGGTCTACATCGCATGCCAGATTTGTTTCATGAATTTCTCTCTTCTCATTGCCTTAAGCACAATTACAAATACATTATGCAGTGTGAATTTTCACCCTTTTTTAGCATTCAGCAGTGCTATGAAGCACCATCCTTTCCCCTTAGTGTACTGGGTTGAAATTAGTGCATTCCCCAAATACCCTGCTGCCTGTGCCATCCCACTGTGACCCAGAGAAAGGATGCTACAACCAAATGCTTCCCCTGATGGGATTTAGTCAATCACATCCACAATATCTTCTGACCTCAGCTTTCACAGAGGTCAGGAATCCAAGTCTGCTGCTGCTCCCAGGTCACTGCACAATGAGCTGCTGCCAGGCTCCGAGTGATAATAAGCTCTTGATTTTCAACTGGGGGAACAGTATGGTGTACAAAACAAAACAAAGTCAGATCTATTTATCCATTGGAACGAGCATACGCTTCTCCCTCCTCCTGGAGGGACATTGGCTGCTCATTAGGTTGCATCCTTTTAAAGTGTATTTTTGGCAGAAAGGCCTTGCACCGCAGCGGGCGTTGCGCTCCATTTGAACGCGGTGCAGAGCACGCCGTGGTGCATCCCCATCTCCTGCCTGCAACAGGACTTGACAGACATTTAGAAAAAGTTGGGGCTTGTATTGAGAGGCAGCGATCAGTTCTGACAGCGTCCTGCTCAGCTCAATATTATCTCTGAACTGCCTGGAACCAAACGCCAGCATGCAGCACATTTCTTCCCAAAGTTCAAGAGGGTAGATGTAAACACAGGCCGTAAAAGACCTGCATGTCTTGAGCTTGTAGGGGTCGTAATTCTTTCCAGCAAAGTTACCTTTCCTGTTTCTATGAATTACTCTTACATCCTTGTAAGAGATACGGTTTGAGGTATTTATGGTGCATTCAATTCTGCTATCATTGATTTACTGGACTAAACCTGCTCCAGGATATGATGTAAAGCCCCTAATTCCAAAAAACTCTTACATCTCAGCGAGAACAGCATTTTCTGCCCTGTTGCCCTCAAGCAGATGACCAACGGAGATAAACAGAGGGCACTCCACTCTCAGTTGCAATGTGCTTGGTGATGTGAAGGAATCAATCAGACAAAAGCAGATTATTAGAGTGTCTGAGAGAGATCAAACATTGCTGGCATCTTCACCCACACACGGTTGATTTACAGGCAAGCTGATAAAGTGCTGCAGCTCACTGTCAGAAGTACATGACAGCTCCTCTAGCTCTATGGATAAATTATTGCTGAAGCCCATGATAACATTTCTCCACCTAGCAACCAAACATAACAGGATGTGGCTTTTAGTACTTGGAGCCAGAATGATACAAAGAGAAAACACAGAAACTCTTCAAGCAGTGAGGTAGCACACTAAGAAGGAAAGGCATGAATAGATTTTCACACACACACACGCACACACACTCACATCATGTGTATATCAGCTCAGCTGGCATAAAATTGACTTTCTGTTAGAGCCATGCTTGTGAAAGCACACATGCCAAAATGCACATAATTGGTGCAGGCAATAACTGCAGTAGCAGGATGGCAGCAATGGTAATCATCCATGAGTGCAAACTGCAACTCAGGGCTACAGGAAGAGTCCTTGGGGCGGGGGGGGGGGGGGGGGGGGGGGTGTACAGCTCACCTATATACTCAGGGCTACACTGCAGGAGTGGCAAGGAACATACTCAGAAAACATTAGGTGGTTCCTTCTGCTTGGAAAAATGCCAGTGATATGAATCCACCAAATGAGACAGACTTTAAATAGCTCTATCTTAAAAAGGCAAATCAAAATAATCCAATTATTTGGAAGACAGTGCTAAAGAAAGGTGCAGTTCAGATATTCTTTTTATTTTTATCCAATGTCTTATAAAATAATAAGTAATATAATCTGCTAAATATTGCATCATGGCTATCAGACATTGGGACTGCTCTCAAAAATTAAGTTGGGTTAATTAGAGCATGTACTATGTGCCTATAAAAGACTAAATCAGGCTCTGTCTCAGGAGCCAGACATGAGTGCTTTTCAAAAACTGGGAATGTGACCCTGACAACTTAAAATCTAAAGTATGCTGAAAGTACTCACAGGTTAGAGGTTCTCCTGCCTCACATGCCTTTAACAAATGTTCTTGCTTTGAAATACACTTCTACAGTTGAAAATTATTTCTCCTTCTCTCTGTTGCTCTATCAGAAGTCAATCCACAGAAGAGTTAGGGAAATTAATAAGGAAATAGCTGTTAGGAAAGAAATGATGGAACCTGTTTACGTGCAGTGTTCTGCCAAATGAACAACCACAACATGTGATTTGGTTTTATTTTTTCTTTCTCCCTGTGGCTTTTCCAGGTACAAGGATTCAGAAAAGATGAGAGGTAAGTGAGACATTCAAAGATGTAAAAAATGTAAGCTGCTGATGTCCCTTAAGTAATTCTTCATAGTATTTGTTAGTTTGTTGTATTAAGGACTTGGTATTGTTTATATTAAGGTCTCCGTACTGGTCTGCATTTGTACATTTCAATAGCAGTTCTTTAGTCACTGCTGTGATTGAATGTAGTCCCAGCAAGCAAGCTCACAAGTTGGCTTAATTAACCATTTGCACTTGTGAATACCTGCACAACTGCTTTATCTGCATGCACCTGTATGAAAGCATGGACCTGACTAGAATGTTTTGCTTATTAATTAGCATGTTCCTGGCTGGATTGCTTGAAGCACATCTTTCTGCTTACCGGAAGTTGAGTGTAAGGATAGAACCTGTGACTGCTCATCATATTTTAAAATTTCCATCTAATTTTACCATACACTATGCAGACTTACAGACATATTAGAGGTTGGTTTCTCTTGGACCTCATGGGGAGGATTTAGCAGTGCAACTCTTGTAAAAGCCAACAGAAATTGTATGGCTTAATCCTTGCGTGCTGCATTGAAAAATTACCCATAAATATTTCACCATTATGTTTTATTATTACAGTCAAATTTGTTTTATGTACTTATTATTTAAGGGATAATAGGGCAGGTGTCCCATTTTATGAGGCAATAATCTGGTTCGTGTTGGCTCCATAGTTTATCCCTACCAGTGAGCTGCATTATCACCAAGGGACATGGGGAGCTTGTCTTATTACAGTAATAATAATAATAATACCTTGTATTTCTATAGCACCTTTACTCCAGAATGATCCTAAAGCATTTTACAAATCTTATTTGATTTTTGACAGCTGGGGTTATCTCAAGGATTATTTCAACAGTGCCTGTTCTGGAGTCACAACAGACACCAGACTACAGACTGTCCTCTCTTGAATCTCTGCAAACGTTTTCTGTTTATAGATCTCTTACTGGATAGTTGGCTGCATATGTGCAGGGGGTGAGGTTCCAGATAATGATGGATATCCTTGGCTGTAGGACCATGGATTCACACACTTTGGAAGGGGAACTTGATGGCCTTTATTTTAAATGTCTTGTAAACGTCTCTTAGTAAGGTACTTCAGAAACAGCTCTCTGAGGAGGGGCTGTGAGAGCAGGACTGCAGGCATGCAGAGAAAGCCCTCACATTTATTGGAAAGTTTGCTTGAAACCAGATCAAAGGGGTGTGATTCCCACCCCTTCATTAGGTAATGTATTGGTATTAGCTATATTCAAATGTACATTGTATACTAGCTTTATTCAAGTGTGCATTGTGTATTAGCTATATTCAAGGGTACATGGTGCATTAGCTATTTTCAGGCTTGGCCCAGGCTACTCTTCATTTCCCTGAATGCCAGTGATTCTGTATAAAGCTGAAGTTGTCTTACAGCCATATGTGTCAATATGTGCCCATTCCCAGCTCCCTTTTACAAGGCTGTGCCACGTGGATTCTTGGTTAAGTCTGAATAATGTCATCTAATATATATACCTTGTGTGCCTGGCCCTTCAGCATGTGCCACAGTGACAAACTATTGCATCACTCAGTATTTTCAAGCCTCTAGATGACTTCAGAGCTTGTGATTTCACCATTTCCTCCCAGTTTATAGCCTACCCAACAGAAAAGATTTGCCAACTTAGGCTTGCACTTCCTTCAAAGTATAAACAGGATTTACCTCCCAATACTGTGGAGTTGTTGCTTTTTCTGCTGCTTCTCTTTTGTGGTTTATTTTTTGCTTCCTTTTGTTCTCTTTTTTCAGCTGTGAATCCAGAAAGGCAAAAATCTTGTATGTTTTCCTGTAATATGAGTACCTAATGATTTCCAGTAATAGAATTGGTTTATTTTTACTTGAAAGATGAAGCCAGCTCTGATGAAGTTATATATTCTTTGATTAAATAAGATGTACAAGGCTGCGCCTGCTCTCTTAACATCCTGCAGTCGCAAGGGCATTAGCTACTCAGAGGTGGTGTTCCTCGTTCCTCCTTTAGCCAAAATCCCAGGCTGACCTAAAAAAAACGTTCCCAACTAATGCCTCACTGAAATTCCCAGATTTCCACAGTGAGTTAGAATTTTACAATTTGAATTTTCCCCATTGGGCGGGGGGGGGAAGTTTGACAAATCTTCCCAGAATTTTGCTTACTTGCATCTTGCATGATTCAGCATCCTCAGAATACACTATTCTACTGAGTGCTGGAAGAGAAAAGGATCCACAGAGAATTAGTTGACCAACCAGATTTACAAAATGTTAGCACATAACTGCGCCAGCAGTTGCTTGAAAGGATTTTTATTAGCACCTACCTGTGTTTTTGACTACCTAAACACCTCCAAATGTTTCTTTTCATTTCACTTCAGCATTGTGGCTAAGGGATAATGCTTTCATTAGATCTATCATCCATTCAAAAAATATAGCTCTGTGCGACATTTACATCAGTAAAACAAATCATACTGTGCCTCAACTTTCCCCCATTAGTAACTGAATGGATGTCTTGCCTCACCCAGGCAACAGGATATGTCAAAAGTTCATTGGATTTATGGATAACAAATCACTAGCTATCTTTCAAGCATTGTACAAATTATCAAACATTATTTTATGTCATCGAGTAGAGCTGACTGGGCCATGATTCAGGCATGTGTTGAAGCACCTTGTTGCCTTCAGCATCTAAATATCTAAAAGGAGAATTTAGAATAAGAAAAAGCGACATGTTTTCCTTCTCCCCTGGACCAATGTGCAGATTAATTGCTCATTCACACCTCAGGAAGCAGCAAAGTTTATCCAGGAGTTCAGCAGTTCAGCACCTAGCATTTTGAGTATCTGGATCTACCGGTCCCCTTCTCAATTGTTTCTTGGTTTTGACTTCTTTGCCTATTACAATATTTCAAGTTTCCATAACTTCCTGAAAGTTGATATTGCAAGGGGGAAAAAAAAAAAGAGGGAAAAAAAAGGGGGAAAAAATATACCTCATTATATTCAAATGTTAACTTTTCTAATGTTTCCTAATGACACCACTATAAACTAAACATTGGAATGAAAAGATCTATGACAAAAGTGGAGCCTAGAGACATTTAATGTGTATGTGTTTCTGGGGTAGCTCAGGATTTGTTTGGGGAATGTATAGAAAATTACAGAAAATTGGTTCAATTACTCCCTCAATTACAATGTGTAAAGTCATTGTACCCTGCAACTGATAGCAGAATTGAGACCAAACTGTGTATAGTGAGGAATATGATGTAGCTTTTATGCTGATTTCCTATTTCTACTCATGTAACCATGTTCTACGTTAGTGTCTGCTATTGATATGAGACAGTTATCCTTTGTTATCTGATAGGTTTTTTAATAACAACCTGGGTATAGCCTGGAGGGCATGTCTCATGAACACCCCCTATTACAATGTTTTATTGAAGGTCCCATTCCTAAAGGAAACAAGAGTGTGTTTTTTCATGCCACGTCCAAGTCCAGGTGTTTAAACTCCATTGAAACCACTATTGCCCAGAAGAAAAAAGAAAAAGAAAAAGAGAGAATGATTAAAGCAACTGACCTGTCTCCTCAGAAAACAGCTGGAGTGCAGGCAGTGATGTACAAGTCCTTCTTGCACAACCTTCTCCCCATTGATGAGATCCTGTCACCTCCTTGGCTGGAGCAGCCACCTCCAAGTGAGCCAGGTTTTTCAGTCTGTGTAGAAACCATTCCAATCCAGTGCCAAAGAAGGTGCCAGTAATCAGTTTGCTGGTTTTGTAGGATGGTTTTGTGCTTCATCAGACACCACTGAGCAACCGTTATTAATACTCCCAGGAATTTCAGCAGTGTTAGGAGACTAGCTACAATGAAAGCTGAGAGGCACTTGACAAACAGTGAGGTTTTTGTTACTGATATCATGGGACTCTGAGCACTCCCAGGAACTAGGATGTTTTTCCAATTCAATACCTATGGCCAGAGCCAACCAAGCCCCAATAAACAAAGCATGCTAGAACATGTATAAAATATGAAGCAAATACCATAGCTCATACTTGCAAAGAACATTGTGAGCATAAATCATGACTTACAAAGCCATAGGAAGATGTCAGTACGGCTAACAAATGTTGCTTGTCTACTGTGTTGATTTGCTCTCAGAATACATGGATCTGTGGTTTGCAGTTAGGCTTGCACAATTTAGCTGATGATATTTAACAAAATCTGCCAAGATCTTCTTGCACCCCATAAACAAGCTCCCAAAATGTATAGCATATACATATAGCCTCCTGTTAAAAAAAAAATCAACAAACAAACAAACAAGAAACCCCAAAACAAAAAACAAACCCCAAACTGGGAGATTCTACAGTTCTCTGACTATTCAGACAACTGAAACACAATGAATGAAAAAAAAAGAAGCCTTTTCTGTGGCATCAGATTGTTTTCGAGGCTGTGGATATTAGGACTTAGATGTGTGATGCTTGTGTGATCAGCAATACAATTCTATATTCATGAGGAAGTAAAATATGAAGCACAGTGTAAAGTAGCTGTTGCGATCGTGCTTTATCTTGAAACAGTAATTGAATAGCTGCTAAGTGCTGAATCCTGAAGTGGGAGGGAAAAAAAACCTGTATGGTTCTTCGGCGTTCTTTTATGCTACAGGACTTCAGCCATCCATCCTAATTTATGAAATGCCTTCCTATTTTGGCCTTCCAAAATCTGACCAAATATGTTTCAGATGCAATGTCTTTATTATCTTCTGCTTTATCAGAGCAGAGGAACAGCGCACTGAATTTCCATGAATTCTCACTGTTGTTATCTCTCTGAATATGCAGCCCAGACAAAGGACTCTTTGAATGTAAAGTAAGAGAAGTGTTAATGCTCAGCTGTAGCTTGATGCTGAACTCTCACAAGCATGAAAATCCTTCTCACATTTCAGTGCATACAGCATCTCTGGCTGCTAATATCCAATAAAAGAAGGCACAGTGAAGCCCTAGCACCATGGAAAGTTTTCAGTAGTCTGTTGAAGGTGCCATTCATCACATTATTGAGTGCATCTGCGATCTGATCAGCTTCCTTGACTCCCATTAAAATGGAAAATAAGGGCCTCACAGGTTCACTACATTTTAGTTCTTGCAAAATCTATGTCTCCTAAAGGTGCCTGACCTCTGATAGAGAGGACACTCTGCTTGGGCTAATTTGTCCGTGACAAATTTATTGGCTATTTTGTTCTTAGTACTTGAGCTACTTCAGCACCAGCTCAGATATTGCTTCAGAATACTGCTGTCCTGAGCGTAGACAAAAGTAAGATATGGCAGTTTTCCACCATGACTTCTATCCCAACACACTTTTGTTGCCTGCAGTATGTCTCAAGAAATGTAAACAGCCTGCCTTCGTTCAACTGCAGCAATAGCAAGCTCCTGGCAAAAATACAGAAAACAAAAGCTCCCTGTAGTTAGAGAAGGTCTCACAGAGCCTAGGTTAGATCTATGGCTTTCCAGACCACTGAAGGCTGAGAGAATTGTGGAATTTTCCTCAGCTGGCCTGCCTCCTTCCTATACCAAAATTCCAACACAAACGTAAAATGAAAATCTCTTTCTTCAAACATATTTAATTGCTTTCAAGTTTTGGCACTTCTGATACTATTGGATTTCCAGGGTGTCCCATGGTAATGATTAGAACTAAGCAAATACCTCAAAATATTTTCCATGAAAAATCCCTTGACTAAAATGTTGAATAGCCTTCAGCTGTGTTCACACCCCTTTCATATTTGCTTTCTCTGAATATTCCAGTGACTGATTTATGGGCAGAAATGTTAACTGAAGCAGCAGTTTTTCAGGGAATGTTGCATAACTTTTATGGAAAGCAGATTTTAAATATGGATCCAGTAATTAAATGCAGTCTAACTAGAGCATAAATCATAACAGGTGATTAGAGACCACTCAGTCTAAGCAACCCATCTCAGTGTCCGAAAGTGCAGAGACCACTAACAAAAGAAGTCTCTACCCTGCCTAAAGACCAGAAATTAGGACCAGACACAGACAAAAGTTAGGAGGTGCTTAGTGAGTTTTGAAAAAGTGCCTGAGCAGGGCATGTGTCCATCTCCTGGTGAGAAAATAGCTTCATAAATCTGGCCATAACTCAAAATAAGTGTTGGGTATTGAATGCATTTGAAAAAATGTGAAAGTAATTCAAAGTTAATTGTGAACAGAAGAGACTGAGCTCACTGATTTAGTTGTTTACTATGAATAAATTGATTTGCCTTAATAAAATGGCACAGGGTTCTCGGGTGCTTTTTGAAGATGATATGGTGAAGGAGCAAATATTTGCATATTGCTTTTCAACATCATTAGTTTTGTTTAGGAAGGGGAGTCATTAAGACCTGCATTTTAAAAAATATACAAATGTTGCATGTCTCATTTGCATCAGTGACTAATATGTGTATGAATCAGGTGAGATCACACAAGGATGCCCAATCATGGCATCCTTGGATGTGCAAAGATGCACATAGGCAACTCTCTCTCTCTATTGCATGTTAAAACAGCTTTAAAAGCACAGTCTTAAAGCTCTCAGTTTGCACATACGAAGCTCTTATCCATTCTGTAGCATGTTCCAGAGAGAGAGAGCGCTTTGCTGGTACAGGGAACCTCAGACAGAGCTGCATTATTCCCCTATGAGTGCAAAAATATCTTCATGCAATCTCTGGGAAAAAAAAAATACCAAAACCCACCCCTCATTTAAATGCTCTGTGAATACAGCCCTTCCCAAAGGCCACGATGTAGTCATGTATTTTGGATGATCTTCAGCTAGAAAACTGTGCAGCTAATGCACCCATCTTACCATGTAAAAGATTTAAACAACACCAACAAAAAGAAAGAAAATAAGAAAGAAGCTGCAAAAGCCAGCCTACAGCCTCTAACCTAGATTCATGCTTTTAAATAAAGATGGTCTGAGTATGTTCTTATTACCCAATTCCAACAACAGCTAAGGATTGTTCTTTAAAAATGAAGAGCCAGAGTATTTCCTTAGGGATACCTAAAGACTATATCGTAGCTTTCTAACCTTTTTTTGTTTTGTTTTTTCATCTTAAAAATACTAGAATCAAAGAGCAGCTGCAAGGAAGGGAAGTGCTTTGGGTCTGAGGATGAATGGAAGGATTTTGAAGGATAGAAATTACGAGCAGGCATTGTAAGGGCTTTACCCAAGAGCCAGCAAAGTTCAAACTCAGACTAGATACCAGGTTATGAAAGATACTCCAATGGCTGTCGTTATCTCAGGCTGGATGTGTTAAGCGAACATACTTTAGTTTCCTATAAGATAATTTGCTTACCCTACTCCCACCACGTGCTAAATGAAGTCATGCCTTGCTTTTCTGAATAAGACAGCTATTTTCTGAGCTTCTTAAACTTTTCTAAATTTTCTTACCACAAGCACTGTTCATTTCATTTCTTACCCTGAGACTGATAACAGGGTTTCTATAAAAACGAACATTCATGATCAAAGAGCAGCTCCGTATCATAAACAAATTACAACAACTGGGCACGCTTTGAAATAGCTTAACCTAATTAAGCTCAAACACTTTCACAACAGCTTTAAAAAAAAAAATGGGTGTAATTTGAGCTCCATTCAGGTTCAGCTGACTTTATATTTTTAGTTTGTTTGGCATATATTTTTTTTTTCCCTTTTAGAGCTTTGCATAAACAAAACATTTTGACAGTGTTGCCTTCCTAAGGAAAAAAAAAAAAATGTTCATGGTGCTGAAAACTCAAATTTCCAAATGAAATGCAGTTCTAATTGCTCATTTTTGCAGTTTCTGTAATTCACATGAAACATGCATGCCAAACACAGGTCTAGCCGCACGCCACTGTTTCACAGCTGTGGCATACTCATGTGTGTACAAGCGTCACTGAACTGGTGCCCGTGGTGTGTTGGACCATCAGTGACAAGGTGTGTCTACCTGAAATGCATCTGCACACAGTTTTCTTAACAAATTGATTTACAAAGTAGGGGCTTGACTTCGAGGACCAAAATGGAAACCCCACCATGGTATCATCTGATGCCTCGAGTACTGTGTCCAGTTCTGGGCCCCTCATTTTAGGAAGGATGTTGACTTGCTGGAACGAGTCCAGAGAAGAGCAACAAAGTTGGTGAGGGGTTTGGAACACAAGCCCTATGAGGAGAGGCTGAGGGAGCTGGGATTGCTCAGCCTGGAGAAGAGGAGACTCAGGGGTGACCTTATCACTCTCTACAACTACCTGAAGGGAGGTTGTAGACAGGCGGATGATGGTCTCTTCTCCCAGACACCCAGTACCAGAACAAGAGGACATAGTCTCAGGCTGCACCAGGGGAGGTTCAGGTTGGATGTTAGGAAGAAGTTCTATACAGAAAGAGTGATTGCGCTATGGAATGGGCTGCCCAGGGAGGTGGTGGAGTCACCGTCATTGAAGGTGTTCAGAAGGAGACTTGACGGGGTGCTTGGTGCCATGGGTTAGCTGTTTGGGTGGGTTGGATTGGTTGATGGGTTGGACAAGATGATCTTGAAGGTCTCTTCCAACCTGGTTTGGTTTATTCTAATAAAGATTTATTCTTTGTCTTAAACTACATTGTGTGTGAAGCACATTTAAGACCCACTCCACGTTACTCCGGCCACAGGATGGCTTCACTGTTTTCGGTGCATGTTGTTGGTTCCTTGTGGAAAATCAACAATTAGGCTGAGATTATGAGATATTGTGGTTTTGATAGCTAATTTATAGAATCATAGAATACACCAGGTAGGAAGGCAGCCTCAAAGGTCATCTTGTCCAACATTCCTGCAGTGGAGAGAGGCATCTTTAAGTAGATGCTCTCACTCTCCACCTGCATTTTTAGAGTGATATTTATAGATTATAACACACTGAGTTACAAGGATTGACCATCTCCTTAAATCAGATTCTAGGGTGATTTACAATAATATCCTGTAGTTCATAGTATCATAGTATCAGTCAGAGTTGGAAGGGACCCCAACTCCTTCAGTCTGTCCTCATAGGAGAGGTGCTCCAGCCCTCTGATCATCCTCGTGGCCCTTCTCTGGGCATGTTCCAGCACCTCCATATCCCTCTTGTAATAGGGCCTCCAGAACTGGACACAGTACTCCAGGTGAGGTCTCACCAGAGCTGAGTAGACGGGGAGAATCACCTCCCTTGACCTGCTGGCCACACTTCTCTTGATGCAGCCCAGGATTTGATTGGCTTTCTGAGCTGCAAGTGCACATTGGGAGCTCATGTTGAGCTTCTCGTCCACCAGCACCCCCAAGTCTCTCTCCCCCAGGTTGCTTTCCAGCCAGTCACTGCCCAGCCTGTATTTGTGCCTGGGATTGCCTCGACCCAGATGCAGGACCCTGCACTTGCTCTTATTGAACCTCATGAGGTTAGTTACTCCAGTGAGTTGTTTTAAAGTTACAGAAACACCTGTGAATGGTAAAATGGTACAGGAAAACAAAAAATCTTTATTCAAACATCAATTAGCTTTAAATCAAGAATCAATAAATCTTTTGTAATCTATACAGAATTGTCATATCTCATCACCATAAAATTTGAATGCTTTCTAGCAGAGCTTTGAAGACCGTGTTTATTATCTTATGTGTTATCTGGTCTTTTATCCTGCAAGGGATGGTTCCCTATTTTTCATAAGCTTTTACTTTTATTGATTTTTAATTTAATGATGAAAACAATTTGCTGTCTGCCTAGCTGTGGAATTTCTATAAAGAGACAGGGATTTCTGAATGCTCTTCACTTTTTTTATGTCTGCTCTGCACTCAAATATCAAAAGACAAGCTGTGACTGGTGTGTGGATTAATGATGTCTGTATGAGCAGCTCTACTACAATATGTACCTATCAGGAATATTTGTGGGAAAAGAATTTCAAATTCATTCTTATCTACTCTTAGAATTCCTGCATAGCTAAATGTTGATCTTTGCATATCCATGCTTGTAAAAGTTTACCATGCTGATTACTGAAGGCCTTAAGTGAAACAAATTTATGTATGCACTTCAACAAATATTTGTGTTACCCAGTATTAAAGTTTCTCAATATTTATGATTTCTTTTCCATTTCCTGAGAAGAAAATTTGCAGCAAAATTTATTTTAATAATTGGAAAGTATTAGAAGTGCTAAACCAAATTACCTGTAATTATATAACCTTCTGATTCTGACTGTGTTTAACAGATTAAATGTTCTGTCTTTACAACTTTCAAGGTTAAGTGCTCATAATGGAACATGCTGGTGAGGAGGTCATATAATCCACAGCAAGTGGTACTCAGCAAACCAAATGGAAGATAGTTATTAAAATCTATAACATACAACTTTAATCTAACACTCAAATTATAAGGGAACCACTTGGAAAGAGCTAAAGGCTATTTGCAGGTTCAATATATTCACATTGCTCTCAACAGTGATCAAAGTTTGAAACTCCACATGCCTTGGACTGGTGTAAGAGCTAATTTGGAGGAGCTGCAAAAAATACTGTTATATCCCCAAGCTACAGCACTTTCATAATTGGAGTCTAATACTTGTGAATGAGGGAGCAGCTGCTTGCCTTGCACAGCTCTCAATAGGTTTGCATCATTGCATTTGTAAGGGTTAAAAGTCAGGGAAATGAAATCTGAACACTAAGACAAATTAGACTTCTATTTTCTGCATAAAGTTTTCTAACTGAAGTAGTTCTCTTTTAATTGGTGAGTATTGCGTTAAAAGGAGACAGAAGATTGAGTCTTTTTTGCAGGGATATTTCAGTCACTGTCAAGCCCTCCTAGTAAGTTCATGTCTGCCTTTGTTCCTTTTTTTTTTCCCCCTTGAATTTTCTTGAGCTTAATGATATTGTCTTTTCCTAATCCACCCTGAAAGCCATGCAAAGTCTGTAAAGTTAGGTCCAAAACCTATTTAGCCTTGGAGTGACAAATTAAAAAATAGGGTGGTTTTCTTTTTAGCTAAAAGGGCCACGTTTGTGTATGTAATCATTACACTGAAACAATTGTAGTGAGAGCCCTCTATCAAAACAACCACACCACCTTTGCATTGCTGTTTTTCCTCTGTCAGTCCTTGAAATGACCTTGGTTTAATTACCTGCATCTCAATGAGTGAATCTACATAGAAAGTGAAGGTTAATTAATGAAGGATCGTTTCTTACTTTAAACCCATCAGGCAGTGGCTGACAAGCAAGTCTGGTCCATGCAGTATTATCCTATATCTCATTAGAAATGGTCAGATTGATGTGCTACCTCTGGTCTAGAAAAAGGTACAGGACAGTTTGTTAATGAAGAGAAGTGAGGTAGTCTTGCTAAAAATTTGAAAACCTGTGTAAGAGTCCATTATCACTAACATTGTTGAACTTTTTCCACTAGCTTCTTAATTTCAAATGGAGTTTAATTTACTCCTTTTAAACTTATCAAACTTTTCCACCCAACATTTACTGCAGCTTTTCTACCTGGATGAATCTGGCTAAAATTGGGGGAAAAAAATGTGTTCCTGTCTCATATATTTCTGTAGCTGTCATGAAACCCACTCTGCTCTTGTGAGACCTCACCTGGAGTAGTATGTCCAGCTCTGGGGCTCTTAACACAAGGATATGGAGAGCATCCAGAGAAGGGCTACAAAAAATGAACAGGGGGCTGGAGGACTGCTCCTTTAAAGACAGGCTGAGAGAGTTGGGCTTGTTCAGACAAGGCTCCAGAGAGACCTCATAGCCACCTTCCAGTACCTGAAGGGAGCCTACAAGAAACCTGGGGAGGGGCTGTGTACAAGGGCATGTGGCAAAAGGACAAGAGGCAATGGTTTTAAATTAGAGCAGGGTAGGTTTAGATTGGACATTAGGAAGAAGTTCTTAACTAGGAGGATGGTAGAACACTGGAAGAGATTGCTTAGGGAGGTGGTAGAGGCCTCATCCCTGGTAACATGTGAGATCTGGCTTGATGGGGCTATGACCAATCTGATCCAGCTGGGGATATCCTTGCATACTGCAGGGGCTCCCTTCCAACCCCATGTATTCTATGATTCTGTAATTTTAAATCTAGAATTCATCCTCTAGATCAGTACTTCTATATCTCTGAGGGAATCCTTGCCCAGGAGTGCACTGCTATGTTTTAGAGCTCGGTGCTGCTCTGCATTCCTCATGGTGTCCAGTAAACCATCCACACACATGGCTGAACCGACCTTACTATTAGGATGTGGCTTCTCAATCACTCAAAAAAAGCTATTTTGCAGCTCTATAAAGGAGAAAAGTAATGAAGCAAGCTGAGGAGGGTCTTACTGTCATGCTGTCACCCCTGCAGGTAAATCAGTGATTAAATAATGGTTACTGTCGGCTACAGCACATTGAGCAATGAGCCACAGATCCAGGCCTCCTGATCTGCTGCCGCTCGTTTCCAGCAAAGCACACATTCTTACTGTGAAAGCTTCCATTTTTCTCTTTAGAGGTTCTAGGATTTTTCTCACCAAAAAAAAACAAAAAAGAAAGAAAGTGGAGATGGCAATGAGGTGAAACTCGAATTTGCACTGTGACATGGAACACCAACATCCTTATTGTAGAGCAACCTGAAGGGGAAAAATAAAATTTACAGAAAATAAAAATTAGAGAGTTTCTCAAAAAAGCTGCAATCAAAGTTCAGAAATTTTACTGAGCCCTAGAAGCCCTCTGTACTAATGCTTATAAAGAGACAGACATAGACCACACATAAATCTTTTGTCTCCAGTCACTCATGTGACTGTAGCGTGTTCATGACTTCAGAAAAACTTGCAGTTTGCTTATTTTGAAGAGCATGCTGTAGAATGGATTTTTAAGACAACAAACAGTGCCTTACATCTGGCTGTTGCTTAGTATGATGGAGGTGATTTGGTCCTCTGTCACTTGGAACTTTTCAAAACAGAAAATGAGATTCAGTTTACACAGAAAGTCTTTTAATAGACATTTGCAGACAGATGGATTACACCTGGGTGATTAACTACACTCTTAACACATTAGATTGCAAAGATCAAACCAGAATCTCTTTCAGCATAGGACCTTGCTTTTAAAAGACAATACTGCACAGAAATAGAGAGCATGAAGATTTCTAGGCACTGTAATGAGATCAAAGGGATCTAACTTCATCTCTAAAACCATCTTTGGGCATTTGGGGGTTCAAAGCACTGATGCTTTGAGGTCAGAAGGTGTTTTCCTTCACCAGCACTCCTCCCCTCCTTCCCCTTCCATCACCCCCCCCTTTTTTTTCATAACTTGGGAGTCAGGCTGGATTCACAACCACCTGCAGCATGGATACAAGCACATGTTTGTCCATTCTCACACCAAAAAGTTTTCCAAATACAAAAGCGGTCAAGAGAGGCAAACCTCTTGTGCTGGTGAACAAAAAACTTATCAATATCAGAGGTTTGTTTGCTTCTGTCTTTGGGCTCTGTTTGATCTTCCAAACATCACAAATTTTGGCTGCTATGCAGTTTGTGAGGAAAACATTTCTTTGCTTTAGATTATGATATGTTCTTCAGCATCTGAAGGGAGGTTGTAGACAGGTGGAGGTTGGTCTCTTCTCCCAGGCAGCCAGTACCAGAACAAGAGGACACAGTCTCAGGCTGCACCAGGGGAAGTTTAGGCTGGATGTTAGGAAGAAGTTCTTCATAGAGAGAGTGATTGCCCATTGGAATGGGCTGCCCAGGGAGGTGGTGGAGTCACCATAACTGGAGGTGTTCAGGAGGAGACTTGATGGGGTGCTTGGTGCCATGGTTTAGTTGTTTAGGTGGGTTGGATTGGTTGATGGGTTGGATGCGATGATCTTGAAGGTCTCTTCCAACCTGGTTTGTTGTCTTTTATTATTATTATTACTTCTATCTTGCAGTTCCTCTATCCTTTTCCTAACATCTGCCTTTCCCAGTCTGATCCACTAATTCAGAAATAAAACCAAATCTAAAAATCTGATATTTTTTTTTTCATCATCACTTTTAAAGATTTCCATAGCTGAAGGTGGGGCTGGGCTTAGAGGGCAAAACTTTAATACAGTATGTAAAGCAATTTTTTAATGAAAATTTACATAGTGATTGCTCCCACCTTAAGTAGAAAATGTCTTGTGTGGTCATGCTTCTGTCTGTTCCAGAAAATGTGAATTTTCTACATGCAGACACATTAAGAATTATTTCTGGTTTGGGCATGTGCCAGAATTTAACTCATCACACTTCTGTGTTTTCACATACCAGAGGAGGGGAAAAAAAAAATTATATCAGAATGATATAAAAAGTTTTCTGTAACTGTGAAAGAGAGCTCATTTACCTTTGTAATTTTCTATTAATTTACTGCTAGGATTCATTTTGCATTTAATTCAGTCCTCTAATGGCTTAAAACTGTGTCTTTGGTCTTTACACATTTGTGGTCTCAGTCGTGTCAAGCTTTTTCATCTACTTTATGTTCATTTATTTTAACTTTTACTGGTCTTCTAGCCAATTCTTTATCCTTTTTATTACAAGAGCATGAAATTTTATAATGCCCTAGAGCTTTGTTAGTCAGCTGCTACAAGGTTCTTAACCTTAGTTAATTTATTCTTTCACTTTTGACTTTCAGATATGGAGCATGCTTTAATATTTTGGTTTTGAATATGAAAGCAACTTTTATTAAGTAAGTTTATTGCATTAATAGAGCCTTATTTCATTTTTACAGTAGTGTTTAGGTATCCTGCTAGCCACAGAATACATCATTCTACATAAAGATTTATAATTTTCTGTAATATTATTTAACTTTTACTACATTAAAATGCTGCTAATGTAACAATCACATTATTAGGTAATTTTACTAATGAATCATGAGCAACAAGCGTAAGAATGTTCTTTTTCATTGTAAAATCTGATTATTTTTTTCCTGGTTGCTTATTACATCAACAAACCCAAAGCAATAGCAATTTACTCATGTAGAGGAAAATAAAGGGGAAACCACTAAAATTATCACTTGCCTTAATTTTACATGAGTATTCCCAACAGATCTTGTACCTCCATCAAGTGATGTAATGTTGGCTGGTCTTGAAGTTTGGGTAGTCCCACAGGAATTCATTAAATCCCTACAGTCATCTTATTATCCAAGAGTTTCATATTTTTATCTTTCAGAAGTAATTATTAGCATTCCCAGCCAGAGAGCAAAGCTTGGAAATCTATATGCTAGTCTCCAATTTGAAAAGGCTAATGAAAATCAAACTATTACATGGAGGAAGGAAAAAAAAGCCTAAAATAAAAATAAAATAAATAAACCCTGTTCATTTGGGGGTTTGATTTTCCTTATTCTAAGGAGAATTAAATTCAAAATTCCAATTTTGGTGGTCTGACTCACATTATACTTGGAGTGAGACCACTGTGTAAAAATAATAGAATAGGAAGAGAAGAGAAGAGAAGAGAAGAGAAGAGAAGAGAAGAGAAGAGAAGAGAAGAGAAGAGAAGAGAAGAGAAGAGAAGAGAAGAGAAGAGAAGAGAAGAGAAGAGAAGAGAAGAGAAGAGAAGAGAAGAGAAGAGAAGAGAAGAGAAGAGACCAGACCAGACCAGACCAGACCAGACCAGACCAGACCAGACCAGACCAGGTTGGAAGAGACCTTCAAGATCATCGCATCCAACCCATCAACCAATCCAACCCACCTAAACAACTAACCCCTGGCACCAAGCACCCCATCAAGTCTCCTCCTGAACACCTCCAATGATGGTGACTACACCACCTCTCTGGGCAGCCCATTCCAATGGGCAATCACTCTCTCTGTATAGAACTTCTTCCTAACATCCAGCCTAAACCTCTCCTGAGACTGTGTCCTCTTGTTCTGGTGCTGGCTGCCTGGGAGAAGAGACCAACCTCCACCTGTCTACAACCACCCTTCAGGTAGCTGTAAAGAGCAATAAGGTCACCCTTGAGCCTCCTCTTCTCCAGGCTAAGCAAGCAACAAACTCAGTAAGAGTAATTCTGAATTTCTTTGTGCTCTACTTTGAAAGTTATGGAAATGAAGGCGAAGAAACTTGGAAAGAAAGTTGGAAACTTTTGTTGTCTCTGATGAAATGGCCAGCTTAGAAAAATTCTGCTGTGAAATTCAACCTGCTTCAATCCAAGGAAGGTAGCCTGCTTCTTTTCACTCAGGTGAGCCATAAAACATACTTTCTGAATATTTTTTTATACCCTTAAACATCACCAGACATTTTTACCTCATTTAAATCATCATATTGGTGCTCACAGCAGCGTGTAGCCTTTGAAGATGCTTTAGGAAACAAATGGAAATGGTGCTTTGGCCCAGAACAGGTTATGCCCTATGAGGAGAGGCTGAGGGAGCTGGGATTGTTTAGCCTGGAGAATAGGAGGCTCAGGGGTGACCTCATTGCCCTCTACAACTACCTGAAAGGTGGTTGTAGCCAGGAAGGGGTTGGCCTCTTCTCCCAGGCAACTAGCACCAGAACAAGGGGACACAGTCTCAAGCTGCGACAGGGGAGGTTTAGACTCGAGGTGAGGAGGAAGTTCTTCACCGAGAGAGTCATTCGGCATTGGAACGGGTTGCCCAGGGAGGTGGTTGAGTCGTCGACCCTGGAGGCGTTCAAGGGGAGATTGGACGTGGCACTTGGTGCCATGGTCTAGTCATGGGGTCTGTGTTGATAGGTTGGACTCGATGATCCTCGAGGTCCTTTCCAACCTAAGTGATACTGTGATACTGTGATGCCACCATCAGAGATGAGCCTGGACATAAGCAAGTCTTGGGCAAAGGTCTGCATGATCCACGTGCACCATTTGTATCCAATATTGATTCAGCTGCACATGATGGACCATCAGCCTCTGCAGCTCCCATCTATGGTTTACTAAAAGGGATCAAAAGATCTGGACGGAAAAAGTGAAAACTAAATAGTAGAGAATAAAGGTTATATTAAGGAAAGATTAGATAGCAGCTTAACTGAATTACCCAAGATTAAACATGATCAGATTCTTCACTCTCACTGAAGAAGGATGTTTTGAAGAGAAGAGGTTGGAGGTGTATGAAAGCTGCAGCTCAAATGGTGCTGTAATATATCCAGCTCTAAATGTCATGGCCTAACCCCAAACATGATTATGAAAACAATACTGACAGGCTTATTTGCCTTCTGAGTCTTCAGACTGTGCAGAGTTCACACTGTCAAACCTTTTCTTTTATGGAGAGCTACAAAGCAATATCCTACTGCTATTCTTAAAAGAAAGATATTCTTTGAGAATATCTTGGCTTCAGCAACCCAGGCCCCAAACAATTTCTTGATAAAACCATGTCAAGTACCAAGTTCTGTGTTGAATGGAGATGATACAAAAGTTAATATTAGGAAAAAAAAAAAGACAAAATTCATGACCAGGCAAATTACTGAACTTGAGCAACCGGAGCTGAGTTGAACCACCCTCAAAGTAAGAGTAAGTGGAGGCAATCCTACTCATTTCTGGTGTGGTGACAAGTGAATAACATCAAGAAGAAATCTGAACAGTGCTGTAAAATAATGTTCAGCTAGACTAGGAAGCAATTGTCAAGGTGTCCTCAGTGTCAGAGTTCAGACACTGGCATCTTTGCAGAAGTGCTTGGATGAGCTGCATCCCTAACCTTCTGAATAAGGAAGGAAAAGAAAATAGGGGAATAAATGAAAGAAACTGTTCCTGTGGATTTGAGGAGCACCCAACGTATGGTGTATTCCTGAGGTTAGCTGCTCCCACTGCATTTCTCTTGTAAACAGCCTCATTTTGTTGTGCCTCCTCCTCCTCCCACGGCAGATGGAGATTGTTGTACCTGGGCAAAGAGCCTCTCCAGGTGGCAGGTGAAGGCTCTCCTGGGTGAGCTTGGGACTGCAGCGTAGAGCAGCTCTGCTTTCACAAGTGTGGAAACAATGGGTGAATACCCAGCCTGAAGGGAGGTTAGGAAGTTGTTTGAAACAAGGGGAAACAAAGAAGGTTTTGAGGCAGGAAGGAGTTCAGTGTCTGGCTTTTTCAGTTTGCTAAAAATATATCAGGAGACCAAAATACCAGTTTTGAACACCATTCTCTCCGCAAGCAGAAACACATCACCCCCCAGCCCTTTCCACAGGAGAGGCTGTTAGTGCTGCAGAGGGCAGCTTGCCTTCTGCTGTCAAGCAAGAGATCCAAAAGTGGGACCCCTAGAAAGTTAATAGTGAGGGGGAAAAAAAGATTTCTTATGAAATGCAGCAGCTAGCCTTAACAATAACCACAGCTGTCTGCAGTATTACATTTTTATACTCCTTGGCATACAGGAATCTGCATTAATCCATAATTTTAATAAAAATGCATTTTCATCTCAGAACAGGTAAGAGTGCTTGCTGTAATTCTCATTCTCAATATGATATAGTTGTTATTCCACCTACATTATTTACTTGTCTGTAAGAATCAAACTAACTCTGGTACATTAGAGTTTCAGTTTTGTTCTACAGGGAGCTAACATTTAATGTGATTTTTTTATTATTTATATATGTGGTTTATCTCTCTATATATATATATACAGACACATATATGAACATTTATTTGTCAGGTAGGAACTTTTATTCATTCTGACATGAGAACTTCATGCACTAAAATATTTCTATTTTACCTCTAAAGAGAAGTTTTGTGCTTCAGCCTTTCATTACTCAGACCAGACTTCTTTTCTTTACTCATTTGACCACACAAATGAGCTTAGACATACTCAATGAGCTCTTCTATTACTTACTTAACATTTAAAAGATGTGAGACCATCTCAACATTCCTTTTAAAGAAAATCTCTCTGTTTATAGAGGAAAATATCTTCAGCATACCAAAAGCATTTTGAATGTAAAAGTTTGTCGAGAGTTGGAAGGGTAAGGCCAAGAAGCCTTCTCCCTTCCCCCTTGTAAAGCAAAGGGAAAAAAAACTGAAGGGAAAGGGAAAAAGAAACTCACAGCTGAATTAGCAAAGCAGTGGAGCTGTATATTTACAAAGCAATGTAGGATATGCAGGGGAATATATACAAATTTACAATATGTACAATATATACAAAGACATACAATAGAGTGGCACAGAAATGAGAGTTCCCCCCTCTGCTGAGGGGGTTTCCCACCTCCGCTCTCCCCTCTTTCCCCCTTTCCCCAGAGTGGGATAGAAAGAGAAAGAAAAGAGAGAAAAAAAAAGTTAGAAGCAGTTTGTGTTAATTGGAAGGGAGTTAATACAGGCCTTTATCAGTTTCAAGGCCGAAGCCTTGGCAGAAAGCCCAGGAGCTGCAAGCTGCTGCCCGAAGGAGAAGCGGAAGCAAGACTGATAGAAGAGTGCTGGAAAGCCCAGTATACCTTCCTGCACTCCCAGTTCAGAGGGTGCTTCCTCCCACTTTACCAGTGAAATTAGTTTAGATTGTTCTCTTCATTTACCAACTTCCGTCCACCATATTCCCTTTCTTAAGGGGACAGCCCCAACCGGTGACAAAGTTAATGCAAATTTTGAACAAAATCTAAAAGCAGAGGATTTTTAAGCTGAAAACTATGCTGTATTAAATAGGAAGAGCAAATGCTTAGAAAGAAGATTTTTTTTTCTCTCAAGCAAAGCAAAAGCTGAATTTCATGGCATTTTGGTATCTATGAACTTTTCTACACAACAGAAGAGGTTGCATTGTTTAGAATTTAACTTTCTACAAATTAAAAACCTGCAGAAAATCTCTAATTGATACTTCAGAACAACGTGCTTGAGAATATTCAAACTGGTTGCATGCTGCATGAGTGTTAAGTCATCACGCTTATGATATGAACTGAAATAAAAAGGACAAAGCTCAGGCAGAAGGAAAAGGAGAAGGAAAAGGAAAAGGAGAAGGAAAAGGAGAAGGAGAAGGAAAAGGAGAAGGAAAAGGAAAAGGAAAAGGAAAAGGAGAAGGAAAAGGAAAAGGAAAAGGAAAAGGAAAAGGAAAAGGAAAAGGAAAAGGAAAAGGAAAAGGAAAAGGAAAAAGAAAAAAGGAAAAGGGAAGGGAAAAGGAAAAGGGAAGGGAAAAGGAAAGGGAAGAAAAGGAAAGGAAAGGAAAGGAAAGGAAAGGAAAGGAAAGGAAAGGAAAGAAAAGGAAAGGAAAGAAAAAGCCAACCATGAAGAAGAAAAATTCCAAAAGTCCCCTACCGACATAAACTGAAGTGCATGATCAGGAATATCATAGTGTCATAGTATCAGTCAAGGTTGGAAGGGACCACAAGGATCATCTAGTTCCAACCCCCCTGCCATGGGCAGGGACACCCCACACTACATCAGGCTGGCTGGCCAGAGCCTCATCCAGCCTGGTCTTAAACACCTAGAGGGATGGGGCCTCAACCACCTCCCTGGACAACCCATTCCAGGGCTTCACCATTCTCATGGTGAAGAACCTCCTCCTCACATCCAGCCTGAATCTCCCCACCTCCAGCTTCATTCCATTCCCCCTAGATAGAAAAGAGGTACACAAACAAAGGGACTTCCAGTGAAAATACTTTACCTGTCTGTAGTGGTCAGTTCCCTGGTACTAACATCCCTTTTCTGCTGCATGAAGTAATTCAACAGCTGGGATCTGTGGTTTAAATTCCTATTTCACCTGCTTATAGTGGGGTATATTTAAACATGCATTCCATGGGCTGTTTTAACTTCATACCTACAGCATCTGTGGAAAAATGACAAGGGAGCAATGAGAACACTTTCATTCTAAGGCACTCTCTGTGAAAAGTTCTAAATGAGAGCAGAAATGGCAAATTGCTAGAAGCTTTGGGAAGCTTTCATTGATGTCTTTCAATACTCTCATCCACAAGGAACCAGGTCCCTTCAAAATGTGCTCCACAGGCTGCTGCAAGTACATCTTCAGAAATGGCATTTGCTGTTACCAAATGAGTATTTTCTGTTTCAAAGATGTACTTACCACGCTTCTGTTTCCTTCATTTTCACGTGGGGAAAAACCCTGTGCGCTAATAACTCACACAGGAGAATAACTCACATGGGCACAGGCTCACATGGAGAAAAAACTCACATGGGCAAAAAACTTTGCATCGGGAAAAACTCACATGGGAAAAGCTCATATGGAGGGAAAACCTCATGTTGAAAACTCCTGTGGGAAAAACTCACATGAGAGGAAAAAAAAAACCTCATGTGGGGAATAACTTAAACTAGTGACTGAGAGTTGCTGGGAGAGACACCTGCTCTGCATTTCTTATCTTTTTAATACCTCAGGGATACATCACTTAATAATTTAGTGCTAAACCATTTAGCATTTTAGCCCATCATCTCTTATATTACACATAGGATTTCAGTAATGTCTGATAAAATTATGTGTTAGCTGCCTTATGTGTGTGTAAAACTTAATAAGTCTTCTTCCCCCCCCACCCCAAGTTTAATAACTGATTTCTTACATTTATGGATGTGAAATTTTATTGCTCATGGATATAGTTTGAACCTAAATCTTCATATCTTATAAATTGATTTTTAGTTTCCTTTTTGACCTTATGAATTTCAATCAGACATTGACCTCTTGTTGCTCATGAATCTGACTGATTTAATGCCATATAACAATAATACTGTAGAAAAGCATTATCATAAGAGCCCACAGGGTTTGCTGAAACCCATAACTAGATTTTGGATGCCTCTAGCAATAATAATTCTTGACCCAAGACTATTCTCTAAAGCCCTCATCCTTTACTGTTCTGGACTGGCCAAGCTACGTTTTAGTACATTCAAAGAAAGTGGTGGAGACTCCCAGGAGATTATGAGCTAAAACTCTGTGGAGGAGATAATGCTGAATCTACTCCAGTAACATCAGGCTTATAAAAGACGAGTTGTGTCTGGTAATTGTCACATTTGGAAATGAGAGGGAAAGTCTATTTAAAAGGAATCTTTTGTGGAAAAACAAATAGTATTTACTTAATATTTAAGATTTTTAAGAATGAAAACTTAATACTAATTGTCTTTACTGGAATGTATTGTCATTCTTTAGTCTATCATGATGGCTGCAGCCTCAATAGAGGACTTGAATGATTACTGCTTTGTTTGCTTGGCTGTGCTAATTTAATTTAATTTGATTTGATTGAATTGCTTATATGCTTTGGTTTACTGAATAACTGGGTGTTGATGTTCATTATTCCTTATTAAGAAAGAATCTTAAAGTGAAAACAGAATTGTGAAGGACAGGGGGCTGTGGCATTAATTCATGAATGCTGCACGTGACTGACTTTGGGGATGAGTATTTACTGTGTGCCCGCATTTACTCTCTGCACACACGTATGTACATTGGAGTCTTGTTTATTAACTGATCACTAGGAAACAAGTAGGGAGGCAACACCAAAAATTTTAGTTAAAACTACTTCTGGTAAACAGGGCAGAGGGTTAAGAAACAACACATGAGCTATGAGCTGTGAAATACTCCTTCCAGGCTCCAGCCAAAATTATACAGGTGTTCCAGCGTGACAAGGGGCAAACAGATCAAAAGGGCTGTAATCTGTTAAAAACTCCTTCTGTTCTAAGGCGATGGTCACTTTATCAGGGACTTATTTATGAGGAGCAAACTGACACAATCACTGTCTTGCAAGGCAGAGGGATAATAGATCTTAAGTACCCAGCATTAGGTAAAACTTGGGTAAGAAAGACAGACTACTTACATTAATCCTTTTCACTTATCCTTTGCTATATCTTTGCTTTTAACAGAAAAATTGCCACAAAGAAAGGCAGAGCTCGCAGTCTAACATGAGAATCTGCATTGCTCATCATTTTGGTTGTAGACTCAGATCCAGGATGCATGTGGCCTATGGAAGCCGAAAATTGTCTGATCACTCACCCTGGTGAGGCCACAGCTTGCACACTGAGCTCATTTCTGGGCAACACAGTGTAGGAAAGACATTGAGGTCCCGGTGCATGTCCAGAGAAGAGCAAAGAGGCCAGTGAGGTGTTTGGAGGGCATGCCATATGAGGAGCAGCTGAGGAAACTGGGGTTCTTTAGTGTGGAGTAAAGAAGGCTAAGTGGAGATCTTATTGCTGTCTCCAACTATCTGAAAGGAGGTTGTAGTGAGGCTGATGTTGGTCTCTTCTCCCAAGAAACTAGCAATAGGATGAGAGGAAATGGATTCAAATTGTGCCAGGGGAGGTTTAGACTGGATGTTAGGAAAAACTTCTTTACTGAGAGAGTGGTGGGGCATTGTAACAGGCTGCCCAGGGAGGTGGTGGAGTTGCCATCCCTGGAGGCGTTCAAGAAGCATGTAGATGTGGTGCTTCAGGATAGTTCAGCAGTCATGGCAATTGGGCTATGGTTGGACTCGATGATCTTAAATGTCTTTTCCAACTTGAATGATTCTATGATCTGTGAAGCAGATCTCAAACCGTAAGTCCTGCAGGACATGTGCTGACCTGCTCACATCTGTATCTTGTATGTTATGTTACACACAAACACATGCGCACAGAGGTGCTCTTGCAACAATTATTTTGTCTTGGAGTACAAGAGAAATGGAAGACAGTCCTGTGCTTTTCATTAAGGATATCATGTCCTTGATGCTTTGTATTTAAAAATTAATTAAAAGTGAAGACCTCTGCATGACAGCCCAAAAAACAGGTTGGCATGGGGCCACATCCATTCATCTTTCCCTAGAGAACTATTCTTTGCATACTGATGGCACTGGACACTATTGGCATATCTTGTCTAGTTCATATAACAACTATCAGATCAAGTTCCCAAGGCTTCCAGTGCAGATGTAAAGGTTAAAACTCACACTCCCACAGTGCAACTAAAGTTACTTAAAGGTTTCTCCAGACATCCCTTTTCTTATGTGATGGGCAGCATAAGATGAGGGTTTGCATTACTTTTGAAGAAAGGATGCCGAATATTGCTTAAGGACCAAAAAGTTTGCCTAGGTGGAATCCAGCAGTGAAATCAGATTTCACATGCTCTTTTTTGTAACAGCACAATACTGCTTCATATGCACTCTGTATTGAGCTTCTAAAGTGAGAGGTTTGTGTCTGGCATATTAATTCTCCAATTTAAACACAGAATATAATAGGTGAGTATTCCAAAATATAAATATATTTGAGCAGAACTGTATGGTATTACTACTCTGCTTATAATGACAAAGAGTCAAAACAGTGCCAAGCCATTTTGTTCTCTTATAAACTATTTAAATTATTTATTGACATGTAAAGTTAACAGTTTTCTGTGTTTACTCCATCTTGTGTTACATCTGATATGAATGAGGCTCTTTGGATCTTTCATTCTTATCTAATCTTCTCAAGGGTGGCAATAATTTTGCTGATTCAATAACTGATCTTACTCACCTGCTGCTAAAAACACTTGTCATGTTGAATTACATATCCTGCACAGATATTGCTGCAATTAGCAATTACAAAACAGCACAACAGAAGTGCACAAAGGTTTAGAATCCCAATTTTTAATTTTATGCAACCATGTCCTAATTTGCTTAAGCACATGCCAATGAGTTCTGTTCATTGATCTGTGTGTGCAGAGGTAGTAACTGTATGTGTAAATTTGGAGCAAAGTGATATGAGCCTAATTCAAAATTCCATGTATGTCCTCATGCCCAGTGTTTCTGATTGACTGATTGACTGCCAGCCAGTCAGAAACACTAGGCCTATGGGCTTGATGGAATTAAACTCATCTGAATTCAGTGCATGTCTTTTCTCAGTTAGAAGATTACTGACAATACCTTTTTTCTGAGATGCTGAGTTTATGAATCATTTCCCTTCCACAAACAAGTATCTCCAAGGTAAGATTCAAAAACACATCCCTCCTCTTACCACACCTCTGCTAGCATTTCCAGGTGTGACAGATGTCCCCCATCACATTGCAAGAAAGCATCTGTGACACCGTGTAATTGTCTTCAGGATGTAGCCAGAACAAATTAAATCTGAATTTAAACATGTAGGGCTTCCAGGGAGGCCTCCTGGACCCACCAGAGTGTGTAGCATCTCTGATGGTGTAGCTTCACGTGGGTCACACACCACCAGCAGCCGAGCATCCCACTTTGCTAGTGGGGAAAAAAGAAAGCTGAGCAGATGGGAGACTCTGAGAAGTGCTGGTCTGAGTAAGGCAGAGCACAGGCTTGAGGAAATCAGTGTTTCAACAATGGTCCTAATGGTAAGGATATTTTCTTGTCCTTAGTATATGTAGGACACATAAATTACCCACAGTGGAAGAGTTTTTCTTAGCAAATAAAAAAGGGAAGGGGGAAAAAATAGGAGAAAATAAAAAAGGAGCAGAAACATTTACTGCTATGCTTCCCATCCAGTGTCTTGATACAGTACTGAATAGTCAGTTACTGGGATTTCTTCTTTTTTTGGTTCTCCAGCAACTAGAATCTATTTTGATTTCTTGGTGTCCTTTCTAGTTATGCTGTATTACTCATAACTGCAGCGCAGTGGTAGCTGCCAATACAAATTTAGTCTTTTCTGTTTATTCTGTACTGTCCTGTCAAAGCAGATAAGTCTGCTTTGCATTAGAGCTCAAAAATTTAATTGTGGGAAAATGATGAGTCACTCCAGCTAAGGTAAACCAATGCCTGTGTCAGGGGACCTTTTTTTGATGTACAAAGCAATGAAATGACATTAGGGCCATGAGCCAAAATCACTAACTCTCGCAGAGGTGTCATTTACATTTCCCTGGGACAACGAGGCTTTTTGAACCAGATACAGAATTGATTTGGGGGTCAAGCTGTTAAAAAAAAAAAAAAGAAAAAGAAAATGGAAGTGACCATCTCTAGGAACCAGAAATATAATCAAGTTGAAAGAAGCAAGTCAGCCCACAGTTTTGACAAGGTTGGTTAGAACTGCTCTGCAACCATCCTTTTACTTCTCTTTTCCAAGGCAGGAGTGTGGGAACCTATAGTTGATACCATCCTTCTCCATTGCAGAGCTCCATCTCTGAAATTCAGCTCGTTTCACAAGAGTTAGACCAGTCTGAGAACATGTAACAGAGTGTAAGAGTAATCAGAGAACTGGGCCTTCTATACATCTGGTAGTGCCATCTGAAGGAAGGACTGCTTGGAAAACACAGCTGAGCTGTCCTCCAGTGCTACCTCAGGTGTGTTTTTGAATCTTTCTCATGCTGAATATTGCCATCATTGGTCCTACCCTGACTACTGGAACTGTGGCTGGAGAGATCTACTTTGTTTTGAGGGCCTGTGTCAAATACATACATCTGAGTTTCATTCACCTTCTGCTTTTCAAGGGCAAATGTAGCAAGTCACATGAAGGCTGAATTAAGTGTCTGCAGGATTTCTTTGTGATATGGTAAATTTTCAGCAGGAAAAAAAATAGCGGAAATTTAGTAGAAACGCATAAGGAAATCCCATGAAGGATTGATAGTAGTGAATTCAAAAAGCTTTTTTTTCCCAGCATAATTTAGACAAGACATTATAGAGTCCACAGTCTACAAGAGAGAAGCAATAAGTGAGAAGTATATAACTAGTAAAACAGCTCTCAATTAATTTACATTTTCTACTGCATCTTTATGGTGAAACTCAGCTGTGTTAATGGTCCTCATAAGGATCTAGACAACACTGATGCTCTATTTACACTTCTTAAGGGTAAAATTCACCCTATTGAAGAGGACAAGCTTAAGATCTATGCACCCACTTAGTACCACTTATCCCAATTTTCACTTAACAAGGACATAAGTAGTGTATACGTCTGGATTGTCCTTCTGCACTAAAGTGAATTTTCTCCCTAGTAAATTAGATTGGTCTGATGTGTGCTTTAAAGGAAGAAAATCTTTGCTTTCATTAGGAGTTGTTCTGGGAAATTGCTGCTTGACCTATAACTTAAACTAAAACTTTCACTTCTTCAAAACTGCTCTGACACTCACATATGATATATCTACATGATTTACCATTTGATCAAACAGCAAAGTTGAAGAAACAGAGCCCATCAATCATGCAGGGGAATAAAGTTTTTTTGAGGGATCTGCTTGTTCCTTTGCTATTCAGATCCTTCCTGTGGATGGGATTTTTTTTAATATACATTTATTTTGATGTTTGAGTAAAATTGGTATTGAGTGGGTTGAGTGGCATCATAAGACCATAAGCATATCCCTTGCCAGAAAACACAGAATGGTGAAAAGCAGTTATATATTTAACTTACTTACACGTGAAATAAACATAAACAGGATCATTTTGCAAGCCAAGAAGTCAAGACAAAGTTAAATGCAGTGGAAGTTCTTGTGTGCATGCAGACCTGCGCAGATTGCTCTCTGCTGGGTTGGTTGCTGACAGGAGGTCAGACCCACCTGCGTCTGCATCACCCTTTCTGCATGCATAAGTGCTGGGGCTGTACGAACTCATACTCGCCCACTCCCTGATGCAACTATACAGAGCCCTCTAGCTTTTGGCTTTGAAATAGACAGCTGGTCCTACACATGCACATTAGGGCATGCAGAATACCTTCCTGTGGCCTCAAACGCAGGTTTTTTATTTGCAGGCACACAGGCTCTGCAAGATATTCCAGTCACAGTTAATGAAGTCCTTAATGAACTGATGGGCCTGTTTCTTATCTCACTTATGCCAGATTTAAACCTATGTAACTCCATTAACTTGTTGAGTTGATCCTAATTTTACATAAGTGTAAAAAAGATGAGAACCAGACGTTTTATGTTCTCATTATCTAAGAGAATATGAAGTATGAAGTTCTTAAAACCCTTTTTTCTGTTTTCTATCAGTTACAGAGACTTAAGAGCTTCCCCACCTTTGACCCTCCCCACTTTCCCTACGTACCAATTTCTGCAGCTACTTACTCTGTTTTCCAAAAGAGTATGATCATGCAAGTTTTGATCTCATTGTGGTTTTGTAACTCCTGAAATGAGTTTTGTAAACTTTATTCCTAGTGAGAACATTCCTTCTCACATGAATCAAAACTATGCATTCCTCCTCCCATCCCACTGAGCCCTCTTCTAACAGTTCAGCCTTCTCCATAACACCCCTGTTTTTCCTCTGATGGAAAGAAATTACCAGGACAGAAACCAGCCACAGGACATGAGTGTAAAGTTGTGGAAATGAAGGCAAAATCTTTCTCATGCTTCCATTTTAACTTTGGTAATGTTTCATCTAGGCCTGTTGTTTTTCAGCTGATTATGTTGAACTTTGTCTCCAGTAGTTTACCTTCCATGTGAACTCTGAATTGAAAGATCAGTTTTACCCCAAGGAGATATACTCTGTGTACACAGAGGAAATTATTTCAAATGTTTTCTTCTTTTTGTGTTTTGATATCGTCTTGATATGACTTATGATGTAGTAATGTTCTGTACACTTCTGTCTCCACAGCCAAGTTCAAATGCCAGCATGAACTTGATCTTCAAGAAATTCAAGGCAATGACTCTTGTGAGAAGCTCATGTATCAATCACCTTTGTCAGGTGAGTCTAACTGCATACACACCTGAACAGCAGAAGTGGCCAGCAAGACAAGAGGAGCCCTAGTGAGACATCTGTAATACAGAAAGCACGAATCTGAGATGACCTACACAATGTTAGCACTGAAGTAATGCCTCTGACTTTGATGGAGTCCCTCATAATTTACAGCTATGTAAGATCAAATATATAGCCCAGAGTACAGAAATGTTAACATGGATAGTCTCAGTCAGAGATGGGATGCTTATTCTAATGGTACCTCCTGTCAGTCAAGTCATAGAATAGATGTCACTTATGAGCACAATGGGTCACCCTTTTGCCTGTATTCTGAATATAATTAAAAATATAAAAATGAGAGTTAGAATAGAAAAATAATCTATTAGGATAATAAATAAGAGGACTGTAAAGAGACATCAAAAATGAGAATGAAAGACAAGTGCCCTAAACAGCCCCAAACCAATTACCTCGGGCTTAGCAGAGAGTGAGGTGGTTGTCTGAGCGGCTTGAAATGAACCACATTACTCAGCTGTGTTACAGTAGTCATTTCCTATTTCATTCTCCCAAGGCTTATGCAAGACTCCTCCAGAAAGTGCCAAGTTTCTGCCAAGGGAGGCAGTGAAAGCTCCGGGATCCCTCTGCAGCCAAAGTCAACGTGGAATGAGGGCAATTTCCCTCCAGGAATCACATCTGTTGAAATCAAACCAAGTAAGTGAGAACAGAGCAATGGCCATCTAGTAAAGTCATGTCAGATATGACTGAATAAGTGCAGGGTTCAGATCACATCTTTCAGTGACTGAGCTGAAATGGAAATTAACACAGTGCTGGATAGGTGATTCATATTGTGTAGTCCTACAGGATGCCCAACCCTTTGCATTTCTTACAGCAGTGACCACAGGTTAAAATCAAGGCTAATTCCCTTTTTGTGCTAGCTTATGCATACAAACAAATGACTCCTTTATTCTGGAAAGGAAAAGAGGACCCAGGTCTGCTATTCACCTTTCTGGCACCTATTTACTGGCCTAGTTCGAAAGCTACCATCCGTTTAAAGATACATGAATTCTGCTCTCTCTCATAACCCTACGATGCCAAGACGACCTGCATTGTCAAGTGGATGCTAACATGATCAGTTCCCATCCTGAATTCCAAAGTGAGATGTCTCTGGTTAGGGGCCAACTATTCAGAGATGCACTTGGAACACTCCACTTGCTCCTCAAATTGGTGGGCAATTACCGTAAGAACCACTGAAATACATTCCTGTACTGGAATTTTGTAGCATTGAAGAGGTTTGAAAGCTACAGGACACTTCAAAAAAAAGACAAGCTGGAGGTGATGGTGGTTTTCAAAGCACAGCAATACCTAAGCATGACAAATACTATAGAAGTGCTAATGCTGTTTGGCAATTTCCTGGAAGGTCTGTGGAGTGGAAATTCAGTTCATTAACTGAATCTGATACCTCCAGAAATCATTTCAAATTGTTTTCCTGAAATAAGACTTGAACCCAGCTGGCAGAGGTGAACCTGCTTTGCTAGCCTCCAACAAGAGACGTTACAGGTTCAGAAACAATATTTATATTCCCAAATCTCAATCTCTCGCTCTCCTTTTTGAGCTTATTGAAATTAAAAGCATGACCTGCCACATCACATTACATCAAAACATGATGTAACTTCTTAATTTAAAACAAAAAAAAAAAAAAGAAAGAGAGAGAAAAAAAAAAAGTTTTAATTTATGATGTTGTATTATGCCACAAAAAGCTTTTGTTTTCCCCAGAGAAACTATAAATTTTTTACAGCGACTGTTTATCCAGTATCTTTGGCAGACTGAAACAGTGAGCGTTGGCAAAAAGCAGATATTTAACAGCTACTGACGAGCAGCTTATGAATCACCAGGCTTGAATCCTGGCACACAGCTCCCTGTAGGTACCTTACTGAAATCACCCATCTTTCCTTCACCTCCTTCTAACTGCCGTAACATTGAGTAACTGACTGATCCTAAACCACTAAACTTGATCTACTTTATCCTCTCAAGCCTTTATATTTTTGGAGGAAAGCACTCTTGCTGTAAAAGTGCCACTGCAATAACATTCCAGGAGCAGAGTCCAATCTGGATTTCCCACTGATTCTGAACAGCCCAGGAAAATACTTTTCATTACAACGACGTTCAGCATTTATATGGTTTTCATTTACACGTATAAAAGGGCTTTGCAAAATAGCTTTACCTATGCAGGTGGGGGAACTGAGGCATGAGCAATAGAAGATGTCATCAGCTGAGCCAAGAATAAGCTGGTCCAGGTCTGGTCTGCTCTGTGGGTTCATGTATCTTCCAGATGATGAATTTGTAGTGTTTGGTTTATTGTTCTGCATGCCTCTGTGAGGCAAGCTGGACTACCCTAGGACATGAAAGGCTGTGTGTTGGTTGACCTGGGACTCTCACAATCTTCTTACTTGCTTGGTGCCTTTTTTGGAGGACTGCTCAGGCTGAAGTGAAGGGAGCTCAGGGGAACTCGAGAACAAGGACTACTTGTCCGAACAAGGGTTTTCAAGACCTTGGTTTCTAAACAATTGCTTTATAGGGTGGACTGTGTACCATAAATCTGTACCATAGGAGTATGGTCATATTAGCTTAACTGTCTTACTAAGACTGGACTTATTTCTCACACAACTGATAAAAGTCATAATGCTGTCAGTCCCTGGTATACTAGCTGTACTCAACTTTTACTGCTTCCTAGTTCCATGATCCATAGTGCACATATGGGGTATAAAGCCTTCTTAAAATCATAGCCCCTTAACTAAAAGCTTTTTCTGGGAGACAGTGTGGTTTGAATTATATTGAGGACCCCAAACAGCAATTGCTCTTGGGCCACTGCCTTTGAAATAGATCTATTTTAGGTGGATATTCCTCTTTCAAAAGGGTACTTCTAACCCTATTTATGAGCCTCACTGCTCGTCCTGAATAACTGAACGGGGGAGTGAAAGCTCCCCGAGTTCTTCTGATGTAAATGCATAACAATGATCTTCATCACATGCAATGTGTTGGGTGAAAAGGGGACAGGTTTTTTTCACCACAGTGTTGCTGTCACTTTGGGTGCCCTAGTCAGAACCAAACCACAAGGCTATGATCCATTTTTCATGAAAATCCTAGAAGAGTGTCTGTTCTATCTCTGTGTTGGCTGAAGGAAAGTTCTAACCTCAAAACCTGACCCTGGGTCGGGAAACCGTTCCTGACATCATTTCTAGTACCAAGCACTTTTTCCATTAGTGCCTTTTCTCCCAGTGAGCAACTGGGGAATTAACCTGGATTGGGTTTACATGGACTTGGATCGTTCGTACAGTTCCCTAAGTGGTGTTCAAACAACTGCACCAGCAGAACTGTCAGGGCATTGCTTCTGAAATGAGCTGGGGGCTGCTTAAACTGTGGTTGTTAACCTACAATTAAAATGTGCTTGCCATGCCACAGCCTGAAAGAGGACACTTGGCCTGTGAGGTAAAAATGCTGGATGATGCTGAGCTAGACAACTCCAGACTTTCATGAAAATATGGAAAGGATTATCTTGAATGAACCTCCTCTTGACTTGACATAGGTTTCAAGTTTCATGGCATCTTACATTACTGTTTAAATTTGTTTCAGGCAAGAAACATACTTTTTAAGGTCAGGAACACAGATTTGTTAGACGCTAAGACACCTGAAAAGCAAGAATACAGATTGTAGGATGAATATTTTACAGAGTAATTATTTAAATATATTCAAGTATGAACATCTTTAGATCCTAAATTTGGTATTCCTTAAAAACATAATCTTACAATAAAATCTAGCCCACTCTCATATTGTTCATAACATTCCAATTTTCTGTTTGAACTGGTGGTTTTGAAAATTTGTGCCTTATTTAAAGTGCCCCACTGGTATTTTTGCCCCAGACTTCGATTTTTGGCACGACACTTGCACATATGTTGATGATGATATACGTCTGTCTGAAGTTCTCAAAACACGAAGGCACACTACGGCTGGTGTGTGAACCACTCAGATGTGATGTGCAGAGGCAGTTCCCTGCTTCCTACATAGAGCCCTTGCCTAAGCTGTGGGTTAAGTGCCTGCCTGGGGCACACAGCAGCAATCCAGTGGCTGTAAGATCCTTCGGCAGCTCCACTCAGGAGCAATCTGCGCATTGAGCATTCAGCAACATGGTCCCTGGAGAGATTTGACTTGCAAGAGATGACAACGAGTCAAGTAGTTGGGTAAGTAGTTAGAATACAAGTAGATGAGATGTCTGGAGATGCTGCTGGAAAGAGGGGAGTTTGTATTAAAATACAGTAAAGGTGAAAAAGGAAAGGATAGACCTTGGAAATTAAAACATTTGCAAGCAGTAGCAGTCACTGTTGCAAACTCTTGAGCAAGCTGAATTTAGGGAACCTCATTGCTGTAACAGAGGTAACAGATCCATGGGCTCTCCTGAATTACACACATTTTCAGGTAGGTTCTCCAAATCTGCACACCAAGGTGAATTCAAATTTTAGGCTTCAGCTATTTTGTTTAGGCACCATAAACAACCAGATCTCAGAGCTTTATATCTGATTATACCTCTTGTACTTCTGAGCTTTATGTCTCATTATACAACAAAACAGGCACCTGCAGAAACATGAGCCTGCCTGCATCTGGCTGAAAACAACACGTCTCAAATTTAATCACACCTGCCCTATTTAAAACTAGTGGTAAATGGTTATTGCATTGAAATAGACATAGCCTCTGTTATGTTATGTAAAGATATCATAGAATGACACAAAGATCCTTTGTTATTCATGGTATCACCAAGCCTAATAAACAACTTCAATTTTGGACTTAGGTAAGGGCCATGATACAATTGTTGCTGAACTTCTCTGGCCACATCTCTTCCTGCACGGTCTTTGGTGTACCCTGACTGACCCCTAGATTGCTCCACTATATCAAAGATTCTTTTTCTGGATCTTCTGCTCTGCTAGCCCAGTGAAGACAAGAACTGAAACCCCTCTATATGCATCAATCAGACTTCTTTATAGCATGGACAGTTGGCACAAGCAGATGCTTTAGTCTCTCTTGGAAGAACTTTATATAAAGTACTTCCAGAGCCTTTCCATGTTTAAAATACAGCATCATGAAATCATAGGAATGGAGATGGCAAAGAATGGGGTAGTCTAAAGAATGTATCACATGATACAGAAGTTTGTTTCTCATTGCTGAACACAACCACACACGAATCTAGGGCTGCCTTAGGTATATGGGCCCAGAGCTACTACTGCAATGCACTCACCACGAGACTGAAAATATACATGTGTAGACCTTGCTACTTTCACCTCTCACCCTCCTGGCTGAGGGCACTTGTACTGGGAGGTTATGGTACTACCCACTGACAGAAAAGCTAGAAGAACCTGACCTACGAAGCGATACATTCTGTTTTGTGTCTGGAGGCTTCAAAACTAGATGTATGGACAAGACAAGGAGAATAGGGCTATGAACTCTTGGAAACAATAGTTGCGTGGAACTGTTTTGCTAAGTGATACATGAGATTTATAAGGTGCTAAAGTGAATTTAATCTCCTTAGGTGTCCTCGCTGTACCACTTTCAAGTAGGGTGTGGCAAAGACAATGGGGATGGTGCAAGAGAGCTCTAAAAAGTTCACAGCCTCAATATTACCTCATGTCTTTCCTGCCAATAAGTCAACCTTTGTGATAATCCAGCAGGCATTATGTCTTTCACAACAGACATTATACACATATTCTTACATTTGCCAGTGTTGAATATAACACTGGAGCCAGAGAATGATCACATCTACCTTAAGTATCCCCAGGTTTCTGGAAATAGTAGGTAGGAATCAAAGAGGCAGTTCTAACCTCAGCACTGCAGGGTGTTAACCCTTGACTTATTTTTCCAACTCATTATTGCCCCACCCCCACCCTTTCTTTTTTGCCCCTTGACTTATTTTTCCAATTTGTTTCACTGTTATCATACCCTTTGCTAGTCTGAACTGAATCTTCCCTAACAAAAAGGCTCTTTCTCGACAAGATTAAAAGCAGAATACTTCAAGTAATTTAGAATACAAATGTGCAATGAAATATCAGCCTGGGTGATGCTATGAGAAGGAAGAGTGTACATTATGCTTTATGTGCTTTTAGCTGTTCTACCCTACACTGCAACATGTGCACCCACTCTTGTAACCTTTACTGCTCTGCAAAGATGATCTGTCACTTCTGCAAAATATTTATATATATATTTGTATTTATACAGAAGCAGTTTTGAGTCCTTACTGCCCTCTAGAGAAATTGTGCTGGAAACGCTCAGACTGATAGAGTCAGCAAAAAGTAATTGCAGTCCTAATCTTAACTACACCAGCTGCATGCAGTGTTGGTGACAAGATCTGTAGAAACAGAAAAGTGCTTAAAGGATCCCTTTTTCTTGAGCCTCTTGCTATCACTGGGAGTTTGGTCAGACTCACACACATTTCGCCCGTTAACTGCATAGGAAAGCTCAGCAAAAACTCAGCTTCCATCACCCATGGCTTTAAGTGAAAAAGAAATAAAAGGCATTTTCTTAAAATAAATTCCAAGTGCATAAGCTGTCTTATATTCACATCACCAGCATGTGATGCTTCAAGTCTTTAAACCTCACATCTGTAACTACACACTTCTGCTTTGTCATTCTCACACTTTTATCCCATACAGAATCATAGCATTGGTTGGGAAAGGTATTTAAGATGATCAACTCCAACCCTTATCCCAGCACTTTCAGGTCACTCCTATCCTTGTCCCTCAGCACCACATCTACACAGCTCTTTCAAACCCCTCCAGGGATGGTGACTCTGCCACTTCCCTGGGCAGCTTGTTCAAGGCAAGCCTGTGTCCAAGCAAAACCTCCCCTGGCACAACCTGAGTCCATATACTGCCCCTCACCTCACTACAACCACCTTTAAGGTAGTTGTAGAGAGCAGTAACTTTTCCCCTGAGCTTTCTTTTCTACAGACTCTGCCTGATGATTGTGGATGGAGCTACCTGTGACTGAATGCAAAGACCTGGACTGGAGCTGCAAGGTTGGACGTCACTTGAGGTAGTCCTTTGAAGAGGCTGAAACCTGCATGTGCAAGTGAGTTCTTAGAGGTGCTCTGGGCCACCTGCATGATTAATTGCTGCAACTCCAAGAGTATTTTTTGACAAGATGTGTTTGCATAAAATACAGTAAAATCAAATACTCAGAAGACATGCCATGGGAGTATTATTTCATGTGGTTGGGCCAACACAGAGAAAACAGCAATTGCAGTGTTAGCAATGAATGATAGCAGAGTGCAGCTAAGAATACACTCAGCAAACTGAGATCCTATTTTCATACTGATAAAAAAGAGAAAAAAAATCTAAAATGTGTGTATATTTTTTTCCAAAACAGCTGAATCCCACTACCCTGCAGAATCTTACTCATTTAACAGGCTGTCAGTGCAAGTTCCTTTGCATAGCTCTGCCTTTCATGCCTAATGGGGTTTGCCCTGAACCAGACAAAGCCTATTAAACATGGCAGAGAAACAGATGATACGGGAGGCTACTGGAAGCAGTGTTGGCTGCCCTCTAATGGCATGTGTGCCGTGAGCACACACCTGAGCTCCCCAGGGATTCCTGCTAGGATGCCAGCAGCCTTCTTGTCCCAGAGTGCCCTCTGTTCCCTGACGGAGAAGTCTTCATACCCTGAGCAAAACATGAAAATGTGGTATTGTGTATGCAGATTTTTGGACTGTGACAGCAGGACAGAGGTAGCAAGTGCAGTCCCAAAGCCCCATCAGCACAGAAGGGAAGGGACAGTACTGAAGGGCTGGCTTACTTGGGAACAAAACATGTTCAGTGTGTGAGCACAAGGCACTGCGCTGTGCCTTGCAGCTATCTGTCAGCTGAAAACTAGAAATACTGAATAGCGTCAGCATTTCATTGCCTTTGATTCTAGGGGGGAAATTCAAAAGGTTTATGGGTTCAGATTGAGTTAAAACCCCTAATTCTAAATGTGTGCTGAGTCAGAATTTTATAACTGTTTATCTGATTTGAGTGTGTGCAAATATCAGAGCATGTAGGAGGGAGCTGAGCATGTCATCTGCAAGTCAACTGAAAAACTGTAAATCTGTATATACAGAAGAAAATAACCCTCTAAGCCTGCAATTATTATTGTTGCTTTGTTACAATAGCAGGAAAGGATTTGGGACACACCTTTCTACAGCCAGAATCTCTTATATTTAAAATAAATAAGGGCTGAAAAGGACATTAAGGTTTTGATCATTAATTATTCTGCCCAGTCTCTCAGCAGCTCAGGAACAGGACTTCAAACCCAACCCAGGTCTTCTGAATCTCAGACTCTTCCCTCATTCCCTGAACTTTTGATGCCCTTTCATGTTCTCTGCTCCTTAAAACATTTTGCTCACTATATTGTTTTAAAATCTCCACTTGAATCAGGGAGTAAAGAAAGAGCAGGAATTTTATTCACTTCTAGAAAAAAAATAGTCAAACTTTTCTGAAACAGTTTGAGGCAAAGTTGTAGGCAGAGTTTTGCCATATCTGAACCATATCTTCCTCCACAAATTTATTTGTTGTCATTGCCATTGATTCTTGTCCTCTTCCTTGAGTATGTCCTTGGATGTCTGCAAATAATTAATTGCATTTTTGAGCTAACAAACTATTTTAGTTATTTAGTTGTATTTATTACACCAGTATGTTTAATCTGAAGTGAAGGTTTGTTTTCTTCCTGAACAGTGACCATCATTCTGATTTTGTTATTGCTGCTTAAAAGTGGTTTCTGAAGATACCGCATTTCCCCCAGACCATTGATGATCTGCAGGTAAGTACTGATAGAGAGATCAAATAAATGCTTGTTCAAAAAGCAAAATCACCAACCCAAAAGAGTTTCCTGCTTCTACCAATTTAGTAAGCTCAGATTTAAGAAGATATTCTCCAGAGCAACACTCGCCTACACACGCATGAATTTTAGTGGTGCCCATGGGAATGGACCGGTGCTATCTGGTTCCATTTATGAAGGATGTCCATGTCTGGGAGGAGGAGAAGGACACAATATCCCTCTGTCTTCATCACTGGAAATGGCAGAAATGCATTCCCAAACATTTTTTTTTATTATTATTACTATTCTTCACAATTATTCACATGCATGTTGACCAGTGCAAGGATGGAAAGAGGGATTGTACCCACTGGTGGCTGCTGTTGAAATAAAGGTGATGAGGGAGTGTTGCCTGCTTCCCACATCTCTCACCGGTAGAATTACTTGCAACTAACTTAGCACTGTGGTCTCCCGGATCCATTAGCACACCTCTGAGCCTGCTGAGTGCGGAGCAACAGTGCCAGATTTCTGTTTGTCCTGGCAAAAGAATCAGAAATAAATCTTTTTGTTTTCTGAACCTGAGGAAGTGACTGTTTGACAGTGTCTCCTTTCTTCTCCCCAACTCCAGAGAGGGCAGTGAGATTTACATGGGACACGGGAAGTGAGTGCATGGACAGCGGGGTTCTTGTCACTACAGTGTAACCGGAACAGGTACAGAGAATGCAAAGGTCTGATACTTTCTGTGCTGCAAGAAATACTCCAAATATTCTGAGTTCTAGTTGTTTTTTCTCTGTATTTGTATTGTAGAAGGAAAACCTACAACAGATTAATTTTAGCAAGCAACCAACATCAAGGAGGCATTTGAACTTGCATCTCCACTGCTGGTGAGTACCTTACATACCATTGGTTCAGAGGTTTAATTTGCTTCTGACCAGAAAATGTCCTCAAAACTCAAGAAAACATTCTGACAAGGACTTACTCAAAACTGCCATGTTTCCACACAAGAATTTGGTTTCAATAATCAGTAATTTCCAGAGAAAACCTGTTCAGGAAAAAAAATAGCCAGATAGCTCTATTAATTGGCTTAATCCTGCCCTGCTAGTGATAACTAAGCACATGTTAGATAAGGCCTTCTCAGCTCATTAAGAGGACAAACTATCCACAGAGGAGCTTTGGTTTGTGACCATTACATCTGTCTGAGCAATCCATCCCCTACTACATCATCACATCAATAGCCAACTGTTGGGTTTGTATTTAAATTTTTACATAATTTTTCACATTTTTATTATTCACTTTTCATCTTCTCTGAAAAAAATCTTCTAACCCAGTTAATAGAGGAAATAGCAACCTGATCACTTGTTGGCAAGTCAGATAACTTTCCTGTGGCAGTTCTCACTGATTTTCAAAGAGCAGGATGCTCTTCCATTGTTTTCCCAGCAAAACTGAATTACTGAATCTCATCTCTGGCCTGTTTCAAACAAATGTTTGCATTTATGTCAGATATGAACTAAACTGGATACTTTGGGGTGGAGTCGAATGCTGCAAATTCTCTTCATGACAGCTGTCAGTCGCATTATTCAAAACAGCTTAATACTGAATGATTTCTGGCACAAAAATGTATGATGTTGATAATATCCCTTCTTCTTCCTCTGTATCTTTGTGTGTCTCCATTATTATAATTCTGTCCTCTAGCTTTTTCCTCTGCTGAGCTTTCAGAGACCTTCCTAATCAACATCAGACACAGTGGGAAAATGGGTGGCACCAGTGTGGGTAAAAGGCTGCACTGTAATTTGAGGGGCTCTACAATCATCTCCACGAGTGACAGCACAACCCAAGCAGCAAATACAGCTCACTCACTCTGGGGAAAACCCATTTGATTTTAGATATGAATGTATTTGTATTTATGTGCATGTGCTTGTACATGTCAAATATTAATTTATTTTGTTCTAATTTTCTCTCATTTGCATCTATCCCCGTGCCTCATTATTCTGGGGCAGGGGTGGCTTTGCACAAGCATTGCCTTTGAGATGCACAGAGAAACATCATCATAGGGAAGAAACTGCATCTCCATGAGGCCCAGTTCTTACACTGTTCCTCCCTGTCAAAGGACAGCTGGACTAGGCTGGTGTGACTCTGCCACCCTGTGTGTCAGCCAGCCAGCACTGCAGAGCTCAGAAACAGACGTTTCTGGGTGCAGAGAAGTCAGGTTCAGATGTGACTCAAAACACCTCAGATTATTAGCCCTTATAATATGTAACTTATAACAAATCTCCCCATTCTTTTTGATCTCTAAGTGAGGTCCTTTGCATCCTTAGCAGGGCAAAAAGTCACCTTGCCTCCATCAATGCTATACTGGAGGCCACCAGGTTAATTCCATGCTATATGCATGGATAAAAAAGAGGATAAGAAGAGTAGGTCCTGCAGTGGCAAAGGTTGAGAAGCTCTGTTTTAAACTCTTTATGGGAAATTGTAAAACTTCTAAACAATTTAATAGATTAACTTCCCCTTTCGGTGGCATCAGTAAAACTGAATTATCGTCCTCACTTTTAACTGATGCCTAGACCCAATACTCATCCATCAGGGATCATTTAGTGATAAAGCAATCAATCCTGCCATGGTGCAGAGGGACAAACTATGCAAGATACCATCACCAAATATCCTTTCCACCCCAAAGCACTCTGTGAGTCTTTGTCAATGAAAGTGCATTTGTCTAGTCTTATCTGCTGCAGTATACGTGGAATACAAAGGAAGAAAGTAAAATATGCATTTGATGTACATGTGCAGATGCCAGGCACATTACCAACCTAAGGAGGATTTGCCTTTTCCAGGAACTGAACACAGCACCTGACAGCCAACCACTGCACCACTACCTCAGGTATCACATTAATAGAAATGAAAGCAAACAGGAAAATGTCCTAAAATAATATTGTGACATGAAGAATTTGAGAGAACAATGAGAGATAACGTTGAAAACAAAAGTTGTTTCCACCTTCTCCTTGGTTTAGAAAATCTTCTGTGACTTAAGCCAGAATCTCCAAAATACTGGTCATCTTTTCATCATTAGAGCATGCAAAACACACTTCCTTTTCTGACTCCTCAGTAGTAACTGGTTTAGGGCTTATGTTTGCCTTCCTAATATCATAGTATCATAGTATCATTCAGGGTTGGAAGGGACCACAAGGGTCATCTAGTTCCAACCCCCCTGCCATGGGCAGGGACACCCCACACTAGATCAGGCTGGCCAGAGCCTCATCCAGCCTGGTCTTAAACACCTCCAGGGACGTGTTCTTAATATGATTAAGAATTTATATTAATTTTATCCATTTATTAACTATATAACTTTGAATTATTTTTATTCTCAAATTATCCAAACTTTAGGTAAAAATTGTCCATATCCTCTACCAAACAGGTAGATTTTATAGTAATAGGAAATTCCATTTAATTGAAATATATAACTTGTTAGCTAAAACAGAGGTAAATCCTTGGTTTTCCTGCTAACTATAACATTTCTATATTGCTTGTCCACAAAGGAAAAATTAGAATATCTTTATTGCTCTGCCAGATTTGAACTTTACAAAGACCAAACTCTTTGACCATTTTGTGAATGGTAATGTGACTACTGGAGCAAAAGGAAAACTTTCCCTGCTGCCTTGGAGTTGGGATTTTCATCAACAAACAGGTTCAGGCTATATTAAGAGGCTCAGTGTAGCAGAGTTCTTCAAAGGCTTTGTAGTTGTTCAACTCCAATTAAAAGTCAATTGAATTGGACACTTAATTCCCATTTGTGTCTATGAAAATCTCTCTTCTATAATGTGCTGTGTTACAATTCTAGGCTGAAAAGCAGATGCACAGAAATGTGAATGTAATGCATGCACTTATTTTGAGGAGTTAAAGAAAATAACAGCTATTACATCAGAAGCTTTGTATTTACAACATATAAGTAGAAGTATCTCTATAGCAGTACACAATTAACCAGATAATAACAAATTAAGATTTTACTATCTCTATTTATGTCACCCAAAAAGTCATATGTGTTTTATGTCCAGAAAATATGTTTCAAGTTATGTGCCAAAGAAAGCTATAAAGCAGCTCACAGAGGGCAGCCAGCGCAATGCAGCCCTGCTGGTGAGACAAAACTGAGTATCTTTTTAAGGGAATTAACAGGGGAAGCAACTGTAGTGGGGCTCAGAAGTGATGACAATAGAAAATTCTTCAGGGAAGATAGTCTGACTCTGCAAAAAGTTACTGACATATGTAGGACAGTAGAAACAGCCCAAGAGCAAATACAAATCCTATCTGGAGATCATGTGGTGAAATGCATCAGAAGGGATTACAGGAGATGAAAATGCAAAGGTAAAATGTATGGCAGAACGGTATGCTGCTTGCTGCAGAGAAAACAAACAGCACAAAAATCTGGCCTGGAAGAAGCCAGCAGTGTCAGAACTACAGGAGACAACAGAATGGTCAAAACCCAGTATTCAGTCTCAAATACTTTTGAATTTACATGTGAGGCAAGTTTCGGTGACCAGATCAAAACCCACCCTGTAAGATTTTGGTTTTGAGAGAGATCCGCAAGTGGAAGGACTGCATTTCTTGCTTCTGTGTTAGATGTGAATGAAAGCCTCCAGCAGCAACCCCTCACTACAGGCTTCATTTATCCATGGCTGAAATACTATCAAAAATCTTCTCTGCATTTCCACTTTCCTAATTAGTGCTGAGAAGACCAAGCTGCCAGTTTGTGCACCTAGTGCAACTTAGGGCTATCCTAACACAAACTTCAAGCTTGTAAATCATTTGAAGTATTTGGTCACCACTGTACCATCTTTCTCTGCTGAGTAGATTTGGTGTTAACTACTGTGTGTACCAAAGAGCAGTCAATAGGAGGCAACCTGCCAGGAGACCTGGAGTGAATCCATCCTGTCTGTGGTGATGCAAAGTTTCTGAAGGTTACTTCTTCAGTGGTTTTGAGAGATTTTATTGAACCTGCAAATAAACTGTCTTTAAAGAGACTGTCTGGGCTTTGAGAACAGAGCAGTAATTATAAGGAAAACGAATTGCATCCTTGAGGTGTGACCCTGTTGAGCACCATTTGGTCAGCAGCAGTTTCAGATGCTAACAGCATGAACAAGAAGTCAACCCCACTGGCTGAAGAATTATTTCTGCAAGCTTGAAGTCTAGTTTTGCCCTAGCAGTGTCAAGCAATAAAAAGCTCCTGCTATCAGTATGCTGATGGCTCATTTTATAGAGGACACTAACCATCACTTCTCTGTGGAGCAAATACAAGAAGCATTTCTTAATTCTACTAACCAGTCACTGGATGATATGGATTTCTGCCAAGAATTTGTAAATGATGTAAAGCAAGCTGAAGAAACAGAAACATGCTCAGTAACGCAAAATATGGCATAATAAGCACATGTTCTCTGCACAGACAAACAGGAAGGGACAGAACTATAAGCAAATAATTGAAAACCTCACTATTAACACAAATATGACAAAAAGAAGCATGCAGAGATGAGAAAAATTATTTCTCCATCATATCAGGGGGAAACCAAAACATTCACCATTTTCCTCAGTTTCAGGCAGTCATTACCTGGGTGCAGCCTGGATGCTTACCCAAGGCAAAGCAAATGCAGATTTGGGACCTGTGGAGCTCAGTGCACAGTGCACTTTGCCCATAAAAAGGGTGAGGCAGGAGGAATGTGATGAGCAGACACAGATCCCACAGGGAACCTGCAGGAGCCTCCCGCGGCTCCTGGGCTTGTTCCAGCCCTGCACTGCCAAAGGCAGACCTGTGTGCCCAACACCCCATCGTACCCAGGCTGTTGTAACTGCTGTGGCCACCAAAGTGTGAGCAGTATCTATATGCACAGGCTGTCATAAAATCTTAATCCAACACATCTTTCTCCAGGCATCTGTTTCTCAAATAGTCCCCCTGGCCCCTGTGGAAACCTTCCTTAGATCGACTTTTCAATATCTTTAACAGTATTAGAAGTGACTTCTTGCCTCTATGCATACAAATGATTGTAACTATCCCTGTTTATCACTATGACAGATACATGCACTAATTAGATATTCTTTTATACATTCAACCAAATCTCAATTCTTCTGAACATCAGAGTTTCCAACAAGCTCTTTGAAATGGCTTCCTCCTCTTGGAGAATGCTTTCAAAACTCACTGTGTCCTACTATGAGGAAAGGGTGATGCTCAGGGTGCAACCAAACGAATGTTGATCAAGAAAGCCATACTAAAACAACCTTTAGAGGCATAATGATTTCTAAATATCATGTGAAACTGCAGATTGCACTTTTCCAACTAAGTGAATGAAGCAGTGGGCAGAAGATATTGTGGTAGTGTCTTCCATGCTAGTGATTTTTGGGCTGTTATGCACAATCAAGAGACTTAAAAAGGCACAGGGCTGCCTGCGCAGCTCAGTTCCCAGCACTTCGATTCCTTGGGACCAGACACAGGACCTCAGGGATAAAATGCCCAGGAGCTATTGGGTCACTGGCAGGGCGCATGCCCCCACTTCAAGGGAAGCTGCTGCCTCCTATACACTCCAGCAGCGGAAGCCAAGAATGAGGAGAATGAGTAAAGACCTTCCAGGAGAAGTACAAGGCTGGTGTTTCTCCATGCACTGCAAGTTTGTGCACTTGAGACTTGATGCACTTTGCAACAAAGCAATGGAGTGATCTTCACCAGGTGCCACAGGCCTTTAAAGGGTTCAAGGTCCCACCACAAAATCCTGCAAGGCACTCTGATTCCACAGGTAACCCTGGGAACCGATCGGAATGAACAAATACCAACAAAGGTAAGACTTATGTGCAAATGTTCAGAACACCTTAGGGCCAGTTTCTATATGTTCATTACTCATAACCACCTCAAGATTTCCATAAGCACTTTGTTTGTATGTAATTAAATAAGTAAGAGCCAGCTTTTTCAAAGTGCTTCACAGATCCCACCCCACTGTGATACCATTGCTGAGCACTTCTGGGAATCTGGCTGCAAGGGCGTGCGTTGAGCACTTGGAAAATCTCGCTCATTCAGATCTGGCAGGCTGATTTTGAAATAGTATCTGGAAATCCACTTGCAACATTTGTAATAACTATCCATTTGCATATACAAAAGCTGACTTTTGGCATGAATATAATTTTCTTATACTTTCCCTTTGAAAACCTGGGACAGACTGTCTAGACAAGTCAAAACTCTCATTTGTGCTTAATATTTTATAATTTATTATGTTGCTTTCCTTTCTGATTAATTTGGAAACATCCCTTAGCAAAGATGCAGTGATACGAGGATATAGTTTTATAGGCTACTCATATAATCCCACTGCTCTGCTCATGCATACCCTTGAAGTTTACTCTAAAGCTCACACACACACACAGAGCCTCATAAATCTAATTCTACCTACTGGCATGCACTTTCAGACATTCACAGCTCATCCAAACACTTATTTAAAGCATTGGCTTTATATTTCTTCTTATATATACCTTTTATTTTCAACAGTAGTATTGTAAATGTTTTAGCAGGGGAACATTGTAGAGCTAAGAGAAACTTAAACGTGCCACGTATTTGCTAAGCAAAGATACCGTGGCACGACACAGACACCTTTAAAAGGGTCTGCTGCTTTTCTCTCTCTTTCTTACTCAAAATACAGCTTTTTCAACTATGACAACTTAAAATTAAAATGTTTGTTCTGAAAGTAATAGCCAAGATCATAGAATATTTATGTGATCATTAATATTTGAATTTTGAATAATGCATACTTACATATTTCCACAAAAGAATGCAATGTGTGTCTTATAGCAAAGTCATACCATTTCCCCCTGTAACAAGTAGAGAAGCAGCTTTATTTGCATTACTAACTTGCAGGTGTGTAATATCAGGTTACACCGTTAATTCTCTTTGTTTCCTGAAAATATGTATGTCAGGCTTTTCTTACTGTGCATACATAGGAGGTCCATGATCATAACAGTCTACTTCAAATGCAGAAAGGTTCTGTGCACTTAACTGTTAATTTTGAAACAGCTTCTCTTTTATTTCATCCTGTTTCACTTGTTACTAATTGTAGCTGCTTCTTACCAAAAGTTTTATCTCTAGGAAATCTAAGCCACATCCTACCACTTCATCAGTAATGGTGTATCTGTGTGCAAGGGCACACAGCTGCATATCAAATAGCACTTCCATGCTCTGCCATTCACCATCACTCCTCAGGATGCTGATGAATGTGCTGACAGACAAAGGCTAATTGGCAGACTGTATGGAGTCAGTTTTTGATGACACAGGCGAAATAATAGGAGACAGAGCAGGTAACAAAGAAAGTTTAGAGGGAATAATAACAGAGCTATAGACAGAGAGGATTTCACGCAAGGAGAGCACACAACCTGAAATACAGTGCGAGGGAACTGAAAAACCCAAGAAATGCACAAAAGCACAGAAGAAGGAAAAGGGAGAGAGGAGCTAACCTTGTACTTACTGCTGTTACAACACAGAAAACCTCTCTGAGAGGAAACTAGGTTTGAGATGGCACTTTCAAAACTGTGATCTGGTTCACTGAAATGTCTGCTTAGGGTTCATGAACCTACTAAGCAAACGTGAACTCATTTTCTAAGAGCCTGGACTTGATATGTATTTTGTATTCCAACTTGTGGGCTCAGCATGCAGCAATTTTGCCTTGAGATTCGGGTGCAGACACAGTAATTATGAAAGCTAACATTCATTAACATCATTTGCTGGACATTCACTGTCGAACACAGTACATGTTTTATGACCACCAGTGTGTTCATGTTTTTTGTGAGGCTACTTGTGAATGGACAATTCTGAGCATGTGGACAGGGAACTAATTTGAAAGCAGCCCAGATTTTACGTTTGTTCATGCTGCCTCTTATTATGGATTTCTATAGCACCCAGCTGCAGGAGAGCTGATGGGTTCTTTAAGCACAGCTGTAAAACTTAAAACCTGAAGAAGAGATATTATGTGAAAACCACCTGAGAAAGATGATGCAAAGTAAAACAAATGCAGTAAATTGTCCACAGACAGTTCTTCTTTAATTGCAACTGATTGGTAAAGGATTTCCTATACTTAACTCTGTAATTAAAAGAAGATTGACAACCTCCAGTGCATTCTTCCATTAGAAATCCTGCATGTATTTCCAAAGCTGAATTTTGAGCCTTAGAAAATACATTTGAACTATTGGCTAATATAAATCACTTTTTGTCCACTATTCTCAGCAAAACTGCAGAAGTTGAGTGAGGCTGTGAACCTCTGTCTCTAAACTATTTGAGTAAGTGCTTACTAGCAGAAATGGGGGGAGGGTTTCCATGCTCGGCCAACTAACGGATGTAACTGACTGAGGAAGAACATGTGCATTTAAATCAGTTGAGCCTGTTGCTGACATCTTTTGCCTCGGTTTTTAAAGGGAGCCAGAGTACTTGGCATCTTCTTCCCCAGCATAATCCCATTGAGCCAAACAGACTGTGGCTAGACAAAGCGTCTGCATTGCCGACTGTGAGCTTCCATCAAGGACTTAGACATCTCCCTGATCTAAACTCCAGTTGTAAATAATTGCAGGTGAAATATGCACCCATAATTGTTGTTTTCCTCATAAAAAACCGTTGGCATTTGATCCTTTCCATTCTCTTGCTTTTATGATAAAGCACAAACATGAAAAATATACCCTCACACTCTGCACTGTGAGAGACATTTTACCCTTTAAGCCTCCAAAGAAATATCAGGCCCAAGCAAATGACCTAATTACTGTGTCTCCATTCAGTGTGTCCCAGGTCAGTGTGCAGATATATGCATAAAGGCAATAGCAGCTTTGGGAAATAATCTTCTTGATTATAAACCAGCCATATATGTGTTCTCCTGTGTGTGAATATGTGCCACTCAACAAAATATAACCCCGCAGTATTGCTGATGAGTTATTAAAATGGATGGGGGAATATATGTATGTTTAAGGATGCTTTTTAAAGCTATTTCTCTCCTAAATCACACAGAACATCAGTTAGTGGGAGTTAGCCTTTTAAAAGCTGACCTTTGTATCACACATAATATCTTTAAGCGAGAGATTTTTCTCAGTAACTCACTCCAGAGGTAGCTGAATAACACCCCCTGATAAAGGGAACAAATAGAATCCACGCATTTACCTTTACTTTTCCAGTGTCCTTAATGTTAGGGTTTCTTGCTCAAAAATGAGCATTTACTACTGCACTGAGGGAATGAAGAAGACATGTCTTTTTCCTCTTCTCTTGGCATATGAATTGGATTTCTAAAAATTCACTGTAGTAATCACAAAATGCTGCTGCAAAGAATTACTTGATAAAACCTTTTGAGATTTCAGCCTACCTCGTCCCTTTGTTTCATAACTAGAAGGAGCATAATGAATGCAAAAACTCTGTGAATAGAGCTCAGCAGGGCCTACTTTTTTCTCATGACTCCTGTGATTATAATAATTTGATTTTATAGGTGTCTATCCTAAGACCCCAGCTAGGGAGCAATCTTTACTGAGTCATGAACTTTCACATCATTAAATCTCTCTACATTTATTTTAAACATATCAGAAGTGTCAAATAACTTTAGATCCACTAAATTTTATTTGCATTGGGTAAAATGAAGTTTAGCCACTTGGGAAAAGGAATGAAATCGTTTCCTTAGCGCTCAGGAAAGCGGTTGAGCTCTGGAGGCTGCGTGATCCCACCCGTGTGGCAGCGCAGTGCATCTCCTGTATGGGTCAGGACACATGTTTGCAAGGACAGGAATTTGAGTAATTTCCTACCAGTCTGAAGGGGATATTAAACTCTTCTGTCAGTTGGATGTATATTATTTATGTTCCCTTTTTTATTGTTGTTGTTGTTGTTGATTTCAAAAAATATTTCTTTGTTGGTTCAACGCTGACTCCCGATAGAAAGTGATGAAATGCCCAATATGTTAAAAAACCTTATCACTAAATCAGAAGCAGAACTATAAATTTTGGCTTTTGAAACTGAACTGACTGTTGAGGATCATTTTGCTCCTGAAATATTACAGCAGTGATCAATTTGCTGTAAAATTAAGCAGTTTAGCTCTGCAATCTATAGATGGAAAACATGTTGTTCTTGAGCAAAGTTTATGCCCTGCCCAAGGGATAAATTAAATTTTATGGGTAAGACATGCATTATTATATGCTTATCTGTTTAACATTCTTTTCCACATCAGTATTATAAATATTTTTAATCCTACATTTGATCTCTTGTGCATATAGTGATATGGTAATTCCCCCTGCCCCCCTCAAAAAATACGACCCAACACGGTTAATTCATCACAGAACAGGGGAGAATATTCTAATCTTCCTAAGAAATATGCTGAAGATTGAAGCAGAAGCACTTAAAATTGGGGTTACTTTGCAATCATTCAGTGGGATAAAATTTTGGTGAAGGAAGGGGTGGAGCTACATTACCCATTTTTATTACAGTTGTTATTATTGCATATTTATATTGCAAATCTCTAATCAAAACTAGAGGCCTTAGTCTAAGACAATTCACTTATAAAAGTCAGAGAAAACAGACAAATATATGTGTTTAACACATTAGTTACTGGTTTTGTAAACTTTTGCTATTTTTCCTTGAATTTTTAGATTCAAAGCTCTCAAACTGACCATCAACCTGCCTTTCAAACAGTGGGAACCTTCTCTTAGAAGTTTCAACAGAAATGGATCTCTTGAAGGGAAGAGAAAGAAGAGTGAGAAGCTGTGAATCCTTTGCCTTTCATATATGAGAGACAGCATGAAGATGGCCCCGTAAGGTGTTTGGAGGAAGAGAAGACTGAGGATGCAGTGACAAAATCACAGGTATGATCACCTGCTCAACATTTACAATATGTGACGTTATAGCATCCAAATGAGAAGCAGATGAACACCACTTACCCATGTTTACTATCAGCCATATCACTGCATTTATGTTTTTTAAATGGCAATGTTTTAAGAACAGAGAAGGTGAAGGTGGACAAGCTGGGAGAGTCAGTCACCTCCAGTTTTTTCTGTTAAAGGAGATTAAAGGGGGTAGACTCAAACCCTCAATTAAGAGTTCATTCTTCTGGTTAGTTTGAATGGAAACAGTAAACAACAAAGATATCTCAATTGGATATTTGCTCATGAGTCACACTTGACATCTGTTGTCTCTCCTCAATGCTGTCCACTGTGAATACTCCACATTAAACTATGTTTTATGCAAAAATCTCTCCATCTATGCAGTTTGGACTTGAGGTACATGCAAATTCTACTAATTTCATTTGGAACTGTGTGACTTACTTCTTTGCTCAGCTTTGCAAATCTAAAGCGTGGGTCCTTGTAACATTAGCTTCATGGTTGACAGCCCTTTTCTGCTCTCACCACCCACTTGCTTCCTTTCAGTCATACAGATCATCAATCAGTCTTTCTAGGTTTTGGTGACATAGGTATCACTGACGTATTAATTCCAGTCATCTTAATCTGCACTTGTTCCTTACTTTTTATTTTCTGCAGCATGTACTTCCCTCATTTTTTTCTTATTGACATAAATGCTTTAAACAATCACATTTGAGCCCATGTTTTAGGCCACCTATAATACGTTTCCATGCAAATATGTGTTTTCCATTTTTATGGATTGAGAAGTTTAAAGTAAATATCAAAAAATAAAGAAGAAGACAAGAAAAAGACAGAAGAATCCCACACCCTCCTTCAAGGTGAGACCTATTTCTCTGTGGAGAAATCACTGCAGAGGACAATCCTGCCTTTTCAGAAAGATGTATGTGGTAGAAACACCTTGCCTTCCTCACTGGAGTGCTGTAAAGATTAGTCAGTGAATGTTTATAGTTCTTGGAAGTTGTAAAGATCCACAGAACTGCTAAATATGGTGATTATCATATTTTCACACTTCATATTGTAAGATGAGCAGTTTTGATAAGATAATACAGTTGTGCCCCTTATCATGCATGTTCTCCACCACGGCAAAGAAATTCTGCAGATGTAAGTACGTCTCAGGAGTGTGCTGCCAAAATGTAGTTGCTGCAGGTGTCTAAGTGGGCTGCTCCTCAAGCCTTTTGGTAAACTTTAAATGTATTTCTATAAAATCCCTTCTAAAATACTGCTCTCTGGGATAGGCACTGTCTCTATGATCTATATTTGTACAGCTTGGTGGGATCTTGCTCTGTGACTCAGTGTCTTGTATACCAGCACACAAAAACAATAAGTATATACACACAAATGTTACTCACTGAACAGATGTTGTATCAGGCAAAAGATTCAGGTCCTAGACATAATAAAAGTAAGTATCAAGAATTTCCAACTTGTCTTTGTGAGGGGCATAGTGCTGCTAGGAAATTATGCAACAAAACTGACTTGCAACCAATGTATGAGCACACTAAGGGGAGGTCATTGTGCATCTGGATTTTAAGAACAATCACAATGGTCATACATAAAATGAAACTATTTGAAAAAGGAGCATACAACAAAACAGTGCTCTAGAGACAAGTGCTCTGGTGGCCCCTTTCAGGTAAAGGGGGCAAAAAAGCCAGGAAGGGACTTTTTGCATTTCCTATTCATAGAATAGAATCAATAAGGTTGGAAAAGACCTCAAAGATCATCAAGTCTAACCTTGTCACCCAACACCTCATGACTACTAAACCATGGCTTCAAGTGCCACGTCCAATTCCTTTTTGAACACCTCCAGGGACAGTGACTCCACCACCTCCCTGGGCAGCACATTCCCATGGCTAACAGCTCTCTCTGTGAAGAACTTTCTCTTCACCTCAAGCCTAAACTTCCCCTGGTGCAGTTTGGGACTGTGTCCTCTTGTTCTGTCACTGGTTGCCTGGGAGAAGAGACCAACCCCCTCCTGGCTACAACCTCCCTTCAGGTAGTTGTAGAGAGCAAGAAGGTCTCCCCTGAGCCTCCTTTTCTCCAGGCTAAGCAACCCCCGCTCCCTCAGCCTCTCCAAGGGCTTGGAGTGACAAGACAAGAGGGAAAGGATTGCAGCTTGAGGAAGGGAGATTTAGACTGAATATTAGGAAGAAATTCTTTACATTAAGGTTGGTGAGACACTGGAACAGGTTGCCCAGGGAGGTGATGCATGGCTCCTCCCTGGAAGTGTTCAAGGCCAGGTCGGATGAGGCTTCGAGCAACCTGGGCTAGTGGAAGGTGTGCCAGCCCATGACAGGGAGGTTGGAACTGGATGATCTTAAAGGTCCCTTCCAACCCAAACCATTCTCTATGAATCTACGAAATCCCTGGGGTAAATATAAGCAAAAAAACATTATTTGAAAGTGATTTAACTATTTTGTATGTTGACGCTCCAGAGAAGAAAATGACAAAATGTTACAAAGACCTTGGAGGAAAAATGGGAGCGGACAGCGCCTGTGCTCTGGCACAGAAGGAGCCTCTTCAGCTGGTCTGTGAGAAGCATCTCAGCTGGGAAGACAACTGCATACCAGGTAAGACAAACACATGAATACAGATATGGAGAATGTTTTTAAGAGACAATTTTTCTAAAATGCCTTTTAACTGAACAAATCTGACAGCACTGAATCTCTGGTTCATAATGATGGGAGGATAGTGTGAGCCATCCTAAATGAGATGACAGCTGCAGGCCCTAACTCTGAGAAATCAGCACCCAGTAGACTCCAGGCACACGAGATAATGTGAGACAAGGTTTATGTCCTTTCAAAATATCCATTATATGTTTATGATGCAAAACCTATGGAACCAAAGCCATCCTGCATGAATTACTCCACCTTCAAGCTCCTGAGGAATGTGTGTTAGGTATTCTGGGCAAGCATTTTAACAGGATATGACTAATAGCAAAAAAAAATTGTCACATGCACTGAATTCCTACTGTCTTCACTGTCCCTAGATGGGACAGCAAAATATGTTCATACTCCTCCTTGTCTCTTGGAGAAGAACAATACAAAGGAGGTGGTTCTAGGACTCCAATATCTCACACAACTCAACTACACTTGATTATTATTTGCTGCTCACAACCTGAAAAGAAACCTACTACCAGATTTGTCTGTCTCAACTCTGCTGAAGCTGAATACTTTCATACATATGTATGGATAGCTTAAGTTTTTATGAGCATAATTTGGGCTTTTCAAAATAGTGACACAATAACAAAGCAAAATTGAGACATGCATGTAATTTGAATACTGATTTGGTTTTATCTCTTCTGGTGCTGGCACTTTTGATGCTGCTCTTTTCCATTCCATCTTCTTTCTGTTCTTATTTCCCAATGAATGGAATTAGTTGTGAGTGCATTTGCTGCTTCTACCAACCAAATATGAAACCTGAGGAAATACGTATCTATGACCTCCCTAAGAGTTTTGGACAGTTACTCATTTGCTGCTACCTCTGAGCTGTCTATCGACTGCTTAGAAACAGACTCTTGTCAGGTAGGAAAATGAGCCCTGTCAGATGGCTACTGCCATGTTTTGTGGCATTTTCAGTACCCTAAGTCCTGATTCTTATTTACAGCAATGCGGCATTTCAAGGATGTTGCTTCAAAGGATGCCTCCTGATAATATTTCAGGACAAATACACTCAGTGAGCTCTATGCACTGGCTTGTAGACTCAGGGCAGGATTCCTAGAGCTCCTCTGCAGTGAGTGGAAGGTGCTCAACCAGTGGGTCACAAGTGAGATTCGTATCTGCCTTGGCTGCTGGGTCCTCTTGCAAGCTTCACATTAATGAAGGGTAGTCTGTGGAACAGAAATAGGTATGATGAAGCTCTGCCATGACTCCTCATCCTTTCTTGAGGTTTACAAGTAACAAGCAAAACCCCAGGCCTGTCACACCTCTACAGCAGTACAGAAACCCCTTGCATGCAGCATCAGGCAGATCTGAAGAGTCTAGCGTTGTGAAGAATCTGGTCCTAAAAATTATTCATAAAAAGTACTTAATAATTTCAAAGAGAAAAGTAAAAAATGCTCAGGGGCAATCTATTAACAGAAAAGGGGGGTTAAATTCACCTAATAAATTATTTGCAGACTGAATAATTCATGGAAAATCCAGGATGCATTTAGAAGCGTTTGATTCAGTGTGTCAGCCTCCTCTGGAAAGTGAAGCTACCTCAGAAAGTTTGCATTTTCCAAGGTATCACTTTGGTATGTTACAGCAGAAGAATTTTCACCTGGAACCAGATGCATCATTCATGTCTTGCCCTTGACATCAGCCAATACTTGATGTTAGAGGGAAAAACCACAAGAAAAACCTTAAAACTGGTTTATTCTGTCATCTTCCAATATGAAGCTTCTTGCATTGGGCAGAAACAGGAATAAAGGTCTTTTCATAACTGTAATACCATCCTGGTGGATATTTCCACGTGTTTGAACTTTTATAATGTGATCAGAGATTTGCTCACTTCTTTATCCTGGGCTGCATCAAAAGAAATGTGACCAGCAGGACAAGGAAGGTGATTCTTCCCCTCTGCTCTCATGAGACCCCACCTGGAGTGCTATGTGCAGTTCTGGTGATCCCAGCATAAGAGGGACATGGAACTGATGGAGCAGGTCCAGAGGAGGGCCACAAAGATGATCAGAGGGCTGGAGTACCTGTGAGGACAAGCTGAGAGAGCTGGGGCTGTTCAGCTTGGAAAAAAGGCCCCAGAGAGACCTTAGAACAGCCTTCCAGTACCTGAAACAGGCCTACAAGAAAGCAAGGAAGGGAGTTTTTACAAGAGCTTTTAGTGACAGGACAAGCAGCAATGTCTTTAAGCTTCAGGAGGGTAGATTTAGACTGGAGGTTAAGGAAAAAAAGTCTTCACAGTGAGGGTGGTGAGACACTGGAACAGGTTGCCCAGGAAAGCTGTGGATACCCCCTCCCTGGAAGTGCTCAAGGCCAGATTGGATGAGACCTTGAGCAGTCTGGTCTAGTGGAAGGTGTCCTTGCCCATGGCAGGGGGGTTGGAATCTTTAAGGTCCCTTCCAACCAAAACCATTCTATGAATGTATTTTAAAGTTAAGCAGATGTATAGAATCAAGTGCAAGAGTACATGTGGGTATCATTTCCTGGTCGCCTTATCATCTGAACACTTGTTATGTCATGGACAGAGTTAAAATTACTCATCTATAAATGTAAATGAACATCTGAGACCTTTTTGAAAGCTGTTAAACACTTGGCTTCATCTTGTGGCAAAGAGCTGAAGGCAGCACAAGCACCGAGTTTAACTTTGGAGACAACTTTCAAAACGTACATCTAAGTAGGCTGAAGTATGTTCGAATGAAATTGAAAGCCCAGCATTTTAATCTGTAAAGTAGGTAACAAAAGAGACTTCATAAACAGAGATTTTAAAACAAATATAATAATAGACTTTTTAAACTACCAAATCACTGTCACAGCATATATATGTTAAAAGACCTATAAATATATTTTAAAACACTCTATTTTCCTTTCACTTAGCTGCCAAGATCTCCATTAGGAGGTTTATGTTTCCTTCCAACATTAAAGAATCTCTCTAACATCTGTAGCGATGAACGGTGAAGAGTGTCAGTTCTGCTGCTGAAACAAGCAGTGCCGCCATTTGAAGGAGGAAAAATGTGAAATAATGAATATGCCTTCAGAGAGCAGTCTCTTGGGTAACAGGAGATGTGCAAAGCCTCTTGCTAGGTTTGATCTCCTGAGTCTCTTCTATACGCCCATAAGGAGTCAGTTAATTATGCAAAACTTGGTCAGTGGGAAAAGTATTGCCCAGAGATGCTGAACCCAGAGAACGTACTGCAAGGACTTTGTTTCACATTCCCTTCTTTCCAGGTATCAGGCAAGAGAGAAAGGTATAACATTAAAACATGAGCTAATCTCATCTTAATTGGAGCAGCCAAGGCTTGATTTTACTTTTTTTCCCCATGAAGGTTCCCAGAAAGATGAGAAGAAAGCTGCATTGGCTGGGGACTTGGGAGGTTCACAGTTGCTCTTCTTTTCCACAGTTGCTTTCTGCATGACTTGGGCTCCTCTGGGCTTCATTTCCCTATCAATAAAGGAAAGCAACAGCATTTTCTGATGTTTTCATAACTATCAAGAAACAGGTGGGTATACTAATGACCTGAAAATGTTCAGTCATTATAGTAATGGGGGAGTATCTACAGCCATTGCAGGGTGAGGAAAATAACATCTGCAGGAACTTTACCTGAACTACAGGACAGGATGCCACAGATCCTGCTGTAATAGGATGGGCAATATTTTATCAATGCAAGTATCTTTTGGAAAAAAAAAATCCCCATGTCTAAGTTATAACCAGGAAAGGCAAGAGGATCTGCAGAACTTCCAAGACCAGGAGAATTCACAAACAACATTTTCAAGCAAAGCAGTATCACTTCCTCACTTCGAGAAGTCAATGCAAACAATCCATGCTTGGTGCTTTAAACAGTGTAAACAATGTCTGGCATTCAGAGACACGGTTGATTAAGCACTTAATTGACCTAAAAAATGCATAACATTTTTAGCATGAAGGTTTCCACAAGTATTTTCAATATTCCCAAATTCCACGTGGAAAAAAAATCCTGCCATTATGCAAGGAAATGTGTGTCTTGCTTTAATCTAGATAGGGGGCCCTGCCACTTCCACAGGTAAGAATGAACAGACTTCAGTGACTCTCAGTTTTAAAAATAACAAACTGAATACTTTTCTTTTTCCTTTTTTTTTTTTTTTTAAACAATTTGATAAAAAAACCTTTTGGTGCACCTTAGTCTCAGAACTACATTATCTAACTGTACTTATAAATAATTTTAACTGACATGTGAATGAGTTAGTTTTATACCCAAATGCATATATACAATGCTAAGTGTGTAAGTATGTAATTTACAAAGACATAGGGGTATTCAAAGGACTATATTTGCAGATCTGAAGGGGTATTTTTAAAACCTGATTCCTAATACTCATGTGTCAAAGAAGGAGGCTGAAAACCATGATGGTTAGAAAGAAAGATAATGAACTGCTTGCTACTCGACCTTAACTACAATGAAGGGGGGGGGGGGGGGGGGGAATCACTGTTAATCTTGCTACTCGAACCTTAATCAATTTTGTATTTTGCTTAGCTTTTCTTTTTTTGCCAGCATGTATATAATTTTACATATGAGATATGCCTGGTTTTACATGTATTATCTGTATATATGCTCACCCCCAAACTGCTAATTCATCCTTAATTCTTCTGGTTAAAGTTACACAGTTAATGTTATTTTAACATAGGGCTTTTTTGTAATGTAATGATATTTAATTTGCATTAGCACAAGTGACATACAATAGATCATGCTATTATCATGATTGATATCAGATGAACTGGCATAAATTCAACGTTATAAATTGAGCCTATAAATGAAACTATTATTTTACAGGAATTACTGTAGTAGAAAGGCTAAGGACCCTCAAGTCAACCTCAGTCAAACCCACTCTTTAGAGTTTTATATTTTATGCCTGCAATAAATGCTTTTGTGAAAGCCCATAACAGGCAAAAAAGAAAAAAAAAAATAGTCATTGGAAGTCTATTAATTATAATAATACTATCCAAAAAGCTGTGAGGGCTTATTTTTGTGACATCACTCTTTGATTTCTTGCTGCCTTAAATTATCCCTTTGTTGGCTGGGTGAGGGTAACAGTCATACTTTTGTCATTAAATATAAGGAGTTTTAAAGCCTGATCCACCCTAGCTCTAATTGATATTGCTTTCATTTGGCAGATAGTGACCTGATTTATAATTTAAATATGCATCATTATATGCACCTCTTCTGTATAATGAAAAAGCAAAGTTACTCTCATCTTTCCCCGCAATGTTAACATCAAGGAAAAGTATCTTTCTTTTTTCCCTTTTATACTCAGAGCCTAATTGAAAACTGTTCATTGAATTTCAACATGATAGAAAAGTCTTTTTATCTCTCAATTTGTCCATTAGCTATTATAATTGAAGTATCTGCTACACAGCTGAATTGATATTGTTCTTGTTTAAATTCTGGATTTCGCTAAATCTTCTATGAGGCATCAACTAAAAAAATATGGGATAGGAGACATTAGCTAACAATATTGTCTAAATGGGACATTAGACTAGCACTCCACATGTGTAAAGCTACAGAAAGGAGGAAGTCATCTAATTTTACTGGAGAACGTGTTGCATAATAATCTTAACAGCATGACCATAAGGTTTGCTAATTGCCACATCTGTTTAACAGCTGTCAGATGTTTGCCATATGCTGCCATCAATATTACAACGGAGTACATTACAGGGAGTTTTATTGTGTTCAACTGTTATTTATTTGCCACAGACATTACTGCAGCCAGTGACGTCTATTTATGTTAGATCACTAATTATATTTTAAAAGCTGCATGCAAAATCCAAGTTTCTTAGCTTCTTTAGCCCCCATTTTTGATGATGTAACTAAGAACTTTTCCCCTACAGATCTCTGAAGTGATTTATAAATTTCTATCTCTTCTTATGGTAAATAATTCCTCTGCAAAATAACTTATTTATGCTGGGTTTGAAGGATGTTCCTAAACCCAAGTTGTGTTTTAATGGTGATGTTTGTAAGAACTCAGAAATTAACTTCTTTTTCAAAGAACCCACTTCATCCCATGGGTTGTTTTTTTCACCAGGACACTGGTCAGGGATGGAAGATAAGTCAGTTTTACAGCTCAGAAGGTTGGACACCCCAATTCTAGTCCCAAAATTGACATTGACTCGCTATGTGACCTTGCATTGTGTGACCTTCATTACACTTTGCCAATCTGCATTCTAAATGCCTGCTGTACAGCTTTCCAGCACAACTCACTCCTTACCCATCTGTAAAAAGTAAAAGGCGATGGAGCACTATTGCCATTAAGCAGAGAAATATGGCTGATCTTTGCTGTTCTTTCCAACATTCTTTCAGGGATCTTTTTTAATTACTTCTTTCAACTGGTCTGTGCGTTACTTTTTTCCCCTTAACTGTAGCTACTACAGCAATGAAATAGGAAGCAGAGATTGACAAAGTGCAGACTAGGCAAAATATGCATGATGTGATTTAATATGAGTTGATAGGTGTCACTGATCTCTATTATAAATAGACTGTGTGAATTCCATATGATGTATTATTTATCCATTGTAGATGCCTTTTTGTTTCATTAATAAACCTGGAAATCAGACGTATACATTTCCAATGATGAGGTTTTGGCAATACAAGGCATTGTGGCATTTGTCTGCAATTGCTCAATTATTTTGATGATTTTCTTTTTCTTTCTCTATAAATTATTAATGCTTGAGATGTTTGTTCAAGATTCTCCTGGTTTTAGCTCATTTGTCCAGCTGAATTCTTTTTTTCTCCTCTCATTAGAGAAGATTATTGCAGTGTAAGGACTTCCACTTTGACCTGAATTCTGGCTCCTTTGAGATGCTGCAGTGGAGTACACAACATAGACTCTGAGGTCTGAGAACTCCAGCAAATCTCACGTTAACAAGGCACTTTCAGTTGAAATCTGCCTCAAAGCAGAAACTCTTATGCCGTTGTTCTACCCACAATTAAAAATGTTTCCCTGGTATTTCTGTACTTGAGGAACTTAAAATACAGTGCTGTTTACTTAGATAGGAAAGGACTTGATTTTTTCAAATCTCTGAAGAGAACAGTAAGCAGAAGCCAATGCCTCCCATTTACTCTTTCTTAAGATGTCCGAGCAAAGGTATCTGGGAAGAAATTAAAGGGCAAAGAGTTTAAAATAAAAGGCAAACCTGGGGGCTGTTCCAAAAGCCACATCATCAAGCCTCAGAGTTCTCTGATGGGCAAGAATGATGGGGGACATGCACTGGAGGAGTACAATGGGGCTGGGAGACCAGACAACACATGCCTAGAGGAGAAGTAGGTGCTCAGCTCCCATGAGAAACCAAACTGCCTTAAGGAATGTCTCCATCAGTAATCTGAAATTTGTCTGCCTTCTGCATTTGATCTCCTTATTTTCTTCTTATATGCTTTTTTAATGCTGTTTGTAGCCATTTCAATTATGTGATTTCCTTATCTGTATACCATTGAGAATACTGTACAAGACTTTATAAACAGCTACTAAGTTTATCTGCCTGTCATTTGGTTTTCATTATGCAAGATAACAATCTTTCTCATATCTTATAAGAAGACATAATGTGATTGTTTCTAAATGGGGAGGGGGGAAAAGTCTAGTCTGCATTATCCTTAGCCTCATAGTATTTGTAACATCAGTGGTGTCAGCACAATCTCCAGCATTTTTCCTTGCTGTGGTCCAGGAAGAATTATCTCTCTAGGTTTTTGTGTTTGCTGCTATCACCTCTTTTTCTCCATTTTAGACACAGTGAGTTTCTTATCTGGAGCACAGTTATGTGGCCACAGATTTGCCTATACTCAGTCTGATCATTCCTAACTGTTTTGAGGGGCTCATGCACTGAAGGGAAGGATGAGAGGCAATTGTCAACAGTTCGCTGTATTAAATATGGATAGATATTATTCATGTAATTTGACAGTTCCTGACTTTCAGCTGTATAATGACAGTGAAACGGTAGGAATTTCAGCAGCTGAACTTCTGTCTTACTTCAAGATAAGCTTATCAACTGTAGCCTGAATCCATTCAACTCATAAGCAGATCAAAACTCATGTCATGCTGAACTGCTGCGCTGATTCCTGCTTCCTACTATTGCTTTACATGTCCATATGGTCTTAGTTGTTTGCCATCTTACAGTTATTTTGCAAGGTTTTTAGGAGACAGACTGTCTCTTGTATTTGTTCAGCACCTTGTACAGTGAAGCCATGGATCCTGCTTGATGCCACCAAATGCTCGTGTAAGATAAATAACATGTAATGAAGTGATAATAGGTGATGGTCAGCCCTTGTATTTCTTTTTTCTCTCTTCATCAGTTATACACTTGATCTATGAAGAGTAGCTGCTTTGTTTGGCTTCCCATTTAACATGAAAAAACTCCCTGAGGTTTCTCTTGTACTATTTATCCCAGAGATTCAGAGGGATCTCTGAACAATATACAGGAATCATTCAGGCGCTCTCACCATGCAGCATGGTGCGGCAGCTGCAGACTAAACAATGTCTTTAGGTTAAGGATTGATCAAGAGTTATGTGCCTTCCAGATTACACAGTTTCCAAACTGATGAGATTTGGTGGGAGGGAGCAAAATGGCAGATTTGGAGAACTTTCTGGCAGTTGAATATTCAATTTTAAAGGGGGGAAAAAAATAGAAAGCAAATGTGAAATCTCTCTTTAGGCACCTCATTCTTTTTCCTCTCTACCATTTCACTGATCTTACAGGGGTTGTAAACTCCTCCAGGCAGGGACTGTCTTTCTGGTTTTGCCTGCACAATGAAGAGCATAAAACCATACAAAAATGTCCAGATGTTGCTACTGGCTGTAGCCAGAGGCTGCCCTATCTTCAGGCAGACCTTGTCCATTCACCATTGTGTCCAGTATCCCTCCTTATAGTTGGCAAGTTTGTGACACTAAAAAAAGTCAATCACTACAGACTTGCACAGAGTATTCTCTAATAATTTATATTTATTAGATCATTGTTGGTATGTTTGCCTTCTCTGAATTTGCTTGCTTTTTGAGAATGCTTTTGAGCAGCAGTAAACAAAAATGATTGTTACCAGAATAATGGAAGATACAGAAGTTCTATTTGACTTTTCACTGTAATATGTTGGTAGAAATTTGCCTTCAGGTTTCAGAATTAAATGCATGCCCCAGTGGCTCAGTTTATGCAGTCATAATTATATTTACAATTAGAAATGATGTAATCAGGAATAGAATTTTTTTTTAGTGGCTGAGTGCACAAAATGAATTGGCAAGAAAATGCAGGTTTAAGCCACGCTTTCTTCCCCACAATTTAGGATCATTTAAGCTTCATCTCTGACATACATTAGGAAACTCTAGGCTAATGAAGTGCACATGGGACATTGTTACAGCTACAGATTGCTGGGTCCCTCACTAGGTTCCCTTTTGCACAGCAAAGCCCCAATGCTGGGGACACAACAACAGGACATAAAATCACAGCAGTGACTCTGCACGGTTACAGCGTGCAGTGGTTGCCTGTAAATATTTTAATTCCTTTATAAGAAAACAGCAAAGCTTTAACTGGAAAGGCAGATGGGGAGAGGGCACGTGGCATCATGTAATTGAGAATTCACGTGCCCTGCCAGGCAGGGTTAATGGGCATTGCCCTGCAGTAAACCAGCTCCTGTGAATCCTTGAAATGTCAAAGTGGTACAAAACAAGACTGTGAACCAGGTCCTTCTGGTGTTAAATGGAGGCTGCAGGGCAGCTCTGAACCCAAATGCATAATTTGTAGACACAGGATGTCATTTACGATTGCTTACCTCTCATTAAAACTAATCAGGATAGCTTTCTGTGAAAAATTGATTTTTAATTGGAAGAGTTAAATCTGTGAACCTGTTTTATTTTTCCTTGAAAAGCTGGAAACATTTCACTGGGAACGGACAGAGAACGTCCTCATTTGATGATCATTTCAGAAGTACTGACTAACTTCTTTTTCCTTCACTCTTTGGTGAAAAATTAGTAGCGAAAAGAATTTGTTTGCATGCTTTGCACAGTGACTTTTGTCAGAAAAGTCTTTTTTCCATTTAAAACCAAAAGAATTTCAAGGGATATTTTCACTTGCCAGATTGAGAAGCACATTAATGCTGGGATGCAAACAGGAGGGCAGGCTCGTACAGTGGGCTTCCACACTTCTCACGGTACTTTTCAACAGGACTGTCACCAGCAGCACAAGGTGCAGCAATGTCAGTTTTAATTAAAACCTTTTGTTTTACCTACTGCACAGAACAGCTGCAGCATAAACTGAAAAGCAAAGGCACCACAACATGTACAAGTTCAGGTTTTGTTGAACATAAATAGGAGACGGTACTGATGTGAACCTTACACAAAGCTGGTTTCTCCCATAAATTCCAGGAAATGTTAATCACTTCTGCCTGAAATACTCCACACAAACTTCCGCTGATTTTCAAAGGACATCAGCTAGAAAAATCTGCATTTTTTTTTCCTCAAAATGTGAAGGGCAACCAACCATTTTATGCTTAAATGTGTGTGTGCACGGCTTATGAATCACAGCTTAGATACCATGAAATAAGTAGCCCACAGAAGTTGCTCAATCTAATTCAGTAACAGTTACAAATTTAAGCTTACTTCTCAGGCTTTCGGAGGAAAACAATACTTACAGGGTAGACAGTAGCTGCTTACTGTTACTAACCACAGATAAACTTTGAAGATGTTGAAGACAAAGGGGCTTTAGTACCAAATAATTGTAGGCATCAAGCTCTTTTTGAATTTCAGCATGACTGAAAGAAAGTACAATACATAAGTACCTAAGCTTTAAGCTGACCCAGCACACAGGACAAATCTTGCCTGGAACTAAATGCCTATCTGAGTGTATAGAGAATGAGCTGGATGAGCAGGTGTGATCCTGAAAGAAGCAAGTTATTTCCTTCCCAAGCAATTAAAATGGAGCTGAACTGTGTGCCACAAAACCAGGGTGGGGACCTTAATCTCCTTAAGGACCCATTATTAAATAATTACCACAGGACACCATAAGATGGTGTGTGTCTGACAGTCCTTTTATAAATCTGAGCTGCAGCTGTGAGAGTGTAAGCAAAAGCACTTTGAAACAGCTATGTGAGCAGAAAAACTATGATAGAGCAGCCAGCCTGCCCTCACCACAGCCTCCAAGCCCTTCAGCAGAGCTGGCTGGGTGTTTCCCAACCCCTTCTACCCAAAATTAATCAAGTGCATAAACACATGAGCTGAAACAGGTTAGGGAGCATTTACAACTGCCCTGTTGTAAGTGGTGGAGCTAGAAATGCACTGCATGGGGAAGGGTGAAAGAACCCTGAAAATGGCCATGTCTCTGGGCAGCTGAATCAGGAGGAGGACATTTGCCTCCAGCCTCACTCCCACTGCCCAGTCCCCTTTTACTTGTTTCCCCTTACATGCAAAATCCAGGTAAACATGTTCATCTCCAAGGAGGGAAAGATTGTTAATTAGATGTTACTGAGAGTCACGTTATTTTAAATTGCAAACCTGCTAATCCTGATGTGCAACATGTTTTGATTTCTTGGTTTGTTCAGAGATTGTTTTTTCCCTTTGTGAGCATTCACAGAAATACCCTTGCAAGATGTGCATCTCGTTTTCACGAGAATTATACAAAAACCCCTGGGAACAGCCACTGTATTACCTGAAGATACCTTTATATCATAAGATACAGGTAGCAACTAGTCAAAAGACACAAAGGACCTTTGGAATTTAAACTTGTTAGGTGTTCTGCTTAATATAGCTGAGCAAGAATTTATGCTGGCATTGAAGTTTTCAGAGCTAGGCTGTGCTATTTTAAATGGAATTTCGCACTAATGAGCCTAAAAGAAAATAACGTGTGGAAAGAGATTTCAAAGTATACTCAGTTGTACCAGCCGTTCTGTACAAACAGGAAAAAAGCCCCAAGTACAACCAAAGAGCACCCTCTCCTGGACACCAACACCATGCAAAACGCTTCTGCAGACACACAGATCTTGCAGCAAGTCTTAAGAGCTATGCGGGTCCTAAAGGAGAAAGGGAGAGAAGGTAAGATGCTGGAGATAATGCTTCACATTCCATTTTCCAAGAAAAACAGAGCAATTATTCCTCCACTTTTCTCTTTGTATTCTATTTATTCATGAAGGAAAAAAATAACCAAAACAGAGACCCAATTTGAAAGGTTCATTTTCATCACAGTTTTGTATTACTATAAGACTTTTCAGGTGGTTCACTTAAAAGATCTGGGTTCATAATTTTTTGTATCCAACAGATAAGTCTTTTTTCTATTTCTGAGCTTATCATAAAAAGATTTTTTTTGCCCCCACTACATATGTTCAGAAAATAGTTTGTGAAGCTATGCTTTACTCTGCATTTCTTTAGGAGCAAATATATTTTATGTATCTGATATTCTGCCTTCTCCCGGAAAATGGTCTTATATTTCTGGTTCTTGACTGAATAAATTTAATTCTTAAGTTCACATTCCCAATGCAAATTTCAAATTTGCTTTCAATGACTCTGCTGCCACATTCTCTGAAACTCATAAAGCCTGATAATAGATGAATGAATTTGTTACAGCATTCCTGGAAAGCAAACACATAGGACGATGGGGAATATTACCATGATAAAGATTTAATTGTGAAATGAAAATGAGTAGCAGTTGAAGTTCAAACAGTATTTCCCCAGCTGTGATTTCTGCATGCAGATGTTATTCTAAAGGAACTCAAGATGTTACCCCCTCACATTTGTTACACCTTTCATGATCTCTTCAGTGCCTGGAAAAAAACACAAGTGCCAACATCCTGTGACATGAACAAAAAGCTAAAGCCTTCTTTCAGAAAGATTCTAATTTTTGTTATTCCTCTTTTTGTGCAATGGGTAGTACAGAATTCAAGAATAGTAGCATTAAGTCTCTTGCTCGCTTCAATAATCCCACTAAACTGAGAAAAGGACTTTCCTTGTAAGAAAAACTTGCAGTCATCAGGAGCTGTAGCTCCAGTGCCCACAATGTGATATCTAATAACTGATGTGTAATTACATGATACCAAAGGACTTTTCTTTTTATCTATCATCGGCTAATCTAGTGAAGAAATCTTTTCATTTGAAAGTTGGAGAGGTTTGATCTGTAGAAGCCAAAACATAAGCAGAAGTCCTTCCTACTATCATGACAGTACAACGCTCCTCTTTTATGGACCTTCGCAGAAACGACAGCAGCATGAAGAAGAAACCCAGTGAAGGTGGTTTGGGGGCAAGTTGATAGGCACTGCTGGTACCAGCATTCTGCAGTGTTTTCTGTATGCACAGGCTTTGTGAAAGATGGTAAGATTTATAGAGAAAAACTGTGGGAAGAAGATTATTTTTGGTAAGCTTTAGAGTGTATGAATTAATAAATTCTACTTGTCCTGGCTCTTAGGAATTCCATTCTGTCTAAATTTCAGTTTTGTTTTCTACTTTCCCTCCCCGGAAGAGTTGAACCTGGGAATAGCATCACTCAGTGGCTCGTTAGGTTGATAAAGTGGCATAAGTGACTATAGCTACAATGGGTACTTCTAGCTCAGAAGCATTTATAGGTCTCTAGGGAATTCTGAAAAACACCAGAAAGTCTTTAGGTACTGAATCACAGGCAAGTATTTTGAATCTTTAATTTTTTTTTATATATTCTTTTCTATGAGAATGTCAGAACTAAAATATGGAATATGCTTTTCCCACTTGGTTTCTATTACTTGTAAAGCATTCAAAAGCTTCTAGAATAAAATTACCTCTATGCCCTGCCAGGGAGCAGGCAAAACTCCGCAGAGTATCAAGGGAGTCCCTCTGCTGGTCTTGCTTTCCATTTTTAACCCAAATATAATAATAAAAATGACTAAATATTAGACTGGCGCTGTACAATCTTGGATCCAGCATTTATTTGTTATCATGTTTATCTCAGTGGAGGTTTACTGTACATTCATATTTATACAAAACGTGCTGAAATCTATTCCACAAATTAACTAGTTTATTTTCAAGTGTGACATATTCATCATCCTAATAACCTAAGTTTGGTTTAAAAGTTTGCTCAGATGATAGCAGCCAATTTGCATTTAGAAAAAAAAAACAAAAAGAACTGAAACAGAAATGCAGAAAGATAAGAGGTGCAGAAAGGAAAGGAAGGCATGGCAGAGAAGCAGTCTGCAAATAAGTGAATTGCAGATAACAGACTTAAAAACAACCAAAAGATTACAGTTTTTAAAAATCCAAGCATTTTGGAATAGGTTAGGGATATTCCAATTCAGCAAAAATCTGAAGTCCACACAAGACTCAGCAGAAAAAGCAGCATAAAACATTTTTCTAAGGATATTCAGAGCCTGATATCAGAACAAGCACTTTCAAACCCAAAGCCCCAGGCTGCTGCAGGCTGCCTGTGCACCCAGCTGCAGTAGAACAGAAATGGAAAGCTAAGGTTGATGCAACTGGTCACTTGTTCTCAGATGCCCTACGCTGCACCTCCATCCTTCCATGCAGTAACAGAGCAAGGAGACTGCACCAGCCAAAGCTGTCAGGCATTGGGTAAGGGACAAGACATGCTGAGGAGCAACTGCAGATAATCAGAAATTCCTTGAGAAACTGAAATCATTCCTGAAACAATAAAGCTAACTTTTCTAATCATAACTGTGCGCTTTCCATTGTGTGAAAGACAGTGAAGGATAGTTGCAGAGTTAACCCCATAAAACCCTGAAAATTTCCCCTGTGTGGATTTAGGTCTGCTTGCTGACAATGAATAATTTGGCATCTCAACATCAAAATACATTTCTATTTTGTTACAGTATTCATCTGAGGTTTAATCACAGTTGTCAATGTGCTATTTCAGTGAATAATATTTTCATATTGAATTATTTTACAGCTCATACAGCAGTAAGAAATATCTTAAGGTACTACCTGATTATTTAAACTTTATTTATTGCAGAAGCAAGCCATGACATTGAAAATATTGTATAAACAGCAAATACATTAAGCAGCAAAATCCCCACCTTGCTTTATGACTTGAAGTGACATTATTTTAAAACATTTGAAAAACATCATCATAATTACATGTTATCAACACAGAGACAGATTACCTATTATTTTAACATAATTAATTTGAGCTCAGTGCATTCGTGTTGCTGCGTGTGTCATTATCCATCAATATAATTACAAAATGCTGAAATTGGGGTTTGAATCTTCAGGTTATTTTAATTGGCTGGGTTTTTTTTCCCTCTAAACCCACCCTTCAATTGTCTCTATCTACAATGCCTGAAATTTTTAACTGCTGATTTACATTTCTTTTTTGTCTGTCCCCTAGGTCACATTCCAATCTCGCTGGGAGGTTTTCACACCAGGGCCTTCAAGAGATAAGCTTAGAACCACTAACTTGACCACTAGCTTATAACCAAGTTAATATTCTTTTTCTTGCAATACTGCTGGGTTGGGGGTTTTTCATGTCTTTTTGGTGTGTGCTGCTTCATTTATACTTTCATACCTGTTTTCTATCACTTCTTTTTGCTTTTAAACCTATCCTCTTCCATCCAATATGAAAGGCAAATGAAACAACAGTGTAATAATTTAAAGGGCTTTCTGTGTGTCAGGGTTTGTTCTCCTGTCTAGCTCAAGTGATGACTCTTTTCCCAGTACTTCAATAGGCTTGGTTGTCTGCTTGCAAGGTAGGATACGCTGCCCCCGTGTGATCTCAGATGACAGGGGGGAGTGGATGGAAGCTCTGTATGAAGGTAAAAGTCTACACGTTTCTTGTTGTACATAAATGTCTGTCTCTAGGAAAGCACTGAGGCCACAGCTGTCCAACACAGTGCCTGGGAATGCCTGTCTCCGAGGCTCTGATGAGTCTTGACTTTTTTATGCCTCAGAGTTTTTTTTTCTTTCTCTCTCATGATTGACATTTGTCTTTTCTGGGCCTTGTTTGCTTGCACTGCACTTGTAGAGAGCCTGAAGCAGTGCAGTATTTTCATTTCAGTCAGGTTAAGGGTGACGAAGATTACACATGCATACTGATTTATGCCTTAAAGGCTGGAAATAGTGTCAAGTGTGATCTCAGCAGAGCTCTGCTCGATGACTCAAGTGCTCAGTATGGTATTACACTCTCAGACATCAATCCTCATCCAGTAAAATGAAAACTCTCTGTTCAGAACATCGTTCAATAAAGTCCTGATCTGTAAGTCTTATTAGTTATTAATAAGATAATAATGGTGTTTTCAATGTTCATGCCAATGCCAGAATCGAGCCTTTATCAGGCTAAGTACTGCTGAAACCCCAAGCAGTGAGCAGTGCCAGCCTCAAAGAGCTTTCAACTGTAAATATGCACTTGATAACAAGTATCTCTGCAAGCCATGTTATGCACATACTGAGAACATTTCACTCAAAAGGTCTGATGCAAAGAGGCGATATAACTGCAAGCCCAATGTTTTTAAAGACAGGTCTTCACATGATTATATTTGAAAGTATCATATATCAGGAATTCTTGTAAACAGCAGTGGATCTGAAGGTGGCTATTATCCCAAAGGCATGAAGCATTTTAAAATACATCAAGCTCTGCATTAGGCTGAAATTACTATTGACTTTACTTTTTTAAGCATATATGTAAAACAAAACCAAAACAAAACCCAGTGAGTGATCTGACAGCAATTATTCCCTTAAGCTGTAATAGCCCAAGGATATGAACCACAAGCAACTGCACTGCAAGCTACTGGTTCTTCTTGGGCAGGTGCCTTTCTTTCTCTGTTTTGAAACATTATGTAGCTGCCTGGACGTGAAAAACACTTCCCAGAACAGACATTACCAAGATTCCTATGTGCCTATGAAAAGTACTCAACTAGCCTCACCTCCTTTTCAAGAGATGGGAAGAATAAGGCAAGAGCAGTCCAAGACTGAGCATTTTCCTTCCAGTTGCCTCCAGCCTCTGTCAGCACAGGGAACTAAGTTCAGTTTGCTACTGACCAAGCCCTTTTTGCAAGACAACCGGAAGGAATGATGGAAGGGGTGGAGGGAATTCCTCTTTCCGATGCCAGTGGCAGCAACACAGTTAGCTCTGGAACTTTTCCTTTTAGTTAATTTATCTCATCTTGTTACTAGTGTCCAATTGAATAATGTGCTAACACATCAGACACGAAACCATTCATACCCGACTCAGTAGTGCAACCTCAAACCCTACCTGTCTCAATTAAATATTGCTACCCTGACACACAGTCTGAAGGAGCAAGCACATCACTGAGTACAGCTGCAATGCTCTTTCCCTTCTGTATTTGTTCTGGCAGTCAAAAGGAGGCACGCAGCCTTCCCTAACTATCATCACAGGACCCTGCATAAAAGAAACTTCACTTTTAACAAAACATAACACCTATTCTTTTCTAATCAAGTCAAGCAGGCTTTTATTCTAGGGAAAAGGCATTAAATGGAGGGAGAAATTGATTTAAAAAAAGTTATGCTGCACTCCAAAGTACACCTGTGACTGCAACTATAATTGGTGGATAGACAGGCAAACACTCTGTCAGCTTTGGAAATGGGTCATGGTGTTCTGGAAAAAACAGCAAAACGAGTTAAAAGTCAGCTTTCAGGTCTACAGCTCTATCTGTACTCTGGAAAAAACAGATTCAGGTTGATTACTCTTACGTGAAGATTTAATTTCTTTAGGATATATTCCCAAAACAGTCTCAGCAGCACTAACTGTATTCTTATTTCTGTGCTATGCTTTACAGGTACCAGCTGTGTAGCCACACTAACAGAAAACCATCTAGATTTCCAGAATCAATGTCAATGCCTTAAGATTTATTATTTTGGAAGAGCAGGGAGGGTTCTGAGTAACATTTTGAAACCTGTAGTAACGTTCCCATATTCAATGTGTTGTGTGGAACTTAGTTGGTTTCCTTCTTTGCTGTCATTTTAATTATAATCAAACTCTTAGTCTAAGATTGGATTAAAATGTATCAGAGATCTAGAAGTGAGCTAGTTCTGATCATTGCAACCAGCACTAGGATGTACTATCAAAGAGTTAGCAGGTTTCACAGGCCAGAACTATGACTATCACCTTTAGTGTCTTGGCCCCTTAACAATCCCACATCTGTGCTACATTATTTTGGCAAAATAGGTCAACGGAAACATCATGTGGATGCTGCTTCAAAACTTCAAGTGTAGTAGGAACTGGCAGCTGAGATCCTGGGCATGTTTAGTGCACACACAAACTAGCCTGCATTTATTAATTAATACAGTTACACTCACACAACTATAAAAACATTTAGGACAAAATAAGTCAAATTCACAAGAAGAAAGCAAAATTCATAGTTGGTCTTCCCATTCATGTCCAGCCATGTTATATGACCTTCAGCTACTCATGTTAGTCCTTCCTCCTTCTGCAGTTGCTTCACCCCTGTATCACCACCTGTATCTTCCTCTCCACTACTGTGAACTCCCCAGAGCACAGAAGAAATATCAGTGTGTAACGCAAGTCTGAAGGCAGCAGGAGCCTGAACTGGATGCAAAGTGCATGTGGATGTAATGAGTTTGCCAGAGACTTCAGCAGCCAAACACTAAGTCTTTACAGATCACATGCAAATGAAGCTTTTTGCGTCTTACAGCTTGCTGAAATTCAAGTAGCAAAAGGCATCCACCCAAAGTAAAGGCCATCTGACTTCCACATTTCCATTTTCTATTCAGTGTATGTATAAAGCTGTGGGTCTTTCCTGAATAGCTGCATTTTTAATATAGGGCAAAGCAACGTAACTTTCAGCGAGCTGGCACTCCAAAATGGCTGAGCCTGTTTGTTGCTGCAAAGCATGAAACACATTTGGCACAAAACATCAATCCACACTAAAACGGGGTGCCCTTGTATAGGAGAGTCTTCTCCAACCCCAAGCTTGAGGAACACTATCTGCCTGTAATGCACAGTGAGGTCTACATCCAGAAACCCACTCAAACAATGGAGAGGCTTTCCAGTAACTTCAGTGTCAAGATTCCTATTTGGAACTACAGATGAATGCTCTTCAAGATTTAGAGTGAGCATGACACTTCTTGTGGAAGACAAGTCTCCTGTCAAACAAGAGGTCTTGGGAAAGAAAACTGGGAAAAGGTGGAATAAATGACTGGTTTTCTACTAGTGGTGCCCGTGCAGCCGGTTTGGTTCTCTGCAGAAGTTAACAGTAATCAGGATTCCACATGAAGGCTAGTAACACAGCCCAAAAGGCCAAAACCTAAGACTTAGTATCCACTCCTATTACCCCCAAGATTTAATCCCAGCGCCAGCCCTAACTCGTGGCCAAACTCCCACAATCCCTGCTGGGCAAATTAAAGCTCCAATTTAAGGACTCTGTGGGAAACAGAGAGGAAGCCTCAGCCCCGTTTCCATTCGATGGTAGGGCAGCAGAGCCGCTTCAGCGCCGGGCCGTGGCAGCCTCCCGCTCCGCAGCGCGGCACACAGGAGGCAGCTCGCCTTCAGGGAACGCACAGGCCTCGTGATTGTGGTGACAAGGTTTAATATGGTGGTTTGGCATGTCAGCGATGTTCCCGCACGGGGCCTGCCCGTGAGGACGGTGCGAGCGGCAGAAACAAGAGGCAGCTTCTGCCGTGCTGCGGCGAGGCAGGCTGCGGAGTGGGCAACCCCCAGCCCGGCCGTAGCTGAGGGCAGCCGCAGCCTCGCCACCGCCACTGAGCATGCTCAGCTCCTCCACATCCGCCCTTGCTCGGTGGCCGACAGGCCGGGGGGAGCCGTTCCCAGCCGGTAATAACCGCCGTGCAGGTGGCTGCGGCGGCGTGCAGCGTTCCCGGGCGCCATGAACCCCGCCGGCGGGGGGGCGGCGCCGGCTTTCCCTGCCCCCGTGCAGTGTAAGTGCCGCTGCGCGCCGGCTGGGTATGCGCGCTCCGGGGCCTGCGGTGATGGAAACCAAGCTGAGATGGGGCCTGAGGAGGCCCCGAAACCTGAGTAGCGCATGAAAGAGGCAGGAGCGGAGCCCGGGAACCTGGCTGGGGGGGGTGGAACCCGGGAATCTGGGTGAGCGCGGCGGGCGCGCGAGCCGTGTGGGTCTGCGGGGCACCGGGCGAGCGCGGTGGGCCGAGGCCACTGGCGAGTGACCTCCGCGCGGCGCGGTGGCGGGGACCCCCCGCGGGACCCTGAGAGCTGCAGAGAAACGTGCACGGGTCACGGACGGCCCCAGCCCCGCCCCGGGGGTCCCGCAGCCCCAGGCATGGCCTGGCCGCCCCGCGGTCAGTGCCTTTGGCCAGCGGGGTGTCAGTGTGTCAGTTTGAGCAGTTTTCACCCGTTCCCATTTTCTCGGGGCTAGCTCTTGACCGTGCCCCTCTTTCCACAGTTCCCGGAGGCACCACGGTGCTGGTGGAGCTCACCCCCGATATCCACATCTGTGGCATCTGCAAGCAGCAGTTCAATAACCTCGATGCCTTTGTTGGGCATAAGCAGAGCGGTTGCCAGCTCACTAGTGCAACGGCCGGGGCCACCAGTACGGTCCAGTTTGTGTCAGAAGAAACGGTGCCATCTACACAGGCACAAACAGCAACCAGGACCATCGCTTCAGAGACCCAAACCATCACAGGTATCCTCCTGTTACCTACCAGGAGCTTGAAAACACTTGACTCGTGCAAAGTGGCGAAAGTGGCAACGTTATGTAACCCTGTGCTCATGTGCCCCCATCATACTACGCTGAATGTAGATACTCAACACTGGTCGTTGAGTATCTGCAAGCAAAGGATGAAAAGTTTTGTGCTGTATTGGGTTTAGGATAGCAACAGTTGCTGAATTTGCTAATTGAGACTCAAGTTCATTTAGAGAATTGCTCAAGTCTATTGTATAACTAACGTGCAAACTAATTAAAATTGTCAATACTTATGAAAAATAATCCAATTACTATGCATTTTGTATTTTTTAAGAGTGCTCTTGATGGAAAAACAGGCACAGAATTGCTGTTGGGCACCCATCCAGGCCTAACACTAACGTTGCTCCCACAATTTATTGGCAAGAAAAATATTACTCAAAATTTCTGCCTGTGCAAAGGCTCAAGTGAGGTGCAGATCCTGGAGACACTTAAATAAAACTAGAATTTTGTTCCATGTGTGAAGGTTCACCCTTCTATATATAGTTTAGTTCTGTTTTGGTGAGAGACCTTAGCAAAATCCAAATTATTTGACTTTAATTTGGGTAGACAGCTAAGGGCAGAGCATCTGGAAGAGCAGTGAAACAGACTGAATTCAGGGCACACTTCCAGGAATTTTTGTATTATAATCCTTCAACTCAGTGTGGGTTTTGGATGAATCACTTTTCTGCTTCATATTTACTCATCTTTAAAAGGAGGGCAGTTATAGCCTTCTGCCCTTTTGGGGTGTAGCGGTGTAATTGATTTAAAAGCTGCTACTTTGGCTGAGATATTTCCACCTGTTATTCTTGTAACAGCTAAAAACAGTAGCTTTGAAGGAAGCTGAATTTTTCACCAATTTTTTTAATTGTTTATATGATGCCTTTTTAGACAACCTTTGCCAACAATTATTTATGTATAATCCATGTTCTTTCTCCTTTAGGCTGTAGTACAAGCAGTGTTGAGACACAGACATACTTTTGTTAATGTAAGACCTGGACAGGCATCAGAAAAAAATGAATGAAGAAACTGAATGGTGCAGTCAGATGGAACTCAGAGGGACACAAGTGGGCCTGTGCAAGGTTGTACTAAGTGCAGTATGGCTCAAATCATGACCATTTTCACCAATAATAGCAAGATAGCAAGGGAGAGAAGAGCCTTTTTCCTTTCCCCCTCCCCAAGTTGAAATGCTGCTGGAAGAAACAGCATGGAGTGGTTAATGAAACTAGAAAATAAATATATTTTTTTCTGATTGGATAAGTTAATGTTCTCAAATTGAGCTCTTTTATGTGTTTAGTTTCTGCACCAGAGTTTGTTTTTGAGCATGGCTATCAAACGTACCTGCCCAGTGAGAGCAGTGAGCCACCAGCTGCTGCTGTTGTCTCTACCCCACCAAAAGCACGTTCAAGAAAATCCAATTCCTCACTTACACAGAAGAAATTAAACTGCTCCTATCCAGGTAAGATGTGGACTAAATCTTGTTCCTTTTAAAATTGATGGGTTTCATATAGTGGTATGCATGGTTTCTCTGTCTTAAGCAGTTAAGACATGCAGAACCTGGAAGGCAACCATACTAAAGATGTGCTGTACTGCTAGGGATACCAGCAGTAGTTCTGTTACTGATTTCATCTGGCCTATGCCATGGGATACTCTGGCAGTGCTGCAGGGTGTTTGTGTGCAGATGTTGGCCTGTGCCCACACTTGTAGCAATGTAAGAGCACACTCGTTACCTTTGTGCTAGCTGCCTTATTGTACATGAGAAATGTTACACGTGTTGCATGTGTTCTCTTTGGCCAGTTAGCATAAGAATGGATTGAACAAAATTATTTGGAGAACTTGATGAGTAAAACTTGTGCAATATTCAGAAAACCTGTACAGAGACAGCCTGCATCTGGGTCGAGGCAATCCCAGGCACAAATACAGGCTGGGCAGTGACTGTCTGGAAAGCAGCCCTGAGGAGAGAGACTTGGGGGTGCTGGTGGACGAGAAGCTCAACATGAGCTCTCAGTGTGCACTTGCAGCCCGGAAGTGCTCCTCGGCTGCATCAGGAGAAGTGTGGCCAGCAGGGCCAGGGAGGTGATTCTCCCCCTCTACTCAGCTCTGGTGAGACCCCACCTGGAGTACTGCGTCCAGTTCTGGAGCCCCTATTACAAGAGGGATATGGATGTGCTGGAATGTGTCCAGAGAAGGGCCACGAGGATGATCAGAGGGCTGGAGCACCTCTCCTATGAGGACAGACTGAAGGAGTTGGGGCTGTTCAGTCTGCAGAAGAGAAGGCTCCGAGGTGACCTAATTGTGACCTCCCAGTATCTGAAGGGGGCTACAGGAAGGCTGGAGAGGGACTTCTCAGGATATCAGGTAGTGATAGGACTAGGGGGAATGGAATGAAGCTGGAGGTGGGGAGATTCAGGCTGGATGTGAGGAGGAGGTTCTTCACCATGAGAGTGGTGAAGCCCTGGAATGGGTTGTCCAGGGAGGTGGTCGAGGCCCCGGCCCTGGAGGTGTTTAAGCCCAGGCTGGATGAGGCTCTGGCCAGCCTGATCTAGTGTGGGGTGTCCCTGCCCATGGCAGGGGGGTTGGAACTAGATGATCCTTGTGGTCCCTTCCAACCCTGACTGATCCTATGATACTACTATGTAGATGAGTAATCTTGTGAAGGGTAGCAGAAGTCCCCTCTCTTCATAAGCTTGCCTTCATTTGAAAGGCAAGTTTCAAATGTTTAGCATTTATTTCTGTGCTCCTAAACTGTAGCACATTCCCCTTGGATGGAATTCCTGAATGGTCAGCTGTCACCTGAGATCCCTACTGCACTAGCTTTAAGTTAGAGATGGAATTTAGTTAGTACCTCCAGCATCCCCTGTGTACTGCAAGGAGCATCTCAAATCCTAGGCAGAGATTTCAGAGAACGTGTTTCAAAGCTTACAGAAAACAGTCATGCAGAGAGTGGATTGGCTTCTAGGGGAAGCTTTGGAAAACTGGAGTTCACAGGTAAGCTGGTCACTCTTCTGAGTAGATGTGAGTAAAAAAGATGGAGAGTTCATTTTCTGTTAGTACTGAACTTTCAAGAAAATGCTTTTGAAAAAGAAACATAATCCCTGGAATATGGTAACATGTTTTGTTACAGTTGTCCTTGAATTTAATGATCTTACTATTACCATTTTCAGGTTGCCAGTTCAAGACTTCCTATGGGATGAAGGACATGGAACGTCATCTACGGACACACACAGGTTTATATAGTTGCCCTATTTTTACTTTTGGGTGATTTCCTCCTTCTGGATTTTTGCCAAAGGTTATTTTCCTACAAAGTAACATTATCTATAGATTCATTTGATAGAATGTATATATGTGTGTGTGTGTGTGTGCATTCTAGCATTGTAGTTCTCTGCACCTGAGAAATTGCCCATTTTGGGTACGCCATGCCCCATGATGGGCAGTACCACTCACAGCTGTGAAGCGTGAAGGGTTAAATTTCAGAGGTGCAAGCCATATGTTTATCTGAGTGGCAGTGCATAAACTTAGTTGGTCCTTCATATGGAACAATGTTTTCCATGTTTCACCTCCCTTCCCCCTAAATCTTAATTTCAGAGTTGTAAAGGGAGAAAGTCCCTAAGGGGTCTTCTAATAGTGTTGCACTTGTGCATGCAGCCTTCCAGAGCACAGCAGAGTTCTGAGCGTCAGAAGGAGGGCTGATAGAGATGGGTTTCAGGGTGTCCAGCTTTTGAAACCATCTTAATGGTGCAAAAATTCTTGATGCATCTATGCTCTTCTGTTTGTTTCAGGAGACAAGCCCCATAAGTGTGAAGTTTGTAACAAATGTTTCAGTCGCAAGGATAAGCTGAAGATGCACATGCGGTCTCACACTGGGGTGAAGCCTTACAAGTGTAAGCACTGTGACTATGCAGCTGCTGACAGCAGCAGCCTCAATAAGCACCAGCGAATTCACTCCAACGAGCGTCCTTTTAAATGCCAGATCTGTCCTTACGCCAGCCGCAACTCCAGCCAGCTAACTGTACATCTCAGGTCCCACACAGGTACGTTTGTACTGAAACTCAGATCTGAGTTTGTACTGAAGTTCAGGTTTGAAGGTCTCAAAGAAGGTTTTAAAAGGTGTAGGGGTGTCAGTGTGCCAGAAGGGACCTGCTTGAATTCTCAGAAGCGTAGAATCTGGTAAGGCAATAACAACAGCTCTACTGAAAATACCTGGAAGCAATCAGACAGACTTGCCTCTTGGAAGATTTTCTTCTAAATTGACTTTGAAACTGCCTATTAGATGTTCTCAAGCCCATAGAATGGAGGGATCTAATTGATTGATTGATTAAGAGCACCTAGTTCCTATCTGTGTCTGTCTCTCAGATCTGGTCCACTATATTAGAAACACTGAAATGACTTTATAATTGAGCTAGTTGTTTCAGTGCAAACCTCAGCTGCACAATTTAATTTTTCTTGCACCAGTAAATTAGGAAGTCATTACCAACTTAAGTTACACCTTTCTTTGACCTTTCTTTTTGGTGCCTTCTATATGCAGACTGATGGACCTTAACAGTGTATGAGCAGGCAGAACTATATCCTACCCATGTCATTTTTGCTCTGTGGATAGAAAGCTTTAGCTTCCAGGCTTATAAACATTCCATCCTTTTATATTTGCATTATTTGCCTCTGTTTAATTTTCATCAGATTGCTCTTTTATGGATTGTTCCTAGAAGAGATTTGCTGTAAAGATGCCGCTGTACAGTTGTCTTTGTACAGTTGATTTTGTTATGTTGTTTTTCACCTAATCCTGTGTTGCCTTTTATACGTTTTATTAGTTCTGTGAATTTTAGCTGCAAGGTGGTTACGGTTCAGTGATTACTAGATTAGCTTTGAACCTATCCTACATCTGGTTCTGAATTCAAGTACTGAACAACATTAGTTCAGATGTGTGCAAGATGGGATTTATTTTGAGTAGATAAAAGAAATAAATCCCTTGTGCATTGTGAAGGAGAGGAGGGTTAAACCAATCTGTCTCTGGAAAAAAAGAATCTTTTATACTTCACAAATCTGTTGTGATGGAACAGGCAGCACTGTCAGGCAGTTATTTCACAAGTTTCTCTTTTTCTAGTGCTATATGAGAGGATGTGTTGGTCAGTTAAAATAGTATGGGTTGGTATGGGAAGTTACCTGTTAGTAAACAACTAGTCAGAAAAGATGGTATTGGGTTTTCCCTGTGTCACAGAAGAACGTGCGTTGTTGTATATTTATGTACATGGGCAGGTATGCTCTGAATCTGGCTGTGGAAGAACCTGAGAATAATCATGGGACTCTTTTATTTCCAGCAGAGTTAGATCTTTGTGGCATTACATATTGTAACAGTTTGGCACATTAGTATTTTGTATCTTAAGCAACTGAATTATGCTAAAATTCAAGCCTTCAGTTTTGTTGTCTCCTCCATTTCTCAAAAGAAAAATAAAATCTCTTTTGTAAATGGATTTTTTTTTTTCCCTTTTAATTTGCTGAAAGGAGATTTTGAAAGTAATCATTTCATCCTTGTTAGGTTACAAAGCTGTTATGCACACAGTTTTAGGAAGAAGATAAGACTGGTGTGTAGAATATATTGGTTACCAGAATGAAATTGCTCATTCTCCAGAAAGTAACTGTAATCCACATTGCTCAGAATGAGATCATCTACATAACATTACTTGTTGAACTAGTCATCTGAAGATCCATCTGATGTTAATTTAAGTAAAACTGCTCTTAAAATTAATGGTTCCAGGATCAGACACTTACTGTTTTAACTTACATTCTGTCAATATCAATTATGTATGGACAGAAATGTAAAGAAATATAAGCAATAGAAGAGCACTCTTTATATAAACAGAACCAACATACTTTGCTGGATTGAGTAAAATTACTAATTCATTTTCATTTATTGTGCTACCCTGTATGTGAAGATTGTCCATTAAAGACATACTGTGCCTTCATCAACAAAGCAGATAAAAATTTAGGAGCTGAGTGTGCAGCTGAGACTGTGAAATAAACTAGGTGAACAAACAGTGCATCTTCATTAATGGAATCTGGTTAGTATCGGTAATACACCATGTGTCTCAATTATTAAACAAATGCATAGATTAGCACAGTAGGCCACAACTTGATTTGAAAAATATGCAGCTAAACCTATGACATATGCAGCTGGATAAGCAAATTATGCTAAATTATACAGCTAGCACATACTGTATAAAATACTGACTTATAAATCAGCCATTTGCAGTTTGATTATTAAAGAGGATAAATGTTTCCTGAACTGAGTACACTCTCCTTTTCCTTCCCCCTTCAAGGGTGTCTTAGAACCTGATAATACAACCTAATAATACAATTCTACTTGTTCAAAATAACACCTACCTAAAGACCTCATGCTTAGGTACTTCAGAGAACTACATATTTAAATTAAAGTAAAAAGGGAACAGTTATTTAGTTGGTAGGTTTGCTTTGGATTTTTTTTCCTTTAAGGACTTGGGAATGGAGTCACTGCTCTTTACTCTGGAGTTGATTATAGATGAAACAGAGCTGCAGCTTCATTTGGTCATGGATATTGTGACACAAGCCTGAAAATAAGGAAAATGCAAAATAGGGGGTTAGATTCAGGCAGTTGAAATGGTTATTTGTGTAGGCAGCCTGACATAAATAGGCTTACAGAGATCTTGCAGATGAGTGTGTTCATTTTTCATGCTTTATCAGTTAAGAATTTAACCTAACTTCCAACCACTATTGTTAGGTTTCTGGAACAGCATTGCTATGGACAGGGAAGGAAAAAGGAAAAAAGAAAGAGGCACTTCTGAACATTTTCTCTACCTGTTTGCATGAATACAAACTGGTGTTAGATTTTCCTTAAGTGATCTGTGGAACATTATTATGTATGATACATGGTACAAAAACCTCTTTCTTGGTTGCTGTGGTGCCAGAAGAACAAAAGCTTAATGTAGCTTCTCTGTGTAAGCACATTTCCCCAGGGTGATGTACTTGTATGTGTGCTTGATTAGTCTCCTATTTGTCTTTTCCAGGTGCACTGACATAGCTCTGACTCCCCCTTTTTATTTTGTCTTTAACTGTAATAATGCTATGGTTGTGCAGTCACCTGACACCAACCTAGGTATGGATTTTTGTCCCTACATCTCCCTGTGTTCTGGTCAAGAATTTTCACTGACTTCTGTACCAGGTTTAGTATTTGTGCCACACCACATGAACCAGGCCAAAAAAATGTAAGCAGGTTTTCTTGTCAGCTAATCTAACTCCCCATGTGGACAGAAGTTCAGGGGAGGCAGTAAGCAATATATGGTTGAGCAGTAAGGTCGGTGCCCATAAAGCATCTGTTTCTGCAGTAGCCTGCCATTTACCCTGGCTAAAGTTCACCGAGGAGCCTCCTTGTAGAACTTGTAGTGTAAACCCAAGACATGGATGTGTTTGTGTTGTTTTTCTTAAGACTTCAAAAATAGAGCAGGTGTTAAAGCAGCAGTGTTTGGTCTTGCCAATTTTGAACACTAGCTGAGATGCTCCATTGCTAAAAAGGGACAAATGAGAAACCTCAGTCCTCTGGAGCACGTTGAAGAGTTTTGCACATAAGAGTAACTAAAAATTGAGACTATCTAAGATGCAGACATGAAGAGGCAAGTATGAACAGGCATGCTCTTGGAGACTTTGCTCACAGGTATGTCAGAGCAGGTGATAAATACCATGCCATTCAAGTTCTCCACATCTTGGAAATGTGTTAAGAGTTTACAGGTATTTAGAACAAGTCAGCTGAACATAATTGGTTATAGCATTAGCCTCTCCAATGGATCTCGGTGTCTCAGCTGTAATTTGAACTCTGTTGTTTTTTGTTGACAGGAGATGCTCCTTTCCAATGTCAGATGTGTCCTGCTAAATTTAAAATCAACTCCGACTTGAAGAGGCACATGCGTGTGCATTCCGGTGAGAAGCCCTACAAGTGTGAGTTCTGTGAGGTGCGCTGTGCCATGAAAGGAAACCTCAAATCACACATTCGTATCAAGCACAGCATGGAAAACACTCTCAAGTGTCCAGAGTGTGAATTTCAGTGTGGAAACAAAACAAGCCTTCGTCACCACATACGAACTCACCAGCCTGAACAACCAGTGAAGTGCTCAGAGTGCAACTACTCCTGCTCTAACAAGGCAGCTCTGAAAGTGCACGAGCGAATCCACTGCAAAGATCGGCCCTTCAAGTGTGAATTCTGCAGCTTCGATACCAAGCAGCGGAGCAACCTGACAACTCATGTGAGGAAAGCTCATGGTGACAAAGTCAAAACCAAGAAGCAAACTGTGGAGAAGAAGGAAGGAGATAGGCCAAAGCAAGGTGGCTCCAGACAAGTTGCCAAATTGGATGCTAAGAAAGCATTTAAGTGTGACCTCTGTGACGCTTCCTTTGTGCGAGAAGATTCTCTCAGGAGCCATAAGAAGCAGCACAGTATGTACAACGGATCTAAAAACAGTGAACTGGCTGTCCTGCAGCTCCAGATGGATCCCAGTCGGCAGACCAGTGCCCCTATTACAGTCAGTCACCTCCAGGTCCCGCTTCAGGCAGCTCAGGTTTCTCCGTACAATGAGGGAAGGGTCAAGATCATTGTGGGTCACCAGGTGCCTCAGACTAGCAGTATTGTTCAGGCTGCATCAGTGAATGTTGTGCCTCCTACCCTAGTTAGCCAGAATCAGGAAGACCTCTCTGCCAACAGCCGCTTGCAGCTTCTGGGCCAAGTCAGTCTGTTGGCACCACCTCCCCCTCCCATATCTCAAAGTGAAGCAGGGCCTGTGGCACAACCAGCAGTTCTCCTCACAACCCATGACCAAAGCGATGGAAGTGCTTTACATCAGACTCTGATTCCCGCTGCTCCTGTCAGCAGTCACGAGCCTTCAGCAAACCAGGCTTTCATCACCAGCTCTGGAATCAGCTGCTCTGACTTAGAAGGCCTTAATGCTTTGATACAAGAAGGAGCAACTGAAGTGACTGTGGTTAGTGATGGAGGTCAGAGTATAACAGTATCCACCTCAGCTCCCCCTCCTCCTATCTTTTCTTCATCCTCTCACACAGAAGCCCCTAAGCAGACCTATTCTATCATTCAGAGTGGAGCCCATACAGCTTTGCTGTGTCCAGCAGACTCCATACCAGATTAGTCCCAAAGTTCTGTAACTAAACTAATTTCAGTCTCAGAGGCAGTGCTGAATTCAGCAGAAATGCACAGGACACAAGTGAATGTAGGATTTGCCCTACAAAGCCAGATACCTGCCCCTTACACATTTTCCTTGTCTGTACATACAAACGTGTCTCATGTGAAAAAAAGATGTATATATTTATGTGCCTCTGTTGAAAGCTGTGTTCTTTGTAAAATCTGTGCAGCCAGCCAGCTGTTGGTGGTTTCACCAAGCAGTAAGCTCCCTGGAACCCCATTCTTGTGTTGTGCTGGCTGAAATAAGAAAGCCTGACTATGTGATGAATTACCATCACAGCAGATTCATTCTCTCATGCACACACATGACAAGGTAATGGTCCAAGCCATTCTGCAGTATATTTTCACGTGAAGTCTTTCAATTATGTGCTGTGTATGCATGTAATTAACTGTGCCTGGCTGGTTGTGGATCTGTAAGTAGATTGTCGGCTACTGGGTCTAATGCAGGCCCAGTAAAGTTTAAAGGGGCTGTTCCTTAATGTCTGCAACAGTTGCTAGCAACTGGCACTTGATCTGGAAACATTTATGCAGAAAACTAGGTGATTGTTTGTAGAAAAGAGAAGGATTTTCTCCAGCCATCAGTGGTAACTCATTTTGTTAGCAAGTTAATTACGAATCATACATATGGCCCAGTGAGCTCTGTCAGAGGCAAATGCAAATATATTTTTTACCAATACTATTTTTGTTTTGATGCTGCCTGTTTGTAGTTGCACAAGCAGTAACAGTGCACTTTGGCTCTGCTCTTTTCAAATTAAAGGGGAGAAAGGAAAAGGTTGCATTCATTCTGTTTAAGGTTGCATTCATTCTGTTTAAAAGAAAAAAACAAAAAGAAAGATTCTAATCCAAGGTCTGAAACTAGCATAAATTCAAATTGGTTCAGAATGAGGTAGTGCTTTACCATCACAGGATGCATGTTTCTATAATGAATGAATTCTACACTGTGTTTTGAGCTATGCAATATTACAGTACTATCTAGTGAGCATTCTTGTGGTAGCTGATAATACCTTCACTACCAAACTATCTAATTGAAGAACAGACTCTTGAGAGCTTTCACCTACAGCTTTGTAGGTGCCTGGATCTGCAAAACCAGAGAGCGTTCCACAGCCGGTCAGCATCCCAAGGACAATTGTGAGCATACATGAAGAGGGAAAAGAAACTGTGAGCAAAACTAGCTCTTGAGATTCCCTCTTGGGGAATCAAAGTCAAGTTACATTTCACAGTATTTGCTAGTGGGAGACATTGAATGATTGCTTTATGTGCTAGAAACATGCTTAGAAAACTTATTATATAATTAGGTCCACCTTCTGAATAATGCTGCTGTTTGAAATGTTCAGCTGTACAGCCTTTATTTTGGGTAAGGGGAGTGCTCCCTGCTCCTTCCCACTGAGTGCTACATAGTCTCCATGCAGTGTAAGGCTTCCTGCTTGTCAGCAGCGAGTAGGAAAATGCAGTCCTAACTCATGACTACAATCATACAGGTTGTATTTGAAATTGTGACCTTTAGGGTTGGTTTTGAAATAAGGGTTGTTTACATTTGACTGCTCCAATATTGCTGTCTTTGTTATTTATGGGGGATAGTGCTTTGTACTTCCATAGCTCTTTGGCCTTCCTAATCCTAAATGAGTCTTCTTTAAAAAAAAAAAAGAAAAAACAAAACACAAACTTCCAAATCTTCAGTTTAAAATCTGGGGTTTGATCTGAACTTCCTGACTGTGTGCTTTGCACTTGTGGATGTCAGAAACGACAACACTCCAGCTTCATAAATGCCTCATTCAAAAGGCATTATTAAAGACTTGTCTCCTAGCCCCTCGCTGTATTGAAATATGAAGCAAAAGTTCTAAGTTCACTGACAGTTGTATTTCAGGGTTTATTGTTTCCTACACTTGTTCTCCAACTTTTCTGGTGATGCAGGTTTGTCACCTGTTAATTATCTCTTCCCTACAGACAGGTGCTTTAAGGAGCTGACAAGACCCAGTTCCAAGTCACTGAGCACACCTATTTTTATATCAATTAGAAGTAAGCAGGAGGTTTTTACTACATTAAATCACAGCAGATCATTCATTGAGAACAGTACATGGAAAGCCTAGATACACTGAATTTTAACACTGGCATTGCTGTTTTGTGGTTCTCCAGTCATGTTTCATTGTTCTACCTATATCACAGAGCTGGTCATTGCATTTCATCTCTGCTGAGGCTATTTGTAAAGATACTTGGAAGATAAAAAACATCACAAGTAAGTGCTTGATCTTATTATATGGGGTCTCAGACACTCGGGTTGTAAATGGTGGCTGGAGCAGCACAGATCAAACACTGTTGTCTTTGAATTAAAATGCATGGCATAGGAGTGATTCTTCACTATGAACCTGTCTCCAAATGTATGTGTACTTAGGTGCCTTATCTTCCCCCCGCCCCAGGCTGTGTGCAACATTTCTGTACACTAGGCCAGTAGATATCACAAACATTGGTAAAAGATGGAACACTCTCAGTCCTCTACCAGTAAATACACATTTCTTACCCAGCTTACAGTGCTACTAGGCCACCTGAAGCAGTGGTGGTGCATGGGAGGAGGGTCTTCCCCAGGAATGACAGTGCCTGACAGGGCTGAGCTGCCCAGACAGCCCCATGTGCTGACAGGCAACTTAGCTGCCAGAGAGCAAGCCTGGGGAAGTTCAGTGCAGTTGGAAGTCTGCTTGACACACAAAGGCAGAAGGCTCCATCAGGTTGTCTCAGTAGGCCAGTTTGCAGCACTGCTGCACAATAGGAGTAAATGGTCCATTGATGATCTAGGTTTTAATATCAGTTACTGTAATTTTTTGTGTCTTGCAAGATGAAAGAACCTGCATTGGTCTGCCCTTGGTTTTGTCATCAGTAAGTCTGCCTCTATATCTGTTTGCTCACATAACTATCTTCCCAGTGTTTCTTGCTGGTAGATTTTATGAAGGCTGCAAATCTGAAGCATAATTATGTTCCAGTTTCTACAATCAATATGGTTAGAAAGTTTAAATATCCTTGCTGAGGAGCTTGCATATTAAGAGACCCTGGTGATGGAGCTTTACAAGTGCTCCAGCTGGACAAGAAACTGCTGCCTGAAACACGAGTGGTTGGACAAAATGTTCTTAAAAGACTTTTCCAGCCTTCTGTGATTCTATGGGACAGGAGCTGGTGGACATGAGCTGCTGCAGAGGCAGTGGTAGTGATATTAGGTCTTACAGTAACTGCTGTTTCTGGTGGGTAAGATAGGCAGACTTTTGGGTACAAAAAACTGTACTAAGCCCCCAGACTTGTAAGTGCAAGTGTACTACAATTTGTTAACTAAAAACTAAGAATGTCCATTTGGCAGTCAGTATATATGAAATCTATGTGCAGGGTCTCATGAGCATGAAGTATTTTGAATCATCTATAGGTGGTGCTGAAGATCCAAAGAAACTTCACTGTGAGCTGCTTTGCTTGATGATGTGTTTCCTGTTAAACAATTCACTGCACCTTATTCTACCGGGTAAAAACACTTCAAAATCCACTGTTACAAGTGGTTACAAACAGTTTAGCTGTCAAATCTTACTTTTACTTGAGATAAAAAGCAACAAAGTCCGAAGTTTTCCACTGCTGAGATCCCATGAAACTGATCTATGGCAAAAAAATGTGATCTCACCATTTATATTATATTGATCCTTTTTTTTTCCTCTCCCTGTTAACTAATTTTAATCTATACATAGTTTGCAGCTGCACAATGCACTACAAGAGTGATGCAAAGTCAGTGATTTTGACAAAGCTGCTGGTTTCAACTGCAATTTATTTGTGTTTGCACTTGGCCAACAGACCTGCACCCAGGGGATGCACCACCACATCCAGGCATCTCGTGTTCAATCTAATACCACGCTTAACGTTACACGGCTCTGTTATCTGCATTTCAGTTTCACAAAAAGACTTGTTTACCTTCCAAAATAGGAAGCCAGTAGATTTGTCATATTGTAAAGGCTAACCTTCATTCTGGTCCTCTCTGTGCCTCTTAAGATAAACAGGAAAGATAACAAAATGGTGTGAATGAATAGACAAAGCTTAGGGTTGCTTCTTCAACATTGTTTAGCTGATTGTATTGTGTTTAAGTGAACAATCTCGAGGCTTCTTTACTCCACCCTTTACTCCCTTCCCTCCCCCCCCCCCCCCCCCCCCTTTTTTTTCCTCTTAAAGCAGCTGATAACCAAGGCTAAGACAGGGGCAGTGTGGGTTTTTTTCAATTTTCTGTTCCAATATTCTGGCAGAAGCAGACTGTTTTAATCTCTGATACTCGATTAATTCATTCTTCATCTTATCAGCAGATAAATCCCTTGAGAGAAGATCATGGCAATTCAGAACAAGTAGAGCTTGCTTGTTTTCAAGCAACCCTCCTGGAGTTCTGTTATAGCCTCAGAGCTCTGTAACGAGTTGCCTCTTTCCAGGAGAAAAATGTTGGGATGGGTTTTGTGCTTGTTGGAGATGTCTAAGCCCTCCCTGATAAGTACTGAGCCCCATAGCGTGTGTGGCACAAAGCAAGCAAACCTGGCTGCCTGGGCTGCTGCTGGGAGGGTTTCTTACTTCTGCCCACTTGTTAGAAAATGGATGATATTTACCCTGCATTGCACTGAACTGGCTCTTAGAGGAAACTGGAAAACTAAATATGCCATGGTTAGCTCCTTCAGAACCTTCATTTCAGGTTTTGCTCTCTGTAGAGTCTTGTGGGGATTTTTTATGCATTTTGCCTTTTGGGTCCCGTTTGTGACTTCAGAGTGCGTTACAGTCCTCTCTCCTCCATGAATACAAATCTCTATGGCTGCTTAAAGAAATGAGGTTAAACAAAGCAAGAATGTTAGCAAGAACACTAAGCAAGCAGTGGTGCATAGTATGTGTGCATTTCAAATAGAGCAAGCCTTGCTTTTGAGCCCTTCCCGACCTTTTTTGATTTTGTTGTTACTCCATGGCACTGCCTTTTAAAACCAGATCCAAGTGTCACATGAGCAGAGGCTTATCCTCTACCAGACCTACTATAATGTGCTTTTCTCCTCTTTGTCTATGGGAGGAAAAAACATGCAACAGAACAGGGGAGGAAAAAAAATCAAAAGTCCACAAGAAAAAATTGTCTTTAACACCTTTAACTGAGTTTTGGGGTGGCAGTCATCTGCATCAGCTCCTGCACCATGCCCCCAGAAGATGCAGGGTTGAGTTTGAACAATAAACCAGCAGCACTCTGGGTTAAGCCCTCTATCAGTGTTGCTTGAATCTTCTATGCTGTTTTGATAAAAACTTTTAACTTATTATTTGCATTAAAATAGCAGATTCTTGCTCAAACCCAGCATCAGTTTGTCCTGTGCACAGGGCAGGTTAGTGGCTATGCAGATGCCCCTGGAAGCACTCCTGAAAGGGTGAATGGGATCAAGTCCTCACATGATGCTGCTTTCCTGAAGATGAGGAGGCCTATCAGGAGAGGCTGAGGGAGCTGGGGTTGTGTAGCCTGGAGAAGAGGAGGCTCAGGGGAGACCTTATTGCTCTCTACAACTACCTGAAGGGAGGTTGTAGCCAGGTGGGGGTCAGTCTATTCTCCCAGGCAACCAGCAACAGAATGAGAGGACACAGTCTCAAGTTGTGTCAGGGGGGGTTCAGGCTGGATATGAGGAAGAAGTTCTTTACAGAGAGAGCGACTTGCCATTGAAATGGGCTGCCCAGGGAGGTGGTGGAGTCACCATCCTTGGAGATCTTCAAGAAAAGACTGGATGAGGCATTTAGTGCATGGTGTGGTTGATTGGATATGGCTGGGTGATAGGTTGGACTGGATGATCTTGGAGGTCTCTTCCAACCTGGTTGATTCTATGAGGTGAGACCTAAAAGCTAGCTCCTTGGGGACCAGGGGAAACCTGAACTTCTATGGAATACATGTGGGGTTTGCAATTAAATAATTAATATCAGGAATAATTCCCAATCATTTTGGCAGAGCTGTTTGTTGCTATGATGATCTGACTACACTGGTAACCCCCACTGTTGTGGGGTTTTAAATTGTTCCTTAAAAATGTTAGAAGCATGCCAAGGCATCTTTCTCTAGATTGCAAACAACTGAGGAAAGGCTTCGTTTTTTAGCTATATTTATTTTATTCTGTGTTTCTGATTCTTCCTTTATTTATTTGTGTTTGCAGACAAAATATAGTCACTCTTTTTGCAATGTGATGCTCTGCTGTCTGTAGAAGTATTTGCTGTGTCCTAAATGGAAAGGCTTCTATCCTATAATTTCAGGAATATTGACTGGATACTCTAATGGCCTTTTACATCTCTAGCTGGAAAATCTTTAACCTACTATTTAAATTTTAAGAAGATAAACCAATATTGTTAAGAGAAACTGATGTCTCCTGTCACTTATCCTGATGACCTTTCATAAGGTGATAAAGGTTTCTATAGTGACCTGAGGAAATAATGTCTCAGGTATCATTGTGAATTAAAAGTCTGAAAAGCTTTCTTTTTCTCTCTCAGGTATCCAGTTCTGCTGTTGTCTTTATTCCAGTTGCTTGCAATAGAGAAGGACTCATAAAACTTACAGTATTTGGTTACATGGCTGTCTTTCATCTTTTAGAGACTTCATGCCACTGAATTCTGTGGCCTGTTGTATCAGATAATTTATTCCATAAGCTTCAGGAATGGGGTTTGCCTCTATAAAACCCAGGAATTCTCTGTTGCTACAGATCCAAATTTGGCAGAGCTGTTGAGGGATTGCTCTAAGTTCCTAGTTTCAGACCTCATGTAAACTTGCTTTTAATGTCTGAAAGCAAAAGCTCGTGTGATTAGTGATAGAGTGGGTAAATTTTATAGGTAAAAGTTGAATGTTATCTGAGAAATAATAATCCCAGGACTAGTAGAAGTTTTGGGGTTTTTTGTTGTTTTGGGTTTGATTTTGGTTTGGCTTTTTTGGGGGGTTACAAGGATGCATTTATGCCTTTTGGTGGTGGATGAAACAATGCATTATCTTTCTGTTTATTATACCCTGATGTGTCAAACACCCAGAGCGAAGCTTGGTGTTTCAGCTCAAGTTTTCTACTGATACCTTTCAAAATGAAGGAAAGCTGTTAAAATCTTCGTGCTATCTGTATAGGCAGCACTTAGGAAGTAAAGGCTGTCCCTACATGACAGACTCAGGTTGTGTATCCCTGTTGGTCAGAGCTGTTCTGACTGGTTTGTGTCGTTTTTCCTTTTTATCACAAAATGGAAGCTTACCAAGACTGGGAGCCCTGGGCCAGGTGAGGCAGAACAAGGCTGGTGACAGGATCAGGCCAGCCTCTGAGCCATCAACCCACTGTGCTTGGTGGTTGTATTTGCACCTTTTAAGTGACAATCTATGAAAGGAAAAATCCATCCCCTGGCTTTTCTTAACATAGATCACAACTTCATACTTCTGAATTGTCTCCACATACTGTTGCTGGCTACATTGAATTATATGAGTAATTTGTATTATCACTGGAGTAGTGCTACTGAATTCCCCACCTGGAGAAGGTGACGTGCACCTCAGAAGTATATTGTGAGGATGAGAATAATTTGGATACCTCAGTGATGAGCGAGAAATACCTAGATAGATACTGGAGATAGCCACATCTCATGATGGCCTAAAGGAAACTTGGAAAGAACAGGAACGCATAAAGTTAAACTGCATAATGCATAGCATTCATAATTAATAGATTAAAGTTCTTTGTGAAACATGGGGTTTCATTCTAACCAAGGAAAGGGACTATAACTGGTGACACAGTTTTAAAACACCAAGGTAAGATGCCATGTTAAAGTTGTAAAGTTAAAGAGGTGATAAAAAGGATGCCTTGTTTTTAAAGCTTTACAAGGCTGATTACCTTCAAGAGCAACACTCTTCCCTCATCGCTGGGCATATTGGATCATTCTGTTTCTTAACTTACATACAGTTATGGGGGGGGGGGGGTTATGAAAAAAGTTGCCAGCCTCTGCTTCTTAGCCGCTCCTGAAAAGTTCAGACTTTATCATGTGAATCAGTTTACCTAAACAATATTACATTTGCTTTTGTTGTAAAGTCATGTAGATCAGTCATTGATAGAACTTTAATTAGCCAGGGATGGTCATGACTTTTTTATTTATTTTTTTTAAAAAGCCTGCCAGCAAAATTGCTTTTTGGTGATGACTGCTTGAAAAGTGCTCTGCAGGGGCCCATTCCCAATTGATTATCTTTCACAGCTAATAGCTTCAAAGGCTATTTGGTGGACAGTCCAGTTTTACATTTAAATGTAAATCTTGATAGCCTTGACAGACTGATGATCAGAAAAAAAAAAGGGGAGGTAAAAACGGCAAAATAAATGTACAGCTGGTATAACTTTCACCAGCTCCTCGGGGGCAATTGTAGTAAAATTAAAATGGTTACAGTTTGACAAAGCTCTTTAGAGTGGACGGGAGTGAAAACTTTCCTCAAAAGATCTAGCATTAATAAGTTGCTAAATAGCGTGTCAGCCTTAAAAGTTCAGTACAGTGTCAATGGCTCCCATTTGTGCTTCATTTGGATTCAGGAGTAAAGTTCAAAGCACTGGAGGCACTGGGGTAAAGCCAGTCTTTTGATGAAGGTACAGCAGAGGAGTTCTCTAGAAAACCAAGTTCTCGTTTGCAGCTAAATCCTTGTCACAGGCCAGGTGACATCAGTTTGAGGAGACTCATTAGCCACCAATTTCCTGCGGCATAGGAGAGGTGCCATGGCTTCTGCTTGGACTGGGTTGGTTCTACCTTTCAGGAAAAGGAGCTGTGCTGGCTCTGGGTCTCTGCCTGGATGGGTGAAGGCAGAGTCTGGATTTTGATAGACCTTTATAAAAATGGCCCAAACAGTGTAAAGATAAAGCTAACTAAGATGACAGAAGTCTGGTTCCCAGCCATGTGCCAACTGCCCCATCACTTTTGTGAGCTGGCTGTGGGTTTGGCATAGTGAGGGGCTGCCATTCATCTTGGAAACAGATAAGGCAGCAAAAGGATTCCTTCAGCAGTGATGTGCTTGTCATCTTTGCTGTTGAATGACTGAATGGAGGCAGCCTGGAGAACCCTGCCAAAGTATCCCATGTTCTTTGCCATTGCTACTTTGCCTCTTTTGCCCTTTTCCTGAGCCTTATCCTTTCCTTACATGTTTTCATCAGATTACAGTTAGCATCTTTGTTGGCTTCCTTGCCTGAACTCCTCAAGACCCTCCCTGGCTGATACATTCTCACACTGGCCACACCACTTTGAGAGAGAGAAATGCTCATTGAGGATGGAGCAAATGGTTAATGCCATCCTATTGGCAGGAACCCTGGGGAGAGGCTCTTCCAAACAGAAAACTACTAAACTAACTGAAACAAAAGGTTTTCCAAAAGTAATGCAAGTGAATCTTGTTTAAGCTGAGGTGCTCCAGGACTCCTTACATAGCAAGAGTTAAGTGCATTTTGGGTTGTGTGAGTCAGTGATGAGTCCTTGACCACAGGAACTGCTTGCAGGGTTACAGATGCATCTGCTACACTGGCCCGGTTAGCCAACCTCACCATCTGCTCCCTGTGCAGAAAGTGCTTTGAATCTGTGGTCAGTGAGTAGTGCCTCTTCTCTGGCTTCGGCTAAAATGTGTTGTAGTGAAGCTGTAATTTCAAACTGAGCTGCTCACCACCATGAAGTGTCTGTGAGTGCTGCTGATGCCTGTACTGTGCTTCCACAGCCCATGGTGGGAGAAGGTGGACAAGGAATTGCTCATCTCCAAAACACCTCAACAAGTAGGAGTAGGTGCCTTTTTCTTAATCTTTGTTGCCTTGAAAACTGAGTTACCGACACTCACTGCTTGTTTTCTCCTGCATGGTCCTCATGTCTGAACACTCAAGAATACCAGTTAGCCACTGTCCAGCATTTTCCAGACTTTCAAAAGAAGGGAAAGGATGGGACAAAAGGGAAAATGCTCGGTATACAAGCCACCAAGACTTTCTTTCCTTGATCTGTTTCTATCTCAAAGATAAAAGGTAGCTAAAGAATTAGGAATATTTGATGATGAAGAGAGACTAGAAAAGGTGTTTATCCTGAGCAAGGGCTGCTGCAAGGAACTGGCACACTCTGCAGAAACCACCCCTTGTTATCTATTTTCTTTTTCATATCAGTTTCTGAAATAATCTCCACAAAGTCTAAGTCCTTGACATGGTTTGTACTACTGCAGCCAAAATAACACCCTGCACAACTCCTGTGCAGCAATGAAATCAGCAGCCTGTTAGGAACCAAACCTTACTGGTGTTTCCAACGTCATCAGGTTGCTCCTTGAGCATGCTTGCTGCCTGGATGAAGGATTAAGCAACACCTCTCAGCTTCTAGGTGTTTAGCTAAAGCCCAAGTGTTGCAGATAGAGGAAGATGAGAGGGGCAGACCTTGTACTTCTCCCTCACTTTCTCTCCTTTCCAGAAGGAGAATGCTTTTGTTTAAATTCCACTCCAATGGCAGAGTACTCATGTATGATAAAAGCTTATCTTTTTACTTATTCTCTCTTTTTAAGTGTTTTTCCCTAAATTTGTGCAGCTCTGCAAATCCTCTGCCATAAATCCCAAATTCTCTTAGGAGTGATGACTACTGCAGTGTCCATAGTAAACTGTCTGATGACAGGTGAAAGCCTGTTTGGTTTTTATTTGTCCATCAGTCCTAAAGGGCCGGACCATGAATTAAAAACTATACCCACTACCCTTCCCCCTCCCCACCCCCCAGTGAAATGGTATCCTAAAATTAAAACAAAAAAAAATGCATAAAGCATGTTTAACAAAAACTGTCACATACTGCTTCTCTCTTTCTCTTACTATATCCACTCCTCTGCTTTTTATTTGCCCAGGACGTATAAAGCCAAAGAGCCAGCACATCCAGAAGCCTCACCCAATCAGCTACAGCATTGAGAAGCCCCAAAATTAAAAGGTTTGTGCCACGAGAGAACTCAAGCTGTGGGATTTTTTGGGAGCCTGACACTGTGGCAGTAAAGGTCCCTGCTCTGGTGGGAGCAGCCAGCAGATGGGCAGGACGTGGCAGCAGCCAGGAGTGGGTGATCTCCAGCACAGGGAGTAGGGGTGGGTTTTTTGAGGAGAAACTCCTCCATGCAGAGATGGTGACCTGAGGACAAAAATCCAGCTGGTTCTTTGCAGAGTTGCTGCACATCAGCTAGCACAGAGCAGTTGCAGCAAAGCATTTAAATTTGAATTAATCCTCTTTTCCTCCCCATGTAGCTGAGTCTTTAATAATAAATCCAGCTATCAATCCAGTTTATATTAAAAGGTATGATCTGTAAAACCTGTGTGCAGAAACACCAAGTTCTGTCTATATTAAGCTCTGAATAAATGATTCATGTGGCCATGAAATTTCATAAGAGTCTTTCCATTGACTTCACCAAACTTGGTTAAAGTATCCTTCTTCATATGACTAGTACAGAAACTAGCAATAGGACAAAAGAAAAAGAAATTTGCTTTGCTGGTTCTTTGACCTTTTTGAAGTTCCTGAGTTTCCTGCTCTGGGTTAGGATTTCAAATATTTGTTTCACAAGCTGCCGACGCTCAGAAGCATAACTGGTCTATTTGCATATGCAAATTTCTGTTATTTGTCTCCCATCTACAGCTGCACATTCCACTGTCTGCATTCCATTTTTTTCATTTGTTAAAAAGAAGTACTTTGTATTTGGAGGAAAACTGGACCTCCTGCTCAGTTATTCAGCTTACTGTGATAACTAACAGTGAGTATTAAAAATGAAACAAAACAAAACAAAACAAAACACCATTAAAGCTTTACCCAAAGTTGCTCTGTTCTGTACTTCTCTGATTTCTCTAAATCACAGATTATTATTATTTTAGTTCATATTTAGACCCAGGCTGCACCTTAAACATAAGAATATTCTTCTCTTGCTTTCTTAGAGGAAAGCAATTCCAAAGCACAATTGTTTTGCAGGGGACTTCCCAAAAACTTAACCCCTCTTCCTGTTAAAATTAAGGATGCTCCACTTAAATATTGTGTATAACTTTCTGTATTCATGCTTGGTAAAAATCTTGGTGTTTGATAATTTGTCCTGCCCTGCTGCTTTGAGCTGGCTTGTCTGAGGGGAAAAAGGTATCTCTACAGTAAATGAGAGCAGTTTGGCAGTAAGGGGCTACTTAGCATGGCTGATGAGTTATGCCATCAATACCAAACTGATTTCCAAGATAAATGCAACCCTGAGGCATTACAAAGCACAAGTTATGGCCAACTGTCTGCATATGTGATCATCTTCTAGTGACAATACATCTTAAAGCTGCCTTTATCACTAGCCTGGTGATGCATTTTTTGTGGGTTTTGGAAAGAGAAGGATTAAATTAAGACAGTGCAGTGTTATCAGCTAAATTCTGTAGTTCAGCTCCTTATCATCAAATGAGTTGCTCAGATGACAGTGAAAGAGCCTAAGAAAAATTGAAGTATAAATGACTGGTTAGAAAATGAAATAATTTGAGTTACAGTTACAGAAACAGAATGTGAGGCCCCTCAGTGACCACATCATCTTCTATGTACAAACAGCTGATAATCTTATCAATGCAAAGTTGCCTCCGTGCTGCATTTAAAAGCAAGTTGCCTTCATTCCAGCTTCCAGTCCATTGAAATCTGCTATAAATACCTACTTTATAACACTGACCCAATATATAAATTGCTTAGTTCAAAAGAAAAGCCTTTTTTTTTGGAGGAAAGGGAGAATGGAGTAAACGCAGTGTGTTGTAAAAGCTAAGTGGTTTTATTGGCACTTTAAAATACCCTTTTATGCTGAACTCTATCAGCTCTGATTATATATAACAACAGTAGTTATGTATTAAAAATGTGTGTCAATAGTTCTAGTAACACTGTGATTTGTCATTTGTGTGCCAGAGGTCCCGACAGGCTTGACTGACAGAGTCTAGCCACAGCTCACAGGGATCAGACCCTGGGGTATGTTGTCGGTTTGGTAAATGGATGAGTAACCATCTCGGCTATTTAAATAAGAAACCATCTATCAACCACAAAAAAAAGCTAATGCAGCCTGAACTCACACACCTCTTATGATGCCTGTTTCTGATGCCACTGGAGAAGCCATGACTGCCATACCAAGTCACCAGCCTGCCTGGTACAGTTTATCAATCAAATAATGAATAACCCCCCTAGTAAATATTAAGGGAGAAGTTTAGCGATGCTTGCACAGAACAACTGACACTCTCCTGTACTCAGTGATTTACTACATGCCCTCATAACTGTGTCTAGATGTCAGTGTTGATAGAGCCTCTTGCTCCCAAAACAACTTCTCTTCACAGGAGGCAAACGTCTGTCTCACTGAGAGGTACTAAATCTTGTCTTTTCTATGGATGAGCTACTCAAAAGCAGCATATATTTGTGTGTGTGACTGAGACAATGCTGTAGCCACTCAGCCAGCCTGTCTCACCTAAACTTGTTTAATAAGCAGCACATAAAGCAAGCAATACCATAACTGCTTGCAAGGATCAGCCAGGCTTTTTATAAGGACAGTTTTAAGGCACTGCTGTATATATAACAGTGACTAAAGTTTCATTGCACTGGCTGCAAGTGAAGCTGCCCTCAGACAGCAGGTGTTGTGCCTGTTTTGTTCAGTGAGGGGAATCTCTTTAACCAGCTTCTTCTGCCTACGTGTGAATTCACAAGCTGTGAAACAAAACATCCCCCAGGACAGCTCACTGAATTCTCTCAGCTGTATTGTACATAAATTATGGTACTCTGAGGCTGGAGGAAGTCATTTAATGCTGGAATTCTCCAAAGGGTTTGACTGCTTGTTTTGCTGAGGAGTAGCCATGTTATACATTATATAGAAATGGTGACTTTTGAAGACCCTCTCCTCTTCTTTGCAGCCATAACTATCCCCATAGGAATTAGATCACTGACATTATATTGATAATTGTGGACTACTCAGTACTTTGCTTTTTATACCACCCTCAGCTGAAGGCAAAGCTGAGTAATGCCTGCAGGAGCAGCCAGCTGCTTCTGTCCCTTGGTGAGCATGCTTTTGACAACAGGCCACAGCTGCAGAACATGCATCTTTCCTCTCTCTTTATATGCCAGCTCCCACCACCCTTGAAATCATGTCCTTGGGTGCATCCTTCAGTCCCAGCCTTTCCTTACTGCACACATTACTCACTAAGCAAATGTCCATGTAAGATGCTGATGTTTCCTGCTGTATGGCTTTCATTACCTCCTGAGACAGAGGTATTGTGCTGGTAGCTGGAGTTAGTTTGTGGAAACATTTGGCTGCCCTACTACAGCTCTTATTCCTCTTCTCAAAGAAAATAACATTGTTATAGGTGGTTGATGCTGTTGTGCTGTGCACCAGGGTGATGGGGCGAGTTTTCTGCTCTGGAAACAGCAGTCTCCAAGAGAGAGCAGGGACCAGTCTGGAGCAGGGATGTTTGGAACCACCTGGGTAAGCCTTGGGGCCAGGGCTCGAGCTCTGGGCCAGGACAGCTCAGGGCAGGAACATCCTGGCAAATGTTAATCATGGCTGATTTCAGTGAGTCCTGATGTGGATGGGAAGTTTGTAGGATTATCACTTTAGAGACAAAAGTAACCTTGTTCAATTCTTAAAGTGCCTACTACTCTTTTAGTGGTTTACAAACAGAAAGTAAAAGAAATAAGCATATTTTTATTTCATTTTGCTTTAAAACTCCATTTATAACTTTGCAGTCTACACTGATAGGGATAGTCACCTGGCTGTCACCTAATAAAGCTAGTTACACCCTGCCTGCTTCATATCAGTTAAGGGAAATAGTCTTCTCCCAGGCTGAGCCAGAACAGTGTCAGCTTTGACTTGCCCATTGGAAGTTCTTCTCTCTCTGCATTGATACACAGTGAAATTAAAGCCCTGAGGATGAATTTGTTTTGCAAATGTTCCCTGTAAAGGTCAGAGATGTGCTGGAGGTTCCCTTCCTTCATCCATGCCTGATTACTTTAGAGGCAGTTGTTTTCAATTTCAAAAATAGAAAGACTGTTAAAAGAAGTGCAGATTTTATTATTATTAATTTTCATTTAAAAATCAGTTGAGACTTCCATGCAAGCTGCCTCTTTCAGCATCTGGCTCTAACCTGCAATGCCCAGGGGGTTGACTGTGTGGAACAGCAATGCACTGGCTCTTCTGTTGTATAATACAAAATACATCCAATAAACTGCTCAGCCAGTTCTGTTAGTAGCCTTAAGATGTCACTAACTGACTTGGCCTTGGCTTTTCTGCTGTGTTTTTCTGCAGAGCTAGGGCTGGAGAAGCGGAAATAGGCTGTTATTTTTAACACATCTCCCCCTCCTACAGTGAGTGACAGACAAGGTGCTGATGTCAATTGGCTAGTGTTACAGGCATTAATTAAGTCAACTAAAAGTCCTTTTAGTTTCCATTTCCTTCTGCAGGGACAGCAGACCCACATAAATGGGAAGTGCAAGAAGAGAAGGCAAGCGCCGAAGTGACCTGAGGCTCGCCGTGCTGGGGAATGAGGTTGGGCTCCTCTCTGGATCTCCTCATAGGGCCGAGCTGCAGCAGACAGCACTCATGTGAGGGCCCCAGCTGAACACTTGCTTTATGTTGAGGGTTATGTTAAGCATCTCGGTGTCTTTCACTCCTCTGTTTTCAACTCCTCCTCTTTTTTTTACGTTTCACCAGTCCATGATCTCCCCATGCCTCACACTGAGTTATGAAGCATCTCTGTGGCGTTAGCCTCCTCTTGGCACATTTCAAACCTATTCTTTGGCCTGATCTTAGTCCTAATTTGTAATACATTTCTTTTGCAACAGGGTTGTGATGGTCTTCATTGTCTGTACTGAGATATTTGCATTGAATGTGCATGGATGGATGCAATTGGAGACTGGAAGAGAACTGTTCTGTAGGAGGATTCATTTGTACCTGCTCCAGAGTGGGTATTTGTAGCACCTGATACTGTGAGATGCTGCAAGGAGGGTTCAGAGAGCCTGAATAAGCCTTGAGAAATCAGTCAAAGACTGGTATAACATTAATCCTTGCCCACCAAGCTCCCATGACTGACTGCAAGGCTGGGCAGTGGTGTATCTATGGTAAAACCACAAGAGTAAACACTTGTAAGCACCGTTAAATTGGTGTTTCATTTTACATTTGAGGTGGAATAGGACTGTACTAAACCAGCTGATACCTGATAACCACAGCCTTGGGCTGCTGATTCTTTAGCTCTCAGTTTAGATCTCGTTGGTGCCAAAGTTCCTTACTTTGGTGCTAAAAGGGAAACCACTGACAACTTCCAGTGATCTTTGAATTACACCTGTAGTATTCATCATAATGACACCCATCCACACAGCTGAGACTGATGTCATAATTGTCTTTTCTCTTAAGCAAGTGTTTGGGCACTGCATAGGCTGCAATTTAACATAGGATTTCTACTGTGCTGCATTAAGATGTCCTGCATGTCCCCTGAGAATCTGCAGTAAATAAAGGTTCATCTGGGAAGGAGATTTCATCTTTCAGCTCCCATGTCTGTATTTACAGCTGTTAAATACATATTGTATTTATAGAGAACTTCTCATTATGATTTTCTTAATATTTTGTCAGATGCTGAAGTTTAAGCTGTCTTTGCCCTAACCTACTCCTTCCTGTCCTGCTGAAGTTTAAGCTGTCTTTGCCCTAACCTACTCCTTCCTGTCCTACCAGTATACCATAATATGAACAACTCCATATTCATGTAAGTAAAATATATGACTTCACCAGATTAAAGCATACTTTACAATGTCAAATATGTAATAAAACCTAGCAAACAATTTAATCTGTTGTTTTGTGGGCTTTGGTTGATTATTTTTTTTCCCCCAGCTACTCCATCCTCTTATCATATGAATTTTTTTTTTCTTCTTTATTAGAATAAACCAAACCAGGTTGGAAGAGACCTTCAAGATCATCGTGTCCAACCCATCAACCAATCCAACCCACCCAAACAGCTAACCCATGGCACCAAGCACCCCATCAAGTCTCCTTCTGAACACCTTCAATGACGGCAACTCCACCACCTCCCCGGGCAGCCCATTCCAATGGGCAATCACTCTTTCTGTATAGAACTTCTTCCTAACATCCAACCTGAACCTCCCCTGGCGCAGCCTGAGACTGTGTCCTCTTGTTCTGGTACTGGCTGCCTGGGAGAAGAGACCATCATCCGCCTGTCTACAACCTCCCTTCAGGTAGTTGTAGAGAGTGATAAGGTCACCCCTGAGTCTCCTCTTCTCCAGGCTGAGCAACCCCAGCTCCCTCAGTCTTTCCTCATAGGGCTTGTGTTCCAAACCCCTCACCAACTTTGTTGCTCTTCTCTGGACTCGTTCCAGCAAGTCAACCTCCTTCCTAAACTGAGGGGCCCAGAACTGGATTACACAGTACTCGAGGTGTGGCCTAACCAGTGCAGTATACAGGGGCAGAATGACCTCCCTGCTCCTGCTGGCCACACTGTTCCTGATGCAGGCCAGGATGCCACTGGCCCTCTTGGCTGCCTGGGCACACTGCAGGCTCATGTTCAGCCTACCATTGACCAGTACCCCCAGGTCCCTCTCTGCCTGGCTGCTCTCCAGCCAGTCTGACCCTAATCAGGATCTGCTCTGCATGGTACTTCTTTACCAGTAGAACTATTTTAAATGCTTATAGGAGTCAGCTAATGGCTTTTGCAAAAGGCAGGTGTTGTTCCTGCACAGTATATTCCCAGCAGCAAGCAGGACAACCACAAGTCACATACCAGTAGCTAAGATGACATAAATCCTACAGCTCAAGTTTTGTCTCTTTTCACCTGATGAGGATTCATAGCACACTTATCTTGGCACAGATTTGTCAGGACAGGAAAAGCTGCTGTCTGTCAGATTCCTGACTTCACTGGGGAAGAAAAAGATTATGGCCAATGTGGGGGATGGGGGAGGGGGAGGGGGGACATACACAACTGGACACCACTTTAATGGTGCTCATTAATTGGAAATGGCTTTTGTGTTGCGGAGGGAAGTTTTAAAGCACTAGTGTTAAAGGGCTGGATTTGCAAGAAAATGATGAATTCACATCTTAGAAGCTTTACTGCTTAAAAAATAAAATATAATGTAATGAACAGTAATCACCAGGCAATGTGTAAAAGCACAGAAAAAGAGGGCATGCTGCCTCTGGCTTATAGTACAGGTCTCTGATTCAAGGTTTACTACTCTACCATGGTTTCATGAACCTTTTTGTGACCCCAAGCAAGTTGCTCCCATCTCACTATTCTTCCATTTCCTCTTTCTGTAAAATGATATTAATAGCACTTCAGCTGCAGAGCAGGTTTATTGTGCAAGGCTTAATGAGTGTTTGTCTCCCTCTGATTGAGATTCTTTCTTGCTGGAGGCAAGAATTTTAAGCAGGTTGATTAAATATAAAGGGTCTGTAACTCTGAGGCTATTATTAAAAGCAGAAGGAATTATTTCTTAGGGAATTTTTAATCTGATGTCCATTAGAATTGTCTGAAACACAGCAGCTTTAGTTCTTCTGTTATTTAGCAACTTTAGTTTTGCTTCCCCCAGGAATTTTCTTAGAGGATGCTCTAACTTTGTAAATTATCCAAGGCAATTAATGCCTAGACTGACAATGATAAACTCATCTTGCCCTGAGGAACAACAGAGCACAGCAGTTATACAGTCAGAAAACTTGTCACTGTATCACCAATGCACCCAGAGTTCTGGAACTGCAGGAAAAACTTAATTTTGGATATTTGGCCAGATCAAAACCTCTTCCCTAAGGCTGAGATGTGTACAATGCTCTCATGAGAGTGCAGGGTGCACTCAGGGTGCAGCCCCATCCTCCCTCCCTGGGAGGGAGTCTTTTATTACAGCCTAGCAAAGGCAGAGCTTTGGCCAGGTACAGTTCTCGTCGTTTGGACTACTGCTCAGGAGGCCTTTTGGCACAGCCTATGGTGCAGCTCAACAGCTGATTTTTTTTATCAGATCTGGAGCTTTTCTTCTGAAAGAGAAGCTGTTTCCCAATCCTCATTTTTAGCTGCAGAGTATCTCTGAAGCCGACTGGTGAAATTCTAAACATTAGAGGTATTAATTGTGCCAGGTTTTTCTCTGAAGTCCTGCATTTTCTTTCCCCGCTGCTTGCTGTCATGTAGTTCACATAGCTTCTGCCATCAAAAACATTTGTTAAGTGACTGGTCCTGCTGAAATAAAATTCTCAGGCATTCAGTAAACTGGGAGCATTTTAATCCTCATAAGATTAAATAGTGTATGGCTCATGGGAAAATATTAAGCAGGCATAGCATGAGCTTAATTTGATGGACACTAGTCTTGTGTTTGGTTTGCAACCCTAGGTGAGAAGGGGCTCGAAGAACAAGGGTCACACATCACAGAAGTGGTGTATGGCCATTTCAAGCACCCTCTGCTCAGCCCAGCAAGAATGCTTAAAAATCTGTTGTGTCAACATGAAGTTACATGCCTAGCCATGGTGATTGCTACATAAGCTGAACACCCAGCTCAAACACTTCTGAAACTTGCTGCAGAATCACACTCCACAAAGGATTTTCATAAGTATACCTCCATAAAAACAATAACAACAACAAATATAATAGTAATAAGAGCATAACTACAGAGTTCTGGTTTGCTTTTGTGGCACAAAAGAAGGAATATGTAAACACTCTCAGAACTTGCAGAAAAGCTTCAAGAAGTTCCCCAAAAGCTAAGCATTTAATGTGTTTTTGTTCCTTTCTGGAACTATTACCCTATAGCTATGAGATTAAACAACCTGAGTTCTATAGCTGTATTGCCTGTTTGCAGTTGTTCTTCCTAGTGAGTGAGAGGCACCAAATCTGATGATGTTTTTGTAGGGAAGCCTTACAGCCAGGTCTTCACTCCAGTGTGTACAAGCACTGAGCCAGAGGTGACTGCACCCCATACTATAACACACAAGAGGCAAGGAGGCAGATTTAACATCTTCTCTGCATTCAGATATTTATTACCAAATGGACCTACATGCTTGACTAGGGAGTCTTTACAAGCAGTTGTAGGAACTGATGTTAGCAGTTATATCTCATCTGTGGGTATAATGAAAAACTTGGCAAGAATTTAGACAGTAGCCAAGTCTTACAAGAGCACTATTGTGGGTCAGGGATTATATAGCTGCTGCTGGTGGCCAGAAACAAAAGATGTGATGTTTTAAGAGTTAGCCCCAAATAGGAACCACAGTGTTTCCATTATTATACAAACAGGGCTTAAAATCCTTGTCTTTCTTCCTGACCTGTTAAAAGGAATTGCACTGGTTTATAAAATTCAAGGACGAGTTTTGTTCTTCTCAGAAAATGGAGTGAATGGAACCTCTTCAGAAAGCTGTGTGATGTAATTTTGCTAATATCTCCAACTTATAGCTAAGAAAATTAATTGATGATTCCCATGTTACAATCACAATGGCAAACAGAGGCTTTGTAAAACTGGCAAAGGGAGGAAATCACAAGGGAGTGTATCAAGGAAGGTTTTGCTGTGGGAGCGACAGCTTTAATGTACAACACATACGTGGCCAGCAAATCCTTTTTTTTCCACTCTACTTTGATTCAGTGACCTTACATTTACTCCTAAACCTAATCTGCTTCTCTTGTTCATGATATCAACTACAGAATAAATAGATCAATGTCAGGAGTCAGCGTGATGACATGGGAGCAGCGCTTAACATGCTGGAATTTATAGGTGGTCAAGGGAGGCAGATACACAACACAAGTGAGGACGTCAGCAGCTTTTATACCAATGATCTGGGAACACCCTGACTACAAGCCACCTGTGAACCCATGACTACATAAGGAGTCTGTTCTGCCTCCTCAGATACCCTGAGAGACAAAACCAGCAGAAACTGTTGAAATCATCTGTTGTCAAACTTCTAAAGTGAACAGCCTTGTGTAACAATCCTGTAGACAGATTCACAGACTCACGGATTGCATTGGGTTGGAAGGGACCTTCAAAGGACATCTTGTCCAACCTTCCTGCAACTGCCTCCAACTACATCAGGCTGCCCAGGGCCACACTGAGTCTCATCTTGAATGTTTCCAGAGATGGGGCCTCAACCACATCCCTGGGCAACCAACCTCCAGTACTTCACCACTCTCATTGTAAAGAACTTCTTCCATATGTCCAACCTAAATCTACCCTGCTCCAGCTTCAAACCATTGCCCCATCTCCTATCATAACAAGCCCGTCTAAACAGTCCCTCCCCAGCCTTCTGTAGGTCCCCTTCAGATGCCAAAATGTAGTTCTAAGATCTCCCCAGAGCCTTCTCTTCTTCAGGCTGAACAGCCCAAATTCTTTGAACTGTCTTCAAAGGAGAGTTGCTCCAGACCTCTGATCATCTTGGTGGCCCCCCTCTGGACCCACTCCGGTAAGTCCATGTCTCTCTTGTGTTGGGGGCCCCATACTGGACATAGTACTTCCAGACATCTGGAAGGAGGTTGGTTAGGAGTTGTGCAAACTGATTGCCAAAAAGTCTCACCAGTGTCAGTTTTGTCAGGGTTTAAATTCCAGATAAGAAAATAGGCTCAGTTTAGGAAGATTTTTGAGGTTTTACATGCATTTATAATTTGCTTATGTTTCTGCATTAAGAGTACTATTTTTCTGTTCAGCAGAAAAAGCTTGGAGTCAAACTGTTTAGTGTCAGTTTAATCCTTCTGGTGTTTAAAAGTCACTCATTTATGAAATCCTCAGGTTATTCATATCCTGCTCATGTAGAAGTTACTACAATATTAACATGAAATCTCCCGGCAGAAATCAGAGGTTTCGTGGAGCTTTCGCTCTGAAAGAATAATAACCATAACTTCTTGAAACCTGTTCAAAATGTCATACCAAGTTTTGGGTGCACTAAAAGAATCAAATAGATCTTACCTGTCACTCATTTCTCTCAAAATAAATTGTGAGAACTCCTCTGATAGCCTAACTCAGAGCTCATGTCTTTTTTCAGACCCATTACATTTTGCCATGCTCGGGCCCTAAAACCAATAATCTTCCCCGTGTAAAAATTTGTTTGATAAGCTACAAAACTACATTCTGTTCTCTCTTCTCTCTTAAGGGGATCTTTCAGCATCAGTGTAGAATAGCTCACACAGAAAGGCTGCAGTGAAAATCAGATTTAGGATCTTCTTTCACAAAGAATCCTGTTTTTTTCCAGGTTTTTTTTTACAGACTTGTCAGAATCCATTACAAACAGAGATCGACTTCTACCATCCTTAGTCTTTAATAGTCTTTAATTTTTCAAACGTGGGTAGCGTGGTTGTGCCTTCATAATAACAGTTTCAGTAGCTGTTCAAAGGGAAAGATTTATGTAGACACTTCAATGTGGATTTTCGTCTCGAGTTTATTAAAGACATTTTTGAAGGCACACTTCCAAAGGAACATGGCCCATATTTCTAGCTTTCCATATTAACACTTTATTTACTTATTTCAGCTGCTGATCTCTCTCTAACTTGCATTCCCAATCACTTTTCTTCCATTAGAGGAAGCAATCAGAAAAACCTGTCATTGCCCCTCAAGGTTTCTTGTTGGTTAATTGGAGGTTTTGGCCCTTTACCCTGATGATTAAAAGAACAGCTGAGTGGAAGTCAGAATGCATTTACAGAGCTGACACACCCAGCCCCTACTCTTTGGTTTACTCTGATTAATTTAGCAAATGAAACTCCTGTAAACTCACATAACTTTTTGCCTATACAAAACTATGGTTGCTGTATAGTTTTAAGTAAGCCTCAGGTAAACTGTCCTGTAGATAACCAAAATCACTATCACGAAAGCTTTTAAAAAGCTTTTTGCTGAAAAGTGGTTTTCTGTGGAGTAGCATTCTGTGCCAGGGCATATAGATTGTATGAAATGAAACAGCCCTCTTCAAGAAGCTGCCTTTATTTTAGTGTATGAGAAAAACAACTGTGACTGTTTACGCTCTTCAATCAAGGTAAGCATGTTTGTCTAAAGTATTACTACAGCTTGGCTTGCAAACACTTGAGGATTGTTTACCATTTTTCTATACATAGTCTGCTCTGTGGAATTGTCTTTATCAAAACTTTGGGGAAAATCTTTAACAGAATCTGAGAAACTTGCCTAATTTATGCACCCAGCTATTCTCCTCCTATTGATCCCCTCCATGATATATGTTTATCCTCCCCCTGCCTGTGAAGACCTCGAATTAAAACTGAAGCATTTCTATTTTATGCCTGTAATTGTTGGTAGAAAAGAGATGGGGTTTATGGGTAAAAGCTGTAATCTATTTAGTGAGCTTTAAACAAATCATTCTGTAGAACCGAATACAAAACTATCCCAAGTTTACAAGACAAGAATTTCCAAACAGTAAAGCCTTACTTCATCACAATTTCTAGAAACTACTTTTAAAGAAGTAACCATTCCCACACCCTTTGTCATGAAATAATACAAAGTGAAGCAGGCAGCTCCCAGGTTTTGAGGGGGGACAGAGAGTGGTCCCCACATCAAAACTGTCCTGGAGAGATCAACCATTGATGATTTAAATCTTCACTACTTTATCTCTTTGTTTGCTGCTTGGAATGCTATTGATACCTTCTTTGTCTTTGTAATTGTTTTAATTAGCCACCCAGCATGGGCCCCTGACAGTGCTTGTGATAGAGTATTATGGACAGCCCAGCAGGACAGTGAGCCTGTTAACATGAAACACAGACATTATGGCAAGCTTAATTTCTTTTATTTGTGTCATTTTTTTCCCTCATGTCTTCTTTGTTTGTGTGTGTGTGCCTGCGTTATTGCTTGGGAGAATGAAAATCTCTTCCCAAGTCCTTTGGCTTTTAAGGGGGGAAAGAAGCATGAAAACACCATCGTGGGCATTTCTCGGGGATTGTACAATTAAAGCTGATATTACCACGTATCATTTCTGGAGGCAGACAAAGAATGAAACATTGGCCCTATTGATTAGTCTTTCCATGCATCGTGTCTTCAGCAATTAGGCTGATATTTATGTCACTTACTGTACTCCCAACTCTGCAAGTTTCTTCTTAATTATTATTTTTTTGGCTCTGTAATGTTATTTGTTCTTGATGACCACATCCTTCTTTTGTGAATGGAAATCTGGATGTTCAATTATGATGCAGATCTGTAGCTCATTAGCTAGCAGTAAGCTTTGGTATCCTTGCCATTTGAAGACAGTTCTGTCATTTGACTGGTGGGAACTTTTGGCAATGTGTATAATCTGAGGGGAAAAAAAAAATAGCAAACCCCCTAAAGTTTGGGTTTAGAGATAATTCAACACTGTCAAAAACTCAAATTCTTTCATAGCATAAGGTTTTTGGTGTCCACACCCCCCTCCCCCCCAAAAAAAAGTGCTTGGGATAGAGGAATGTGAATAGAGGTACTTCATGAAAGCACAAGTTTCCTTTGAATTTATTTTGTTCAAATTAGCCCAAGGTCAGTCCCTGCCAATTATTGTTCCACTTCAGCTGTTCTCTGGACATTAATAAAAGCATTTGTTTTATTAACTAGGAATCCAATTTTGCACTCTTAAAGCAAGGGGTTTGAGGAGTTCCCCCCCCCCACACACACACAGTGTTGAATTTATAGCTTGCTGCCTATTTGTTACTTTTTTTTTTCCACTCCTTGAAATACATCTATGATAAAGTTTTCATTTGTGACTTGATGGACCAGATTGAAATCATTCTCTGCTTTGACAGAGTTGAATGTAAATCCTAAACGCCTGGGAATTCCTATGTTGTGTTAACCTAAAGCCACTGCTTATTTTCAGTGTTGCCAACTCTTGCACTTTTTCACATCCCTCAATCAAGAGGAAGAGGTGTGTGGCAGGGGGGAGGCTTGTTTCCTAAGAAAGGTTTTAATCACGGCTGTTTTGAGGAGAAGTTGAAACACAACCTGTGGTGGTCACTGCAAGCCAAAGGGAAGCCTGGGTGGAAAGAGGAGAGGGCAGAGGGCTGCAGTGCTGCTGGCTGGGATGGTAGTGAGCCCAAGCTCCAGAATGGGTGAATCATTGCACATACAGTGAACCAAACTCTTTAAATCAAAGGGTATTGCCCCCGAGGCAGGGGTGGCTGCACAGGAGGCACAGCTGCACCACTTGCAGATGAGAATTTATCTTCAACCTTTTCTCTTTATGTTAATACAGCAGTGATGAGTCTGAGGTGTAGAGGGCTCTGATGGGGGTGGTGGCAAGAGCCTTTTTAGTTGCTGTGGGGACTGTAAGTCAAAGATATGTTAGCCCTAACTGCATAATCCAATACACTGGAAAAAATACTGAATTTAAATTGGGAGGATAAGAAATCCCTTCTGCCAGTGAAATAGTGAAAGAAAGCTAGCTATTGCAACAAACAGACAAAAAATGTCGCCTGTGGTAGAGTGTGAGGGACATGGGTTCATGCAAGTCCTTCATTGGTCACGTTTTGCCCATCTTCAAGACAGTCTAAAATGCACTATGAAGTTTCTCTGCACCGTGGCAGCATTTCCTTCGCTGGCAGATATGAGGGGAAAGAGTGTTCCTCAGCACAGTTCACATGTGTTAGCTGTGTTGGGGTACAGCAGAAATTAAGTTGTCTCGAGATTGGTTAATTTCTGTTTAAAAGCTTCAAGTCACAACGCGTATTGCCTTGGCCACAGACTCGGTGTTTGACCTTGGGCAGCTCTCACAGCCCACCATGTGCTCCAGCCTCCTCCCCCCATGAAGTAGGTGCGGCTCCTTTTGCTTTTCTAGAATGTCACAGGGCTAAAAAGCCACTAATGACTGCAAAGAGCTCATAGACTGATTTAAAGAAAGCTGTTGAGGCTGAATGGAACAGAACTGATAGGATCTCTGCTGCCAGTGCTTAGCCATCCTTTACAGGAAAATAAATCATCTCATTTATGTCTGTTTATGTCTATTTGTTTCTCTTCTCCAAACTCTCTAGTAGCACTCAGAGTGGAATAGCTATTGCATGCCATGTTTCCCGAACTGACACTTATGTGTGATTTCGGTATTTTAATGAAAAGTAATTAAGGTTAAACATTGCAAATGCCTGCGCTGTGAAACCGTGCATTTGCAAACTTTGGGGTTTAGATTTCTGAACTCTCCATTCTGATTATTTTAAATCTGGATGCAAGCATTCACTTGCAAGCAGTAGTGGTGGCACTGCTGATTAGGTAATTAGGTTTTGATTTGCTTATTTCCATATGCATTCATAGGAAAATGTGTGTACAAATTAAAGGTACAAGTTGGTCTTTGGTCCTTATTGTATCCCAAATAGTGTGCCTACTCCTTTTGATAAACCTGATTGTGGAGTAGATACTGCAATTTGTGTGACACTGTAAGTGCAGCTGGCTGTGGGCAGCATGACATGGTGAGTTAAGAGCCAGATGGTTGCTTTAATTACCTTGGATTCAGAATCATTTCTACCAAACCCACTGAAGTTAGTGTTGCCTCTTTCACTGATCCCACTACTTTTTCTCTTTAGCACCTGATGGGTTGCTTGGGGCACCTCAACCTCTGCATGAACTCTGCATAGGGCAATGACAGCTTCATTAGCTCCTTTTTCCCTTTCTCCCACGACCTTTTTCCATCTTGTTGCTCTGTGCTAGCGTCTCTGGTAGATCAATGTAGTTGTTGAGCTGCTTTGGGTTGTTGTGGGGTTTTTTTTATATCCAGTTTGGACAAGCATCCTGATAAAGCTCATGGTGTTGCTAAATGGCAGGGATGAAAATCTTCAGGGCTGAATCCAATGTAGCAGACAGCTATAGTGGCAATACTGTAAGCTATTTTTCCTTGCTCAATGCTTTGTGATATTAAGCCCCAGTTTAAGGAGAGCATCCTTTGCAGGATGAAAGTTGGATGACCTGCAAAGCATCCCTCAGCACCTGTACCTCCTAAAGATATAAGCAAAACTAGAACAAACTAAACCCAGAAAGAATCCATTGCACTCTGAAAGCTTGTGGAAAGAGGCAGAATTCCTTCAGTTTAAAGGAAGTTTGACATGTTATTGAGAGATGAGTATACTCTCTGTGAGTACGATGGAGCTACTGGTCTGGAGTAGGTTCTCTTTTGAGATCAAGAAACCTTTTTCACTGGTTATTTACTAGATAATAAAGACTCCTCTAAAGCAAAAGTAAAGAACTTCTTGTGTTCTTTAATCTGACTCATGATTTATAAATAATAGCTGTGTTTACAAATCAACCATGAGCAAAAGTCTCTTGGGTTAGGCAGTGTCTAAACAGAGACAATTTAATTAGTTCTTACTCAATATTTGGTAGGCAATTGGCTGCTGCTTTCATGCAGTGCTGGATTAGATACGTGATTTGACCACTTTGGACAAGGAATCTTATGTTGGGAAACTTACATGGGAAAACTTTGTAAGTTATCTCTAAGCTCCAGACCCTCACATGCAATAGCACAGTGTGGGCCTGTCCTCTCCCCAGGCAAGTTTACATGCTGTAGAGTTTAAAAAGGAAAATGTCTTCTGCATCATGGCCTGATGTTCTCACTGGCAAAGGCTACTGCAACACATTTAATCTCAAGTCCCCATTTTCATACTGGCTAATACTCAGTCCTGTCATTAATGACCCCACTGCACAGGCTGCCAGTAGCCGCCCCTAGACTGGGGACATGGAAATGCCCTTCATGGGTGTATGTGTGTAGAGAACCAGGGGATATGGGCATGGAGGAGTGTGCACCTCTCAGAGAACACACCCCACCCTACACTGAATAGGCCAACAGTTTAAACCCATCCTGATGGGAAATGACTTCTTGTACATTGAGCAGTGGGGAAGGTCATTATAGACCTGCTGGGGAGAATGGGCTCATGTCTGAAATGGGAGAAATACATGACAGAGCTAAAACTATCCACCTCTTACACAAGATTCCTGTAGTAATGCATTTACCAAAAGGCAGCTTGAGTGTAAACACTAATTGTAAAGGTCGAGTGATTGTTTTCTGGTTTTCATTTTGAAGCAGATGATGAAATGTTTACATCTCCTATAGATATGATTGATGCAGAGAGCAAACAAGAAAAAAATCCTTTACTGGGTCAACAGGTTGCTTAGAAAAGTGTGGAAAGGTTAATCCTAAAGCTTCTGTCCTTCTTAAGTGACCATTGTTATTTATGTATTCATAACCCTGGAAAAAATCATAAAGACCTTTCCCCCCACTCCAGGAAGTTATACTCATGCATTTACCTGTTACAAATGACTAACTAAAGTAATCCACAGTTTTTATGACCTCTCACTGCACTTTCAAATGGGTTGTTTTCTCTTTGTGAGAGCTTGGTGAGGTATTACTTTCTGCTCAGGTGTAACTGAAGTCCTGGCTTATCCATTCAAGAATGTTGTTCCCTGCAAGATATTAATTGCTTCTCAAACCTTAGAACTACTCCAACTTCCAAAGGTTAATGGAGCAGATAGATTTAGGACATGTTCCTAACCACACAGGTTATCCTCCCTTCCAGAAATATGACACTGACTGGAGATGGGTCATTCATTTTTATTGTTTAAAATGTAATGAAGCATGGCATTTATAATCCACTGGCTGGGAACATCTTGTGGAGGGGGGGAGGGAAAAAAAAGTAAAAAGACACAATATACCCTGGGTTTATGGATGTTAGCACATCCATCTTTGCTCTCACTCTCTGGAAACTGGCCACAGAGGTGCATATTTTAGCTAAAGCATCTGGTTACCCTTGAAGGGCAAATTTGGTGTGCCCCTTTGGGATGGTGGTGCCCACAGCCCTTCCTTCCAGAGTCGGATGGTTTGCAAATCCACCAAGAGCTGCAGAAGTGAGATTGATGTGAGGAGCTTGAAAAGGTACAACAGGAGAACGTGCCATCTAATTGGCAGCAGTGAGAAGTAGCTGGTTCAGCTTTGCTGGCTGTAAATGTTGTGGGTCATGTGCTTTGTTTATGAGTGAAGCCTTCCTGCATTGATGTTTCAGAAGTTCCTGAGCTTCCTTAGAGTAGCCTCACACCCAACAGTAGTGTGCTCTGAGTTACATTACACTTGGTTGACACAAGATTGCTGTTCTGAGGTGTAAGATACACTCAGCTGAAATTTGGAGTGAAATGTTAGTTTCTTCAAATATCAGTAGGCCAGGACCCTTGAACTCTGTGCCAGACAACACTCTTGAACAGCAACACCAAATTCCTCATGCGAACTTCATTATCCACTCCTAATTTTCAGAAGTTATCCAAATTCTATCTATCATAAAAGCTTGGCAAAACAACTGCTAAGTTTTGATAAATATTCAATAAGCCTCAGGATTTACTAAGAAGATTCATGAGGGTCCCCTTGTCCCTCCCCCACACACTAGGAGCTCTGGAATCTTAAAAATATTTGTGCAGGTTGCATGTGAGCTGTGTGTGGGCACGTGGCTACCCATAGCATGGATAACCTCCAGCCTCTCTTTGTCTTACACAAGGGGATGCAGTAGTTTGGCTTGCCAGGTTCTCCAACTCACTGGGTACTGAAAATACAACAGAGGAGCTGTAAACCTGGTTTGTATCAGTTCAAAGCCCTGTCTCTACCCTAGTGAAAGTTTGGACTAATAAATATAAATAAATACTCTGTGCAAAAGAACAGAAATACTTCTGGCTTTCTGATGTATGTCAGTGAAGTCAGGTATTTTCATAGGTCAAAACTGTGATGTTAAAATGCCATGCTCATTGCTATAACAGGCTGTATTTAAAACAGTGATGAAATATATTTTCAGGAGGATAAAGGGGGGGAGGGAAGAGAACTTTCATCTTGGTTGCAAGAATTCTATGCAAGCATTGAGCTTCAGTGGCCATCCAAGGGAAATCAGTCAAATTCTGTGCAAAGGCAGGTGCCATCCAGATTTGGGCTTGCCTTTAAAGATGAAGGCCCACATAAATGCTGTCTGCAAGTCTGTTAGTGATTTTTCATTGGAAGATCATGGTAAATGTTATCTTTTAAGTTTTGATCTTGGAGGAAAGTCTGTCCAGCATTTCTGCCTGCAGTGTCATTCCATTCCAGGCTGCTTTACATTAGTACTAGATTCTAATGATCCTGAGATATGAGAGGAGTTTTTCATGTATTGCTCATTACATCTCATGAGTATCCAGTGGAGTCTTACTTTGCAGATTTAATTTTAAAACTTTTGCCTTTTTTATTTGTTTGTTTTATGTAGTTTCTTTACATTTCAGAATTCTGAGTGTATTCACCCTTTCCTCTCAAAAATGAGGGCCTCCTATTTCTTTCCTCATTTCTCAGTAGAGCTCTTGCAGTTGACAGCAGTAGCTCAACAAGTTGTCAGTCAGATATGAATGCATACTGCCTGGCACTTCAATGATAAACTTTATTGGCCAAAGCCTGAATTTAAATTCTATAGCAGTTTACCTTCTGCACTGTTGCTAAGTATCTTAAATGAGTTAAGGTTGCTTTAAGAGTTCATCTCTGTTGTAGTAAATACAGCACTTAAGGAAACTCCAGAGGAACTAGGATTAGTGCTGCAATTTCAGTAGAGATCTACTGGAAGAGCCTGTAGACTTTTTGCTGAGAAGTATCTCCCTTCACCAGCCCAAGACATTAGCAACAGGAAAACCACAGTGATCTAGGTTGCCCACAGAGAGGGATGGTAAATTATGTGATGATCCTCATGTCTTCTTTCTGTGGAAACTTTTACAGACTACAGAGTTGAGTACCACACTGCAAAATGTAGAGGGGGAAGCTTTACATCTTCATCATGAAGTAATAATGAGAATGAAATTATTCCAATATTTGGGGCAAAAAGGTAGTGGGAGGTCAGCAGACAGAGATATTAAGAGCACCCAAAAGGTCAGCATGTCTTACTGTGGAGCCAGGAAAAAGCTAGATGAAAGAGATAGGCATAGCTGAAGAGCAAGATATTTGCTGACTCCTGATACAGTATGGGCTGCCTCTGCAGCTGCTTAAAACACAGTCCCACCAGGCTAGTAAAGGGCCATATACATCACAAGAAGAGAGCAGTTGTTTAACAGAATTTCTTCACTACTGCATTTGGATTAATTGAATCCTGTGTGAGGCCTTATCAGGAAGAGCTGTCAGCAAAGAATTCCAATAATCCAATCAGGAGGTCACAAGAGCAAGAATAAGTATCTACAAATCGGATTGGGAGAGCCAAACTTGAGGCCAAGCAATATTCCAGAGATGACAGAATAGATGATTTCACCACCTTGCTGATATAATTAATGGAGATTGATAAGTTCATCACAACACCAGTGTTTTGTTTGTTGTACTGGAAAGGTGATAATCTAAAATCCTGATTAAAAAGGCAACAGAACAAAACAAGAAGTGTAAATCAGGTGATAATAGCAGCTAAACAACCATGTCTGTCATGTTAAAGTCTGTGCAATATTATGAATATCAAGGATTTTTAAACAGGTGTCCAGTGTTAACCACCACCTTAAGTACAAAGCCAGCTGATAACTGAGTAACAGATGAGTTAGAGGTTGTTTAAAAAAATCCCACCACACTGATTGTGTCAAATAGTCATCTGAAAACATCAACTGTTCTACAGTGCAGATACCCAGGGATATCATCTGTATCAAACTGTTCTTGGGGAGAAATACTTCAAGTCAAGGACTCAAACCTTAGTCACTTCTTGTTGTGTGTTTCCCCATTGTATTTATCAAAGAAGGCTTTTAACCTGAGCTAATTGAACTAAAAATAAAGCTGCCTATAACTAACAAAATACAGGAAGTCCAGCATTCACCCTAGCTTCACTTGTCAGTCTATTGATGTAAGGTGTGTGGTATGTATGCTTGGTTATTTTCCTTATAGAAAAGGATAGCCTCAAAAAGATTAATTCACTGTGTGCTCAGGACTACTTTTTGACTAGGAAAAGAATTGTTAATGTGTGTGTAATTTTTAACATAAACATTAGCCCAGCTGAAAGGTGGCATTTGACCAGGACAGACCAGGGAAGTTTTGACTCTCCAAAGGGAAGGAGTCTATCAGCTCTCTCATTCAGGACAAATTTAGGTCCATGAATTAGTAATGTGAAAGAAAATGCCAGGATATTTGCCACAAATAGGTAATTCCCCCACTTTTGTTGAAGTATAATGTGCTGTGCCTTGGGTTTCTGACTAGTGATGCAGAGACAATATGCCTACATACCTGTTTTTGTTGTTGTTTATTTTTGTTTCAGTGTTCCAAAAGAGTAAAATCTGTATATGTCAATACTACAAAAGGAATCCTAGATGAGAACAAATGACATGCTGTGTTCAACTTGCCTTACACAGGAATGACTGAGAGAGTGATTTAACCCAGTGTGACTGAGAGTTGATTTGGTGTATTGCTGACTGCATAAAGGCTTTCCTGATCCAAGAGATGCCTCTGTATTGTAAAACCTTGTATTTCTAACCTTTAACATCTTACCAAAGGTACTGTCCATTGCATTCATGTAATTATCTGAGTTTAAATACCTCTCATCTGAGCTTGTTCTTCCTTAATCTTTAAACCTTGCTTAGTGCTACCTTCATACTTAATCATTCTCCTGCTCGGCAAAGCACTTAGGGATCATTCCGATGATAAATTTCAGCTTCATCAGCTACTGACCCACATATGCTTCACAGCCAGACTGCAACTGCTTGTCTCTATAGGTCCTGAGGTAATGTTATAATTAAAGAGCAGCTGCTGGCATATATAGACTCTATGGACTCTATCATCAAAGGGCAACTGATGTCCCACATTAACTGAATAGATCTCTAAGGAATTTCAGTGACAGAAACCAACTTTCCTCCTCAGGAGTAAATGCATCTTCCTTGCCATAGTCAGACACTGAACTTATCTTGATGATAGTGTTTCATCCAGTACGTATGTCATGTCTGTAGGTTTGGCCACTGAGGTCTTGATAGTATACTGGGACCTCTGTCCATTTCGCTAGGGCTCCCTAGGAGTACCAGAGATGCTTCTGTGCATGTCATGAAATAATGTTGTGCAGTTAATTACACTTATTTACTCATCTGATGATTAAAAATAAATAGCAGTCAAATTTAAGATGTCCTTTTATATGTCAACAGAAATGGATAATAGAAAATAATCTTGTGTTTGGTGTATGATTAACCTGTGGAATTTACTGCAGTAGAATATTACTGAGGCAAATAGTTTAGTAGGATTTAGGGATTAGACACATGAGAGCATTTGCCAGTTACCTTTTCTGGATTAAAGAAAGGTAGTTTCTTCCCAGTGCAATTCTATACATAGTCAGCAAATGATTGCTGCCACAAGGGCAATGTCTTCTCCAGTCCATGGCTTCCAGCAGGTCTGCAAGACAAGACTCTTCCTTCCTGAAGAAGGATAAGTTATCAACAAGCTTGTCAATCAGGGCAGAATACTGTATTGAGGGCACAACTGCTCTGTTCTCTTAAGAGATTATTTTGTCTCTGCAGGTCGGGTCAGGACTATTTCACACAGTCAGCAGTTTGGGATTTTTGCCCTCCCACCATTTTTATTCCTCTTAATTTCATAAAGCCTGACAGTGTAGCCAATGCCCTTCCACAACAATCATTGCAACTAATGGACAAGCCTATTTATTATAAAGTCTGTTAAAGAGTAGTTAACAAGCCCTGATTTCTATTTAACTGTCACTCTGTAACCTGCTTGAGAGCAGATCTGCACTCTAAACATAATCACCTCTTAATGCTTCTTATTTATTTATTTAGAGGCAGTATAAACACCACAGGCCAGAACCTCTGCTGATACATCAGTGTGCCCCCAGCAGCCTGGATCTGTTGAAATCAATGGGGCTTTACTGATTTACATCCCCTGAGAATCTCCATGTAAAATAAATTCCAGCCAGGAGGTAGGAGATATATGGATATGCAGAAGTCAGATAAATTGGTGTGTTTGTATGACACACAGACATTTCAGGGTCAGTAGTATGTACAGAAATCAGAGTTCTTGTAAAAGAAAACAACTAATCCAACTTATTAAACCTGATTTATGTTTGTTAAAAAACAGTCAGGTGACAACTAACTGATGCATATCTTTATTTGCTTTGGTGTAATCCTGCATTTTTGTTTTGCACTCACTAGCTATGATGTTTCACTGTCTTAAGGTCAGAGTCTAATTTCAGATGTCACAAGAGAGGTAGTGTACAAAGAAGTACACTGCTGCTTTGTGTGCATGCAAAGAAAAGGGGGGGAAAAAAGACCCACAACTGATATTTTGAAATGCTGAACTCCTCTGCAGTCACAGTAGCTATAAACTGCCCTGTCAACCTTAAAAACTAAACCAAAACCCAAACCTTTAAACCAAGGAGTCACAAAATGCTTTTCAAACTGTCATCCCAGCCAGGCAAGATTTTAATACGTTGCACTGGTCATATTTTTTAATTCCCCCCCCCCCCCCCCCAATTTGTTGAGGCTAGTCTTCAGAAAACTATGTGCCCTTTTTGCTCCAAGTGAAATGAATATGAATCCAACTCTTTCAGAGCTGCAGTCCATGGCACGTGCAAGGTTGGGAGGTGGATTTAGCTGAAATAAGGCAGATTTCTACTAAGGAATAATAGTTTTGTGTATTGTAAGTACATAATCTTAACAGACTCATTTCTCTGCCACTATTCCCTCTCCTCCAGGATGAAAGAACAAGCTGAAACTTTTGACACAATTCTTTTTGTTGTAGTGATGTAGCCTTGTCCTTTGAGACATGATTACTGTACTATGACTTATTATAATGCTGTGCCATGAAACACCTCGTAAAAATAATGTTATTTCCTCTGCTTTCTTCTGAACCTTTACAAGAAAATTGCTTTCAGTCTTCTTAAATCCTGTTACTTTTCATAACAACTTCTTACAAATAAAAGCAGCATAATTAACTAGGCTGATAGGAACAAAGCAGAAAAAATGAGGTAGATGTTTAAGTTTTTATCCCCTTGTTTTGTTTATTGCTTTGTCACTTACCAAAAGTTGGAAGAAAAAGAAGTAATTGGATGTTTTATAATTTGTGACCATTTAAAAGAATAAATGACCTGAATCAAAGGTCAAAGCCTTTGTGCTTTCTGCAGTTGAGAGGGTTTTGTTTTGTTTCCCCCTGGATCTTTTTATACTGGAAAAAAAAAAAAAACATAAGAGGGAAAAAAAAATTAAAGCACTCTAAAATAAAAACCTTCCCTGGGCATATTCACACAGAAGACAGTTCCTGAAGGATCTTTACTGCTTCTGATTTAGATGCCTTTTTCCTTAAAGCTTGCAATTATCAACAACATTCCTGCACACTGTAATCAAATACTTTCCCAAAAAGGCATGGAATGTGCCATAATTTGTCAAAGATCCTCACTGACAAGTTTTTAGTAAAGTCCACTACAGCAAACCCTCCTCGGCCCCCTTGACCTACGTAGCAAGAGACCTTTGACCCTATTTGGGCCTCTTTTATGAGCTTCTTTCACTCTGACCAGATGGCTAAACTATCAAAGGTTTTTATGAGTAAAAACTGCTTTTCAAACTCACAAGTTGTATATTTCTTTCCATGTTAATGTGAACTATCAACCCAAAGGCTTTAAATTGAAAACACAAAAGGTGCTCTGCAGCTGCCAGCTCTGCAGTGGCACCTCGCATTGTGCTGGCTGGGTGGGGATGTTTGCAGGGTAAACAGCTGATGTCCAGATGAAGACAGTTTAAGGCCAAATAGGTTTTAAAAAAAAAAAAAATCCACCCGTTGAAGCCCTAATAAATTATTTTTACCCAGGATATTGTTTTGAGTCTCTACTGTGACATTTGCATATTCCTTCACAGCTACCTCCAGCACACCCTGCCTCTTCTTCATGGAGCCCACAACCCAGGATGGCAAATTAGGACTAATTAGACCAAATTGTGTCAGAAACAAAAATAGAGAGATTACAGAGTTCTCAATCCGTTTGAATTTCAATGCAAACATCTCTGAACACCTGGGCATCACTTTCTTAAAGCCATCTGAACTGTCTTGTCCCTTGCTGTACACAAGTGCCACTGGGGAAGATTTTTGATCTCGGATCATTCCTGGATATCTCTTGTTACTGTACTGTTCATCTATTTCTCCTTTGTTTTTATTTACAGAAAAAAAAACTTTAATGTGTTATACAGTTTGTATGTATTTTATACAAACTATTAAGATACAACACGTATTTTACAGCATTTGCTCACCCTGTTTTTAGCAGATATTTAACCATTTTGAAATGAAGACATGATAAATCACAGAGATTAAAAAAGAAAAATCATACCCACATAGGGTTTCCCAAGAGAGCTAGGGAATATAATCTGCTCTTCCTCTCTCTCTAGAAGGCTTCCAAGAGCTCTTTTTTTAACCCTTTGCATTCTGTCGTGCCACTCTCACCATGGCATATTTGTTTCATTAACAAACAATCATACATTGTCCCATGTGGGAACAACTTTAGCTTAACATTCTTAATCAAATGACTCTTATGCAAGGCATTTCTTTGATTCAGTTTGAAATGAGGGTCTTAATTGGTTATGTCTCCTTAAGTCAAATATGCTTTCCTCTCACTTAAAATCACAAAAGGGTTTTGTTTGGAGGAAAACAATGGTGTCCAAGTAGGATAAAAGATAAATATTGGCAAGAAATCTCTACTTTAGTGAAACCAGGGTGTCTGTTAACATCAGGCTCATAGATCATGCAGTAATCTGTGAATTCCAAAATCACAGAGGCCAGGACTGTGTCTTCTCTTCAGCTGTTCAGACTTACTGTACTTACAGCTGTTAGTCATGCCAGCACATGTTACAAATGAAGGTAGTGTACAGATAAATAAATGTAAAAATGTATTAATTATTGTTACCTCAGGAAAAAAAAAATATCAGCTCTTCCTTACCTTTTGTCTAAAGCTTTTCACTTTCTCAGATTTCTTTACATGTGACTTGTTAATCCATCAGTCTTGTTTATCCAACCAGGTTTATTAATGACAAATGTTGCTGGCCTTGCTGAGTTATGACTGTAAACTGAAAGAATATGAGGGCCAAGGTGAAAAGGTGATTTCTTTATAACAGCTGTAATTTATCCTGGGCTTTGGCCAGGCCTTTGATTTTTGTACTGGCCCTGGATATAGTATTCCTACTGATTGCATTAGAATAGCCCTCAGGGGTCATGCTGAATTCCAGGGCCCTGGAACCAGTTAGAAGAATGGAAGATGACCATATGTGCAGGGTTAGAGAATGATAATAAGGTGCAGCACAATACAAGCCAAGTGTTGTGGAAATCCTCTGCTATGCCTTCTGCATGCTGTCATTCATATAAGCATTGCATAAGAAATGCATCCCAGCTTGGTCAGGAGGAGGAGAAAAGAAAGCAGGAATAAAGAAATTAAGTCTCTTAGTTAGTCCTTGGGTTCATTAAATGTGTCCTGCAATGAGAATGTTTGAGTGGATCAAGTTACTTCTGTTTAGATTTTGAAAGGATAGGAGAGGCTAGTGCCATCTAGAGCAGCTTTGACAATTGTTGTTTCCAAGTATCACTGGAAGCTATCTGATCCATGTCCCACAAGGAAGGATGAGATAGAGAATATGAGGGCCTCATCTTCTTTTTTTCACTTAGTTCAGTAGTCCTGAAGCCAGCTCACACAGACAGGCTGTGTCCTGTTCTATTGCCAGTATCTGTTTCAGAGACAGGGTCTCGATGAGTCCAGAAGTGATCCTCCCTTCCTGCCTAGCTATGGTCTCTGGAGTTTGAGCAGTCACCCAGATGCAGGAGACCTCTCATTTTTTAGCATGGCTGAATAGTGTTATGTTAATCAGGAATGAGTTCTCAGTCTTTCCTGTTGGAAATGTTTCACTTTTCATGGACTAATCAGAGTTTTAAATGGAGTTGTACACATTCTTGTTCTCTCCTTACGATTTTCCTAAGTAGGGGTTAGGGCCCTCTCTTGGGAGAGGTAAACAAGTGTAAGGCTCTGCTCTGGCAAATATTTGCATTATTTTTATTGAGCAGTCACAGATAACTTACCACAGGAACTTTCTTTATCTTCTGAGGTTCCATTCTGAACCATAAAGTCACAAGAAACTACAGGAAACGGGAGGTCTGGGCTCACCTGCCCTCAAGTCAGCTGGATTGCAACTTTGTAGGTGCAAACAGATGATTATGCTGCAGTAACAGTTGTACAATTTGGTGATACACGCTGCTAGAGACGAGTTTTCACAGGTGCAAGATTGCTTTTGAAAAGAGATCAATCCAGCCTCTTAAAGTAGTTTTATTAACTGTTGACAATTCCCATTATTTTTCAGGCATGGCTGATTGCACTGTCACTTTGGACAAATGCTAAAATAGCTCAATGATCTCTGCTGACTTCAGAGGCTTTGCACCAGGGCAGTACTCTACCTGAATGCTACAAAATGAATCTGGTATATCAATAAGGGCAAGCATGTTAGCTGCAGGAATCCAAGTCTGGCTATCTTGACTGCACATAAAAGTGTACATGCTTCTGCTAATCCTTCTACCTGCCAACCTGTCATTAAGTGCTGAAGCTGTGATTTGCAGCCAGGCACGCTCACCGTGACTCAAGGGACCATTTTCACACAAGATCAGTACCTTCAGTAAGTCTGTATCAAGACATGACGTGGCATTAGCTCTTCCTTGTGTGTGCACCTTTTAGCCTCTGCAATATTTTATTACCATACATTAACTTAGGGTCCAGGTTTTGCCTCGTGTCAGCGTGAACCTACTCCCTGAAAGTTCTCACTTTGTTCACCTTGTCAGGACCCATCTGAGCATCTTCCAGAAGTGCAGTAAATAATGTGCCTAATTAGTGTGGCACATGTTTGTCCTCCATCAAAGACAGCTAAAGGTGGTGGAATATCTTGCTTTTAGGAGGGAGAGGTGAGGACTGTCTTGAGAGGTGGGAAGGGAGAGTTAACATTCGTTAAGCTGCTTCCTGCAGTAATTCAACATACAAAAACTTTCAGGCCTCTGGACGGTTCTTGAATGAAACAAAACCCAAACTACTGCCCACATACCACTCCAGCTGCTATTCTGGTCGTGTGATAGGTGCCAGTAAATGACAAGACAAGAGATATGAGTGGGAGAGCTGTACTCCCAGAGGCATGTGACTGCATGGGCAATTGCATACTGCGTTTGCACAGGATGACTCTGTCAGCTCCTGGCTAAACAATTGCTCTTGCAATGTGCCGGTGGAACAATAAACAGCTGGGAGGATTGTTTGAGCCAAATGCTAGTGGTTCTGTGTTCTTCATGGGTAATATTTCAGAGAATACAGCCTTAAATTGCTTCATGATCAGATGGCAAAATTAGCAGTCAGGCATCACTCTTCATTAGCAAAAACACTGTAAATTATCTGAAGTTTTATTACTAAAGGCACTTTCAGCTTCTAATGAAGGATAGTAGAGAAAACAATAACCTTCATTACACATCCTTGTTTGTGTTCTCTGCTCCATATCATTGTCTGAAGTGCTCATAGCCTACAGGGAAAGATCTAAGGTGTGCCTGAGTATTTGAGCGGTGGGCACTGAATGGTCCTGCTAGAAATGCTAGACAGAAAACAAGTATAGCTCATCTGCATCTTATTAATTAAGAATAATTAGAATCCCAAGTTGGGCATAATTTTAAATAATGTTTGTGTGTGTATGACTCAATATTATTTTTTAAATTATCATACTTATTTTACCCATTTTTGAGCCCTCAGGTCATACATTTCAGAGTTTTCTTCTTTCATTCAGGCCTCCACAAAAAAGCACTGGTTTGTTCTTTTTTTTTTTCTTCATGAAAACTGAAAATTTTAAATCCTTTCACTTTTTCCCCAATTCTTAAGTAGAGTAAGTAATGCTTTGGTATATTGCAGCTGTATTGCCAAACCATTGCACCACCATGGCATAAACAAAAAGTACCTGAACAAGAGCAGACCAGAGGCAGGGATGTCAGAGCTGCAGTATGTCAGGACAAAGAGTGTTGACTGACAGATTCTTGCAAGTCTGGCTGGTGCAGTTCAAGAAGTTCCTGCCCGCTGCTGTTCATTAAGGATTCTGGGTTGGTGATAACTAGCTGAGAGGTGGGAGCAAACAAACAAGGGTAGTAACTTCTTAAGTTGTTCCAGGTAGGATCCATTTACAAAGTGTCAGCCTGTATCCTGATGTGAGCTCAGTCAGTTGAGAGTGCTGCTTGTCTGGATAAAATTCTGGCACTACTGATTTAAACACAGACATTAAAAGGGCAACAATAAAATCACATTTCTCAGGTTGGGTCTTAGGAGGGTTGGGCAGAGCACTGGAATGAATGAAATGAAATGAAACTAAATGAAACCCTTTCACAGGTAACTGCACCTTGGGCTCACATAATGCAAAGCTGTTGTTGTTTTATCTTCACATCTGACAGGCAACTGGCCTTATTTGCAGAAAGCTGACCTTGTGTCAAACAAGATGATCTGACTGACATTTTCTATTTCTGGAAATGATTAATCTGTTTATAAAAAGTTCAGTTGAGAGAAGCCTTGAAGTTTCCTTCTACATTTTCATTGATTTCTTAAAGATTGAGTTACATTTTCCATTTGTTGGAAGATGTGGAACTTGCTATTCAGAGAAATGCTGATCCCAGTGCTCTGGCATGTAGGATGACTGGACAGTTGCACCCCTACGAGTAGCTTCCTCTGCGCAGCCAGTTTGTCTTGACACAGTGACACACCTCTCCATAACCAACAGAAGCTTTTGGGTTCTAAAATGTGTTTGAGCATTTGATAGTGAAATATTAACAAAACACTTTCCCATCCCCCAGACTTGCACAAATCCTACGTAGAAGTTTTGTTTATGTAAACCTGTTGACTATGCCGAAAACAGGCACAGCTAGATCTCCTGGAGCAGGTCCTCTGCAGAGAAACTCAGCTCTTTTCTGAGGCTTACAGGCTCGTGTAAGGAATGGAGCTCTTGCAGCATTTGCAAACAACTGTAACTGTTTTTTCCTTCATATACATTCTAGATAATAATCTCGTCACCTCAAAAGCCATGCGGTGCTGTCTTTGCCCCACAGAATGGCATTGTGGGTTCTCTTGACATTTGTTTGCATTTCATTTTGTTTCAGGCAGTCCTGAGCTATAAACACTCTCAGGATCCATTAGGTTCCTATCAGATACATTCATATTTTCCCTTCTTCTGACATTCCAGTTCCCAGCTGAATCTGATAAGCAGATCAGTCACTGCTATGTCAGCAAAGAAAAGCAATGTTGTACCTTAATATTTGTCATCATTACCCAACACACCCATGCAGAGCAAGCTGTGAGGAATGCAGGTTTTCATGCTTTATCAGCTGTAACTAAACATCTGGTTACCAACAAAAAAAAAAAGGGGAATCACTCAAAGTTAATGAAGGTTATGATTTCATACAATCCCTTTCAAGCAAAACAAATTCCAGTGGAAGAATATAATAGATAAACTGTGGAACCGAATCAATTGAGGTTTTAACATCACTGTTATTTACAACCCATCCATTTTCTATTCTAAGCTCAAAACTTTGTTTTGTCACTGCCAGCAGGGCTTTTGCATTGCTTTTAAAATGAACTCTAAAATGCCTTCATTTTGTAGTTTCCTAGAAACATAACCACTGCTCTGGCTGTGAGTTCAAACAAATTAATTCAGTTTGCGTTACTGAAATGCTGATTTAACAAATGGGGTGGGGGTGGGGAATGTATTTAGGTTCAGGTATTGTATGTGTTCTTGACATAGGGTCTAGCTGTGGGGTAACATGGCCTTCTATAGCCTTTCTCATCAGCAGCTCTTAAATATATCACATACAGTAGGAAGATCTTAGCAGTGCCCTGCCAGGATGAGGAAGGAAGTTTCAATTTCCCTTCAGCAGATGGGAGGAACTGGGGCACACACTGGAAGTGCTGTGCACTGTGGTTGCCAGGGCTGGGAAGAGCTGAAGCAGGCAGTGCTGTACTAGGCAGGAGGACATTGTCCTGCAGGGGCACACCATCCCTGAGCTACATGTCACCTCTGTCCCCAGCAGAGGACTTGGGCATCCCCATGGCCATACCTGACTTACTCCACACAGCTCCCTGCCCTCACCACCTTAGCCTGATTTCCTAAGCAAATGAAGTTTGTGTGATTGTGCTTCCTGCACTTCTCTGTGCACCTGTCTCCCTCATCCCCTTCCCCACTGCAAGAAATTGTCCCATTTTAGCTAAATTTGAGTGACAAATTTGAGACACAAATAGAGGCCCCTACGGAAGATCAATTTCCCAAGAGTTCAGTGTGTTGATAGAGGCAGAAGCAGCTGCCCGGGTTCTCCTTGCTAGAAATAGGAGAATCCATGCAGGCAAAAAGCAGTAGAAAACCATCCATGCTCCCTGTTTTTTTCTTGTGTTGTCTCTTCTTTGTGGCATTACAGCATTTTAGGTGCTGAAGGAGGAAATGAAAGGCAAAAGTCCAAGTGACTATTGACCAAACCCATCCTTTAACTCCACTTAGTAATTCTCTTCCCAGCTATTGATCCCCAAGACAGGAGGAGCTTGGAACAGGCAAATTTGTCCAGACACCTATCCTTGGTTTTATTGAGTAGAAGGAGATTGGTGTGAGATGGAGGCAGGTTATTGTGGAGAAGTGTGATAGAGCATCAAGGAAAAAGCTCCTATGAATGCACACACATTGCTGGGAAGTCAAGGGCACCCTAGCATTACACATTACCTCATCAAGATGTGAGCAGTACTAGTATTACATAGACTAGTCAATAATGGAACTTGTTTTGCTACCCTTCATTACAAAAGGGCAAAGAAGAGAAATACTTCATGCTGGTGCTGTCGAAGAGATGGCTGGAAATGGGGGCAAGCAGAAGAGAGACAGTCTGACACCACTTGTGCTGGGCTTGGTGAAAAGGGTAAATGGTAACAGAGCAAAACAGCAGAAGAGTAGTCCCTTGAATTGAGATAGGATGCACAAGTGCTTTAAAATCACTAAACAATTTTTCCTGGCACATGTGTGACAGAATTTTGGGAGACATGGCAGGGAAAAAGTGCTTTAATGTCTTAATGAAACTTCTTACTTAATTATTCACTATCAAACTATGATTTATCTGAATGTAACATAGACTATTCATTTATTTTTTTTAAATGCATTTTAAGAATGCTGCTCTGCACCCTTGAGTCTGGGATTTAGCAGACTAATGGGATCAGTCATCTCCTACTTAAATACATCCTGGGCAGCATTCACAGGAATGTAGTTGTTTCTGTCCAAAATGCACTTGTTGCATCTCAAATTCAGTAAAGATTTTGGCAACTGCAGTGGTGCCAGGTCTCAGTAGGCCATGCCTACAGGAGTATCTCTCCCATCATGCTGGCCCATGTCCAAGGAGGATCTGCTCTTCTTGACTTAGCTCTCTACCTCCTTCTCGGCTTCCAATATAGTGACCATGTTCAATGTGCCCAAACTCTTCCCTGCTCATTGCTGGTGACAGTCTGAGACACCAGCCCTGTGCCATGCTGGTTCCAGTGCTCTTGTCATAAGCAGGGTTGTGCCTAGTCTGCTGCCACACTCATGCTGGAACAGCAGTCATGACTGCCTGGGTTAGGAGACAGGCAACAGGTAAAGCCTCACTGGACAGGGGTGGGAGCAATGTGTTGGCATCCAGGATCTTAGAGAAAATGCTTCTTGAGTCTCGACAAACTTAAATCAGATAAAATGACAGCTTATGTTAAAAAATCATTAGTGTTGGCTACACAGCAGTCCAGCTTCTGACCCTAGTAGTGAACAAACCTCAAAGTGGGGAAATGAAATCCCACTGGGCTCAGATCTGTCCTCTCATGCTGCAATGTACATCCAGGATATTTTGCTTTATTGAATCTGAGAGAACAAAATGAAGGTATTGAGCATTAACTGAAATTGTTTGCTGCGGAAGTACAAAAACAAAATGGGTTCAGGATCTTTCTGGAAGGAAAATATGAGCCACAAAAACGGAGATGCTTTGCCAGCCACCTTTTTGCTGGATAAAGTTTCACATCCTCCCGAACAACGCTCAGTTACCTCCTCTGCATAGCAAAGTTCCCCACTTCTTTTTTTCAAAGCTTCCATGACTTCTCTATTTTTGCTTTTCACAGCTGTTGTTGTAAAATCTGTTATCTTTAATGTATTACTCTGAAAAACAACACACCTCTGAGAAGGCCAGTGGACTGTGACATAATTAGATGCAAAATGCACATCTAAGAGCTGTTTACTTCCTGTAACACTAGGATAACTACTAATGAATCACCGACTCTGGGGATTCTCAGTTTGTAACTGGATACTCCACAAACTTCTTATCAGATCAACAATGATTTCTGTCAAAAAAAAAGTGTGGAGGGGGAGGGAAAAAAAAAAAAAAGGAAAAAGTGGGGTTGGGCAGGGGTTTTCCCCTGAAACCAGAGTTTAGCCTATATGCACCGATTCTAAAGCATTTTTAGCATGTCAAGCAGAGTAGTCATGGTGAGTTTGAAGGGATAAGGGAAGATAAAGTGTATCAAAGCAGGATCTGACACTCATGATGCTATGCAGACCTTTCTTTCTGAGAGCATCTCACAGACTGGACTGACAGCAGGGATTAATCCATGCAATAGCAATAAACAATGGTTGAAGTGGGGTTGAGGCCTAACACCTGGATGTTATGTTACCATCAGTAAAGAAGCCTGTCTCATGCTGGGGATGAATATATATGATTCTGACACTGTTGCTTTCTCAGCAACAGGTAAGACTTCTCAGACCTCTTTTGTGAAAGGATTTTTTTTTCCTCTTTTTTTTTTTTTTATCCTTCTTTTCTCTTTTTTTTCCTTTTTTTTTCTATTTTGACATGTGAGAAAGCTGCAGGCACTCTGCCTCCAGTGAAATGCTTTAGCATGCTTTGCATATGACCCTTGTTGCCAGGTATGAGCAGCTTAAACTCACAGCCTGACATTTTATGATGCATACTCATTCCTTTTAAATCAGTCCTGCTAAATCAGAGGGTCAAGCTTTGCCCTTGCTGGGCATTGCCATCTCATAGTTGGTCAGGCTGTCCCAAGAGGTAGGACAGAGAGGATGTCCTCTCAGTAGCTCATCAGTGCTGGTGGAGGGGCAAATCCCACGCCAGGAGCCACCAGGGCCATCATGTTGCTTTGTCCTCAGCAGAACTGAGCTTTTCTTTTTCAGGTCCACTCAAGCGTGCCAGCATTGCAGAGAGGCAAAGGGAGGAGAGATGAGGAAATCTTCCTTTCTCAGCCCCTCTCTAGGGTTATCCTTTTTGGCAATAAACCTTGCCAAAAAATCATGCAAGGAATTTGAAAGACCTTTAAAGGATACAGAGAGGTTGAAACGTAACCATGTGCCAAGTCTCAGGAAGTCGTGGTGCAGCTAAACATCACTAGGAAGTTCACCGTGTGAGGGCTTTTCTCCATTTTTGACCTCATTTACTCCTGTGTATTATCTCTGACTCCTCAGGGTCAGCCTGTGTAGGTCAGGGACTCATTGACATAGATGTTCATCTCTCTTCTTCACAAGGGGAAAAAAAGGCAGGGAGGAGAAAAGAGAAAGTGGGCTGGACAGAGTGACGGAAGGCCCCAGTAGCCAGTTCCAGGAATTGATCTGGTGAGGACATGATAGTAAGCATCAGAGGGACCATGAAGAGAAAGAAAAATACTGCAAGGGACACTTGGGCCCAGTAATGGAAAAACATACAAGTAGGACCTATCACCCTGATTTGGAAGTACTTCACCTTGGTCTTCCTAGTTCAGAGCCAGTCTTACCAGAAAACTTGAGACATGGCACACAAAGAGCTCCAGCTCTCTCAATAGTTTCACTTGGCAGAGTCTCAATTGCTTTACAAGAAAGGCTTATCAATCAGAAAACTTGCAGACACAAGTTTTTGTGTAAAAGCTGAAATGTTGTTGGAAGTTTCTTGGTGAAATATTGCTTCCTCTTGGATCCAGATCTGTGTGCTGAAATGGGGAAAAAAGTAGAATATTCAAGCTTTGAGTGCTTTGATTCAGATGCAGGGACTTGTATCTGACGGTGCCATAGTGTTAGAAATCTCAACAGCAGGCACAGAGATGGCCTTAAAGGACTAGTTATCTTAACAGTGTGATTTCCAGGCAACAGAAAGGAATCTCATTTCCAACAACATGCCTTATGAGATTATTCAAATGATGGACTCTGGTCTACATCCAGACTGCACCGAATTCCCAAATGTCATTTCTCATGTAGTTTGTTTCCTAGTCTCTTGGCAATGAGCTGCCGCTAATCCTGGCTGTGGAGGTGGCACTCACTGCCTGCCTGGCAAAGCAGACCAGAGGTGGAGTTCTTCCAGCTAGCTGGCTTCAGTAATATTACTTGGAGAATGTATCATTGTCATGGATTAGAATACCCTCTGAGAAAATAAAGGAAAATGCACTGTATTTACTAGTTTGTGCTCTGTTGCAAATATGTTTTACCTATTTGTAAAGCAAATATTTGTAAAGTAGTGCTGGACTATATTTATTGAGGGTCCAATTCCTAAGTCTCTTGGCCAAGATCAAGGAAGAACTTGCTTAGGAGGGCAAACAATTAAACCCAGAATTCCCAAAGCCATATTCTAACTCCATCCTGCCAGTCTGTACTCATCTGCACTGCATATGAGTCAGCATTTGATGAGGGACAGGATTGCTTTTGGCCATAGCTATCAGGAGGTACAAATGGCTGTTCCACTTTCACCTATCTCATCTAGCTCTTTATAACTACCCAGTCCTTCATCAAAAATAGCACAGGGAAGTATCAAATGTAACTCCTTTGAGAGCTAACTGTTCTGTGTCAGCTCCTGCAGAGCTGATGTTCAAAGAAGTAGCTATGATTTTTACCCCGCCCCCCCGCCTTTTGTCCCTCTTTGCCTAGAGAGGTACTTAACATGAGTTTGTCTCCTTCTGCTAGTTGGCTGGTGTATTTAGATGTTACAGAAAAGATTTCATACACTTGAATGCTTGCTGTGGCCAAAGTCTGAGGCTGGCAACCAGTGAGGTATCTGGAATACAGAAGTCAGTCTAATTCAGTCCCACTCATGTGTTACTGGAAGCCTTTCTGCTAAATTCAGGCTTACCATCAGCCTGTTAATGTTTACAATGTGGCTCTTTTGGAATAGATGGGAAGGATTTGCAAAGTGAATGTGCCTATAAAATCTCTTATTTACATGCATCATTTGAGTGATTGTGTGTGCAGAAGGACAATGACGTGAGTTGTTTCCTATGCAGTGTATTCAGCAGTCTTTTTCATGCAGCAGCATGGGCACAATGGGTTTTTAGGGGCATTCATCAATGCCCTCCTCTGTAACCTGCCTCACAGAGTTTACAGCAACTTGATTTCAGAGTGTTACATTTCCAGAGGAAAAAAGTGCTCCAAGCAAGGCTTGGAAATCTGGCTAGGTAGGGGACTCATGTAGCACCTGGGCAGCTGCTCATGCTGGCAGATTTCATGGAGTGGCAAAGAGTTCTACCCACTGTCCTCTCTGATGTTTGCACCTCTTCTGGTTCTTGGGGTACTTTTTTTTTTTTCCCAGGTCCTTTTGGCGTTTAAAAACTTGCTTCTAGAAACAAAGCCAACACTTGGGAAGGGAATGTCCCTCTTACAGTCATGAACCGGAAAAGATTCAGCTACCATTGAGTAGGAACCACCTGGTGAAAAGTCCAACAGCAAAGCAGAAGGCAGATGCCAAGTTCTATCCTTGGCTGTTTACCAAAACACATCATAGCTTGGGTACCAACTTGTGCCTTCCTTCTCTCCCAGCCTTTTCCTGTCCTTCCATGAGGACAAGGTTGATGGCTTTCTCATCTGCATAGGCTGAACAGGGCCCAGCACACAGAGGCTGATCTGAAAACTCTGGAAGCTCCTGCAATGCAGATAATGTGAACACAGAGTATTGGGTAAATGCATCATATAATAAAACCTTTAGGCTAAAGGACACCTAGTAGCAGAAACATGAAAACCTTGCTTACAGAATTTTATAAATTACTTATTAGTTAACCTTATAATAATATTTTCTTTACAGGTCTGCAATATCTTTTTATCCAGGTGTTTCAGACTGTTTCAAAATCTTAATTTCTAAGAGCTTACAGCATCACTGAACAGGAGGTACCCACTTTGTCCACTTACTTTCACTGAACTACTCCACCTCGAAAAAAAGTTAACAGAATCTACATTCAGTTTTACTCTGTGATGAAACCTGCTTGTCACTGCAACAGAAATTAACCTTTTGTCAACAGCTGTTAACAGAAAGGTTGCAAAGACCCTGACTTCCTAAACTGCGGAAATAGCTGAGAAGCAGCGGTACTCTGACATCTGAATTTTAATACACTAACCCCTTAGGAAGCTTATCAGAAGGGTAGGGGGAAGTATTTGTGCAAAATGCTTTTATTTGACTATTTTCTCTCCATTCAGGAAGAGTAGTTGCCCTAACAATGGCATGAATCTAGTGTATCGGTGAGTTGTATCCCTTGAACTCAAACTTACAGAACAAAAGACTTCTAAAAAGCATCCATGCAGCAGATGTTTAGTTATCTGAAGTGTCAGAATGCCAATTAGATATTGAACATGGCAGGAGGAGGGTGGAGTTTCCAAAACAAATGAATGATGAATAGGAACAGTTCCCGAGTTTGGTCTAAAGTCCTGCTGTTCTTTTGTAAAATGATTTGTGGCAAATTTGTTTTGTCACTGAGGCATAGTTCCCCTCCAGGATTTAAGTGATTTTTATAATCACTCCAAGGAAACTTTGGGGAGAGGAAAAAAAAAAAGAAATAAAAGGGGGGGAAAAAGGAAAGGGGGGAAAAAAAAAGGGAATATGAGGATAAAATACCCTATTTGTTATGAAGAACAGGCTCTAAAATGAACATGATTTAAAGTGTAACCAAATAATCCTGTCTTCCATGTGGTTCATACATAGGGTTTACTCCTTCCCCAGTGAAATCCTACCCTTGCATTGAAATAGAAGGGAGATTCTTTTTCAAGAGGGAGTGAGGGTCAAAACATGAATGAATCTGTTGAAGCCTGCTTGTTTCAGAGGTTAAATTTTAAGTTGTGTTGCTACTCAGCACCAGGGTAATCTTGCACAGGGCAGCAAGAAGGGGGTTAAAAACAAAAATCAACTCGGTTACAAAATGCCTCCATAGCTGACTTGCATTTTTATTGTCATTGACCTCAGTAAATCATTGTTAGAAATTAATGTGGACGTTTTTAGTTCAGCATTTACGTGGCATTATGTTTAAAAAAAAAAGTCATCTCTGACTTGCAAAACGCTCTAGATTATTCTTGCTTAATAATTGCACACACAAGCTGTAAATGTACTTAGGACAACTGATTCTCTGTGTGTCTCTGTCAAATAAGAATATGGGACAGTATAAAATACCAGGCAAAACAGCAGAGAGGAAATTGGACTTGCATTGACTTAAATAAGCAAGTGCTGTGACAAAATTGTTTAGGTCTCTTTTGACCTTTTGAGGTCACGTTTGACTATTTATGCTATCTCCTAATGCTCTACTTCTCCCTGCCTGGTAACAATTATGTGTTTATGCTGTTCTTTGCCTTCCCAGTTGCTATATTAAACAATCACTAATTACTGCATAAAAATATACATTCCTATTTTGGAGCTTCCTGTAAACACCCATCTACTTCCAAGTACTCTGTTCAAGCAGCTGAATGAAAACCTGCATGTTTTAGTCATGTTGGTAGATTTGTTTCAAACAAAGGCATAGAAATTAAAATAGTAAAAATGGACATAGATTGGGTTTTCCACTCAAAAATGGGATATAGAGTGTGACAAACAAAAGCTGATTTGGGGCAGTAGGTAGCTGAATGATGTGGGTACAGCAAGATTTTGTTTACAGTAGTGTTAACAGAGGAAAAGCTCAACTGAACACAATATGAATAGATGTTTTGTGATCATCTTTAAGTGTAGTATTTGGCACTTCTTTCTTATGTGGGGTATCACTAAGAAAACTGAGTACGAGACCTCTCTGACTCTCCTACACATGGAAATTCTTGTCAAATTCAGGAGGGAAAGGCAGTAAGAATTAAGAGGCTCAGGGCTGTCCTTACAAATTTGATATTATAAATTACTGAGTGAGTTCTGCTGATTTCAGAGCTTTACCCATTCCCATTGAGGTCTACAAACATTACTTTATTCAAAAGGTCACCAAGCCAAAGTGTAGCTAATTTAAAGTTAGATCCTGATGATCATATTTAAGTGCTTAAGTGAGAGATTTGATACTCAAGCTATTTGGAGATTTCATCTTCTAATAACCAGCAGTTACTAAATACTTTCAGAAAATACAGATGATAATTCCTCATGAAAAGCATGCAGCCACTGTAGAAAAATAGTTTGGTTGGTTTTTAATTCTATGTCTTCTAGTTCGATGCTGCAACTTGGAAATAATTCAGGCAATTTATTATTGCTACCATTGAGAGCCAGATTGAGCAATTCTACCCAACTTAGTATTTCAATGCATTTCAATAAGGCTGTTAAGCACCAAATAGGTCATGCACTTTGCCCACCTGGTTCTTTGTTGCCGTGCTTAAAAGCACTGAATTCTTATGGCAAATTGTTTTCAAAACACATATTCTGTTCTTGCACTCTTAGTTTGAGTTCTGCTTCCACACTGAATATTCCTGTGGTGAAACTGGTGAACATGAGAAAATGCTTGATGAATCATCTGCTTCCTGGGTAGACCTGATCTTTCTGCTTTTACTTTTAAAGATGTATGCAAGGGCAGATGGTTCAAAGTGAATGTTAATTGTGTCTAACTAGCTTGAACAGTTAACCACACATACGAATCACCACTGAAATCTGAATGTCTCATGCTGTTTTCTACTGAAATTAAAGGAGCACTTAGATGCTCATGCTGTTTCAGAAGCAGAGGACAAAGTGGTATGACATGCGCACCCCAGATTAAGGATGCCAACATGAACTGACAGAATCTCTGCACTCGGTGACGTTACAGTACGTAAAGCAGTGAAATGGGACAGGAAAGCCATTTCCCATGCTATTTCCTGATTTCCTGCTCTCTGCATTCCTGCACATAAACCTTTAATTCATTTCAGAATGCAGAGGTCATGACAAAAAGTCAGAGGATAAATATACCCCTTTGACAAACAGAAGGTTGACAGCAATTTTTACCCAAACGTTTCTGAGGCCAGGTGTTTCCCATATACTGTATTGAAATGTGTATCTTCAAATGTTTTGTTAGTATTTGAACTGTAAACACTCTTAAGCATTATGTTCTAAAACAATTTTTTGATGGTAAGGCAGAAACATTCACATCTATATTTGTGCAAGATAATGGTCTGTCTAACCAAATAGATTTGGGGGTCCAATAACTTAGGGGCTGCATGGGGTGAAGCAACTCCCCATGTGTCCTGTTCAAACACAGTGAGTGGCAGCCAATATAAGATATAGCATACTGAATATTTTCTTGTGATTGAGAGTGCAAAATTTTTTAGTAACAGGTCAGCCAAAGATTTAACTGAGAAGTCACCAATGAGAAACTCATATTGAAAAAAAACCCTCTGTGCTGCCTCCAAGCATCCTCCTGTCCCTGCGTTCCACAGGAGACAGCGTAAGCTCTGGAGCAGAGTCCCACAAAAAATGGGTTCTCTACATTATTTGCAGGCTGACAAGCTTTGTATAAATGCACAGAAAATAAACATTTAATTCTGGAGGCTGTAGTGGCTACAAGTCTTCCCTGGATATGTTTTGGAGGCCAAGGCCAAGAACCATTAGGAGAGCATGACAGAGCCTGGAGACAGCAAGAGGCTCTACCAGGTGTCCTCTGTGGACAGGTTGCTCAGCCTGCACCTCCACCTTTTAAATCTTCCTTCTCTGTGTAAAAATTTTGTAAACCTTTGCTTTTATGTCCTCCACAGCTTGATACCTCATCTGTGCTGTAGATAACTGGTCATTATAAAAACCACATTTGTCTCCCTGGGAAAATATGGCAGGGTGGGAACACATTAATTTTGTCAGAGCAGAGGTGTGTGCAGGACACGCATTTGCAGGTGCCAGCAGAGACTTGCTAAAATGTTTTCTCTGTTCTTTACTGGAAGGAACCCAAACCCTGCCTGTTCCTTGGGTGAAGAGGAGGTATACTCCTTATGAAGTGCAGCATGTGCATTCTTATGTTTCTAAAGGTCCACTCAGAATGGTATCTTCAAAAGATAGGACTGTTCAGTCTGTGTGTGTAGGAGTGGCCAGAAAGCAGCTGTGATTTCATGTGTACATAGACAACTTTTCTATTCGTAACTCCTCAACCTTTGTTCTCTTTGCAGAATGACCATAGATTTAATTACACTTTCTTAAATTAATTTTTTTGGTAGCCAATTCCTAGAACTAGAGGCAGTGAGTTTACTGGAAATATTCTCTTTCCCTGATATGCATATTTAATTTCACTAAGAGCAACTGCAAGGCATGCTCTCCCCAGTCTGTATTTTTCTCCCTGTTTACAAGCTCTGTTCTGTCCACACCTGCAATGTATGAGTGAAAAATGTGGTAAATTAATTCTAAATCCAAATGAAGTACAGGGAGCAGGTAAAAATCTGCTGAGATTGTTTCACATGGCAAAGAGCTACCAAACTCTTTTAGAATATTGATCATGCACCATAGTGAAAGAGGCTTAACATAATGTGGGATCCCTGAATCATTATGTTGAGTTATTTGTTGTTTCTTATTATGAGAACAGGCATATAAATGCAATACTTGATATTATTAATATATCAGTCATACTGAAGGACAGGCACCTATACCCTGTGCCTCCCAGGCCTGGAAAGGAAAGGAAAAGAGAAGAATAAGCTGAGCTTTTGCCTTCTCTGAGATGGCATGGCCAAAAGGAGTGATTTGATTCTTGGTTGCATGGAGTGGAAGGCCTCAGGTGAGGGGAGAGGAGTTTTGTCACTTGTTCTACAAAATGAAATAGAAGACTCTTCAGTGAAAGCAGAAAATCTCATGTCTGGAAGCTGGCTAGTGAGCCAAGAATAAGGTGCAGACTTCTGACTAATGGCAATTCATTGTCCAGATAATCTCCCAGGGCTTATTGCATGGTTCTATACAGAGATTTTAAAAAGTAAATATTTAAATGGGAAGATGGAATCACAGCATGCACAGTGCTATGCTAGCAGTCATGCAGTGAATTTCCCAGATAGGACAGAGAGTGAATACAGTGAAAACACAGAATATGTAGGTAACCACCTATTTGGTAACCACCCAGATGGATTGCACCCCTAGATACTAAATGCTGCATTCCCCTAGGGCAGGGTGACCATCCAGGAGTCCTAGCTCAAGCTAGTGGTTACCTGCCACAGTCCAAGTCAATAAAGCACACGAGGTTTGTTTAGCTAAAAAAAAATCTTCAGGATTAGATGGTTCAACTTCAAATGATCCCCTGATAAGCAAAGAGAAAATACACACCATCAATTGGCTAATATTTGGGGGGCGGGGGGAGAGCCTAAAGAGAAAAGGGATAACTGTAAATGATTGGGAGCAGTTGAGGTTTAATGGTATTACAGATGGTCCTTATAACCACAACAGGCTACAAGGCTTCCCTGCTGAAATACTCTGGCTTAAAATTACTTAAAAGATATCTCAGCACCTTTATCTTTAGGATTTTGGTAATCATTCAAATAAAAAAAAAGAAAAATAGGACTTGCCTTTAAATAAATAATGAAACTATGAGGACAGAAGGTCAGCCTCCCTTTTGCAAGTACAAGATTTTGTGTTACATCTGGTGTGGGACTTGGCAAATATCTGCTGGACCAATAAAAAATCTGGACTGTTTAGTGGTGATATGGAACAGCAAAATAAAATTTGAGAGAAAATGATTTTTCTGTTCCCATCCAGTTTATCTTTTCCTGCTCCATTTAGCTCCCTTTTCAACCTTCTCAAGAGTGCATATTTGTGATGCTATTCCCATGCTGAGAATTTACAGCCGTACAACAGGACACAACTGAGAAACACACACAAAAAAAAGGGGTGTATAGCACTGAGGAGCTGTTATGGTCCAGATCAATGTTTTCTGCAATCCAAACCACTGTACTTTTATTGCAATGAATTGCTTGCAGTTGTCCAGGTGTCGTGGGCTCCCTGGCATTAACCTTCCTACCAGTGAATTCTCCCCTTGAAAATTTAAAGACTATTATGTACTTAGCCTCATACATTAGATCTCCCAAGGGAGATGCCTTATTTTGACAAGGGTGCTTGTAATGGCTGACCTATGCAAACACACCATGCAGAAGGTAAATCCTTTGTATAACTGCAGCATGTTTCAAAACTGGTTTGATAAACCCTGGAAAATGCTACTGAAAATAAAAATAAATGAATAAACCCATCCTCTTTGCACCTAACAATTATTATTTGCTTTGTAAGTCAACTCGGTTTCACTAGACATCAAAGTCTGAAAGCAACCTTCAAAGAAAGCCCTCCTTGCCCCTGTCCCCCCAAATAAAATGTGAAGGAGATAAATAGATTAGGGTGCTGTTTGCATATTGATAAGAAAAAGTACATTACATCAATGTAACCAACTATCTTATCACATCCATTACAGACTTCAAGGTCTCTATTAATATGAGGCCAGGGAAAACTTTAGTGGTGAAATCAGTTAATCGGTGGGTTTAGTCACCTTCAGGTTTTATGATGTGAATTAGTGGGGCATCATGGGTCTAATGAAGTCATGGTATCCCCTCAGATTATTCAGCTGACTTAAGGTTCCTTAAGTTCCTCATGTGCTTTAAAATTACTGGGGTACAGAAACATTTCCCCTGAATTGTAGCCAGAGCACTCTGATTGCTGTGAGATTGGACCTGGTGTTTTATCTGTGCTGGAGGGCTTTGAGATGGTGCTCTGAATGACCAGACCTGCAGGGTGGGTTCACAGTTTCAAACCATGTAGACATTTACCAGACCAGTAAATGGTGAAGGAGAAGGGGAGTGCAAAATGTTGTTCTAGTTCAAACTACAGAAAGCCAAAATGGGGACAAGGGGAGAAATCACCAGTTCTATTTCCCTTTCCCTGCTGAGATCTGTGTTATTTTTGGACAACTGCTCTGTGAGTCTTGGCATCCAATGCCTGTAGCTCCAGGGCAGACCCACAAGGCCAGCTGTACCAGGACCAGGGTAACCAGTACTCCCAGCTCCTTCCCAACTGACTGGGAGCCAGGGTGAGTGAAGATCCCCAGAGCAGAGCAGTTGTCTCCCAATGTCTTTTCCCCCTTCCTACAAATCAGTATTGCTTCCACCTGAAAGGTGGCCAACAAAGCAGCATCTCTTTCATTCAGCAGCCACTGAATACAGAATACACTAGAGAGTAAGGGAGCATATTTACATTTTAAGGATTTATTTTTTTCTTTGAAGCCAAGGGGAATTAAATTGCTTTGAGAAAGGAATTTTTAAGTTAAGGATATCAGTGTTGTAATGAGGAAGTTGTGAGTTCTGTTCAGCACTTCATCTGACTTGGCTTTCCTGTCCAGCCACTTCAAGGCTCTGTTCTTTTCTCTAGACAGTAGCAAATTTTGTTGTCCTTTTGGGGCATTATCTTAGCCCAGTGGTGCAAACTGAGTGCAGCACAGACGCTATTTTCTAATGTCAGTGATGATTTCTTTTAGTGTTGATTGTCGTCTGCCTGGACCAGCCACTGGCATCTGAACAATGGCAGGTTTTGTGGTGTGATTTTCAACACACAGGCTCTAAAGAAACTGCTATCTAAGAAATGGCCAGACACAAAAGTACACTTTGTGACCTTGCTTATTCCTCCCCTCTGCACAAATTTGGTGACACAATGAAATTCAACTTGAGGCTTGCACTTTATCCATTTGTGGTGGGTTTTCCATTTCTGAATTTCCCCTGAAAAAAAAACCCAACAGAAAGAGAGTGTAGGAGTGTTACGAGGTCTGACACAAAGAAAACCTGCAAAATTACACTCAGCTAAAGGACAGGAAAATAGGTAAAGGCAAAACTTGTCTATATTTAACAAGCATCTAGCTGATACTCTAAAGAACCAACAAAATAAACCCCATGTATCAACTGCAAGTGACTGTCAGCAGCTCCTTCCCAAAATATATGTGTGAGGAGCTGTCCTGGGGAACAGCAAGGCAATGTTTGCAAGTTTTGGGCTTTTTTTTTTCCTTTCCCCTCTCAGAAAATCCGGGACTCCAACCTGAATGATTGTTTCATGCTAAATAATATTAGCATTTAAATAGCCCGGCATTGTAGTTAACAACTGGGTGAGAGTAATGGGAGGATGGCAGCGCTGGGTTCACACCTCTGGCCCTCACTGGGCTGGGGACCGCTGCGCCTCCTGCCCTCAGCTGTGTGAAGAGGAGGCTGCCCTTCTCTCTGCTTTGTTTAACATCTCTGCAGGGATAATGAACATCTAGAAGCAGATTTAAAAAAGCTAAAATCCTAGGGCTTAGACGTGGTTGTAGGCAAAACCTAAAAGACAGGCCACGTCTTCTGCTTGAAATATTACCATGATGAAGTAACTCTCAACAAACTACTTGAAATGCATTGAAAATTTCTCTTTTTGTTTCATTTAATAAGCTTGTCGTGCTTTCACCTATGAGGAGACTGCACAGAATATGTGTATACTCAGGTGTCCTTATTGTCACAGTTGATATGTTGCCATGGAGGAAGGCTATTAATGAGAGGAAATTAAATTAGATCACCTCTGTGCGCATTTATCTGCACGCAGCACAGCTTCAGCCTTAAGGAGAGGGAGTTCTTGTGGGAAAGCAATTAATAGATGCAGGTGCACAGGAGAGGAGAAAAAAAAAGGCATTTCTTATAGACCTCTGAAAGATGCAGATCAAATTCAAGTGGATGTCACTCTTTGGCATGCTAATCACCAAATTTCACAGATACACAGACGATTAATTTTGCACACATTTCATAATTAGCAAAATTTATTGGTTGGTTGGTTGGTTTTTTTCCCAGAGTTTCTTCCAAAAGATAAAAGGGATTCAGTTGTGTGAAGTAAGGGATGTAAATCATTTGTGGCTTATGTGGAAACCTGTTAAACATACCATAGGCTTGTCTGATGCAGTCTCCCATTGCGGTTTGTTGGATAAAAGGAGGTGTCCTAATATCCTAATCCTGGGGTCTTGCTGCAGCTAAGAGTGACGAGAGGCAACCTAGGTAAGATAAATGTGTGTGATTAGCAGGAAGAGAGAAGGCTGTATTTAAAAGAAAATGGATCTTCTGAAAGAAGGACAGGAGGCCATGGGAAGAAGGGCCTTTGTGTCAACAGAAACTTTCTGCCCTATATCTATGGAAATTAAGATGATGAGACGTGGATAAAATCTCAACCAGATCCTAAGTACTGATAGATTTGTTGGTGGGTTGATCTATAGTTTTGTTGCAAGATTTTTTTCCCCTTCTGTCACATCTGTAGCAGCATATATATAATATATAAATGTAAAGCACTGGAAGAGGAATTAATCCTGTAATACCGCAGTTAATGGGCTAAGATAGCTGACCTGGAGCCAAGCCATGAGCAGGTGATGTGGATACCACTAGGATAGAAGCATGGGACAGTAACTGAGCACAGAGCTGGGCATTTGGGGGTTTTAGACATCTTGGGTAACACAGAGATTGAAATATCTGAGATCATGGCAGTCATTTATCTAATTACATTTCTTTTTTTAGTTCCTGGGCCCTGATTAGAGCTCAGTTTCAGATGATAGCTCGACTGGCTGGACATTGCTTGACCATGGGAAGCAACTGAAGTGTAACTGCAAGGAGGTCCCTTTGGGACCAGGCTGGTGGGCACTGGGATAAACAGCGGCACGTTGCTCTCTGCTGCTTTGAGGCTACAGCATGTCCAGACTATAAACCAGATTGGGATCTACACCAGTAAAACTCACTTGGCATCACTAAGAATTTTAATTTTTTTTTCTGTCAGACTGTAGTTGCAGGTACTGAGGTCTGGACTTTCTCTGCACACACATGCTGATAAGGTCTCTGCATTGCCCTCCTCCATGATTTTACTGGAGTGGGGGTTTGTGCCAACTTGAAGTTACATTTGCCCCTGGAGAGAAGGGTCCAGGAGCAGGGCAGGGTAGGTGGGCAGGAAACTGGCCTAGGGGAGCAGAATCTTCCCTTCCCACAGCCATTCAGAAATACAGCATCACAGGCTATGGATTTTCCTTATTTAAATTCAGTTAATGAGGAAGGGAGACTAATTATTAGGCTTTTGAATCTCTGACCAATCAATTCAGATGCCATGACAATAGTTAGCACTTATTTTGCTTCACAGGGCAACAGATGAAATCTTTTTCTACTGTAGATACTTGTCCTCAGTTTAAAAAGAAGAAAATTGAGTCCCAAGGTCATGAGAACTACAAAGTCAGGTACAATGTGAAGTATTGTCTGTGTGGTAGAAATTCACATGATGGACAACAAGCTCAGTAAGACATGGCATAACCTGTTTATTCTGGTAGACTGTGTCAAAACTAACTCTCATTAAATACAGAAATTACACATTCACACTGTTTTAACAATAAATGAATGTGTCCAGTTGCTTTAGATACCTATCTCCCTCTAAAAATGTAGGAGATTTTTAAAACCAGATCTTGGATTTGTACATTTCTTTATAATTGTATTTAATTTAGCTAAAAAAACATAACCAACCACACACAAAGGGAAAAAAAAAGTACAGTACATTTTCGAAGGTTTTGTCACAAAGCAGAATTAATTAATGGCCACTTTTCTTTTTCTGCTCTGCTCAGCCATAATCCAGACAAAATCTCTACAATAAATTCTGCTTCTGGGCTGAAATCCTGTATGACAGGTTGCAGCCCAGAGCGAAATTTCAGAGATGAGCCACGTAAGCCCTGAAAATAGGAGCTGATAATGATAACAATCACTGACAAATCTCTAACTATGCCTGTGCTAGTGTGTGTCACTATAATACAATTTTGTATGTTAAACAACAGATGTCAAACAGAAGAAAGGAAAGAGGCCTTTGCTTTTCTTCTGTTGTGGACCTTGTTCTTCCAAAGCAGCCATTTTTTCAGTTGCCATGACAGTGTTAATAGGAGTTTATCATTTTCCCATGCCTGCTGCATACTAATGAGGGATCAATTCATGAATGTTATCTGTAAGGCTAAGAAGGGTCCGGCACCACAATCTCTGGTGCATTCAGTCCTTGGAATGGCACATCTGTCCTCAGCCTTGTGGTTGCAGCAGAGTTTTATAAGGTGCAGATATTTTTTAATTCCTCACTGGATGGGATATGCAGCAGACAGACAGACAACTGCATACAGCAAACAAAAAGTTTGATTTGCTATTTCCTGCTTTGTCCCGAGGAAAAGCAGCTGTGAAATATTCACTGAGATAAGGGAATTGCTTTAGCTGCCTGTCATGGGACAAGCAGAGATGTCTGAGAATTTGCTTAACTTTGAGACCTGGAAACGTTTCCTTTGGAGCACTTTGTTTTAGTCGGTTAATGAAAAGGCAAATCCCACCTTGTGTATGAGAGCACTGAGGTCTGGGATGCATTTCGGCAGTGTATTGTGTGCGGTGGGATTGATCCTGCTCCTCCCAACCGTTTTCATCAACTGCCAGTCGTGAAAACAGATGAAGAAAACTGAGATTAGAAACTGATTGGAGAATGGGTAGAGGCATGATTAAAGTGATGCTAAACAGTTTTACTCCAAAATGTAGGAAAGTATTGCTAACTCAGTGATAAAAAAAACTACAGTACAGCATCATAGACTGGGGCAAATCAGTCCCAGATGTAGTTTTTCCTCTTTATCAGTTTAGCAGATGCACTTGGAAATATATTTTTGCATCTACAATTATTTGTGTTTGTATTTATTACAGGCAACAAATTGAGATCTAAACAGCTCTTGTTTGGGCTTTATAGAAGACTTCTCAAAGTTGTTGTCTATCATCATACTTATAATGCCATTGATTCTTGTATGTAAATCTTTCAGGCATTTTCTTTGTTCTGCTTCTGGGTTTGGTGGGCTTGTTCATTTGTTTTGCTGCTATAAAAGGCCAAAGAAATGAAGGGAAAGAGTTTTCTCCATCCCAATAATTTTTTAAAAAGAAATCTGAAGGCATTTGGGGCTTGGCTTTGCCTTTTATTTTTTTCTTGTTTTCTGGTTATTTGCAGTTGTTCTTTTATCATTATCTTCAGGAAGCAGCATTACCATGTTGCAGATAAGAGGCACATCCAGATGTGCATATCAAAGGATGAACAACTACTTATGAAGAAAAAACTTCTTTGCAAGGTTCAAAGGAATAGTAAAGTCTATGGCATAAGCGACAAAACTGTCTGGCAATTCTGTGCATTGTCAACCTAATGCACAGAATTGGGGGAGAAAACACTTTCATCAAAAAGAAATGATGGTGAGATGCATGTAGAAAGACAAAAAAGCACTCAGCTCGAAGGGCAAACACTCTTCTAAGCAATGACAGCATCACCTCTTCCTTTAATTCCTGGGCAATTTAAAAATAAGTAAATAAATTAAAAGTTGCTGAAATTTCAGGGGGGGTTGGGGTTTTTTTGGGGGGGTTGGGTATTTGTGGGTGTGGGGTTTGGGTTTTGTAACCTATTTTTAACAAAAAGTTACCAAAGGATATGACGTGTTTAATAGCTATGTACAAAGATTTCTGTTGGATCCACTACGCCTCTTCAGAATATGTATTGGTTTAGGTGGAAGGCAGTTTAAAGGCAGACTCCTGTGCTCTCATTTGCATAGTTCTGGGAAAGATATGGGCTTGCAAGGAATGTAGAGCAGTGTATTTGTGTATTACTCATCACCTTCATAACAAATTCTGCTTTCTCTGCAAAACTAGAGGAAAAGTATGTTTAGTTGGCTGTGTGACTGCAGCTCTGTAACTGTGGCATAACTCAGAGTTTGGATTTAGACTTGTAGTTAACTTGAGCAAAGTGGTTCCTTCTTCTAGCTATGATGAGTATCTGAGCAATGCTTTGGATGACCCCAACTCTGGTCCTGCTGGACAAGTACGGCAGAGAAACAAGCTTCATACTAAATGTTTTTACTGGTAAAATGGCTACAAACATATTTTTTCCCTTTTTACCTTCTTGTCTAAAGCCATTGACAACTCAACCTCCTTTCTTTGTGGATGCCTATCACAGAATATGAGGTGGGGAACAAGAAGATAAGATTTAAAGCTTTAAATCCTCCTGATTCAGTTCCAGGATTTGACCAGTAATATGATGCTTCAATTATTACACTCTGAGCTAACATGAAGCAAATGTACCAACTGCATCCCTATTGCATGTTTTGGGGTAGAGCCATAGGTTTAGATCTGTTGAAGTGGGAGAAAATCAGTTCATTTTTTCCCCCTCTTGTGTTTTACTGCACTCTCCTATCAGAGGTTGGGAAGATATCTGCAAGGAGGTGTTGTATTCTCTTAAGTGGAATCACTGCTTTCTGAGAATCTTTCTATGTTGGTGCAATAGTTATTTCAAAGTCATTTTGATAGATTGATTATTCATAATAAATCCTTCAATGTGAGTAAATTGAAATAAAATGATATTCAGGTTCATATCCTGGCAACAGCACAGAATATGATAGTTTAACAGCTGGCATAATCATTCCAAGCTTCCAACCTTTTTCCATCTTTAGCTCTGTTGAAAATATGAGGTTGCATAATGCACTGCTGTTTATGTAACAGCCTCACATGGCTTTATGTTATAATTTCACATCGGTTTTACCTCGGAGTTTCTAACAGGTCAAGTAACCTTCTGATTTCATTTAAAGTTTCCATTATTCTCTTCTGAAAGGGAAAATCTAGCTCTTGTTTGGACAGCTTTGGTAACTCCAAAGGAAAAATTGGGCATTATAGTGAATACAAAAGATTCACTTTCCATGCATTAGGCTTTTCAATTGCTTTCTTAATGCAAAGTTGGACAGGAGAGTATAGGGAAGAAAAAAAAGATCATTTTGTGTCCATGGTCAGATGTCAATATTGACAAAAATAAATGGAATGTAACAATAGATCCTTGCAAAGATGAAGGTCATATGACTAAAATGTCTAGCTAGACCTTGCCCTATAGCTGTATCTTATTGCTGTTTGTGATAAATCGTTGGTGTTTGTGGGATTGGTTTTTTTTTTCTTTCTCCTTAGCTTAAAACATGCAAAAAGAGAATGAGACTGGAATTTTAAATGTTGCCCATTTTAAGTGATAATATTGAAGGTGGATCAGAAGTGAAGCACTTGGAAAACTTAAAACGAAATAAAAGAAGGGGGGGGAAAAAAAAAAAAGAGAGGGAGAAAGTAGGAAAAATGCCTAAGAAGGTCAAGAGTATTGGTCTCACTGAGGTCTGTGTGAGAGCATCACTCACTCCCTGCTGCATTTTTCAAAACTTCTTTCTTCAAAACTTAGATGATGCAAACTGCTCCCTCTGCCCAGGGCTCTGGGCTGAATTCCAGTTTGTAAATTGGATTAATTAGTGATAGTCTGTAAACTCATTGTGTCTTAAACTGAGAGTTTTCTTCACTTCAGATTTGCCCAAGTCAATTCTTTGATGAAATCAGCCTTTGAGATCTTTCCAGGGTTTTTTTTGGTACTTAACGGCATTGTTTTAAATGTAAAAAAGCAAAGAAATAATTCAGCTGCTGCTTAGCATTTAAGCATTTTCCCCTGGAGCTATTTCTCAATGTGCAGCAAGAAAACACAGCCCTGCATAGCAGCATCAAGCTGGCTCATGTGTATGCCTGTGCAGATGCATTCTGACCACATAGGTCACTGAGAGGAGTGATCACAGACTAAACGTCACTAAACCAAAGCCTGTGAATATCAAGCAAAACCTGCTTTGGTTCACAGAGGTAATAGAAAACTTCATTTGTATTTGAGACCTTTGGCTTGGAGACATGAGAATTTCTAAATGCCCTCATTTATACAGTCTCCAAGCTCAGTTTCTCTCTCTACTGCAGCACCTCATGTCACTGATGTTCCTACCTCTTTCTTTCTTATTATATGAAGGGCTATAATACAGGCAGTACTGTTTGTCTGAATGCCTGGGAATCTCTTGTGAGACTGAGAGGTAAAATCTTAGATGCCCATTGTTCTGTATTGAGAAAGATGGACAGATGTCCTCTGTAAGGCAATTATCAAACAAACAAGCAAGCAAACAAAAAAAGTCAACACCAACAAACACTTCAAAGTGCTTTAATTGATGAAAGGCATTTTCTGGGCATGATTTTCTTTTTTAATAAGTGACTCTTTTTTGGTTTTATTGCTTCTACAGTCTGACCGAAATATTCTTGTCTTGTATGGCATGTGGGAAAATTGACCATTAATTCCAGAAGGCAAAGCAGTAAACAAAGGTTTCCTCGCCATAGCATTGTCCTTCCAGCGTGCTGAACAGCCCTGCCAAGTTTGTTTCAATTACACTGCCATTTCCTAACCAAATCCAAACTATTTCTTCAAAAGGCTCATCTGGTTTAGGGTCATGATCATAGGTGGAAGGTCAGTTAGTCATTTGCTGAGACATTCACTTCTCACTCAAATAATCTTTCATAAATCTTAAAGGAATTAAATATTTTATGCCAGAAGAAGCAGAGGAGGTGCATGGCAAGAAAGGGTAAAAGGTATTTACACAAAATGCATTTCTCCAAATGCCATGTGATTAGTTTTTCCTCTCTCTACCTGCAAAAAAATGAGGCTGTTTACCCATCTCTGAAGCAGAAGGAGCTGCATTGCTCCCAAGCATAAGTGGCGTCTGTCCAGTCTCAGTGCATTATCTGCCAGCAGACTTAGGTCAATGAGCCTGTAGTCATCCATATCTGTGTGTTGGGTTTAGCTACTCTTGCCTCTGTGTTTCCAGAACAGCTGTTGTGAGGACATGCTGGAAATAAAAAAGTTTGGGATAAATCCACCTGAAATTTCAATAAAAGCAATTCATTGAGGTTGGTTTATTTTCTGATTAGCTCATTTTAGTATGTGGAGGCTGTGCATCGCCCTAGCCATGTGAAGGGACCTCTTGATTAAATCTGAGATCTCAAAATGGCCCTGGCAGACATGGCACTGTGTGTCCCCTTAGTGGCCATATTCGTCTGGCAGGGAATACTCTAAACTATCATCTCCTCTCCACCAGCAACCTCAGATGCTACTTCAGCAGCGCTGCCAATAACTCTGCTGGGGAGAACAGGCTGCCTGGTCTCATCCCTGATGGGAAACTTTCAAGCACTGCCAATTTTAGTGCAATGCCAACAGGCTTTTCTAGAGATTAGACAGATTCTTTTCTCTGATTCTGAATGTGAATAGTAACACTATGGGAAATTCTTATTCTAAATGAAATCAGTCTGGCTCCTAGACTGCAGTAAGTGAGCCTGAGGCTTATCTGATCCTGGTGTAAATACAATGTGCCTGTCCCAAAAAGCCAACAGTTCTGCCACTGAATGGCAAAAGAAAAGTACATTAAATAGTAAAATAAACTATTTATCAGATGCAAAAGAGTAGAGAAAGAATTCCCAGTGTACTGTTAGTTGTGCTGGAACACATACAGAGATTGTCCCCATGCTTCAGTTTTCTCACATAGCCAGGCTTAATTATACTCGTTCCACTGGAGTATTTGCCTTCACTTACAGTAGTTTGTGAAGTTTGTAAATGAAAGCTGTTAGAAAATGTAAGTGTCAGTACCAATATATCAGTAATGGCTTTATTCCTTTAAAAATATATATATATATATAAAAATACTGACTTAATAAATATAATATAGATTTATGCAATGAAAGCAGAACTTTTAGTGCCTCTACTAAAACAAATATATGACCTGATTCTCCCCTCATGATTATTGATAGAACACTACAAAAGAGTTCTCCACAGTGTTTCTGAACATGGGTTTGATGATGAGGTGTGAAATGTTTCAGTGATTTGTTTTTGTGTTTGTTCCTTTCATTTCTAGATCACTCATGACAAACAGCAATGTATCAGCAGGACAAGACAATTTACCACTGCATGAGCTAAAAGGTGAAAAAAGTTCCATACATTTTATATCCCTTTTGTAGTCACTATACTGCACCCTGGGTCACACAGTGCTTGTACTCAGCAGAGTTTATGTGTTAATAACTTCTTCAGATGATCTCACCCTATTTATTTTAGTCTTTAGATAAGAGTGACTGTTGCCTGGGCTTTCTTTCATAACAGCCCCTTTCCTCACAGGAGTCAAATAATTACTTATTATGGTTTTTTTAAAACCCCCCAAAAAACCCTCAGCTGAAGCTTTTCCCCCTTCTCAACTGAATGGATTTTTCCTTTGTTTGTACATGACAATTTGGGGGGGGAGAATTTTGTGCTTAAACTACTCATGTGACTGAGTCACATGCGTATCAGCTACAAAAGCAGCTTTGACATGTTATGTATAAATCTCCATTAAGAGAGAAAATAGGCAAGTTTTACGTGACTGGTATCTCATTCACAATAATTAACTCATTAGCCATCTCAGTCTACTGTACCAACAAGGTCAAAACAACCAGGAGAAAGAAACATTTTGACCCTGTTGTGGAATAACAGGAATAGTCAATATTAGGATTCTCAGTCCCTGGCTCTCATGGTCTAAAACAAGGCTTTAAATTTATAAAGACTCACTTTATACAATGAGAGCCAGAGACTGAGATTATGTCCTCATTTATGCAGGAAAGGAGACCCTTGTTATAACTTGTGGTGCCTGTCTCTTTCTGTAGACATTTCTCCTCAAGTAACTCTAAAATTTGTTGCCTGGCCTGAATTTGTTGCCTAGCCTGACCTAAATTTGATGGGTAGGCAGAAGGCTCAAAGATCATGATATTTCATGAAAATAGCTGGATATCAGAGAAAGATATCATATTTCCAGACTGCAGAAGGGGCTGGGATGTGTTCAGTTTTTAGTGAACTGGAGAATATCCAGCTGCATGATATTCAGGAAACCTTCATTAATTTAATTGGTCATGCAACAGAAAGTACCAGAAAGATTAAAAATTGAATGAAGTGCTGTGGATACATGTTCCTTTCCCACTTTGGGGTTTACTAACAAGGCTACAGCTCATGGCGACTTGTCATGGAGATCTTCTGATGGAACTCCCTGCTAATCCATCCTGTCCCCATGAGATGGCTAGCATGATCTGTAAGAGCTCCCCAGCAACCTGCTTTATCCTGCACTCACCTAGGTGTGAGTGCTGATATAATCTCACTCTTCTTTTTCTTACGAGGAGGAAGTTTTGTCATACAGAAGCTCATAGAGGGGCTGTGCAAATCGCCCTTGCAATGAGCATGTGCCCAAGAGCAGTGTAAGCAGGCACGACCACACAGACACAACCCTGGCAGCAATGTCCTGGTCTTTCCTAAGTCTCTGAAGTATTCAGGGTTGGTTGGATGTTAACCTGTCATCTGATGGGATCTAGCCTTTAGGGAACCTCTAGTGTTAGCTCACCTCCAGGTGACAGAACAGGGACAGACAGGGACAGAAAGGCCCTCTTGCTGAGTCTTCCTTGACTAGAGGTCTAGGGAGGTTCTCCTCCCCCTCTACTCTGTCCTGGTGAGACCACATCTGGAACACTGTGTCCAGTTTTGGGCTCTCCAGTTCAAGAGAGACAGGGATCTACTGGAGAGAGTCCAGTGAAGAGCTACAAGGATGATTGGAGGAGTTGAAGATCTCTCCTTTGAAGAAACACAGAGAACTGGGGCTGTTTAGTCTGGAGAAGAGAAGTCTGAGGGGGGGATCTTATTAATCTCTACCAATATGTGAGGGGTGGATGTCAGGATGAAGGTCACAGCCTCTTTTCGGTGGTGTCCAGTGATAAGATAAGGAACAGCAAGTACAAGCTGGAATACAGGAAGTTTCACCTCAACATGAGGAGATACTTCTTCACAGTGAGGACCAGGCTGCACAGAGAGGTTGTGAAGTCTCTTTCTCTGAGGACTTTCAAAACCCACCTGGATGTGTTCCTGTGTGACCTGCCCTAGGTGATCCTGCTTTTGCAGGGGGATTGGACTCAATGATCTCTAGAAGTAGCTTCCAACCCCTAACATTCTGTGATTCTTTGGCTCTGTGATTTTCCAGGGGGGTGAGCAGGCAGCAGAATCTGCACTGCTGTAGAACACTGGAGGAGACAGTGCTGCTCTGGCACATGGTTAGTTGGCGAGGTCAGCAGCGATGACGGCTCCTCCTCTACCGTAAACACCAAAGCCCCTTGTCTCCATTTAGTTATCTCACTGTAAAATCCCCACTGCAGGCTGGCTGCCTGATTGTAAAAAGACACCTTTGTGTCAGTGAAGACAAAGCCTTAAAGGTCCTGGTTGAGAAAGCTTTGAAACATGCACACGTCCAGAGATGTGTAAGCCCCATGATGTCAGAGATTAAGTGTTCTTCCCAGATGAGACCATAACCATGTTTCCAATGCAAATTATTAATTTAAACATTGCTTTCTCCAAACATTTTCTTTTCTGTCACCAGCTGTTCTTGTTCTTGCTCTTGCCCCAGCAAGCAAATCTCCTACAGGGCACAAAACCACAAGAACACGGGGACAACCAAGTTACTAGGATTTTTGGTTTTAAATTTGAAACAAACATTGAAGTTTGTTCCCAGCTCTCCATCTGCCAAAGATGCACAAGCACTTTCATCTCCCACTGCCTAAAAGCAAAAAGAAGCCAATTGTTGAAACAGGCTGGCAATCTTTATTTGATCCAATATCAGTTTCTTATAATTTTGAGTTAAAACTCTGCTGAAGGCAGGTCCCTCTCTGAGAGAGTATATCCACCTCCCTGGAAGCGTACAGATAGTCTATTTTTCAGAAACCCACAGTAACTCTGCTGTAGCACACAGACTACTAGGGCAAAATTCCTTCTTTAATATGGGAACCCTGTGAAGTGTTGGGCTGAGGAAGTTCTCTGGTGTTTTAGACTTAGCAGGTTTGTTCCCTCTCTTTCAGCCACGCATTTTCTCTGGTGGGTGTTCAAGGAGAGGACACAATGAGCAAGCTCTGAGAGATGTCACCTCCAGATGAAGAGAGAAGAATGGTCTCAGCCAGGTACCCTGACTCGCTTTCCTTTCCCTCTGCAGCAGATGCTGGAGCTAAGTGGTTGTTGTCATTAAGCTGTAAAAGCAGGAGTCTGCCTGAGAAGGAAATGGACACATAAAGCCACCCCCTACAAAAGGCAACATCACTGGGATTGTTCTGGTTTTAAGAGGCTTCTTAATTTGTCAGTCAGCGAAAGTGTTGTCCCAAAAATGGATTCTCCACCAGGTGTGCAAAGTCCAATCCACACACAGAGACGAGATCCTGAGCATGACCAAGTGTAAGCAAAAGGAAATACAGCTTTTGTGCAAAGGTTTTGACAAATCTTTTTATGAGTGGCACTGAACATTTAGCAGGAGCAGGTTCTCCATGGGTGTGGAAAGGGTCTGTGGTCAAAGGAGCTGCACAGAGTTGTGTCAGCTAAGGGAATGAGCTCCACTGAAGAGGCAAGCAAAGTATAACTTAGTGTCCAGACAAAACGAGGAGTTTTCAATATCATGGCCTACCTAAGACAGGCTTCTCTTTTCATGACATGTTAATAATGTTGGAGCAAGGTGGCATCAGGAGGTGAAGGTGAAAAATGACGAGTAGGTGTTACCCCAAGAAGCCTGTGTCAGCGTCTGCGCCGTTTCCACTTGCAATGAGTTTGCTCCGACACTTAGGGCTGTAATTCATTGCCAGTGCTAAGATACAGGCTGCTCCTGCAACATCCCCAGTGAGAACTGCAGGAGACAGCACACCCCCTGGTAATGTGCCCTAAATATAATGTTCCCTAAAAACTTGGGGGACCATGGGCACCCTGATAGTCTTTGGAAGTGCAGTTACAGTATGTTTTTTTTTATCAGGGGAAGCAATCCAGTAGGCCAGGAGAGGCTGTGCATAACCACCCTAGCGTTCCCACGCGGTGCCAAGCACCAGCAAGCCTTGATTTACAAGGTCAGGCTGAGTTGCAAATCGATCTAGATCTGCTTATGCATCTTCCAACTCTCTAGGCTTCACAGTTTTGCTCCTTAGGCTTCATTGCATGGAATCCTGTCTTTTGGGGGACAGTATGAAACTCCTGATTGCATTTAGTGCATCAGCAAGAAGCAGTTTGACTTTTATGTTCTGGGCAGTTTATAAAAGTCTAACAGAAATTGTTTATAGCCATAACCAAAAGGCACATCCTTTCATGCTTCATTTTGAATGGATCTCTGATGTTTGCCAATCATAAAATACAAACTGGTCCCTGCCCTTGAAGAAGCTGGCAAAACACATAAGTGACTCTGGGATTTGCCCAGTGTCCTGTATTTGCACGGTTGCTAACGTGATTTAGGTCTGGCCTGCTAAGCTCTTTTTGGTATACTGTAGGTCTAATTGTATGATTTTTCCAAAGAGGAACACCAGCTTTTTCCCTTTCTGTGACACTGAAATGCTCCTGCTGTGAACCTGCAGCCGGGCTCAGCAGCCCAGCAGGGCTCGGTGGGGACACTTCCAGCCCTACTTCCTTCACCAGGCAGGGAGTGAGGAGAGGGGAAGGGGAGTCCTCAGGGCTTCCCTGGCTCACCTCAGGGCACTGCCTCTTTAGCTGGTGTTTGCCAGCTTGCAGCCACACCTGCTCCAGGCCACTAAACTTTTTTATGAGAAAAATGCTTTAATATCTTCCAGTAAAAATCACTGCCAAGGTTCCCACCCCCTGTGCCTCCCTTTCTGTTCCCCTCTGCATCTCCACTCTAAACCCAGTTCCCCACTAGCATGAACAATCCTATCGCTGGTTTTTATACATTTGGTATAAACATTTCCTGAAGCTCATAAACACCTTTGTCATTTATCAGTGCAGTGAAAGATGTTTATTGCCTAAATACAAAAACTGCGATGGGATTAGTGCTTCGGGAGGCTCGCTGCCCGATCCTGTGTAGTGACATTCCCAAAGGAAGGCCAAATTTAGGACCAGGTTTTCATTCTGAATACAGAGGCCTCCTGCTTTTTAATTGCTCATAGTGATGATTGCAACTTCCAGCATGAAACGGTGAGCACTGTCTGACCAAAGCTCATTTTACAGCAGTTCTGGTATGTACCAAATTGAAGGAGGTAAAAGAAAAGGGTTGGGGCTGTGGGGGAGGAAGAGGAGATCTATAACTGGCATGTTAATAAAACTCCAGTTTGTCACTTCAGCAGCACACCCTGAGTGTAATAACTAAGCTTCCTTTCTATACCCCCTATGAGTTCCTTTGTATTGACAGATGCCATTTGTTCATTTACGACGTGATAATAAAAACCTTCAGTTTTACTGAATGTTGTTCTTTTCCTCCCCTGACACTGGGGCACCAAATGGTTTGTACTGCACTCAGCAGGCACTTTTCATTAGAGATCATGGCATGAAAATGAACTGTATTTGAAAGCCATTTAGTAGCAAAAGTTCTGGTATTGAGTAGGCTATATATCAACCTCCCCTAGCTGGGAAGAGGCTTCCCGGGTGCCCCTGCACATCCCAGCACATGCTGAAATAAGGCAGGGGGGGTCTTTATGTAGAGGCAGTACTGCTGCATTTGGGAGTCCCAAGTGCTTAGATTCCTGTAGCAGCAATTGTATGTGTGTATCAGTTTCCTGTGATTTTTTTTTTCCCCTCTTTTTAAAAATTTCTGATTCCAAATGGCTCAAAAATCTCTCTCTGCCTCTTTAAACTTGTGACTTCAGTTGTTTCCAGAAGCTTTCACACACACTCACAAATTAAGCCAAAACTCTAAATTCAGATGGCTGAAAACCAGCATTTGGATTGATAATTAAGCTTCTTTTTTTTTTTTCCCCCTCAGGAATGCATGTAAACAGCAGCTCAAACTACAGTTTTCAGTACTAGTCAAATTTCAGGCTTACAGCCCCTTAAAATGGGACCTGATTTGCAAAGACACTGAATGCTTAGAATTCCCCCTAATTTGGTAAAAACATAAATTTATAGCTTTGGCTTACACCCACTGTTGAACATGATGCCCATAAGTTTGCAATGCTTTGTCCAAAACGTTTCACTAAATAAAAAAATGAGTTTAAAAGCACAACAGGTAAGCAAAGGAATGGATATTTATTTGTTCAACACATTTATTTCCTTTATTTTGAACCTGGGGGATAAATAGTATTTTTCTCTCTCTCTCAGTAGAGGAGTCAGTTATAAGTCCTGTAGTTAGCTGCATGTTTTGCTGCAAGTAGTAAACTTAAGTTTATGATAGCTAGTAATGCATAGTAACAATTTGTGTTGATTGTTCATAATTCAGCCTCAAAAGTGACTTTTAAAGCAAAAATTGTTTGGCCAAACTGGACCCACAGCTGCATACTGTACTCTTTAAGTACCAACAAAGTGCTCTCAGTATTCTTCTCAAGGCAAAACTAGCAGCACATCACAAGTGTTGGCAATGCTGCAATGTGATGCTAATCTCTTTTATTATTATTATTATTATTATTCATTTTAATCAGTTTTATTGTCTTTGGCAGAATATCTGTAAAAGAAGTGTTTACTAAACCACACACACAAAAAGGAATAATAATTGTTATCATCCTTCCCCGATCATCCAGGAGAGACTTTTATCACTAACATTATCACTTGTTGCCAAACAAGTACAGAGATGTTAGCCTGGAGGATGAAATAGTTTAATCATGGGGAAACAATTTGCAGTGCACAGATCTCAGCTGGTTCCCCTTTCATCTGCTCTCAGTTACTAAGCGACTTCTGAAAATCTGTTTTGTAGCTGTAATAAAATTCATTCTATGGCCTCGCACGCACACACCAAATGGTTCTCCTAATCCAGAAGTGTTAAAATCATCTGAATCAAAGAGAGAATTCATAAGTTTTCAGGGGGCTTGGTTTGTTTTGGGTTTTTTTTAATCACATAAACATAATATTTGTCTTGGGTGTGGGGGGGGAAGGGGGCAGAATAGGTGACTTCTTGATTCTGAGTCCTTCTGAATTAAACCATACCAACCCATCAACCAAAAACCCAGGAAAAAACATTGTGACTAAGTTGGACAAATTGTTGCAAAGATAAATCAATTTGGGCTTTTAATGCCTCTTCACATTTGAATGCTCAAAACTCAGAAACTGTCATCTTAAAGTCTGTGTCCACACCAGCTGCACTCCAGGGGGACATGTGGATATTAAGCAAACACAGTTTTTAATCTACAGAAATTTCGAACAGTCACGTTTCCAGAGCTCCAGGAAGAGAAGGAATTTCTGGTATTAGCACAGGTAAAAGCCTCGTGAAATCTTGTCCCCATCTGAAGACTATGGGGTTCTTAAGAGTTATTTTGATCCTGTATTTTTGTCTTTGTGCTCTTCAAGCAAATCTAGTGCCATTACATTGACTGACTCAACAGGGCAATATATTCTGTTGCCACATTTGGACTTCAGATTAAAGTCATTCTTTTGAAGCATGTAAGTAACTTCCTGGCTTCAGTAGCTGGTCGAATTGATAATCGCTTCAGAGGCCTAGAAACTGCTTCTGTTGCATTAGAAATTAAGCCTCCCTTGGACTTCATGAGTTTACAGCTCTGAAGTTAGCACAGTTATATCCATTTTGCATGCAGTATTGAACTTTATGTCTCTGTCTTCTCATGTGATACTCAGAGGAAAATGCCACAGAAATATTTAGTTTCTCTTCTATCTTATCCATCATTTCAGTCTCAGCTTGTAACTTAACAGCCTGTGCATGAACTTCAGGCCAGGCATACAGCTTGGACCCCATGTTATTTAGCTAATTACATTGTTAGTGTAAATAAAAGTGCAGATAAAATGAGGAAATGGATGATGTGCTCATGGATTCTGTATCAACAGGTAGGGTTTGGCTTTACTGAAAGCCACCAATCCTGACTCCCTGCATTGAAGCAGCTCCATGGTGGGCTCTGATACTCACATTGAATGTGACTTTGTGTCAGAAGCAACTCTGTTGAATTAAAAGACTTTTTCATTTGCTTGTTAGTTTACAGAGAGAATAAATGGGGATTAATTGTCTTATTTTTTATGGAAGCTTATGAAACCTGTGCTTGACTGGCTGGTTACAATCAGCTTCCAGCCTCAGTTCAGGAGATTATAGATGTAGAGACCAGATGTATCTCTAGATTTACAAAACTCATATGATCATATAACCCATATTATGTGTGTCCTCACTCTATATAGTTATTGTTTTGACTCTTAGAAGATGGCAGGTATATTTATTTGATAGTCTCTGTTTCTTAGCATGCCCACAAACAAGCAAGTACTTATTGGCAGGGGGTTTTGCTAGAATATAAATAATTTCAACTTAGTTTGAAGTGTCTATCATCTAATTTGCTGCCTGAGCATGCCTTTTCTTAGACTTTGATTAGACCAGCAATATATCAAAATATCTTGTGTGTAACATACCTTAGGAAGGTGTTCTGTATGGTTCCTTAAACCCTGTGCATGAATATAAGAAATGGAAATAAATGTCTAATGTTTTTCATATTCTCTTATCTCTTCCCCTTGCACAAAAATGACTTTTGCTGAGCGACAGATAACATCTCTCTCTAAGCACAAAGTGCTGGGCTTAACTCAAAGTGTTCCTCACTCTTCTCAGGCTCAACTGCTCCTCAACACAACGTAGACCGTTATTGTGGTCATGCAATAACTAAAAAGAGAAAGTGTTTCCTTCGCCCTGAAAAAGGAACTAGTGGAAACTTATCTCCAACAAATCACAGATACAGCAGTGCAGGTAAGGCTTATGTACAAAGTAAAGCAAATGGAACCTTCTAAATCTTGTGAGCAAAAGCAAGGAAGTTCAGTTAGGTCAGGATGTGTCTCCATCATGAGCATGTCAGATTGTGTCTGTGAGTAACATCACTTCCTGAGAGAGATTTGTATGCTTTATGAAGGAGGCATGTAAGATTGAAATGCCCAACTTCCAGACAGCAAGCAATAGCACAAAAACTTAGTATAAAGTTTAGTATGAAAGGTGTGGAGGGGTAAGTTAAAACAGGAACAAAAGGGAGGAGGTGAGACTGGGTATGGTCAACGGCTGGGTGGCTCCTCAGAGCATTGTTTTTTATCAGCTAAAGCAGTCTGGCTGCCTTTACCCCCCACCTCATGCCTCTTGTGTCTTTACTCACTCTACTTACATTTTTGAAATCCCATGCTGTGAACCTTCCAGTGTGACAGACACCATGCAGCATGACGCAGGGCAGATCCAGTCCACGATTCAGTTTTGCAGCTGTATTAAACAGAAATAGGCAAGTACTGTGAGCTGGGCAAGAAGATATAATCTAGCTACTAGTCTACATGAGCTGCCATTGAAATATGTGGCTTGTTGGCTGTGCATTATTTGCTTCTTGTGGCACAGGAGTTGGACAGCACTGGCTCTGTGTGGGGCGTGAAAGGGGTCTGTATGCCAAAATGGGGGCCTCTAATAGACTTCTGACAATTTGCCCACCAAATAGAACATCTCCATGTAATTTACACAGCTCACTAGACACAGGAAGAACTGTGAGAGGGCAGTGTGTTGGCTAAGGACCCTAACAGCCCACGTTCAGGACCTCCCTTGACTGCAAACTTCCTAGACAACCTTGAGCAACTTAGCTGCTCTCTCTTGCCTCAGTTTCACCCTTCACACTGGGAAATGCACAGATCAAAATGTTTCCCAACGTCAGCATGATGTTGTGACATATCATATTCAGATGCTCTGTAATGGGGACCATATAAATTCCATAGCTACTTTATCTGATCCAGCAGTCATGAGTCTGCCTGTCTGAAAGTTGCTGCTCTTGATAAGAAAACATTCCTGTTCTTGAAATTCCTTTTTTGAGAAGAGAGTAAGGCAGGTCTCAGTCATGTTCTGGTGAGCAGGTGCCTGGACTGGAGCAAATTAATGGTCACATAGTGTGTCCTGGTTCAGTGCTGGCCCTTTGTTGTGATTTTACCCACATGTGAATGAAGCCAGTTTTATTATATTTTATCTAGCTGTTGCACCAAGGTTTAGCCTGTTGCAATACACTCTGAGTATCTTTGTTCATTATGGGGTGACAGCTGACTCTATTATGGTTCTGTATTATTTATCTTCTGGTGTCAAACTAGCCAAAAGGACTCCAGAACACATGCATATATTACACCATGAGAAAACAAAAAGAGGTTTCCAGGTTACTGATACCAATGGCAACACTGGAAGTGTCTCAGCCAGGCAGACACCGTGGCAGTGTCCACGCAAATCCTTGAAGAAACGCCAATAGAGTTACTTCTGTGAGCTCACAGACTGTGTCTGTACAGGTGAACTTCTGATCCCATAGCAGCAAAGTCAGAAGGACTTGTAATTTTTGTGTGTTTGTTACCAAACTCTCACCTTTCCTCCCTACCTTTTCATTTTATTTCATCCATACAGCCAGTCCTACAGGGTTAGTTCAAATAACACAATTATTACTTCATCAGTTCACAAGAAATGTGACTTGGGTAGCTCTGTTTATAGAGCATGTAATCATTAGGATAAAATAACAACAAAACCCCAAACAGCTCAATCACCATCTGTGCTTAAAACTGACCTCAAGTCTTTCCCGTAACAGATATACCACTGTGAACACTTCTGATGTTTTGGGGACCTAAACTACAGTATTTTCCATATTTAACAACATGTGTCATTCTCTTTTGTTATGGTGGGGTTTGCTGTGTACATTTATTTGTATTTTGTTGCTATGGTAGCTGTTTCTGGTTTTGAAAGGTAAGGATCTAGTATCAGACAACTGAAATCAGATTAATTGAGCTCCTTCTGATATGAAGATCTCAAATCAATACCATGTTCACTTTTTTTTCCTTTTTTCTGGTGGTTTTATTTTATTTTGGTGGGGGGTTTTTTTCCTCCCCTTTTTCTTGCCTCCTGAGATCAGATGCATTAAAATCCACATGGAACTAACTTTTCTTTCTCTTCTCACCCCCACACTTCCCCATATGTGGTTCTGATTTTCCCCTCAGGGTACCTATGGGAGGTCTGGAAAACTCTTGGGAGCTTTCAAAGAATGCTAATATGTATAACACTGCAGTTTTAGTTTTAAATAAAGCATGTAAAAAATTATTTTTTGAGGATAAACAAGCAAAGCTTCTAGTTTAAAAGTATTTACAAGAAAATGTTCCCTCTTACAATACAAAAGCTTAATAACATTTAATTGTATTTCATAGCATTTGGCACCTACAGTATTCAGCGTTTACAGTTCCTTGTAAAATGTCTGGGCAGCACTGACTTTTAATTCTCCTGAGTTGGTTTTCTTTTGTTGTTGTTTTTGTGTTTTTCCCCTCCTCTTGATAAGTAACTTCTACCTAATGGTTCAGTACAGCATTTGCTATTCAATCCTTAACCATTTTGTTTGCCTAAGAGCAAAATCTGGTGCCTGGTATCTGTGCTGATCTCTCATCTCTCTGCCGTGATACTTACTGTGAGTGCTGTGATTGCAATCACAACTGGGAGCAAAGCTTTCTGCTATAAGTAATTCTACAGATAACAAGAATAAGCATTTATAAGATCAAACTCTCCAGCTCAAGCACAGATACCAGCACAAACACACCAGCACCTTTGGATAGATAGCAATTTTGTAGTGGCGATCAACATGCATTAATTTGTCGGTTATAGCTGCACTCCCTCATTTTACCCTCACTCAAAAAGTTAGCTAGTCAGTGCTTCAGATAAAGACTGTGAAATTTAATCACTGGAACTAAAATAGATGGCTTAGCTGCCTAATCTCCTCCATCCCGTTATCATCAGCTCCCAATCCCCTCCCCACACCATCTTCAAAATTGGGAAATAGCCCCAGACTTATGGGAACATGCTGCTGAGTTAAAGTAAACAGTTCCCTGAGACTGTGTGGCCTCAGCCACAGGTGGACCCGATGGCGAGACCCAACCAGGGAAAACTAACTTTTGGAGAGATTGTAGCACATTTGTCTGTTGGATCAGCTTGTTAGTTGATAACTGATAACAATTGTATCTGAAACTATCTGATAATATATTACTCATTTGTATAATCTGTCATATAATTCTATCACATTACCTCTGAAGACTAAGTCACTGCATAGGGAAGAGGCTCACTGTTTACAGTAAGTTTAGCATGTGCCAAGAGGATCAGAGCTCTCATCAGCACAGCATATAGATGGGATAAGGAGACATGTTTAAAGCAGCCCTTTGAATGAACTTCTGCAATGGAGATCAGGGTTGGGGTTTTTTGTTTGTTTGTTTTGATTTGCCTTTCCCCAGAAGAGGCTATTTCTCCCTGAGTGCAAATTTTTTACTGCACCACATTGCAGGATGGGTCATTGCTCCTTCCCCCTGCAGATACACAGAGAAGCCAGGCTTGAGTCAAGGAAGCAATCTCAGCTGTGTTTCTTTTGTGCTGAGTTTCTGAACTTAGTTGGGAGGGGTTGTGTGTTAGCTCCCATAACTCAGTACACTCATGCTTCTTCCACAGCAAACTTCTCAGATTTGCTAAATGCACACAGGCTTGCTATCTTGTCACTGCATATGTTTCCTTAATGAAAGTTCCTTTTACCAGAATAACTGAATGAGAAGAAAGAAATAAGATTACCACTGAAATCACACATCCCTTTTTGCATCCATAGGCCTTACTCCACAAAGGGAGAAAAGAGTTATCTACAGTTTCTTAAAAGTAACTGTAATATAGGGCTAAAATCCTAGTTTAATATGAAGTGTTTATTGCACCCTGCAGGAGGACATAGGCACCCTCATCCCAGATTTCAACTGTATTAGTTACTGGGAATAATTCTAGCAAAAACAAGAGGTGCTTCCTTTTCCACATGGTTAGTCTCTATGTGAGAAAAGATAACAAAGTGTGACAAGTAAACAGATCAGGTTAATAGTCTGAACTTCTGGAAGTTTCAGCAATATATGTTTATTATTGGGTTTTAACTGGACACCTTATTAGGCATGTTCATAAAATATTCCCCTCTACATTCTGTACTAATGCATTGCCAAAAGATGTGAGCTGCTGCTAAACAATCCAGTTGTGGTTACCTGAAGTGTTTATGCAAGGATGCCATCTTTGCCAGTTTGCCACTGGTCTGTCACATCTGGGTTCCTGCTTCTGGCTTGGAGCAACATCTGTGAAATGGCAGCAGTGAAAATCTCCCAGGTAAGGGTGTGATGTTGTACACGGCAACTGGGGGACTTAGCTTTAGTCTTCACACTGTGGCATAAGGACTGCTGTGAGAGTAAATTGAAATTATTATTATTATTTATTATTATTATTATTCACTAGATATTTCTTGTATTGCATTTCCAACTGAATGCTCTCTATAAAAAAAAAAAAAAAACAGAGGGATTTCCCACCCTGCACTCCCCACTCCCCCTTACACAACCAAGGACATATTTCAAATTTAAGGGCAAATGTTCCATAAAGCACTGCCCAACCCTCTGCAAATTCCCTGCATAGCTCTCACATGCATCCTCTAACTTCAGTCCATCCCTGCTCCTAAGTTGTAATTTGCCCTCCAGTCCTTTTTTGTTTTTTTCCCTTCCCTCTTTTTTTACAATCTTAGAGATGGCAATTAGCTCCAGAGATCTACTTAGAGTTTTGCTTCAATTACAGATCCCTCCATTTCAAGCTATATGCTCTGCTGGTTTATGCTAATTTAAACCTTTTGCATGAAACATCAGTCTGAATTCTCTAATTGTTCCCTCCTTATCTGAGATTTGTTTCATGCTTTCCACCCATGGGTGTGGTGATCTACATCCCACATAGTCCCAAAGGCTAACTCGTTTGCCTGGGATGAGGTTTTGTTAAAGAAAATCCCTTAAGGCAGTATCACTACAGCTAAAGAAAAAATAGCAGTATTAGGGCTGACCATTAATACAGCCTTTTTCTCTCTGTGGATCTCACAAAGCTTCACAAGTGAAGTAAACGATGTCATCTGCATTTTACAGGTACATAAACTGAGGCAAAGAGCAGAGAGTTAGATCTGATAGATTTGGGCAAAGACAGAGCTGATAGGGAGCCATCAAGGTTTTGAGTATTTGTGGACATTATGCCCTGTTCTTAAAAGATGATATAAAAGGGTGATCTAGCTCAGCCACTGTGGTTATCATGAGTTCCCTTTCTCCTGCATGTGCTTCATTTTTTTAAGGATTTCTTCTCAAATACATGTAGATGATAACTTGAAGTATTACTTCTGCTGCTGTCTTCATTTTAACTCTATTGATGCCTCTCCTCCAGAGGTATCCCTTCTTTCTTTCCACGAAAATACTTTAGTGCAGCACAATTAAAGTACTGCATAGAGAGAGAGATTTGGTTGAGGTTGCCAGATGCTGGGGTACCAAGTGCTCTGAAGCACTCTCTGGATGAAGCAGCACAAGGTACCCTTAAGAATTTCCAAGGAAGCAGAGAGCCTGTCTTCATGCCAGCAGCCCTGTCAGAAAAACAATGCTGGACTCAATGGCTGCAGAGACACAAAATTGTATGTGACACTTTCATTCTTGGTCTTACTCCTTGCCCCTCAAATTTCTGCTGCTGTATATTAAGCATCCCCCTTGTGAAGTTAAAGCAGCTCATAAAAATGTTAAGTAAAAAGTCAAAACTTACATGGGGACTGTTACATTTTTTCTGTGTGGCCATAATGAGGTTATTTATGGTACATGTAGGAAAGATTAAAGGTTTTCATAATAAAGGAAAGCAAGAGCTCAAGAACTGGGTGCCTCCTAACAGCACTGACTCTCAAGATGGGATAAATCACCCAAGCAACCATTAAAACTTCAAGAAGATGGCTTGTAAACCTCCAAGCAATGCCAATAAAGCATATTCCATGCCATATAGCAGTCCATATGGTGGAGCTCAGCAGTTTTTCAAAACTGAGGGCTATTCACGATTTAACCCTACTGTCCTCATCCTCAGAGGGCATAGTGCCAATGAACCACTATCAAATCAATGCAATCTTTAAATGTGGGAGGGTGGGGAACGTGGAGAGCAGACTCAGGAGAAGTTAGCTTACCAAGCAGCAAGCTTCTCGAGAGCATGGAGGTAGAATAGGTTCAGGTGATTAAGAACTTGGTGCCATTTTTTCATTAAGCTTCTTCCTGGGGGTCTCCCATCCTAACACAATGTTAGAGTCCCATTTTTATGGGCTTTCAGGAAATCAGGAAAATATTCCAAGGGCCTCAAAGTTCTGGGTCATTTACATTTTAAAAAGTCAAGTCTGCCTGTCCCTTCCACCCTGAAAGGCCGAGGTAGTGAAAACTGCAATAAATCACAATGTATGCTTGTATCTAGCATAACATCAGCAACTGTACAGGACACAACCAGAGCTGCCTCCTTGAGTTTTATACCAGAGAAAAGCCCAACACCAAAGATATTGTTTATTTTCTTATTATTTTTTTCCAGATTTATTTTATTTTACTTATTTTTTCCCTTCCTTATTTCTTTTCTTCAGGAAAAACTCATCTAAATGTAGAGATGTGACCCTACTGGCTCAGGATGTACTAAGGGAAGAACTGAGGAAAATAATCTAGGAACTAATGTGGGCCAGCACTTGCCTAAGAAAAATTCCCAGAGATGGATCATGTCTGGCCCAAGTTCTGCAAGCCTCACCTGGTGAGTGGGATGCTCTTTTGTTTCTTTTGTTTTTCAAGCCCTGCTCAATAGAACTGCTCAATAGAATAGTTGGTGAGGGGTTTGGAACACAAGCCCTATGAGGAAAGACTGAGGGAGCTGGGGTTGCTCAGCCTGGAGAAGAGGAGACTCAGGGGTGACCTTATCACTCTCTACAACTACCTGAAGGGAGGCTGTAGACAGGCCTCTTCTCCCAGGCAGCCAGTACCAGAACAAGAGGACACAGTCTCAGGCTGCACCAGGGGAGGTTCAGGTTGGATATTAGGAAGAAGTTCTATACAGAGAGAGTGATTGCCCATTGGAATGGGCTGCCCAGGGAGGTGGTGGAGTCGCCGTCATTGGAGGTGTTCAGGAGGAGACTTGATGGGGTGCTTGGTGCCATGGGTTAGCTGTTTGGGTGGGTTGGATTGGTTGATGGGTTGGATGCGATGATCTTGAAGGTCTCTTCCAACCTGGTTTGGTTTATTCTAAATAAAAGTTTATTCTAAATACCAAGTCCAACCTTCATGTTAATTCTTAAGCTTGATTTAAGACAGTAGAGCAAATTATGAAGAGTCCCACTTCTGCAGCCTGCAGGCTCCACATTCAGCAAGCTTCTGGGGAATTCTGGTAACAGACTCATTTCCCACAACAGCTTGAGTCTCCCTGGGGGATTTCTAGCATTACCACACAATAAATAACAGTGATTGTAATAAAAATAAGGGAAACCTACCAGTATTTATATAATTTTAATTGAATCAAATGTTCACCTTTCAGTTGTTTGTTTGTTTGTTTGTTTTTACTTTCAGGAAATACTTCTAGGAGGGAAAGGAAGTAAATCTAAACCTCTTATAAATGCATTAACATTGGTCACTTGTGTAAACATATTGGACTAGTACATCAGCTAATATAAACTGTTGTTCTGTTAATTTTCATAGAGTTACTCTTAAGCTGTGCTGGACTAATTGTTTTATTCAATTGGAATCAGTGGACATCTACGTCCAGTGTCTTTGGCACATATGTGGGCTGAGATTTAATAGTAAAGGGAGATGTTTTTAACACTTCTGAAAATGAGGTGCTGGCATCACAGGCTGCTCAAGCCAGAATCCTCCATCTTCCTGGGGAGGAAAAAGGAGAAAAATCTGCCAAAACTTTGAGACCTCAACACACATTTCTATTGCAGGCAATTTTGGTACCAGCCCACACTCAGACGGGAGCGCTGGGGTTCCACCCGCCCAGACATGCTGGGGGCCATGGGGGGGGTCACCTGAGGACGAGCAGCCCAAGCAAGTTGAGTCAACAGGAGTGTGGAGGTAAGAGGGGGCAACAGCCGTGAAGCTCCAGCAAATGCTCAGATGTGGTGCTCCTGCCATTGCCTGCACTCATCTAGGAAATTCTAGTCCAACACTTAGCATATAAATGGGAAGAGAGCTTCCTGTCTGGGGACACCAAATTGTGTGTTGTGCATAGCCAAAGTGTATTTTCTTTGTGGGAAGGTCAAAAGCACTAAAGAGTCAGATTCACAGTGAGACCAAAGCAGAAGTGAATTGGGAACTAATATAAAAAATTGTGGCAAATGTAATGCAAGTCCCCCAAAATCTTGTTTCTGTTTACTTCTGCTCCCCTAGTCTTCAGAAACGTGCATGTTGCCAGCACAGCGTCTGTATCTGATTTATTACTTTTTAAGTGCCCTTCTGAATTATCCATCGTATTTGCAAAGCAGAATCATTCAGCAATCCACCCAGAAATGCCCATGAGATTTGAAGTTAGCCTGGAAATCTTTCAAAGGACACCAAAGATAACTGCACTGGGTCTTCTATTGCATTTCCATTTTATGGCATCTTTTTATATTCCGTAGTAGGCTTTACTGAATAAAAATGAGACAGCCTCTTAAGAGGCCTTTTTATTATTTGCATTTGGCAAAAACAGCCTTAATGAGCTGTTAAGAGTCATTCCCCAGTCCTATTGTTGGCGATGCATGGGAGCCTGTAAAGTGTTGAAAAGCCAAAAGACAATTTATGATCCCTGATGCTATGCCTTCCTGAGACAATTCTTCAGAAAGGAAGATATCTGGGGAGTAGGAAGTCCCATTATTTAAATGCCTGAGTAGCTTTTACTGGAGTCATAACTGTGGAATTTGCTATTTTCATTTCAGAACTGTTTATGCTCCCTGCATTCCCTTTAAAAGCAGCAATGTCATGCCTGTGCTGCATGCTCATTCCAATCTGCAGCCCTGGTGAATAGGAAGATGACTCAAGGAAAATTCCCCACTCATTCCCAGGACTGTATAAATAGCACCTAATTCCAAGCAGACACTAATCGACTTATGAAACTCTAGTTTATTTTATTCCAAGCAGTATTTGTGCTTACTATCTGGAGGCAGCAGTCCTTTTGTCAGCACCAGTCACGCTAGCCTGGTCCACACAGATCTGGAAAGTGTAAAGGAACTCAACTGTATTGACATAGTGGACAAGAGGGTTATTGAGCACAGTGAGGAAAAATGAATCAGAGTTTCACAGGTTTCTGCAGCAGAGGGATGTGTGTTTCTTGGCATTGGTTTCACTTTGAAAATGGGCAGCAGCCAGTAAGTGTCGGAGGTGTTTGTTAGTGACTGAGGGTGCTGAAGAGATAATCAAATATTTGTGACAAAGGCAAAGACCTTGAATGTTATCATTGACACCCAGGCGTCTCAGGAAAAGGGCAAATATTGCATTTGTTGTATTGTCTCTTACTGTAAATGACAAAATGACTTCTTTTGCCAGGCTCAAGTGTATTGATCAGGTCCAGCCCTTACTAACTTAAATACTACAAATGGATGAGGGATAGGTTTATCTGTTTGGAAGTAATTAAGTGATACTCTTGCTGTCTAGACAAAGAGATGAACCAATGAAGTCTTACACCAGGGCAATTGTTCCTATTTTGAGTGAGTCATAGAGTCATAATCACTTATGCTATTAATAAAAGCAAGGAAGGCATTAAAATAGTGTAAGATTAAAACCCTTCCTTTAAGAAGTCAGTTTTTATATAGGAGATACTATCTTTTAATAAAACCAAACAGCATTCTCCGTTGTGACCCTTCCATGACATGTGTGGCCATATTACCTCTGCTCAGGTGTACACTGACAATCCTGTTCAGTCACCCAGCACCCACAACTGAATATATTTAAGAGGAGGGAAAAGTAATTCAAATGGTTAATTACAGGAGCTGGGGAAGCTTGATAAAGTGACTGAGGGGAAAAAAAAAGATAAACAAAAAAAAACCCCAGAAACCCACAACCCAACCCACTCCCCCCCAAAAAACCAACAAACCAACAAAAATCCACCAACCAACCAACACAACAGAACCAACAAATGGCCCCAAATGCTGTTGTGCCTCTGATAAGAAACTCCCCCACAATCCATCATTCCAGGACACCTGCATGTCACCCCAAAGGTGCTGAGTGGGTGCCAGTTAAAAAGAGCAGAAGAAACCCAAAGCTGTTGGGGGAAAAAAAAGGATTTGTAGTCAGCTCCAAGCTGAGCAGGAGATGGGTCATTGCCTGATTTTGCTGTGAGGCTCTGCACTTGCTGGGACTGTTATATGGGGAGCACGATAGGGACACTCTCAGCGAACTGGAGCTCTGCAGAGTGCAGCACTGCACCCTGGCCCAGTGTAGGTGCCTTCCCTTCCTTTAGTCCTTTGAGGGTGGTGGGAATCCTCAGTGGGGATGGAGGGAGGAAGCTCTGATTTCGAGTACCCCCCTGGCACAAACAGACCTGAGCCGTGAGAATCCAGGCCACTGATACATTCACTTTGCATCTGGTTTGTAAGGGTGCACCATGTGCTTTATTTGAATTTAGATGCATGATTTAAAACTCTTTTATTAAATAATCAAAATGGGATTTGATTGCCCTCCTCTTATTGGTACATGAAACAGCCACTTATGTTCTACTGTAAAGGAATAGTGTCCAAAATACAGCAACTCACTTGGCCTTACTAACAATGCCAGCGCAGGTACTACTTTTTAGCCCTAGGGAGCACAATAAAAAGTATCATATCCTGCAGTGATTTTACTTTGTTTTTTCCAGATCAGATTTCCATTAGTTCTAGCCCTTGCCTGATCTCTAATTTTTTTCAGTTTGATTTTTGAAATCACCTGCAACATCAGGGTCCGATTCCACCCTCACATTCTGAAATCACTAGAGTGGCTTTAAGACTTATTCCCTCGTCCATGACTAGCAATATAACCACTGTATAATTTTTGTCTTCCATCGGGCAAATATCGCCTGGCTGTTTAGTTCGAGCCTGAGCCCTTTGTCTGAAATGCAATCATCAGCAATTACCCATGTGCAGAGCATTTTGTCACAGTTACTTACTGCTCACAAGCCAGCCATACATAGTAAACAGTCAGATGTGGGGCCAGCCTCTCGCTGGTGTAAGCGGCTGGGAGAAGTGTGACAATAAAGCCACACAAATCCACAACAGCTGGATGCTTCGCTCCTCGCTTGCCGTCTGATTATTTAAATGTGTTCTTTCCTTCTGTAATTTTATTTGCATAAAAATACGACTCAATAATTTGATGATTGCTCACCCTCGTCCTGTGCACAGAAGCAAAACAGCTTAGTACTGAGCAGAGCGATCGTCGTATTTTCTTTTGCCCTGAAATCACACATCTTTCGCTCTCTGATGCTGCAACTGAGGAAAGTGATTTACAGTGCAGCTGGGTTATGTGGTAAAATGAGTAATTCGTCGCTGTTAAAAGAAAAGGATTATTCTTCTGTTAACTCACGCAACAAAGCTTCCCAATAAATGTCGTATTCTGCTCTGCACTGAGTGCTTTTGTCCAGTGCATAGCACAAATCATACTGTTCCCCAGTGCTCATCCACAGCAGTATTCTTTAATGCTTAACTCGGTGACCTCACAAAAATAATTGGTGTGAAGCAAATTTACTTAGCCCTCCGCCTTTATTTGCAGACTGAATGGCTCAGAGAACTGTGCATATTGTTTATGGAAATGAAGAAGGAGAAAAGAAAACAGAACCTTACTCTCCAGATAAAGTTGGGCCCATGCACAGAAGAAACACAGGGGCTTAGCATGGTGTCCCCGGCTGCATTATAGACACCTAATGAGAGATGCTGATTGACTAATAGAACTGCAAATCAGTTCAGTGACTGTGAAAATCCATTCCAGCTGCTGCGATTTAAAACAGTTAACATTTTGGACGTTATTCTTAAGTTAAACTTTCAGCTTTAGCTGTGAGCTTTGACTAATAATTATCCCCTAGATGCAAATAGCAAGGATTTATGAGGAGGTTGCTGTTGATTTACAACTGAAAGAAAAAAAAAAAATAGCTCAATTCTCATTTCTCTGGATAATAGAAAAAGTCCTGTTTGAAACTTTGAGGATTTTCAGCATAAACTTGGTTCCAAACCCAGGCCCTTGTTTCCAGCTCTGCCTCCATTCCGGGTTGTTACAGCTGGGGACCCCAGGCCCTGCAGCTCCTTTCACACCCCGAGCCTGTAGAGGAGGGCAGGGTTGGGGGGTGGGAAGGGTGCTGAGGAACAGATCAAAACAGTGGTTATTTGTCTGTGCATATATTTATATGTATATATATGTAAATCTTCCCCATGGAAAGAAAGACCACAAAACAATCCCTCAGTTTAAACCAGGGTGATAGACATAACAGAATAGTTTTGCTTGATGTGCATGTGATAGAACCATACCACAAAAGCAGCTTACCAAACAGCTTGCGGAGATTAGCTAACAAGAACTGAGCTATTCTTTTCAGAAGGTGTTATTAGCATATTTTTCATCAATACTATACTTAACAGCTACTACATAGCAGGAAGTGGTATTTAACCTCTTGTTACAATGTAACGAGATTACTTTGTATGGTTATGTTACATTCCATTCATAAAGGCCCTCCTGTGTCCAGTTAATTAGATTCACTGTTTAGCAGCACTGCACTGGGGGGGGGGGGGAGGAGGAATGCTCCAAAATGTATTTAGAATACTGAAAATTTTAGCTTGCTTGGGGGATTTTTTTCTTTCCTTAAGGCTCTATTGAGAGCTACACAAAATTTGATTTTGAGAGATAAATCCATTATTTACATATTCTGCCAGGTTCTGAGGAACGGGGAGGTTAACAGCTTAAATCCCCAAAGATCAAAGGAAAGCTGATTCTCAAAGTTATAGTTCTCTGAAACAGATGAACATTATCTGACTTTTATTGTTTTTGAGGAAAAAAACAGGTAAAACTATTTTTTTTCTTGCTTTGCCTATGAAACTCTGAGCTAGAGGGGCACTGTCTTGCCATTAAGACTTTTGCTTTTCAGTGAGTTCAGGCTTGGTTTGGAAAAGGACAGGAGCATTGTGAAGAAACTGGTCTGAATTCAGAGATTGGAATAAAACTGTGAGTGTTTGAGTCCTGTGGGACAGTGTATTTCTGGTTTGAACAGCCTCCATAATCCCAACAATTTGTCTTTTTTTTCTTCCCTGAAGATTTTCTGCCTTGCAAGATGGGTGCCAGGAGTGCTTGTTTGAGTGTGTTGTTCGAGACATCCAGTAAGTAACAAAAAAATGATATGAAAGAAAAGGTAAACATGCAACAGCTGCAGCTAGTTTGGCAGAGTTACAGCAGTATCTTCCTCTAGAAACTGTTTTCTGCTTGTATGAAAAAAAAAAATAATAATAATTGTTGAAAGATAGTTAAGCCAGCCTGCTTTTCCCTCTTCTGTAAAAACATGGGCTTAAATCTGTGTAAAAGGTGAAAGACAAGGAGAGGGGGTGGGGGGAGGAAAGGCAAACAAAACAACCCTAAAATGAATGAAATTCAGCAATCTAGCTTAACAATCCTATTTTGCTGCCTGGCTGTACAGTGATCATTCCTGGCTGCAGTATCACAGGCAGCAGTTTCTGTGCAGCAGCACAAAAGACACATCAGATCTTTCTTCATTGGCTTTTTTTTTTTCCTTCCACCCACTTTCCTAAGACTCATCAACACAGTCCTTACTCTGGTTTGGGGGGGGCTGTTTTTTTAAGCCAGTGAACAGGGAAAACAAGGAAAAATTTGTGATGATGTTTTTTCCTCTGGATGATGATGAGATTTTTAATTATTTTTTTTTTTCTGCATGGAAAAAAAAAAAAAATTGATTTAACTGACCCTGAACTGCCTTTCTAAAATATTCTGAAAGTGCTAACAGGCCATCATGAATTTTACAGGGTGCCTGGTTAGGTGGAGGAGTTAGACGAGCTCAAATCCCGAGGACAGGCAGAGAACAAAATGTGATTTATGTTTTGGGAGCATGTCGGTGCAGATTAAATCCACAAGTGAAATCATACTCTCGAAAAGGAGGGAGGAGGAGTGGTGATCTGGCTGTGCTCTGAATCTTTTCCAAGATATGGTGGTTGCTGTGGGGTAGTGGAGGCTGCTTCATCTCCCTGCTGACAGACCCTCCCGGCAGCCTTCACCCCAGGGGACCTCCTATACACTCTCCTCATCCTCTCCAGTGTGGAGACAACTTTCCCTGACATCAGGAGCAATTTTCTGGGCTGCCAGACAGATGCTTTAGAGCTGTGAGAGGGGGTGCGTGGCTGGCTGAGCTGCAGCATCCACCAGTCTACCTATCCAGTGTGATAGAGGGGACCCCACCTCAGCCAGCATGGCCAAACGAGCCCCTGTTTGTGCTTCACATACTGCTACTGCTGGCAAATCTCTTAAAGTAAACCAGCTTTCATCACAATTTTCCAGCCAGACCTCTTCTTCCTTCCTTGGCCCAGACTAGGGGATGTGGGTAGGTCCATAGTGAGCTCCTGCAAAGGCCATGTGGCCCCAAAGTGAGTTCTCAGAGCCCTCTGGGATTTTGCTCTCCAGACAAGCAGTGCAGCAAATCTCAGCTGCTGCTTCAGATAAATGCTTTAAAGCATTTTGATGGGTGTTTCCAGGATGAGAAGTTATATAAAGGGACACTATCCAGGTTGGGGAGCTCAGAATTTGATTTGCCTGGCTGTGGGTGTTTCCCAGTAACTGTTTGGGGAAGTCTGTGTAGCTGTACATCTGGGACACCATCCAGGTTGAGTAGCTCAGAATTGGATTTGTCTGGCTGTGGGTGTTTCCCAGTAACTGTTTGGGGAAGTCTGTGCAGTTGTACATCTAGCTTTCCTTTTTTTCTTCCCCTTCAAGCCAAAGCTATTTCTCCAGGGAAAAATCAAAGCTGCAGGTCTGACTTCATAGGCCATCCTGCTAACTCTGCTCATACACCAGAGAGGAAAAGCAAATTGTAAAGGAAGCAAGTTTCCTTTTTGAGCTTTCCAAAAGAATTACTTTATTTAAAGTAAAAATATGAATCTGAAGTAAAAGGAGGGTTTTATAATTGCTTCTCAAGCAAAACTCTTTGAAAGTTAAAACCCAAACAAACATGGCAGATATTTGCCAGTGGATTATGAGGCACTTATTGACTCCTACAGTGGTTCCCACCTTTCCTTGGATCAGGCTTAAATAATCTCTCCTCACATCTCCTCCAGCCTCTCCGCATACAACTGACAAATCCTGACATCCAGATTCTCTACTGTAATTATGGTGTGCTGGACTAACCAATTATTCAATCCCCAGCCTGTAAGATGTGTGTCATCCTGTATCTATTTGCAGAATCTTACATTTTCCCCTGTTACTGGGGCACTGCTCAATGAAACAGAATATGGTAAGGCATTGAGTTTTTTTTGTCTGGAGTGAAGTTAGGACACCTGCCCATGCTTCGAGGCCAGTTAAGCCTTGTGCTTGTCTGTATTCTTAAGCTGTACAAAGTATGTAAATATGAACCCTGAAAACTGCTCTTCATTTCAACAGGACTGTGTTTAATTTTTGCAAATACTGGCAGGAAAGCAAAGGAAGCTGCAATACAGACACGCAGATCTTTGCAACATGAGGGTGACCATCAACAGATGAATGAATAACTGTGGCATTTGGAGTCCTCAGCATCTGAAGATCAAACTTATACAGTCCTTCTGCAAGTGCCCTAGAACCAGTGATCATGTCATCCCAGCTTGCTGAGAATCAGGTGTGTATGTTAAAATGCCATGGGGGTATGGATATCACTAGAATCAAATGTCTTGTGGTACCTCATACAAACCACTGAAAAAAAAGCACAGCAAAACAAAACCAAAAACCAACTGACTCCCCACGTTTCAGCATATTTCTCATCTGTTTGTATGCAACCTGTGACTCCTAAAAAACCCACCACTTGTGTTGCTCTTGCTTGTTAGGATAGCAAGCATATGTTATACTCTTCATCAGGACCAGACCCACAGTATTTCCTCTCACACTGAGATAAAATATTTTGCCTTCACAGATGCAAAACAGTACTCCAAAGCTGATGGAAACACTGTGGATGAAATACTATGAAATGCTGTAAATGTAGCTGAAAAGTTCCATTTCAATTAATTTATTGTTTTTCCACTTTCAAGGGCAATCAAGCCAGATTTGATTGTAGCTTCTCCCTCTCTTTTCTGAACACCTTTGGTTTTTTTCTTTTTCCTTTTCTCCCTTTTGCTGATACAATAGGCAGTGAGAGGAAATGCTTAAAAGCAAACAAACGTCACCTTTTTTTTGTTATTATTGAAAGATATTTTTCAAATCACTTCCAAAAAGCACCTTCAAAACTAATTTCTTTATTTTGCTTTTCCAGCCTCTCGGATTTATCTGTTGCCTTAGAATTTACAGCCAAATCCCGTGGAATTCTTTCTGCAAAGGAAATGCAGCAGAGCTCGCCAGATGGACTCTCGATGTGTCTTACAGCCTCGTCTGCACTTCTGTCTGTAGCTCTGCGGCGGGAAGACCCGAGCTCCCTCCAGCAGAAAGTACCACGCCGGTTCTCCTCCTCTATGTGCTCGGGTGATAGCCCCGCAGCCCCCGGCCCCGCAGCCCCGGCGGCGGGAGCTGTCCAGCAAGGACCCAGCCCGCTGCCGCCGGCACCAAGCGGCTTCTGCACCAGCAGGAGAAGCTGGGGATGCTCCAAAATCCAGCGAAATGCCACTCTGCTGGGTTATACTGGATGAAGATCGGGGGCTGCTTGTGTTTATCTCCTGTAAATTTTACAGAGCTGCACCAAGCTCTCAACTCAAGAAGCTGTGCTCTAACAACACAACCTTGTCTCTGCCAAGGCAAAAGTAGTGATGCCCCTGATACCTTTGGTTGTGGGTGCCTCTCATGCTTGAAATTGTTTCAGAATAAGAAGGGTTCACCTGAAAAGTAAGGGTTCGCTTGCACAGGCCATCATGGGTAGGATGGTTCTGGTTACCTTGCTGTAAAACTTGGCATAATTATATTAGACATTCTTAGAGGCTTCATTGTATCACCTCTGTGAAATGAACGTCTAAAGAAACTATCTTAGTCTCTGTTTGCAGGCTCTTCTCAAGTATCTTTTTTCCCCTTGAGGCTTTTCTAGGTTTTAGGACCCTTTCCATCTCACCTCCCACTGGGAAACCACTAAGATTAAGACCAAAAATATACCTGTTCCACGTGTTGTGTGAAAAGATAAGGAGATCACTTTTTTTGGTTGTAATTCAGTGCAGCATGGAGTCATGCACCAAAATTTAAATGCACACATCCTCCTGGGATTGCCTCTATACTGACAGTGGGGCACACACAATAGCAGTTTGTTGAATCAGGGCCTAAAATGGCACATCATTGCTCAGTATAAATTGTACTTTAAAGCTCATTCTAGCGCACCATGGTAAAATAAATCTTTATCTGAGCTACTTAGTACTAATGAAAAACAATATTATTGGTACTTTCCCTATAGCAATTCACTTAAAGACAAATGTTGTACAATTACAGGGAACAGCTAACCATGCTTCTTGATCAACCTGATAATTAATAGGAATAGAGAAAAAGCCCTGTATTTCTGAGTGCTGATCAGGCAGCAAAGGCACTCCAAACATCTGAAGAAAAAACAGTTTGTTAATTGCTGTCTAGACAGTTTATTGCTGCAATAAGATCAAAACACAGAATACTGAGGTTTGTGGTATGAATCATGCAGACTAAACAATTGTTTTATTGCATTTACAGAGCACTTGATTTATAACACAGTCAGCTTGGTAATAAAATTCCTCCATTGTATATCCTGAATAATTTCACCTCTTTTCACATCTCTCTGTTTCAATTCCATATCAAGATGTTTTAAAAATGTCTGGATGGAGAGGGGATTACTGTTATATGTGTGTAGAGTTACTCATCCCAGCTCTCTTGTATCATCACTGTGCATACAGCCTTCACCTGAGCCTTGATCAGCTGATGGTACTGTGGGTACCCGGAAGATCAGATTTATTGGACTGCAGTGAGTGAACTAGAGGGAAAGTAAGTTTGTTCCATTGCAAGAGGTTTCATTCCACTTCACATTCAGCCAAAAAGGATCAATCAGACAAGTGACTCTTCCTTTTTTTTTTTAAACTTTATTACTCTACAAAACTTTTGGGGTTTTGGTTTGGTTTTTAACTGAGAAGAAAGATTCCTATGTCTGCTGCTGTGGGTGTCTGGGAGGTTGAGGGGAGTTCTTCTGGGAACTGAGAAACTTAGGGATAATGGAAATTCCTCTTGTCTTCACTGAGCACTGAGCTGGGCTAAGGGAATGGTTGCATGAATTTGACTCTGTGCAAAGTGCCAACTTTCCCTGGGAGCATAAAATTATGTTGCCTGTGTTTTTTTGTGCAAGACAACTTTTAATTCTTTTAATTTCCTAATTTTCCTAATTAGGATCATTCCAATGTCCACAAAGAGCAGAGAACAGATCAAACTATAGTTCTGGAGCAAAATCAAGTGAGACCTAAACCTCATTTCATGAATTACAGACTCCTGGTCCCACAGAGTGCAGAGAATGTCCACCTTGACTTCACTGGATCGCCATCATACCTACAAATCCAGTGAACTGATTCTTGACAGATGTGACAGTGCTGAGGTAAAGCAGGGTGGTATTTCTCACTTTATAAATGCCTGTTCACATAGGATTTTTAAGTAAAACTGTTTGAGTAAATTTAGATAAGTATCTTGAACTCAATATTGAGAAAGTAAAAATCCTTCTGCAGAGTAATCCCCTGATTAAGAAGATCTCTGCTGCCTCTTTGTAATGTTTTAACTTGGATACTGTCACTGTAGTTGTATTTCAAGTTAAGCTCTTTAAAAGGGCAGGCCTACCAGGCCTGACTGGTAAAGTGTGTCTGAAGTGGAGGTATCTTCACATATATCCACACTTGGCTTTAACAGTAATAGTTGATATCCTCATGGTCAAATAAAGCTACTTATAAAATAGATACTGACTACTAGGTCAGTATCAGCTGTTCTACCCACAAAGCTGCTGTGTAGACCTCCTGGTACAAACTGCACAGACAGAAAATACTCTGGTACAAATTCTTACTCCTGCTGCCCATCTTCTTGGTGTATGGAAATCACTTCTGGCTCTCTAAAATCTCCCAGTGTTCCATTGTCTGTCTGCCTTCCAGTTCTTCTTGAAGCTACGCAGGGTGACCAAAGTGGCTCCATTTCCAGCTCTACCTGGACCTCCAGCTTCCACCTATGGCAGAACTAACCTTCCTGAATGTCCTTAGCACATGAAGAGCTGAATTTGCAGAGGAGACATGGTCTCTGAGAAGTGCAGAGGCTGAAATGTGTTGCAGAGGAAGACCACTGGAGGAAGGAGGCAACATGAGGAAAGGTAGGACTCAGGGTACCAACACAGACAGTGGCTGATCCTATGAGCTTTGTGTTTCTGGAAAGCAGGAGATTCCAGAGCAGGCTCAGATGAGGAGCCTGGTGAGGGCTGGGGATTCAGCTGATGCACTTTCAAAAGAGACTCACAGGTTCTTGGAGGCCCTGACAAGCTCAGACACACAATCCAGTGAAGAAAGGAAAGACATTTAGGGTAGATTCTATGTTCCCCAGAATACTACTGCCTCTGTTCTTTACAGACCTCTGTTCTTTATTCTCTAAATGATGGAGAACCAGATACAAGCAGAGAATAAGAACATGCCTTTTTAAATAGCTGTTTTATTTTTAAAAGGAAAAAAAATAGTAATAGAGAAAAGCAAATACTAAAAGCCACAATGACAGGGCAGGGCAAAGCAGGCAAACAGGCTTCTAGCTAGATAAATCAATGCCTTGTGAACAGAGAGCTGCTGAAAGGAATATCTGAGATGTAAACAGAATTCAGTAATCTTGCAAGCAGTCCAGGAACTGATCATTTACACCTAGAGATTTTCATTAATAATATTGTAAAGTAAATCTATAAGGCAGACCTAGAGTTTTCCAATTTTGAAAGTCCAGATAAATTACTTGGTTACTTTCTAACAAAAGAAAGACTCTGCTGCTGGCTGAGAGGATTTGGCACTAAATTAGCTGGTGGAAATAGCAGCAAAAGCTCTGTTCAGAGTCCAGCTTCTATGGAAGCATTTCTGAAATCTGAAGAAGTATTTCTAGAAAAGATGCCTTAGTTTTGTGCATTAGGGCAAAGGCCTGTGCTGCTCCAAGCTACCAGGGCCTTTGATATCAATCCAGACAGTTTTCCCCTCTGGATCTCCAGTGCTTCCAGTTTACACAATGTCAGAAACCAGTTTCTTAAGCAAAATTTGTGGTACCACTCTTGTATGTGTTGCTGAAGACGCTCTAGAGTCCACCCTTTACTGCAGAGGACCTACAACCCTTTACTGCAGAGGACCTACAAGGCAGCTCTTTCCCAACCCACTCCAGATGGCCAAAATACACTGACAAGAGTCTTATGAAGAGCTTTAAGAGAAAGTTATGTGAATTTGTTTTGCTCACTTTTCAGCCTAATCTTATTGATCCCTGATAGCCCTGAGCATGTTATTCTAGAGAACCACTTCCCTCACCTGCTTGGGGAACCCAGCCTGGAGGGCAGCATAGATGATGCATCCTCTGGTCCAACACTGTCCTCAGGACAGAAGAGCAGAGGAATTTATGGTGGGGCAAGGAGAGATAGAAGGATTATGTCTAGGGAAAGGCACCAAAATTTTGTAGCTATACTGAGAGTAACAAATGTAGGTGCTGAAAGGCATTACGGACCAAAGACCCAGGGAGTTACGGTGTGACAGACAGCAGGTGACAGACAGCAGGTGACAGCCAGCAGGTGACAGCTGCTGCTCCTCTGGCAAAGCACCTTCCCTCCCATCAGTGCTACACAGGCTGTTACAAGCACAGGGACTTGGGGGCAATCAGCCCTTCGTGCTTTCTTTTACATGGCTTTAAATGCTGTTAGAAGTATTTCTGTCGTTTATTGCTACTCAATAAAGTTTTATCTCGTGAAAGTCATGATTTATTTACTCCATCTTGCAGAACAAACATGTGTGCTCCCCCACATCAGCACCCCTTTACCAGATTCATAAAATGTGTTAACAATTCATTTAAAATTCATATACAAGTGGAGTACAGTTCCTTCACAAAGCTGCACCACGTAACATAAAGCAGCACGTGCCCTGACATATGGCACACTGTCAATGTGTGCTCTTAAGGTCTCCCTCAGCTGGAAGTACTTCAGTGTGCTTTTGCAATTGCCCTTGTGTCCAGCCAGTCAAACAGCATCTCTCCATTTTCCAGTTATCATAGAGTTTTTGCTAATTTTTCTTCTCAGCTACCAGGAAAAGACAGCTCGTGAGGATAGTTGGTTTAGAGAGGGACTGCTCAAGAGTTTATCTCCAGCCTTTCAGTTTATCAACTGCCTGTTTAACAGGGAGCTTTCACCTGCCTAGACAAGATGCAGTGTTTTGCTAGTCTGTATGTTAGTTAGGTAAGCAAAAAGGTGAAGTGAGAATCAAAATAAGGGTTTCTATCCCAATGTGCCACTCTGGGAACATCATCTTTGCTTGTACTTCTTCCAACAGCCTTTCTTCTGAAAGGTGCAATCATTGTGTGGCTTCAGTGACCTTTTACTAATGGCTGTGAAATATCTCTGGTTATGCCCTTTCCCCGGTATATTTGGGTCTACTGCATCATACCTGCTCACAGCATCCCTGCTGACAGCACTGATATTTTCATTTTCCAGCACCAAAGGACCCTCACTCTGAACCTGACCCAGGAATATCTCACCACCCTTGCAGCAAGATGCCCCACTTTCAGCTTCAGCCAGGCAAAGACTTATGGGAATACAATCTTAGACTTCATTATCCTCTCATGTCTCACAATTATTTGCATAATTTCTAACCCAGTGAGACAGGAGGGATCTATGATATCTCTGCAGGGTGCTTTTCCCCTTCTAGTTGTATTTTAACAGGGCTGTTCTCTGGGAAAGTCAGCCAAATGTTTGTGAATTCCAGAGAGAAAATTATTGGCAATTTTGTGCTGACCTAAACAGTAAGGATGAAATGTTGAGGTGTGGACAGGACCCAAGTGTGTGCTTCAGGCTCTAACTCTCCTCCACAGGAGCACCCAGCTGGGTGGCTTTGCTCTGTGTGAAGTTAAGAAGAGTCCTCGCTGCATTCCTCACAACGTTGCTACACACATTTGTGCAATATTTGGCTTATTTGTGCAACATAATTAATGCAACATGTCTCATTGGCACCAGCATCCCTAGAGACCCTAAAGCAAATGGGAGCCTTTGAAGCCCTAAAGAGTCTTAAAAGCAGAAAATATTTACCACAAGTTTATTAAACCAAGCTTTACTGGTAATAAATTAGCAGCCTGTAGACATGTCCTCTTCTTGAGGAGCTGGCATTAATCTTGGAGAGAAATACAGTAATGATCTGTAATGTTCACAGCACCTTCAAATCTTTCCATTCACAAGCTGCTGATGCACTTGGCTACCAAACCCTCTAAGTTTGGTAAGGTGCCCTTCCCAAAGCAGGTCCTCTGCAGAAAAAAAGCAATGAGTCAAGGGACTCCTGTCCATATGCAATTCTCAGAAAGTCCATGAAAGGCACCTAGCCTTATCTAGCACTTAGAGGCACATGTGAGCAAACCCCCACACATAACACTATGTTATTGCTTTTCCCATAGCCACTGATCCATGACACTGGAAGCATTTTAAAGACATTGACCCAGAGTCTCAGTAATTGAGCTGGAGGTGGCTCATAGGTCCATTCTGTCCCTACATCTGTAGTTTAGGTTATGTGGTCTTACTGTGCTGTTTCAAACCCACAAAACACTGAGGGGGGTGTTTACAGATTTACACATCCCTCACACTGCACCATTGTATGGTAAATGATATTGGAGCCTCTCCTGAGCTCATTAACAAAAGCCCATTGTTTGGGGGTGTTATATATCCCACGTGCTCTGCCCAGGACTTGTACTTGTATCATGAAAGTGTTGGTGATTCACATGAGAACTGTTTTCTAGTATTTCTGTTTGGATTGTTAATGCCTTTTGTGCAGGTGCACAGCTTTAAAAAGGGCTTTTTCTCAGGCTATGGAGTTGTTCCAAAATTCAGCTGGAGCAACAGCCCCTCCCAGGACTGCTTTGTTTTTAACAGACATCTCAGAATCTCGTGTCACATTACCTGGTATTGCTCAGTTTTGTTTATTAACAGTGTGTTTGAGTATCTTTCCACTAAACAGAGTATATGAAAGGGGGCCTGTTTAGTGACAGCTAAATCAAATCGAAGACAGTTGCACTTGAGGATGTGTGCAGATATTAAGCTCATCTTCTCAGCATAAATGCTGCCTTCAGTTAATAAATGACTGAGTTTTATTGCAGGAGCCTTATATGTCAGGCACTCTGACTTATGATTGGTAACTAGTCAAAAACTTCTAAAATCTGTGAACCAAACTGTGGCACCTGTGGCCATGGCTTCATGGCAGAAAAGGCTTGGTAATAGAAGGGGCTTAGAGAGTTCTTGCCCCATTGCACCTTTCCCAGGTCCCATCCAAAGCTGGCTCTCCATCCTCCCCTTTCTGTGTGCGTTTTTAAGCTGGATCCGTTCCCTGAACTGGATGATGGACTGATTTCACAGCTAGATGAGCCAGCACAGGAAGAAGCATGGAAGAAGCAATGCTGAGGGAGTCCTGGATCGCTGGAAACCACAACTGCCTCGAAACTCGCCGTAACATGAATCTGCAGATAAGGTTAGTCAGAGCCTGCGACGTGAGCTGATGACTGACCCCATGGGAGAATTGCTTCCCAGCAGCATTGTGCAAGGGGCTGATATTCTGTCTTCCTAAATCCTGAAGGGCTGAAGCTTATTTGTACAACAAACAAGGCCCGGTTGGAGTTTACCATGCAGAATTGTGCCTCCCTAATATAATTCAGCTGTGTATGTATTTCATTGCAAAGAAAATACGGCTATGACTTCTACTAGGTTCCTTCATCACATTACATTAGTGCTAAATGCTCACTTGACTTATATGTGTTAAAAGAAGTCCATGGGCAGGATTCTGAACAAATGCAAATCAGAGATATCTAAAATATTTGGAGTTACAGGCACAAGCAGGAGCTGAGTCAAGCCACTTGTCCTAGTTTCTGTCACACAAACACTAACCCTTTATAAATCATTAATTTCCAGACTGTTTATTATCCAGGGGAAGTAACAAAACAGTAGTATCACATAACACATCCTAAGAATGCCTTGTTCATTTTAAGAGCAAATAAAACGAAATAGCACCAAGTTGTTAGCAGTGCAGCCTACGAGACCAAGCAGAAACACAAAAAGGGGACCTTAATCAGGCTGAGGCCACAAAATAAACAAGGCAATGGGAGAGGGGTGGGAGGAAAAAAAAAGAAGGTTGGACAAAAGTGACTTCACATAGACTATCTTCACATAGATATTCTTTGTTTACTGTCACGTGGAAGTTGCCTCTGCTCATTACACGGTGGGGCTTTCATCAGGGACACCACAGCAGTGCTATTAGAGCACGAATCGTTTCCACAGCTGCTGCTGCTGTTACCCTGAGCCTCCTTTCTCACAGGCATAATTTAGCACCTATCCACAGGCAGGGAACAGAGCAGAGCCTCCATTTCAAACAATAATCACCAAAATTAATTACTCCGTCAAGAAAGCAAACTTTTTGTTGTTTTGTTAGCACGGCCCCTCCTCTAATGTGTTTGTCATATGTCACCCAGGAGCCACTTGTGATGAAGGAACAACATTAATTCCCATCTGAAGATGAGGCAGAGAAAGAGTAAGAGTGATGTTTGTCTTGGCCGTAGCTTCACTGAAGTTCACCGTAGCACTGGCTCCAGGGGCACAGAGTTAATCTTGCCATGGGAAGAGGATGCTACAACTCTGCCAAGGCAGAGTCAGTCGTGTGCCTTCCTCCAAAGTATCATGGCAGAGCTGCAAGCAGAGAGATGAGAGTTTTAGATAAAATAGGTGACAATTCTAATTTATTTTGCAGCCTTTCAATGGATAGTGCTGACAGCTGAGAAACACACAGTTATTTATTCCTCACAGGTTTGCTAATACAGCAAAGCCAGAAAGCAAACCAGCACAAAAAGCTTTGGCTTTGTGTCAATTTAGCTTAAACAACTTTTCACTTTTACTGGTCAAAAGTCCTTTTCTGGCCAGTATGACCAAGTTTATATTAAGCTGGCCTTTTTGCTTGGCCTTATTTGTCAGTAAAATATTGTACTTCTTAAAGTGATGTTAGCAAAACTGTGATCCAGGCCTCACAAGTTACTTTGGCCCATATGTTATTCCTTAAGGTTCCAAAATACTATATATTTACAGTTGCCCTTTAAAAGTTATTGTTAGCTACAAAATATTAGAAACATAGCTTCATCTATAAAATACATAATTAAATTAATCTTTACCATATTTCTTCTGCATCACACAGGAAACATTTTAGTCTGATGGATACCACAGACATATAATTAGTAGTGTATACTATGAACTGTCCACAAAGGCCCCAAAAAGCCTTGCAGACTTTAATTAAATTGCTGCACTTTATTTGGATGAAAGCATTTGAATTCTGTTATTATTATTCAGCGTGCCTTGATATAGGGTAGATGTGGTAGTAGTTTTAAACAGGAGTTTAGTGGAAGTCTCAAATTAGGCATTTGCAGCTATATGTACTCATCTACCAGATTTTAAATGCTGAACATCTGATTTTTTTTTTTAGCTGAGGTTTGCCTAAGCTAAGGCTTAATGGGAATCAAGAATAGATGAAGAAACTAAAGGGAAACTAATTCTGAGGTATTTCTGAATTTCAATGGGAACTGGGCACCTGACCTGCTCAGACTCTTTTGAAAGCCCTCTTACAGGCCTATCTGTACTTTTCAATGCCTCAATATGTTTCAAAATCTGGCAGGATGCTTTGGATAAATGTTTAACAGTAAACCAAATAATATCTCCTTGTTCCCTTTGATTTGCTCTTTCCACTGCCCGAGAAACTTTAGATATTTTTGGCACCAAAACATCCCTTGAGGTAGATCTGCCCTTTTTAATTTTAGCTGAAGATAAGTTAGATGTGGTTGCAGTTTCAAGACCTTTTTAAAATGGGATGCTGGAATTACTATGCACTTCTATATTTAGGCAACTCCCAGCTTTGCAGACAGAACGCCTGGTCGGGGGGGATTGATCTGCGGTTCCTGGCTCAAGCCAGGGCTCCAGCGGGCACACAGCCTCCGCCGCGGCTGCTGCAGGAAGCAGAGGCAGGCCATTTATTCTCCTATTACAGAGCCATTCCTGTGTTTATACCATCTTGTTTAGCTTACTCCTAATGCACATCCTACGAGGTACCTCTAATACACATCCTAAGACATGTTTATGAAAATTCTTTATAAGCAAAATATTTTACTTCCACTGAGTAAGTTCAGATACAGAACAGCCTCAGCACCAGGGGCTGGTTCAACTGCACTCTTGCTCCCTCCCTGGGCATCTTCTATTTAAAAATTCAGCTTCAGCCCACCCACATTACCACAGCAAGATCCAATAATTGTAACATATGGATTCTCAGCCAATATTGTGCAGGGATATTGTTTTGCTAGCACGTTTGCAAGCTGTAATTGTTCTTCAGAAGATTAAACACTACTTATTGCTGCAGAAGGTAAGTTTTTAGCTGGAGAAACAGCAGCTGGGGTTTGGACTCATTTTGGAGTTTAATTCTTTAAATGCTTCTTCAGAGAAGATAGTGTAGCCCTTTATGAAGCACATATTCCCAAGGTATGATCCTCCACCGTCTGCTAATTGGGAAATGGGCTCCAATCAATGGCATCATTGAACAGGCAAAGCATCAAACCCATGCCTTGATCTTAAAAAGATCTTGAACGTTTACAGAGCTCACTGACTCCATTTGTGGATGCTCAGCACTTCTGAAATCAGGCAAGAAGCTTTTAAAGATTAAACAATAGCCCAGCTCCAGCAGGAAGTAAAATCATTTAAAAGTTGAAGAGAGACATGTAAAAAGGGGACATGACATTCACAACATATTTTATTATTTTAGACAGCAAATTCATAGGAAATGCTTTTTCACTGAAGTGATTTATTGCACTGTGGGACTCATGGCCACTGAGACAAGGATTTTAAAAGTGTCATGCACAGACTGGATGACAGAACTATCTTTGTTTAACTGTTATTGCTAATGGCATTTCTGCAAGGGTTGTTTAACCTCAGGCTTCAGGATCTAATCTATACTCTGATTTTCAGGTCAAGTAGAAACTTAATGTGGTGGCTGATTATCTTGCATGGTTTTCTACACCATCTTCCCTGGGCATCAAGTGTTGTCCAATATCAAATGTGGTTTTCAAAGGAGAGAGGTACTTTCCCCTCCCATGGCTTTAGTCCCACATAGTCATTTCTCTTGTCCTAAAATCAAATTTTGGTGTTCAGACACTGCAGGAAAGGCACTGTGCAAATGGCCTGCAGAGAGATTCTGTCTCCAGAAGATAGATATGATGAGCTCCACAAGCACAACAGTAACCTGCAACTTAGATACAAGTTTTCTTCCCTGGATGCTACAATTTGTTCCCAGAGTTTCACTCCAGGCTGACCCAGTTCCATGTGCCCTAATCTCAGATTCATCAGGATTCAGGTGGGTGCCACTTTCATACCACTGAACTTCTGCATTATTTATGTTTCTTTCCTGGAAAAAAAAAAAAAAAAAAGGGGGGAGGGGATGAAAATATTTTACATGCTTTTTAAACTCATAAATATAATGAATCAAAAGCAATTTGGCAAATCTGTTTCATGGCTAGAGGCCCACTGTGGATCTGTCCACTTAGTTAAACCAAATTTTGCTGAGGCATCTTTCTACCTCCAAATAATCTGACACTTGTAGCCAATCCATCACAATGACGTCTCATCCTTCCCCAGAACTAGAATGCTTGTTCCTTTTTATTTGCCCATTCCTTCACTTCCTGCCTTTTATCTCTCTTGATATTTCTATTTTTTTTCCCCTTACTTTTAATACCTTTTCCAAACTGTATCTCCACAATCTCTTTACCCACTGTGCACATCAGCCTAAAACCAGAAAAAGACTGAAGCTCATATTTCCAGCAAGCTGAACGCTGAGCTCCTCTGCCTGTTTTATTCACACATAATTGATACTATCTGGAAAACTGAATATGCACTGACTTTAGAGTAATAAATATCACTGAAGAGTGAGAGAAACATGGCATTATGTTTCACAGGTATTTGGAGGGGGGGGAGAAAACAAACAAACAAATACAAAACACACAAAAAATACAGACACTGGCTTCAATTAGCCCAAAAGCTTGAAAATTACCTTAAAGTTATCTGAGATTTTAATGTATTTTAAAATAGATATACACACACACAGAGGATATGTAAAAATACTGGAAATAGATACATGCTTGGGAGGGGAAATATATATATATATATATATATATATGTATGATGGAAATGTTCTGTTTACTTTCTGGGAGCTTGTGACCTTAGGGTGAACCCCACAGAGACCTTACATTTTCAAGCTTTTCTTTATTATCACATGTTTAAAGATTACTTTACAGATCCACAGAAGAAAAAGGCTTCTCTTAGAACCATTTGTTTCTCTAGGAACTGCAGTTCTAAATGAAACATCAAGTATCGTGGGAGTTAGTAACCTAAAACCCCACAGTTTGTATCAAGAAATTGCTTGATATGAACACGGAGTGCTCTGAATAGTACTCATTCATTTTCAGACAAGCCATCGGCTGGCCATGTAATAGTAGGTTCCCAAAAATATGGTAGTTTGCATAAATATCTCTACAAACAGCACTAGTGAATTAATTTCCCCCACACACACTTTTTTTTGATGAATGCATGGATGGATCCTGCATCATATTTCACAGATCACACAGAATTGTGGATAAGGTTTGATTAAATAAAATCAGGTTTTCTTGAATATATGTTGAAAGCAGGGGGTAAGGTAGAAGAGAAGCTGGTGGACCACCAGAGTTCTGGGTCCAGAGCCTCGAATGTTACTCTTTACACTGCTCCTATCAGAGCCCACACACCCCACCACACAAGAGCTCCTGGTTCTTCATGAAGAACAAGATAAAGGCATAGAATGCATGTGGGAGAAGGTGCTGTTCTCTGGCTATGGAATAACAGCAAGAGCTGGACATTCCAGTCTTTAGAATCTATGAAGACTAAAGAGATGAATTTATGTATTACTTGATCCTCCCCCTCTCCTATTACAGTAGCACGCTTTGGCTAGACTGAGTGCTAGTGAGCCAGTAAATCAGCACCTTCAGGATTTGTCACTGGTGCAAACTTATTGCAGAGCCATGGCAGAGACTGGAGGGGGGAGCTGCAACACCCACCCTGGGACAAGTAAATCTGGTGTTTGTACTGTGACAGATTCAAGCCTTTCCTTGTTTCATGAAACTTCAAGTCCTTTTTAAGGCTTTATCGACATGAAGCCTTATTTTGGAGTCACTGCTCCTGATTAATTCTCTGTAGCTACTTAAATATTTGAAAAGCTGCTTAACCTTGGGGAACACCCCCAGTCCTTCACTGGAAAGGGCAAGGTGGAGAGGGAGCATGGTATTTTGAGGAGAAAAAAAAGTTATGCCCACACTATACAACTCCATGAGTCGAGGTCAATCCAGCCTAGCCCAGGAAACTGTATCCTGGGTTACTCATTCAGAGTATTTCTTCCAAGAGGCTGTTTGTGTATGGCTGCCTTAGGCTATTGCAGCAAAATTCCTTGCACTGAAGCAACTCCATTCATATTGGCAGGGACTGGAATAACGCATAGCTCAGCAGCCAGAGGCTGTAGATGTAAACCAAACCCATCTGAATTCGGTTCTCTTTGCATCACCCCACTAATGCTATTAAAAATGTAGGGAAACAAAGCTGAAGGGACAGCTGACCAGCGTTTGTACTTGCACCATGCATGCCACAGACCTCCCCCTTTTCTAGAAGAGTTACAGAAGTCATTAATTGAGCTTCAGGGTGGCTTATAATTACATAATTGCAGACTAATTTCCCCTTAGTGGAGAATTTGGGGGGCAGAGGGGGAAAGGTGGCAAAAATACCCTGCACAGCCTCTCAGAAGCAGAAATGCTTCTGTGTATATCAGACTTCATCCTGCCCTGTCCAGGGCTATACTGGTGAGAACCTAATAAAAGGGAGAGACACGAGTGGTGCAGGTCTTGTGGATGGCAGGAGGCTGCAGCCCGAGGCTGGTGTGGTCCAGCCTCACACATCTTCCCCTCTTCACTGGATGGACACACAAACATTTGTTGTAACTGTGGTCTGAGGAGATTATCCAGGTAAGCTAGCAACTATTTTTTTTTTAAACTTTTCAGCTAGCATAGCATAATGAGAACAAAAGAGAGGTGGGAGCAGAGACCGATTTAGCCATGATGTTGTTTAATACTGATACTCAAGTTTCATCAAGCTGAACTGGGAGGCTTTGACTTTATGAACATGGAAAACCCTCTGTAATGACTTGCTGCTGCCATCCTTCCTCTTCCCATCTCTGGCTGGAAATGGGGATGACAGGGAGGGGTGGAACTAGATGATCCTTGAGGTCTCTTCAAACCCTAACAGTTCTATGATTCTATGACAGCAAGCAGGTCTTTTGGCTCATCCAAACTGTAACTTCACCCAGAGAAAATACCAGGTCTCCTGACTGTAAGCCACTTGGGGTTTGTCATCTTCTGTGTTCAAGCAGACCTGAGAGCAATGACTGCCCAAAATAAGTAATGGGGGGGAGCACAGGTAATGCTCCCTGATTCTTGTGGGTGATGATAACATTTCTGAGCGCAGCATTAGCAGTCAAATTTTGAGCTATTTAGCCTTGGTTTCATTGTTACACTGAGTTCAGGCAACCACCAAAATCCTGCCTGGGAGAACTGGCGTTCAGCATTTTGTATGTGGTGGCTGAGGATGTGCCACCTTGGCTCCAAGTTCCTCTTTCATTATGTCATGTGGAGGTAACACCCTGCACCTTGGTGACACAATCAGGACTTTCAGCCCTCAGGCAATAACTTTATACCTTCTTTGCCATGGCTGTAGGGGATGATAAATATACCATGTGTTTCTAAAGATTACCTTTGGTAGTTCTTCCCTAATAGTTTGCTTTTTCCAAAATAATACAAAAAAGATTTCTCAGCCATCAACAAAAAACCAACAACTTTCAGGAGGCCTATAGCTTCAGACTCAAATTGCAACTTGAAAAGGCTTGTAGGACACAGCTCTGTAAACATATTTAGTGTATGAAAAATCATTCTCTAAAAAAAACATACAAGATGTTCTATTTCACCTAATTCTCTGTATTGATTTTTGTGGCATTATCTTCTTCCTTCCTTTTTTTTCCCCCCTTTTTTTCCCTTTCTCTTTTTTAATGCATTTCTATTTCTTCCAAATACACAAACCCCTCTTTCTTTTACAAAACAGAACAAAGGAGTTTTCCTTCCCAATCAGTAATTTCGTTTTCTTTTGTAATTGTAAAAAGAAACTCCTGGAAAAAAAATCGATATATTGTTGCCAAGTAATACACAATCGAGAATGGAGTAAGCTTAGTAAATAAAGGAAATTGCAATTTTTTTTCCCCCCCTCCTCTCTTTGGTCACCCTTTAGCACACTCAAGGTGACTGCCAATCTCCTCCCCGCTTCTGGCTTGCTTCCCCCACCCCCCTCTATCCTCCCCCAAAATTTAAAAGTTAATCTCGGAGAGGAAAAGAGAAGTTTCAAAAGAATTGTTCTTGGAGTCAAAATTCCTGATGTCCTAAATTACAGCCATCCCCACCCCGCAGTGATTGGCTCCTAGAGTAATCTGACCCCTCTCAATTAACTAGCACAGAGATAAAGATTGCTCATGCTAAAGTCGTCACATAACACCCGGCTTAGAAATTGGAAAATCTCAAATAAAAGACAGGTACCTGTTCGGCTGTATCAATAGTTTCAACATATATCAATATTTGGCTACGATTTACTCTCTTGATGTGCAAAATTGAGTGAATTCGTGCACCTAAACCTAACAAGAAGGGCTTCTTGTCGAATTACCCCTTTAATTAAAACGAAAGACCATTCACTAGCCGCAGCTTTGGGAGTGCTAGGACCTGCGTTTCTTTCTTTCAAGGCACAACTGTCATCTGCAAAATATATACAGGGAGTTTTGAAGCGCAGATGTGAGCTGCTTGCAAATCCAAGAGGGCACAAAAAGATGTTTTACCAACTTGATTTGCACCTGCAATTAAACAGACACATAGGCTGGGCTAATTTACACTGAAACTTAATTGCAAGCATAAATTTTGTGTATACAAATGACATATAAATAAAACCTCTCCTAGAGAGCCGTGATGTGTTACACAAAGGAGCCAAGAGTCCCATATCTCTGGGTGGTTTTTTTTCTTTCTTTCTTTTTTTTTATGGTTATAGGTCTCACTTTGGGACACAAAATTACTTTAATGCATTTGTCTTCTTCCCTGAAAATACCTAACCGTGGGATGTCAAAAGAATAAATAAATCAGGATCCAATTTGTCCCAGAGTACTGTTAAACAGAGATGCTGTTAACAATTAATCAGCAAAAAGTGTGTGAGGAAACACAAGCATGTAGGTTGCAATTTATTAACTGTAATTCCAGCTTGTTTGAGTGTCTTCTGAAGGTGCTTTGCTGCTCTTGTTTTTTGTGGAGGGAGCCAGGACTGAGTATTACAAGGAACAGGGCAAAGGGTTATAGGTTTGCTGAGGCTATTTTTACCTCCTAAACAATATTTTGTGTGTGGAAGGCACTTTGAGACTCCATGGGTGAGCAGTATGCAGCTGGACCTTCATTCTTGATGTGAGTGTCAAGATTTTGATGAAGTCCAAAGGAGAAGGTAAAAAAGAATATATTAAAAAACCCCACACCAAAACTAAAACAAACAACAGCAGCAAACCAAAACCACCACCCAAATTAAGAGCTTCTCCTGAAAATACTTCTCACCTAACAGTTTATATAAACCTGAATGCTTGGGGCTTTTGAGGAGCCTGCATAAGGAGATCAAATGAGGCTATGATGCAGAAAGCTGGAGATCTTAAGTAATTTCATACCTGGCCCAGAACGGAGCGCCCTCTCAATAATGTTAATATCTTTCTGGAGGCTTTACTGAAACAGGACTAGGGATTTTGAGGGTTGAATTTTAGTTTCTTTTTGTCACATGGCCAGTCAGCCAAGAGACTGCTTGATTTTTGTTTCTCTTCCACAAAAAATGTGTTCTCTCTCTGTTTTTCTGCTTGAGTTATGAGCCCCCTGTTATTCTGATAAGCCTGTTTATGGTGTGACCTACTTAACCAGAGCTCTGGTGACTGGAGGCTCACAGTAGTGCAAAGACTAAAGGCCACAAACAGGAAAAGATATCATATGAAGAGGAAAAAAAAAAAAAAAGAAGTTTTCAGGCTTTTGTCCTTTACATGCTGCAAGGTGTCAAGCACTGAACCAGCGCAGAGACCATTGTTCAACCAACTGCTCTTTTCAAATGGAAATGTCTGCAAAAACCATCTCAGCAAAAGGAATTCTTTGCTTAAACTGTGGCTCCTAGCTTATATCCTACAATAAAACCTGAGGCCTATTACTGAGGACTTGTTACTAGGTTTTAAAGCTCCTTTCAGGCACATTTTTTAGCCTGATCTGGTTGTATCACTAGCACCAGTAAGATTATGAAACTTCAAGCTTATGTTGCCTTTGACTTGCCAATGTTTGTTAGAAGTCTGGTTTGTAGTTTCCACCAGTGCAACTCTCTTTTAAAAAATACCTTTCTGTAGAATTCACTGGAACTACACAGGACCAGCTACATCCACACAGGAAACAGCATCAAGGATTTCCAAAGGTCTGTTGATTTTTCAGCTTTCATGCTCCAAAGATATATTTCCTTTGAAGTGTTTCAAATAGGGTAGTATCCAATTATATTTGTAATCCCAATCTAATTCAATCAGGGACTCTAATTATAGCTGATTTGTCTCTTAATCTAGTTAAAATCTGTAGAGTAGACTGAGCTTTAGCTAACATAACTAAATTAAAATTCAAACTGTTGAACACTTGTAATCAGGGATAACTAAGTTACAACTAGAACTAGCTGAAAAGTGGGAGATTTACAGGGGAAATGGGCTGATCCTCATTTAATGTCCAAACCCTGCATCAGTTCTCCTTGCAGCTAACCCTCTGACAAGCTTCTAATTATAAAGTGCCCTACGAAAAGTACATTTGGGCTGACAGAAATACCACTACTTTATCTTTCTTGGGTTGTTTTCTTCCTCTCAGGCACTTCATCCCAACTCTTGCAGCGGAGGGCTCAGGAGCGCTAATGCAGTGCCACTTGCACAAGTGTATCACCTTGCCGTTTTTTGGAGCAAGTGGCATCTTCCCTGCTCACTGTGGCCAAGGCATATCTGGAACAACCAGGCAGACACCCAGGTCTTGCTCAAGTCTACCTTCACCTGTGCACCTGTACAAAAAAAAGCCTTGCTCAAAGAGTTTCCATACATTGCAGAGGGACAGCCGGTAGATGACCTGACAGACACTGGAGATGCAGCATGGGTATGGTATCATTTACACTGTATCAGGAATAATCATACAGAGTAAGAATCTTGTAGGTATAAATGTGGACAGACCATAGAAGAGCTGCCAGGGGAGTTTTCACAGACTGTGATGGCCCTGCTAGTCAGCGGTGCTGCATCAGTATGACTTTAGAAAGCACCTCACTAGTTAAGTGACCACTGCGAAAACCAGCAGGTCCTGAAACAACGATCAGCCAGCGTTGATGGGGCTACAGTGAAACAACTGTGTCTCACAGGCAGGAATGCTTTAGGATTGTGGGGGGTTGTTTTGGTTGTTTGGGGTATTTTTAATTGATACCAGAACTGGCTAGCTGAAATAACCTTGGCCAACAAAACAGCAAAGATGTTCTTTTGTCTTTAATCATACTTGGGGGCAGCTATTAAGTTTAATTAGCTCAGTCTCAACTGCTAGTTGCCCAGTTTCAGGGTATTTACCCACTAATTCCAGACTCTCTTTTAGTTTTAAGGGCTGTACTTAAGCCACCTTGATGAAGACAAAAGTCTAGTTCAACCATCTTGGGACATAATGTGTGAACTAACACACACACAAAAAAAAATCATTTACTTTGAAGAGAAAAATGAGCATCCATTTATTTATGAAAGTGGTGTCTGACAGCAGGAACATCTTGCAGAAAATGTCAGTTCTCTCCACTATGGCCTTGAACTTTCTGATCTGATTTAAGACTTGTTTAGAAAGGCATCTGCATTCCCTTAAATAGTGTATTAAAGCTACATGGCTACACACCATCCAGGCTGAATAGAGACTGTGGGATTTATAGCATTTTACCTGTAGATTGACTTTTTGGTGATGATTCTTCTTCTGTAAAGAAATTTGAATGCAGTTTTTCAGTAGAGATACTGAATAATATCAAAAGTGTGTGAAGTGTTAGCTTCAGTAGGCACTTCAACATCTCTGTGAAAGCCAGACAGAATTCCTTTAGTCATTCATTTAAAGGAATGGTTTGAGAAAGCTCATCAGAACTGGAGGTATGCATTTAAATCAGAGTTTCTTGAAATAATATGACTTATGGCAGACAGCACATACTACCATCTGTGAGTCTTGGTCAAGAAATGATCTGTATGAAAGATGTAATGAGAAGGAAGGGAAGACTTTCTCTCAGACTTTACTCTCTGGACAAGATCTATAAATTGTGAAAATCAGGGTTCTGCTCATAGTAAATTGTGCAGAGGTTCAGAAGTGATCATGCTGTTGTATCTCCTCCATTTCCATCCTCATTCTTGGCATAAAGAGTACTAAATTTGCTCATTTTAGATATTTAAGTATCAGTCTGCAACTAAGCTAACACTTTAAAAAAAATAAAGTGCATTTCATAGCTTTTGGGCCTTTTTTTTTTTTCATTTCTGTCAGGATGTCATTTGGAAAATTCTGTGTTGACTTTATTCTAGTCATGGTTTTAAGTCTTCATATTTTGGTTTGGGTTTTTTCCCTGTTGCCTTCCAACCATAACAGCTGAAGACAGGGGGTTTGGGGATTTTTCAGTTGTTGTTAAATTTTGTTATTTTTTTTAACTAAAATTGAGCTATCAAAGACCAGATGGCACTTCCAAAACCTGCTAATGCTCTGAATCTCCAGTAACAAATGGTTGTCAGTCCTTCGTTAGGTATGGCATGAACCAAATTCACCCACAGGGGAAACAGGCAGATTTAGGACTGGAATAAAACTGATAAAAGTTTGCAGTGGCAAAAGAAATGGAATTATGTTTAAGCAAAAAAAAAATAATCGTATTACTTATAGTTGTAAAGGCAGAAAATAAGAGTGAATTTTACTCAGACCCCTTCTCGGTGGTATTTTGACATCTGAAAATAATTCTATTTCAATCTTGTACTTCACTGACATGAACAAGGAAATTCATAATTCTCACAGCTGTTGTTCCAAGTTATCTCCTCAGAGATGACTACAGACAGCTTAAGCCCAGCTATCAGATTTTCCTTTCAACACAGACCTGGGAAGAGACCTTTTGGAAGCAAGCTCAGTCCTCTGCTAGGAGGGGCAATATGTTCTGTGGGCCTTTTGCAGGCTGCTTTTTAGGATAAGGTAGCTGCACAAAGTACCAATACATTGATGGTGCATGCAGAATACATGCAGTGCAATCAAACATTCTGAGGTGACAAGGATATGGGGAGGTTGTCCTAGTTTGTTACCTACTAAGTTGTATTTAGTATTACCATCTGTTTAAATATTTTACTAGCACGTTCATAGAATCCTGGAATCATAGAACCATTTCAGTTGGAAAAGACCTTTAAGATCACCAAGTCCAACCATTATCTAGCTCTATCTCTCTATTAGATACGCTTTGGTATTCACTAAAAATAAATTATCTGGTAATCAAAACCCATTAGCCTAGATCCTAATTATGAAGGGGATTTACCGTGGGCAAACAGCAGCCCTGGTGCACTGGACACAAGGGCTGCCAGCTCACAGCACTTATCAGGAGACCCTTACACCACTGATGGCCCTGCAACCCCCCTGCAAAAAGGGATAATAACTAAACATCTCCAAAGGCTCCATTACAGCTTAGTGCTAAAAAAAGTTTGTGTACCTTGTCTGGAAGGAAAGGGTATCACAGAATTCCTGTTACTATTTGTGATGTATCAGTGGGGGATGAAAATCGGTGAAGGCAGCACCACAAAGACAACTTACACTTATCTCTGCTCTTACATTTATTCAGAGGCAAGTAAGTGTTTGAAAATTAACAGATATTGCAAAGTAGGGGAAATTATATTCACTTACTACACAATCCATTCTCTAAAATGTTTGCTTGTATTCTTGGGCAAATATGGGTCTCTCATTCTCCAGACTGCATCAAGATATTATATGAGGACACTTCATGCTGTGAGAAATAGAGCTGATTATGTTTACTCTTGTATAGATGAAACGCTTGGGCATTTTAACAAACACCCAGAGATTTGTTTGTTTACCTGCCTAGCCCACATGCCTCTCATTCCTCCTGGCTGGGGAGCCAGTTGGTGGCTCTTTCAAAAAGTTTTGAAAAGGTTTGATTAACTTGTTCCTGCATCTTCAGTCAGATGCAATTTTGGTAAAGTACATTTTAGGTGTAACAGCCTGGAACCCATGGGAATTAGCCAGGCATTGGCTGCATTAAAATACAGTTTGGGTGGTGGTATTTCTATGGTGTTTATAAAATCTCAGAACTGGCAGCCTAAGTACAAGAGGGAGGGTAACTGTAATTTCTCACTTCTTACACCCCCATATTGTCTTTTTCCTCCTTCACCTTTCCATACTGCAATAGAGGTCTGAACTCCGCCTTCAGTCTTATCAGCAACGTCTAAATATTATTCCTAAAACACAATAATGAAAAATTATTAAATCTCTTCACAGCAATCCCAGCTGAGACGGAGTGGACAGTGTGCCGTGGGGCAATCAGATAACTGTGCTGAGTCACAGCCGCTGAAACAAGAGGGCCGACTGCTCTCAGGGAGCTTCAGAGCACTGTAAATGGCTTCTCACACTTAACAACAAGTTATTAATTAATAATAGTTCTGTGATGCCATTACATGGACACTGTGTTTGTTTAGTGATGGGAGGGAAATATGAAGCTCTGTTACTACCTTTCCTGTAGCTCTTCATTACTGTTTACTTAGTATTTCGGCTCTTAAATATGGAGGATTGAGTGTCCAAGGGAATTTAGTGCCCTTCAAGATGTTCAAAAGAATTGGCACTAAAGCTTTCATTGCAGGGAATTAAAAAAAAACCTACTTGGACACAAATTCAAGAGAGTTCCTCAATTTAATCTGAAGTCTGTTCCTGAACAGGTGTACCCCCTAATTATACTGGCCTGCAAACACATATAAAGCAGGGCCATTGCCCTGCACTTAAGCAATATTGTCACTATAGCCACTGCAGCTGTACTGAAAAGCATCATCACTAGGTCAAGCAGCAAATTGTTCCCTGAGTGCCTGTTTCAGAAGTTTGTTCTTTCACATTCTTACACTCCTCAGCGTTTTCCATCATCAGTCTAGTATCTACAACTCCTTTGGGTGGCTGGTGCCAGCACATGCATGTGCAGTTCTGGAGCAACAGCTTGGCTTGATGGATCAGCAGTGTGTCTGTGGCTGTCTGCCACGTGGGTAAGGCTGGAACGGTGGTAACTCATCCTCTCAATGAGGACATTAATTTGGAGCTTTCTTCCTTACCCAGGTGCTGATTGTTACACAAATTGCATGAACTCATGTCTTTGAAACTGCTCCCCGACTATCAGGTTTGTCTGAAGTGGTCAGCAGGTTCAAAAAGGAAGATGGATGGATAGATGGATGGGTGGATGAAGAGAAAACATATCTCGTATTTTCTTATAAGACAGGAAAAAAAATCCCTTAATTACCATACTTATAATAGTATAAAAGCTGTTTAGAGAGTGTCTCCTGATTTTGCATTCAGTTAGAGTCTAGTCGGGAGGAGTCATAAGCACTTACCAGCACACAATTTAACATACTTATTAACCACTTCTGAATTTGAATGTCTGGGCCTCTGCATCTACAATCTTGATTAACTGGCCCAACAATGAACCTTAATTACCCTGATTTACATTGCCTACAGAGCTATGGTCAGCTTCATATCAACAAGCTTGAGGCTTCCTAAACATGTTCTAACACAGTAACATTCAAATTGTCTCCCATGTAGTGAAAATAATCCCTGAGAGACTATGGTGGGAGACTTATCCAGCAATGAGCTGCAGTAAAGAACAGAATTAAGAATACAGAAGGAAAGTGAACCGATGTGCCTCCAAATAGATGAAGACCTGGGGGTTTTCCCCACCTCTCCAAGCTATAAAGATGTAGGTAATACATAGTGCAACTTAGGAAAATGCATTTTTGTTTAAATTTATAATGTAGAAGAAAATAATAACAGAGTTTTAAATTTGTGTGCTCTTCCCAGCAATAAAATGAACTGATCAGAGCAGGACAGGACAGGAATGAAGACAATATTCTCTACCTTAGTGGGAGTTAGTAAGCATGCATATGGAGATATATACATGCACATATACACGTATGTGCATATGAAAAATGTATATATATATATCTTCCCACAAACATGCTTATCAGATTTTCCATAGTCCTGATCATTTTGCAGTGACATTCCTGAAGAAGGAATTTTCCGGCTGGGCAGTGCTGCGGCTCCTGCCTCTGGCAACAGTTTCTTGTAGCAATGAGTCCCACGTGCTCATAACGCAGGGCGTTAAAAAAAGTTCCTTTTTATCATCCTCGAGGGTGGGGCTGGGCTGCTGCTGGAACTACGCCTATCAGGAATGATGCTTCAGCTCTGTTGGTGGTAGAAGATTGTTCCCCTGGACTTTTCTTAAAAAAATAAATAAATGTCAAGGCAGAAAAGGAAGCCTGCTATTTTTCAAGTCCAGAAGCTGTAATCATGCTAATCCACACAATCTTGCTAAAGCCAAGCAACATGCCTTTTGCATATGATGTAATCATTCAGCATAACCTATTTATAACCACCTCTGGCTGAGAACACCTTCCCAGAAAAACAAAATCAGAAATGCTTTTCCTTGGTCACATTCCTCCTCTTCCTCTTTATACCTTTCAATCAGTTGCGCTCTTCAGTCTACTTTTGCTGTCTTCCCAGCCTTAAATACAGCAACATCCCCAGCATTTTTATTTATTTTCATTTTAAACTAATGCTTTCCACATCTTCTCTTCTTTCAGTGTGTTAGAGCCATACCGAGTGAAATCCCAGTCCTCTGAAATCAATACCAAAACTTCCATTGATTTCATATAATATATTCTTTTAAATTCAGCACAAATGCTTCATATGAGTTGTCTATTTTAAATATGGCTATACTGTACAGGGCTGTCTGTCTCTCAACTTGAGACATAAAACAGTGAGTTTAATAAATTCTCTGCTGTAGACTGGTAGCATTATGTGTAATAAATGAAAATCTGTTGGTTAGACTGAGCATATCAAGTATAAAGGAGAAAATTAATCAATGTAAATATCTATCTGTGGATCAATTGGTATCAATCTTGTTTAACAGTCTATTTCCTCAGGACACACTTTGGAAACAAAGAGCATTTCTAACTGCTGTTTAAACAAACAAATATATAGAAGCTCCTTGGGCAACATGGGGATGGGCTAATCACTAGATAAAAATGGTCAGTGATGTTAAATATCCACTCATCTCTTCTATTTTATGTTAGTAAATACAGAGTTTCTTTTGATGTAATCTATCCATTAACGAGCATCAAGGGGGGAGGGGGTTGTAAAACCATTATTTGTGTGTAGAGGAAAGGGCAAGGAAAGTGGCCTGAAAAACAAAATCTGTCCCCTGACCTTCATGTTCAATAATTGTCCAAAGAGGACAGTGATAACTCTGCAAGGCTTTTTTCTGAGTTTTGTATTATCCTTAGCAAAGTAAAACCGCTTATGAGACACTATAAAAACAATGTCTCATAAAAACCTCAAGAGGATATATAACTAATTAAATCAGGATGCACTGTTTACCTAGGTTTGCAATGTTAAGATGTCTTCATGCCTGTCCCAAGCAAACTACAGTTTCCCACTCCTCAAGTATAAAAAACCCCAACAACATAATCCTGAGAAGTACCACGGACACAACTGTATGCAGAGGAACAAACTTCAGAACACAGTAAGAGTTTTTAAAAGCCCAGGATTTCTGCAAGGTAAAAATGCCATTAAATAAAATGAGACTGTGGTGTTGTGCAATTTTCTGCGGCAATTGCGTGGCCTTGTTAGTTACTATTGCTTCCTCCCTCCCCTTCCTGCTGTCTAGAAAGGTTTGGGGTTTCCACTCTGCATCACCCTCCTGATGGATCCATCGCTGATGGATATTTATCTTCACAGCAGCTTTGTGGCTAGGGAAGTATTATCCTCACTTCACATGTGGGAAACTGAGGCATGGACTCTAGGAAATTGTTTGCTGATGTGCAATAGCAAGTCCATATTGAGTCTGACTTTGGGTGAACCTAGAACTTCTGAACCCTTACCCAGTACCCTGATCCTCCAAATTAAGAAAATAATCTCTTCACCAAATCAATCTCTCCAGTATCTTCTCACAACTGATTTCATACAGATCTGGGAGAGGGGGGCTGTTCTATGTGAAAACAGAAAGCAATCACGTCTCCCATGAGGATTTTGCAATCCACACCTCCATATAATCAAGGAACCTCACATTGTTCTTTTGCAAGGTCCAGATGGCTACCATGGAGATGGATGGCGTAGAGGTGACTAACACTGGGGAGCTTTACTGCAAAGTAAATCTGAATCTTGGCTGAGCTGGGTCCTGCTCACATTTAGCCACATGGGCTCTACCTCCACTGTGCCACCAACCTAGCTGGGGCTTGTGGAGGAGGATTTAAATGTGACAGAATTTCATACGGAACCCAACAGCATAAGTGGGGAGTAAAACTGAAAATGATTGCACTGCGTACTTCCACTGTCAGCTTACTACAGGAAAGCACTTTGAAAGTGCTGGGTTTTTTCACTTGCATGAAGTTTTTCACGTGAACATTTTACACATCTAGCGTTTTTACTTGCTGTTGAAAACACTAGTCACTCAGTTTTTTTCGTCTTCCCAGTAAGTGAGACTTAAAAAGAAGTCTTTAAGCAAACGCACCAACGCCAAGCGCAATTACGCGCCGTCTGGATCGTCTTTTGAAGCCCCTTAACTTGCCCACACTACCAGGAGACCCCGGGCTCGGCCATTCGGACAATCACAACTCTTTCCTTTTCCACCTTATCTAACGACAAAGGGAAGAATTAGCTTTGTCTTGGCCTTCTGTGGCTTTAGGGGAAGGGGGGGGGGGGGGGGAAGAAGGGGGGGCGAAAAGTCTTTCAAGTACAATATAAAAAGCGCAGGTGAGATAACAAGCGTATTATCCCTCGCCAGCCTGCAAAGTCGGGCTGCCGGCTTGTTTGTTTACTCTCAAGGCTGCATCTTGCCCCCACTCAGCCCGGGGGGCTGCTGGGGGGGCGGCCCCGGTCCCGGCAGGGCTCACGCCTTTGTCGCTCGGCCGGGCCGAGCCGGGCCAGGACTACATCGCCCATCGTGCCCCGCTGCGCCCTGATCAATGGACCTTATTTGAATAATCTGTGAGCCCTTGGACTCAGGCCAATCAGCTGTCAGGGACCCATGATAAATCGCAATGCATTATTGATAATCATAATTACTCTGACATGCGCATTCCGCCCAATGGGGGTAATTTCCCAACTCTAGGAATTTGTTGTGAAGAGGAAAATAATTGCTACTATTTTGCTCCCGATGCTGGTGCACCATGTCACGACGGAAGCAGGCGAAGCCCCAGCACATCAACTCCGAGGAGCAGCCCCCAGATGCTGCAAGTGGTAAGAAGCGCAGAGGAGGGCGCGGAGCCGCGGCGGGTCCCAACTTTCCTGATGCGCGGAGGAGGCGGTCGGGGCGGCGAGGGGCTCTTGCCGGGGGGCTTCTTCTATCCTCGTGGTTCACCCCCCGCGCTTCCCCCCCCCTCCCCCCTTCCCCGGGTCTACCCGAAGCGGAGCCCCAGTCTCTGAAGGTTTTTTAGGAAAGTTACTTCCCCACGGGGCTCCAGCGCGGTGTACCGCGGAGCTGAGCGGAGGCACTGGCCCCTTCTTATTTTTCCTCCAAGAGCAGGGGGACTCTGCTTTGGGCCGTTCTGAAGCGCAGCCTTTCGCGAAGCGAGGTGCTGCCGAAGGGTCCCTGACCCTGCCCGGCTGCCGGGTCCCCCCGTGCACCCCCCAACCCTCGGTCTCGCGGAGCCTGCGCCGGTTCCCGCGTGCAGTGCGCGGGGCTCCACCGGCCCCGATGCAACTGCGCTGGGGGTGCAGCCTCATGGGAGGTGACCCCCAAAGCCTCCCAAGGCGGAGAGGTCGGGTCGGGGGGGGTGGGGGGGTAACGGAGGGGGTGGAAATTGCAGGCAATGTTCGTACAGATAGGAAATGGCTCGAGTTTGGTTTCCCTGGACTGTTTAACACTTTCTACGTACTTAGATGAGGATTTTTGTAGAGTTTCAAAAGAAAAATAATCCGCTCGGACTATTTTTGTTGGAGATCACAATCGCCCTGGACCTTTTGTAGCTTGACCTCCAGCCATCTTTGATTTCCGACTTCCTAAAATAACTCCGGTGAGCTAATGTGGGGTGTGCGTGAGCGCTTTGTATTTGGGCGCCGTGGGGGATTTCGCTACCGCAAATCGCTGTCCCTCCTTTTAGGGGAGCTCGCAGCTGTGCGCCTCAGAGAAAAGTACACATTTGGGTTCAAATGAGCCCAGAGCTGCTGGCGCGGGTGGGCGTGCAGCTGCAGTCTCTTACCAGTGGTTTCTCCCGGGAGCGGGGAAGAGTCGGGGCAGCCAGAGCGTGCCTGGCTTTCCTGGACGGAGCAGCATCTTCCCGCATCCGCGCTGCGCGGAGGTGGCGGCTCCCCGGGCTCCGGTGCGGGCTCTATCCCCGCTATTCCTGCCCTTGGTGCCTCCGAGCTGGGGAAGGTCCCGCGGTGCCCGTCCTGCTCCGGAGCGAGTGGAGCCGGGAGGGAGGGCACGTCCTGGGTGGGTAAGGGGAGACTGGCGGTGAGCTGACCTGGGCTGCATTTCTTAAAAGAGTTGTGGTTGTTGAGCAAAAACGCGTATCTATGTCCCCCAAGAACTTTTTGTGGGGTTCTCTTCCCTTCCTAAGGGACTGGTTTTGTGAGGTTTTTTTCCATCCCTAGAACTGATCGATACCAATGCACGTTACAGGAGCTGCTTATTCCCAGCCCCCAGGAGGTTAAGGCTGTTAATTTTTTTTCGCCTCCTCCCCCTTCTCTTCTTTGAGTCGAAATGTGCAATTGTTGGGTCCGGTTAATGGTGACTTAAGAAACAGCAAGCTGGCCAGAAGGCAATAAATCCCATGTTTAATGCATGACTGTTTTCCTTTGTGCATATGGTTAGGTTGGGGGATGGAGGTGATGTTTCCACATGTAAATCGCTGCCCACTGCTGGAAAGCCACCTCCGAGTATGCGCTGAAACAAAAGGGTTAATAACTCCTGATGCGGCCCGCTTGGGCGGGGGGAGGTGTGCAGGGGGGGAGGATCGCTACACACCGTGCTCTCCGGGGTAATGCCCAGCTGCTTGCTGCTTCTTGTTGGGGCTTTTTCCCCCTCCCCACCCCACCTCTTTCAACAACAAAACCCTGGATGGAAATCCCTCCGGGAGCTGGGACAGCGAATGCAGAGGCCAGGGGGACCTGGGGAAACTCTAGTTCTTCTTGGGGCGGGGGGATTCTCCTGCCGTCTCCGATTGGGAGGGTGTCTTTTGTGGGGCTCTGGCGTGGCCGAGGGTGACTGGAGGGGCCGGTGCTGGCGTGCGCCGCCCCGCGGCCGGTCCGCCGGGACCCTCCGCCGTGGCCCTGGGACAGCGGAGAGGCCGGTCCCTGCACTGAAACTCCGGTACTGCTCTCAGAAATACAAATCGCGGCTGCCGTGGCTCTTACCGGCCGCAGATCTCCAAAAGGGGCTTGATACTCCCCGTTCCAGGTGTGCCCGTAAATGACGAGTGATGAAGGTGCATAGCAAAGTCGAAATACCTCAGGGATTAATAATACCTGCGGCATTATTACGATTACATATGTACTCGATAATAAAATTAACCCCTATCTAATATTTTGCAAGTGGTTGTTTTGTTTTTTTCCCAAAGCAATTTTGGGACCCACCTCTATGAACAATGTAGCGCGGTAAGAAACGGTTCTGCTAACCTGGTGAGCAATTAACAGGTCAAAAAATCAGCAGGTGGTCACTGGAGAATAGTAGGACATACTGAAAATTAGCATTTTCACAAAGAGATTGAAAATGCCAATTGTGCTGGATTGCTGCCATTAAAAAACAAATTTTGCGTTAAATACAGTAATAAACGCTTTCTCAGAGTAAAATTGGGAGATGTTCTTAATTTCAAACTCTAGTTCGTGCTTTGAGTTCTGCGGAAGTGGAGAGGGGTCTGTTTTAACGACGGAAGCCAAGTTTTGTGGTGGTTTTATTTTATATGTATTTCAGGTGGCCCGAAGCTCCCGTGGGTGGGGTAAACCCGGCCTGGAGCAGCTCCCCAGGCTGTGCATTGAGCTGCGATGTTGAAGCGGTGTGAGGGTGCCTAGGAGACCCCGGGGCGGGGGATTGGGGGGGGGAGGGGGGCAATGCTGGGCTTGTTTTTCCTTTTACGTAAGTGAAACATTATATTGGTTGCAGTGATGAAGCCCTTTTGCTGGGCTCGGCAGCATGTGACGTTTTGACAGAGCTGCTGCTCTAACCTTTGCCTCCTCCCGCTTGCTGTGGGTGGTAAGTTGATGTCAGGCTTACAATTAGGACTCTCATGCAATTGACCTTGGCAGCGGGGTTTGTGCCGTTTAGCTTGGTCTTAAACACTGTACTAGTGTTAAGTGTGGTCCGGGGCCGCGCCGGCGGGAGGACCGGCGGCCGCCGAGCAGGTAGGGCCGAGGGCGGGTGGCCTCTGCTGCTGCTTTAAAACACCGCTCTTTTTATTGTCATTGCTTTATCCCGAGGCAAGCTCGAGACACACTTTCTGCTTAAAATTAACGGGCAGTGTCTGTGCTGCCGAGCTCAGGTGGATGCTGGTGGGGGATGGCAGCGCCGGGGCAGCCTGGCCGCGCTCCCCGGGGCGGCTCCACCAGGCAGCACCGCCCGGGGGCCGGGCGGCAGCGCGGGGCGTGAGTGCCCTCCACCGACCGAGCGCCGCCTGGACCGCGGCTGCGGGGTTGCGGCCGCGCCTCTACAGGTAACGCGCCGACATCTTGGAGAGAGGGGTGGTCAGAAACACTGGGTGGGGGTCGAACCTTTTCAGCTGGCTGCGGGAAGTGGCTGGTGTTGGCGGAGAGCGGGGCTGGCTCTGGCCAGGGCTGCAGCCAGCGCCGTGTCCTCCTTTGGAAGCTTCGCGCTCTGGGCCGGACTTTTGCTGCGTGGTTGGGCACATTTTTGCTCCTCAGAGCCTCTTATTGACAATAGTTTATTTCGGCCTTGGCTGAATATTTTTCTTGGATAGGTGATCAGGCAAAAGGATGAATCAGTAGATAATAAAGCCTGGGAAAGAGCCTGAAAGCACGTGAAGCCCAGGTTGTTGTGTGAAACACGTTTCTGGCCTATTCTTGGGGCAGATAAATGCTGCTGATTTAGTTCAGTGTAGAAAACATCAAGGCCTTTGGATATATTTCTGTAATCAATGATTTGTGTATTGTCCCTAAGCAAGGAGGTGATTTTGTCATAGTCACAGCTAAATAAAAATGCATTAGCTGGTGTTTTATAGTTGGAGAAGACAAGAATCTGCATAGTTTACAGTTCTTGGAAGCCCTAGCTTTTCGGCTGGGAAAAGGAAAATAAAACGGAGGAAGCATGATGCCAGAGAGCAACAGAGAGCTGATGGCAAAGGTTTTCGCATCTAGGACTGGAATGGATGCTTGCTAATCCTCCATGGGTTAATTTTAACTGGGGAAGTGTGTGGTTATGTTAGTAACAAGTAAAGTTTAAGTGAAAGTAAAAACAGTTGTTCAAATGTCTGTGGAAGAAGTAAGATCATCAAAGGCAGTAAACTGGGGGAAGCTTAAACTTTGACCATTTCCTTCCAATTCCAGTGAAATATAATTTTATCACAACTGGGAAGAGTGGGGGGAAAACGTCACTAATTGAGATTAGTGGTAGACCAGCAGCACACTTCTTGAAATCACATCAGCCAGATTTATTTTACTCCTTTTTTCACTTTTTCCCCTTAGGGGAAAAAAAATAATAATTCGAGCTGTTTGGATTTTATCAGCCTTCCTTGTCGATGACCGCCTTGTCCTACACAATAGTGGATTTTTTCCATCCATTTGCCAGTGATTCAATCTACCCCCCCTGCTGGGTTTACTGCATTCTTCTTACTTATTGGATAACTAGATGCTGAGAGATAACATTCCTGAAATTCGGGGGTGGGGAAACGTTTCAAAAAAAAGAAAAAAGGAAAAAAAAAAGAGGCACCCAGTAGAAGTCGAATCCCTGGGAAGTCTTTGGAGAGGGTTAAGTGAAGCCCGCAAGCAGTTGTTGCTCTGCTCTTCGGTGAATCCTTGTACAGTAGGTGGGCAGAGCTGGCTGCTCGGGGAGATTTCTCTGCAGAGAAGCCTTACCAGTTCAGAGCATTAAGTTCACGTCAGTGATAGCGGGAGAGGGCACGGTAAATGAGGTGCTGATTGCAGGCGTTTGCTCCTTCCATCCTGGGGAAAGGATGTAGCTGGAAATCAACTTGAAGAGCTTCACAGAAGCTGTTTGGGTTTTTTAAGAAAGAATAAAGTGCTCCTTTGTTATCCCAGCTATTACACAAGCAAGTGTCATGCTTCTATAGACTGTATATTTTAAAAATAACCCTTTTTGAGGTAGAGGAGGGTATTATATTCACTTTATCCTGCGGTAGAAGGAAAAACCAGGCTTAACTCTAACCTATTTGTCATGCAGCGAGTAACAACAAGCTTAGGAATGGCATTTATTTGGAATCTGGAGCCTAGTGCCTTACTGTCAGAGGAACTGGAAACAAAAGTGGCAGCAAGAGTGGGCAGGGCTGCTAACCTGCCTGCTGCCCAACACAGGTGCCTTCAGTTTACTGGAGTATGTTTCTCTGAGGTAGCAAATGGTGCTTAGGATCTGAAAAGTTACACCTGGAGCTTCTCAGAATTACGAAAATTAGGAGTATGGGCTGTGCTGGAGATGGGAAAAGTGAGCTTTGAATTAAGTGTGGTCTTATTAGTTGAAAAGTGGATGAACAAGAAAGTACTATCAAGGAAAGGGAGATAAATGATGAGATGCTTTGAAGCAGTTAAAGTTTGAGGATTTGTCTAGACGTAGTTATCCTGGAATATCTCCTCGCAGGTGGGCAGCAGTCTTTCATGCTGACGTTTTCTACTCAAAACATTTTGTATGGCCACTGCAGAGGTGTAAACTGCAGTGTGAAATGCATGTGCATGACAAACTGTAGAAGGAAGAGCTTTTGTACTTTCTAAAGTGAAGCCTAAGGTTATATTGCAACACAGGAAAACTGTACAACTAGGTGTGGAAGGTTGGACCATTAAATCCCTTAATGCTAAAGGATTTGATAAGGAGGTTTTGATGGTTTAGCCTGTTCTGTGAAACACTTGTTGGATGGAAATAGTTAGGAAAATAGTCAAGTAAAGACCATGAGTCAAAGGACAGAGTAGTCATGGAAGGTTCTTGTAATTTTTCAACACCAGTGCTTGCTTTCCCATTATGTCTGATTAGACTCTTGCTAAGAGGAGTTTAAAAACATGTATTCTTGACCTTGGTTGACTCTGCTTACAATTGACCAAGCTCTGAATCATGTATGACTTGTTCTTGTCTGTCAACTGGATTGCTCTGTTTTTTCCCCATGGAGTTACTGACTTCAGTGGCATCAATTTAATGATATTTGAGGTAGGAAATGTATGTTAACACACACATAAGCTTCAGCTCTTGTTTGTTTCATTTGTGGAAGTTTGGGTTGAAGTGGGAAGTATTTAATTCTCTCTTGAGATCTGAAGGATCCTAACAGTTTTGGTCATAGCTGTGCCGAGAGCACTTTTCCTCCCTATTCAAAGACTTATAACCCTGCAGTGTATGTGATTAACATTATTGCAGTCATATAGATTGGGATTTATCACTCTGCAGGCTATAGCACAGCAGGCCTCTGGAACTTGGAGGTTTTTAATTGATTGAGTTATTAGTTTTTAAGAAAAAGCTTTCAGGTACACTTTGTTACTCAGTGTTGAAGTTTTGATTTGTTGAATGTACATACAATAGCCTTGTTAACCTAAAAAATGTCAAGGTTTGCAATATCCTCCCTTACAGAGCTTTTACACTACCCCAAAACAGTAAACCAGCATGCTTGAGGTGTTGCTTGGACGTGTTTCCCCTCCACCCTGCCATGTACAGGATATTATACGCATGTATCAGATGTGTGGTTCCGCTACACCTTTAAAATGAAAGCCGCAGATAGCTCCGGTGCTTGCAGAGTCTTCAGTTGGGGTAGTAATATGGAACTAGAGCTGAGACCCAAAATTAATTACTGGAGATGTAAGACTTGAACAGAAGAGGTTTCACAATACAAATTCTTAGTTGTGGTTGAGAAACAGTTGTGTCCCACTGAGCGCAGGAGGTGAAGTACATGCACTGGTTACTGCACCCTTGGCACCCATCAATGTTGAGCCAATTAATGTGAGTTGCTGGACATTTGACTTGATGTAATGCATCTGTAGTCCTTCCTGCTTCCCTCAGTTTTGCCTCCTGAACCTCCTGCCTCCCGTTCCCTGAGTGCTTGCTTGCCTGGAACTGGGTGTGAGTTTGTTGTTTGAAGGATGGCTACACTGAGCAAAAACATCCTGTTTTGGTGTAGAATTTCTCAACTTCTCTTCGCTTTCTGGTATTTCCTTGAATGATACTTAGTTTTGTCTGTGTGCAAATTATGCTGGGTCTGATTTGTGGGGCGCTGAAGGAGGAAGGGCAGGAGTGAACTTGCAGACCAGCTTTGCTTTTTCCCCCTCCCTAAAAGCAGGTAAGTGAAGGGTGCAGCTAAACAGGGTGTCCTGAGCAGATCTGAAACCACTTTGTGCGTTTTTCAAGCAGGACTTGTTACATCCCTGTCTAATCATCATGGGTATCAATGCCGCCTCATACCTACATGTGGGGTTCTGTAAGTTAGTTATCTTTTGATTTCTGTTGTGGCTTTTTAGAGTTTTTTTATGCAAGTACTTTTGACGTATTTAAAAGCTAACATTGGACTTTTGCTGTTATCAGTCCTTTTCAGTACTTACTACTTCCATAATGACAGAGTTAATGTCATCTAATAGATCAGTGTACAGCCAAGAACTGCTCTGAAATTCTTAAAGTCTTACATGAAGTCTTACAGTCTCAAGCTGCGCCAGGGGAAGTTTAGGCTCGATGTGAGGAGAAAGTTCTTCACAGAGAGAGTTGTTAGCTGTTGGAATGGGCTGCCCTGGGAGGTGGTGGAGTCACTATCCCTGGAGGTGTTTAAGAGGGGATTGGATGTGGCACTTGGTGCCATGGTCTAGTAGGCATGAGGTCTTGGGTGACAGGTTGGACTTGATAATCCTTGAGGTCTCTTCTAAACTTATTGATTCTATGACTCTGTGAATCTCTGTGGGGTGTTTCATGCTTATACTTGAGCTTGTAATTCCTGGTTAACCAAGTTTTGTGGAGTTCTGCTCAATGTTATGACACCTCCTCTGTCTTCTTGAGTTGTGTTTCTTTTAAAGCTGTTTTGCAGGTGCTAGCTGCCTTCCTGCACTGTCCCTCTACCTGTATAAAGGGATTTGCAATAAATTCCTTTCCACCAAGTCCTGTGAGATTCCTTTTATATTGCTGTTTTTAGTGAAGGCTGAACTAAGGTGCAGATTTCTGTGGCACTGCAAATGAATTAGCATCAAAACTACGACTTCAGATCGATCTGCAAACTTGTTTCCAGTGTCTTGTATCTTTAAGCTGCAATTCAGGTGAAGTTGGTGATTTTAAGAGTAAGGAATGCTCAATTTAAATCTAGTTGTTAATAATACGACTTCTTTTTGTTTTTTTAAGGGAGTCCACAAGACGTCCCAGGTGACAGAGATGGTGAAATGAGTTCCAAAAGGTGTCGCATGGAGGAAACCAAGATTTGTGAGAAATGCTGTGCAGAATTCTTTGATCTCTCTGAATTCCTTGAGCATAAGAAAAATTGCACTAAAAATCCACCTGTTCTAATCATGAATGACAGTGAGGGAACAGTTCCCCCTGAAAGCTTCTCTGAAGCTTCTCTCGGGAGCTTTCCAAGTGATCGAATGGATAGCAGGACACGCAAGGACATTCAGGCAAAGGGCTGCACTGGCTCTATGGAAAAGAGAGAAGGAAAAATGGATGCTGAATCAGTAGGAGGAATGTACCTTAAAATAGAACCTCCCATCACACCTGTGGCTCCTGGGCTAAGCTATCTACCAAAATCCAAAGTACCAAACACTAATGTGACTTTGCAGACGATACGTGGCACTAAAGTGGCTGTGAACCAGCGGACCTCTGATGCCATCTCTTCTTCAGCAGCCAGTTTTAATGCTATTCCCATGATCCTGGAGCAGCTTGTGTGTTTGCAGCAGCAGCAACTTCAGCAGATTCAGTTGACGGAGCAGATTCGCATTCAGATTGCCATGATGGCTCCCCACGCGCTGCATCCTTCTATAGCAGCTGCTACTGATCCACTCAAAGCTCTGGGCGCTCACATGTCTCAGCAGTTGTCGGCTGCTGTTGCTTTAATTGGACAAAAAGCTGGAAGCCAGAGCCTATCACTGGAATCCTTGAAGCAAGGAAAACTACCTCATTCTAACACTGGCATTGCAGCTGCCAGCTCGCTGGCTGCCGGGCTTTCTTCCTCCTTCCCCTTGAAGCCGGAGGCAAGCAGAAGCCTCCCAGGCTCTATTTCTCGGTTCCCGAATCCTTTGCTACCTCAGTCCTCCAACTCTGTCATCTTCCAAAATCCACTTACAGCTGTTTCTGCTGTGATAGATTCCTCAAAGAAGGGGAAGGGAAAACCTCCCAACATTAGCGTGTCTGAAAGCAAACCAAACGTAGAGGAGCCGTTCTTCAAACACAAGTGTAAATTCTGTGGCAAGGTCTTCGGCAATGACAGCGCCCTGCAGATTCACCTGCGTTCCCACACCGGTGAGAGACCCTACAAGTGTAACATTTGTGGGAACCGCTTTACGACCAAAGGAAACCTTAAAGTGCATTTTCAGCGTCACAAAGACAAATACCCCCACATAAAGATGAATCCTTGCCCAGTTCCTGAGCACCTGGACAATGTTCCCACTAGCACTGGAATCCCATATGGGATGTCTGTGCCACTGGATGAGTCTAACTTAATTGTGGATAGCAAACCTCTCCTAACAACTCTGCCTACCTCTGCAGTCGCCGGTGCACCTCAGAGCATCACCAGTCTAGCAGGCATTAAGGAATCTCTGCCTGGTACGTTCTCAAGTGACCTGCAGTCAAGGCCTTCTCCAGAAAGCGAGGCAGGCTCTTCCTCATCAGGGGCAGTTGGTCATGAATCGGGAACAGAACAGAGCTTAAGTTCACCACAAGCTACATGCAGCATGAGCATCTTCCATGTAGGTGGGCCAAATGAGCAAGGATCTGAAACATCAAAGCTTCAGCAACTGGTTGAAAACATTGACAAATCCACTGCTGACCCCAACGAGTGCCTGATCTGTCACAGAGTGCTGAGCTGCCAGAGTTCACTCAAAATGCATTATCGTACTCACACTGGAGAGAGGCCGTTCAAGTGTAAAATCTGTGGCCGTGCCTTCTCCACTAAAGGGAATCTTAAAACTCATTATGGTGTCCACCGGGCCAATACTCCTTTAAAGATGCAACATTCATGTCCTATTTGCCAGAAGAAGTTTACGAATGCAGTTGTGTTGCAGCAGCACATCCGCATGCACATGGGAGGACAAATCCCCAATACACCAATGCCGGAGAACACCTGTGACAATACTGATGGGGACCCTGCTGTGGCTGAGAAGAATGGAGATGTCAGTCGCCCAGATGACACTGTGGACAGCATAGAGATGGAAGAGGATCTGGACTCTCAGGATGTCCCTAGGAGTTCTTCAAAACCTCCTACCCCCTATGATGCACAATCAGAATTGACAGCCACGGCAGCCACCTTCTCTGGTATTGCAGCACTGGAGAATCAAATGAAGATTGTCAACTCTACTTTAAACTTGCAGCGGCAGAGTAGCTTGAAGTCTAGTGACAATGGCTCAGCAGAAAGTGATGGCATGACAAATGATTCATCTTCCGTGGCAGGAGATCCAGATTACCAGAATGGCAGGAGTCCTGCTGCCTCTGAGTCTGCATCACTCCAGGCTGTATCCCCAGCCAACAGCCAAGCTGAGAGCGTAAGGTCAAAGTCACCTAGCGTCAACAATCAAGAAGATACAGGCACAGGGAATAAATCAGAGGGTCCTGAGAATGCTTCTGCAGAAATGGAAGGGGTTGTTGGTGCTTTGGATTTAACTTATGGCAATATTGGTCGAAAGCTCATTAAAGAAGAGCCTGGGTTACAGTTTGCAAATGGAGAATATGGTGAGTAATGTGAAATGCTGCCAGTATTTGGGGTGAGTGGGGTGGTAGCACTGGAGGAAATCCATCTTGAGGAGGTCTTGATCCCTGTTGGTCCTCCTGAGCTTTCCCCTCCTCCCTCTATTACTTTAGAGGCACATGTTGTGTAATGTTCTCCTGACTTTGTCAGACTAAAAATGTAACAAAATTCAAAGACTTAAATGCTGTCATCTCCTGCAAGGGCTTGCATGGATGTCCTTAAATGGGTGGTGCACTTGGTATATTTTGTAGTCTCCCCTAAAGATGAGCCCTCTCTTTGTAGCTCTCTAAAGGTACATGCTTGTGTTTTATGGAAAACCATTTAACCTTGTGGGATTTATTTATTACATTAGTATTGAAGCTAATGTTGCTATAAGTTTGACCTGAAACTGAGACTATCTAACTCCTAAGCTCACCAACAAGAGTAGAGGTGAACTGATTTCTTTCAGAGCATTCTAGCAAGTCTAATACCAGCCCTGCCATGTGTCTTTGGAGGGTTTTTCAGGCACTCTTTTCAGGCATTTTTAGTTCCAAAAGTGAGGCAAGACTTGGAAGCAGGAGGCGATCAGAGTGCATATTATCTTTGCTTTCCTTTCAGGTCGAAGTAGCATTCCAGCTGCTTTTGTTAGAGCCCCACCAGCCCTCATAAAAATGGAGATGCATGGTGAGCGTCCCATTAGCACTAGCCATTTCATTGGCCCACCAGCTCTCTCCCCTGGTGTTGCCCCTCTTCTCGTGCCACGGCCAAAATTCTGCCGTCCTGCCAAACAGCACATCTGCACTACGTGTGGGAAGAACTTCTCCTCTGCCAGTGCCCTTCAGATCCATGAACGGACCCATACTGGTGAAAAGCCATTTGCCTGCACCATCTGTGGGAGAGCCTTTACAACAAAAGGAAACCTGAAGGTGAGCCATCTCGTATGTGACCCATTTTGTAGGGGAAAGTTGTACCGGAGAGGGAAAGATTATTGCTAATATTTGTCCTGCCTTTGGAGACAGCTTGGATTCCCTTGCAGTTCCTCAAGTGGTTGTCTGACTTGTCACTTTCCCAGGTTTCTTCACACAACTTGCTAAACAGTGTGTTGAGACCACCTGCAGTAGTCTTCGGCACTGTCCTTGATCTTCATTTTAGGATGGAAGACTTTAGTTCTTGCTAAGCAGACTGTTTTATTTTCTTTTGGACTTGAGTGTCGGGGCAGGGGTTTCATGGACTTGAATGCTACAAAATTATGCCTACAGAATGCTTGCATTACACTGTAGTGCTTGAAGCATCATGAAGTATGAGGAGGGATAAAACAGAGATGGGACAAAATACTTGGGGATTGTGTCTAAGTGCTTGCTGAAGAAGTGCTGCAAGTCTGTCCTTACTGTCAGATTAATCCAGTTGCCTTGTAAGGGACTCACAGCTTCCTCACTTGCACAGGAGCTTCTCACTTTCTATGGGAAGCTCTTCAGTCCTCTTGCATAAATGCTAATGGGGAGGGAAAATACTCCACAGTTTGAACAGTCACTGGAAATATGAGCAGTGTACGTTGGTGATGTTGAAGATTTTGGCTTAGGTGTAATACACCTTTTTTTTCTAAGTTCCTTGGTGAGGTTTTTTTTTTTTGCCTTTAGTGGTGTTATTTGATGTAGTCTGTTCACAGCAAATCTTTGCTGTGTTGGCATCTTTGCCAACACCACTTAAGAAGTGTAAAAATGCAGTCCAAGCACTTCAGCTGTAGACTCTAGAGAGCCATGGTGGTGTCAGGCAGTAGAATGAATGTATCTTACACATACCAGGAAGAGAACAAAGATAAGAACTAGCCAGCTTAAATGCTTATGTGGTTTCTTTCAAGCAGCGTGGCTGTAGGTAAAGTAGAACTTGGGTATGTCACAAAAGAGCTGCAGTATTGATGATTCTCTTCACTTTTTTTCTTTTTGAAGGTCCATGTAGGAACTCACATGTGGAATAACTCTGCCAGGCGGGGAAGAAGGCTTTCTATTGACAACCCCATGGCTCTGCTGGGGAATGATCCCAAGAAGGTATCTGAAATGTTTCCAAAGGATATAATGCCTTCTTCAGTGAGCATTGACCCCACAGTATGGAATCAGTATGCAGCAGTACTCAGCAATGGCATAGCAATGAAGACTAACGAGATCTCGGTGATCCAGAGCGGTGGCTTACCTACCCTGCCAGTCACCATCGGGGGTGGTTCAGCAATAAATACTGCTACAGTCTCCAAAATTGATGGGACCCAGTCTGGGACTGGTTCTGATACGGAGAAGGCCAGCGGTGCTGCTGCAGACAATGTGCCAAAACACCAGTTCCCTCACTTCATCGAGGAGAACAAAATTGCTGTTAGTTAAAAACTCTAGTGAAATTGACACACAGAAAGAACAAATATATATATACACAAACATATATTTTTAAGAGATTCCACTTCAGCCTCCTATTTTCCTATTGACGTGCAAATGATTTTATGGTTGTCTTTGTAAGAGTTGCCCAGAGTACAATCATGATATTGCTTTGCAAATAGTGAATAATAAAGAATAGGATTTCCTTCTATTTGGAAAGATGCGGGTCTTGCAAAGTAGTTCTTAAGTGTGACTTTAATGTGTACAGCCTTACAGAAGTTTCTGCAACTTGAAATTCCAAAGGTTAGAATATTTACCTCTTTGTTTAGAGTGAAATACTTGGAGGTTTTGAATAGAGTGGAGACAACCTACTGTTGATGGAAAAGCTTCTATTTACTGTTGAGAAATTGAAACTATTAATGCGGGTAAATATCCTAGAATGTCTGCCACCCTCTTAGGCATAGTTTTTCTGTTTGGATTTTTGGCTCTGTGTGGTTTCTGAATGTACTTTTTACTATAATGGGTATAAAAACTACAATTTTTTTTAAATTCCTTTGGTTGTTTTTTTTTTTTTTTGCCTTGGAAGTTCTGTGAAAAGAACATTGCTGTTTTTTTCTTTTAATCACTGCTCCTGAGGAATTAATTCTCTGTGTTGTTGACTGCTGCTTATTTAATACTACTATTAGGACAGTCCTTCAAGTATAGTGCCAAAACTCCTACTTCCAAAGATGTGCAGTTTTTCCTAGATGTTTTATTTCAATACCAAGAGCCCCAAAAGAGCATGGGTGGGTATGTATATACTTTTTTTTTTTTCCTCCTCTCTTGAAAGGGAAGACTTGCCTTGGGAAGTCGGGTCTAAAAGCTCTGCAAGGAATCTCAGGTGACTGTTGCAATTAGGCATGGGAACTGGTTTCCTTGGCAAGAGAGAGACCTTTGGTTTTGGTTGGGTTGTTTTGTTTTTCTCTCATTTGGGTAATTTAGAAGATCAGCCTGTGTAAGCCTGTATTTAAATATGAAGTATTCATGCTTAGGTTAAATGTTTTGTGGGGTTTTGGATGGCATTCCTACTCTGGTCATTAAGTTTCTTGGTGGTCTGTGAAGTTGCATTCTACCAAAATGGTTATTAATGATCCATGTGTGTTGTATGAAGGTTGCTGGGATAGTCATCTGGATTCTAAGTTATCTACCTCATTTTTCCTTTTGTAGTTGTAGTGTCTATTTTTCTATTAATGACCACTGTAATGAACTGAGATTCAAGCAGATGCTTCCATGCACTATCTGAAACCAAAACCTGATGTATTAGTGGAAGCACCTGAAGACTTACTGGACTGACCTTTCACTATTCCTTTAATGTCTGCTGGAACTGTATGTGTAATGGGATCTAAACCAGACTGGAAAGTGAGCATTTGGTATGGAAGGACTGAACCATGGAAAGAAGTCTAGTGGTTGACTGCAGGAAATCTTCAAGTCCAGTCTCCCTTGTGGAAGGCCTGAAAAAATGCAGATTACCAAAAGTTTGTGTAATGTTGTTGCACCTGATTTTTGCTTATGATCTCTGTATGCCGAGTTGTGCCTTTCCTGCTGGACTTGTAAGTAAGAACATACCAGTACCTGTTTACACTGTAAGATGGATATTGTTACATAGACCATGCAAAAGGCATCCCAGTTGTCAAGTTTCTGCATTGTGAATGTATGATTTTTAAGAACTCTGTAGTTTTGAATATCTACTGATGCATTTCTGTTGACATTTTGAGAATAAATTTTGGGATGGCTTTTTCACACTTGGTGCTTAAATTTTTGTGGCAAAGTATTTGTCTCCTGAAGAGCAGGTTGAAGAGGCAGCATGCTGCCTCACACCAGTGACTTTTTTCAAATCAATGGTCCAGGCCTTTAGTTTGCTACTTAAAATGAAGTAAGTGGGTGGCAGTGGAGGAGTCTCTAGATCGATTTCTTGAGCAGTTGGAGTTTGATACAGGGGTTGGGACTTGCCAGGGATGTTGATTCACACACTAAAATAGAATGAAGATGAGATGTGCAGCAATTCTGGTACTGTAATCACCCTAGGAAGCGAAATGCTATGTTGTCAGATTGCCAGTGCCTGAAGATGTCACATAGAAAAATGACACAGCCTCTCCTAAAGAGCAAAGGAAAACAATGTTCTGGGAGCAGCCCTGAGATGATGGAAAATGGTTGAGATTCTGATAGTTGCAACCTAAACTAGCTAATGTAGAGTAAAATTGTGTAGAATCAGTGTGTCCTTAAGGTATGCGACCTTTGCTGCCCAATCTTGGTGCCCCTTGCGCACAAGGCTCATACTTGGATTGAGGAAAAAAGCAGACAGGGAACATTTGCTCTCTAGGTTCTACCACAAGCTCTGGAGGAATGAACAAAAAAAAAAAGGGGTGGGGAGGGCAGGATCCAGATATAAGATGGTCCAAGAAAGTGGGCAGAGCAAACAGGAGCAAAAAGAAAGGTAACAAGTGGTGGATGTGCAGGAAGGTAGGAAGCGTACAGCACTTAACTGGTTTACACAGAGCTTGTCAGTCTTTAGAGGCAGCATTATAGTTCCAGAAGGCAAGATATTTGATGCAAGAGAAGTCATGAGCCATCTCTGCTTAGGGAAACCAAAGGTTTGTAATCTTATAATCTGACCCACAATGTCTGAGGAGTGTAACAAGATGTTTCTCAGTGGTGATGAGTAAGAATAAAAACTACACTCATGCTAGGATGGGTACTGTTCTCAGCCACTGAGTTAATATCCTGCTTTGAGAGTAGTGCCTGGCTGGGCTTGCTGTTGCTCTGTCCATTCCATTTCTGGGCTGGATTTCTGGCAGGTTTGGTGCTGGTGGTGGATATGCTGCCTGTGCAGGACTAGCTGCAGCAGCATTACAAGCAATGAATTAGGAGTTGTTGGGTTTACTTCGGCTCTAACTGGGGTTGGTCTCTTCTCCCAGAACAAGAGGACACAGCCTCAAGTTGTGCCAGGGGAAGTTTAGGCTGGAGATGAGGAGAAAGTTCTTCACCGAAAGAGTAGCTTGCCATTGGAATGGGCTGCCCAGGGAGGTGGTGGAGTTACTGTCCCTGAAGGTGTTCAAGAGGGGATTGGATATGGCACTTGGTGCCATGGTTTAGTCACAAGATCTGTGGTGACGGGTTAGACTTGATGATCTTTGAGGTCTCTTCTAACCGTGGTGATTCTGTGATTCTGTGAAATCTGCTCTCCAGCATGGGCCAAACGTGACTTGTGAAGAAGTGGCCAGACTTGACAAGAACCCATGGTAACCAGCCTGCTCTCCACTGATGGCTTGATAGCACATAGTGTCATGAAAACATGTCAGCAGCAGGAGGAAACTAACAGTTTTATTTGCAGGAAGCCAACAAAACCTGCTTTCCTGGGGCTTTGCACCTTGGTAGTAGTTTCTGTTGATGTCTCCTCATTCAAATACCTAAGGTTTGGAGCATCTTTCTCTCTTAAATATTGACTCTAAACCTGTCCCATGAGCTGAGCTCACGTTTACAGCTTTATTTCAGAAGATGCTAAGCCGTGGGGCTGTGAATGCCTTTTCGTGATCATCTCTTAAGAGTTTAGAACTTCCCTGATAAATTTCTGTTTTGTTTTGCGTTGGCCAGCAGGTTGGAAATGAAGAGGAGATGAGGAGGAGTTTACGTAAGTATGAGCTCTGGCCTTGGCCAGGTGAACAGTGGTGAAACTGAAACTGTGACTTGCCAGCAAGTCACTGCAAGGCTTTACTCTCCAGGCCTTGGTGTCAAGCATTCTCTATGCCCAAAGCTGTTTCTTGCAGCTTGCTGTGACAAGGCAGCTCCAGGGTGGAGTGTAGTAGGATCCCTTGGTAACTTGCTGTGGGCAAGTTGTGGATCTTGAATTGGATGAATCGGTGGGACCTACCTGACCACTGTCTCCACAGCAGAAAGCAGGCTGTGCCACGAGGAAATTTCTGTTGGAGGTATCTGAGGGAGAGGCTGTATGTGAAGTAAGCAGGATAAGCTGCTGTCCTGTGCACAGGAACTGAACCAACGCCTTCTGAAGGTCAGCACAGCGTGTGCAGTTTACAGTAACGTTGCATTTTAACAATTAAAACAGGTAGTTGATTCTCTTCTTTCCTGTGCCGGTGTAAATCAGGAACAAGTTTACCAAAGCTAATGCAGCACCATTGGTGTGAGAGCAGAAGTGAGCATGGTATGTGCACTGTCACTGCTCATTAGCCTCTCTCCTTGCCTAAAGGACTCTCCTGTTCATACTTGTTATTGCTTACTTGGCTTATTGCATAGAGGATTTGCCCAGGCCATTGCTTTTGTCTAAAGCAGCATATTTGCTTGCATGAACTAAAGGCTGGGTTCTTTAAAGTGTTACATTTGAACTTAAAACTTGCATTCTCTTTTTTTTTTTTTTAATTACAAAAACTGCATTAAGTTTATTAGCTTTATTCCTCTAAAGAAACGTTTCTCTTGACTTACTTTTTCTGTTCAAAACTTTGGAAAAAAGTCAATGGGAACTTGGAGGAGTGAGCTTGTCTGAAAAGCAGGTAGATTATCAGCTCTCTAGGCTGAGCTCAATGGGACTGGTTGTGTTTCCCACAGCTGGCAGAGAGGGGGTGGGAGCTTTCCTGGGGCTGCTGATAAGTACAACATGAAACAAAGTGTAAATGAACATTGAGCTTGGATCTGCTGAGGGAAAAGGACCTGGAGGAGGCGCTTGAGGAGATTGCATGGCACAAAGAAGCTAAACCAAAGGAAAATTGATGAGTATTGCATTATTTTTTACTTTTTTTTTTTTTTCTGTTTGAAAATCCTTGTGCTTACTGCAGGGTTTGCAGTGTGTTTGGAATCAGGAAATATGATGGCTTCTGTTTGCAAAAAAACAGCTGAGGCAGAAAGCTGCCTTAGTCTGTGTGACCCATGAAGGTACTGCTACAGTGCTGAGGCTCTGGGTCTCTGTGTTGTATGCTCAGATGAGAATGCTCTGCATGCAGGTCCTGCAGGCTCCCTGCTTACCTTCACAGGTGAATGCTGCACATTAGAGTTGTGAGGGCAAGCACTGGACTTGTGTGTGTTTGACTTGAGCTCATGTTCATCACTGACCTAGAAAAGCATCTGTCATTGCACAGCCACAGCAGGACAGGAAACACAACTCAGAAGCAGAGAAACCTGGCAGTTAGCCACTCCTGCTACTGCCATATTATCTATTTCATTGTATCTTCCCCTTTCTGCACTTTGAGTTAATTGCTTAGAAAGGGCAGTGGTTTTTGCAACATTTTGATTGCTGTTTAGACCACTGATACGTGAAGCTGTCTGGCTTACTGGAAAACATGCTTTTTAATGCTTTTTTATAGATGACTCGTGCTGGACATCCCAGCCACTATAAAGCAGCATCCCTCTCCTTCCAACCTTCTTTATTAGCCTCTGGTTTTCACTTTTTGCAGTCCAAAGATTAACTTCTCTGATTCAATTGCTTCAAACAGAAATTACTTGATTCAGAATGGCTCTTGGTTCAGGTGGATCTCATCATGTGCCTTATTTTTCCATGCTTAGTTTAGGCAAAATCCACAAATTATTGAAGCTATGTGTAAAAGTCTCTCTGTAAAGAAAACTAAACAAAATTCACAGTACCTAGCACTGTTTTCTATGTGTGTATATATATATATGTATTTAGTTAACTATGGAATCTACATATATGAAGGGAAAAGTCCATAATAGCAACACAATACCTATAGAGCAAAAGGAAAGACCACAACCCCAAGCAGCAGTGGGCATCAGTGCAAGGTCAGGAGTACAAATCCACTCCTGAAGTGTTGGAGGCTTTTCAGCAGTGGAGTGCAGTCGCAGCTTCTGTAGGCTTGGAAGCATGAAAGCCATCTCTGTTGAAAATATGCTGTCAGTGATGGTCGCTGAGGGACTGCTGAAGCAAGAGAGAAAGCTGGATAAGCTGAAGCCTGACTGCCTCTGGGTAGGTGTTCCCTGGCTCCTCTCTAATGCCAGAGGCCGGCTTTGGTTGGCAGACAACACACCTGAGCACTCGTGGTAGGCCAGGATATCTCTGTGTCTTTCTCAGCCTATTTAAACAGGACAGATTGAACAGAACAATCAAAGCTTGAGAACTGTTGAGCAGATATGTTGCTATGCTTTTGCTTACTTAGGTTTAGGGGCAAATGTGATTCAGAGCATATTTAGATCAAAAAGAATCAATTTTTCATTATGTTATGTTCAGGCAATTGTTACTAATGATCTTGGCCAAATTTCATTCAGCTCATTCAAGCATAAAAAAGCAAAACCAAGCAAAACAAACCTCAAACAAAAATACACAAGAAAACAAACTCACCACCACACCCCACAAAAAACAAACAACCCCAAACCAAAACATGAGCTGGCTAAATGTCAAAGCACCCACTGTATGAAACCATGAGAATGTGAGGGCCAGATGCACAAAACTTGGTGTATTATGAACAGAAGGGGGTTGTAGGAGGAATGTATGGAGCAAATAACTGGACAAATACTTGACCATATGCTTAGTGTAGTAACACAGAATCTGTCCTGAAACCTTTGTTATATATTAACTTCCTAGATCCTCAATTGCTTTGCAGTACCTGATGACAGAGGATGCTTTTGAGTCAGGTTAACTGCATTGGCTTAACTGCTCCATGCAGTCATCTAGGATACACTTTGCAAAGTTTGTTACAGAATATTTGCCTCCATGCTGCCTAGATGTTCAGAATACCAAGCATAGAGGGTTTCTGGTTGCTTTGTTTTTTTCCCCCACACACAGCCAGTTTGATTGCTTAGGTCCAGCACACATTCAGGTGATTTGCTGCTTTGGGCTACCTAAGTCTCTACGTATTGAAAGTACTTCATCCCTCCCAATTCATGGTGTCCAGATCTGGGGGGGGGGGGGGAAGAATATTTCCTCATTACTTATGCCTCTGTTCCTCCAGCTATTCTTGCAGTCTTAACTGACAAAATAACCATTTTATGTAAAGGGGAGTGGTGATCAAATTTGCAAGTATGTGTAGCAAATCAAATTTATTCTCAGTTTATAGCTTTACATTTGTTATCCCACCCACAGGATGTATAACACAGAAATCAGTATGGGGAGAATTCACAAAACTGCTACAGCTAATGGCAAAATCATTTCAAGATCTAACGAATGTGAGTTTATGTCTTGAAAGCTGCACCTTTTTCTTTCTTAATTTCTTATGTCTTGACAGCTATCCTAGATGAATGACAGTTTGACTGTTATTGTTTTGAAAATTAGCCACTGAAAGGTCATCTTCTTGGCCCACAATGTGTAATTGTCCGGGGAAGAAAAAGTTCTCATACAAATGCTACACTTCCTCAAATCAGCATGAGAAGTATCTGCTTGGAAACTTCATTATAAGAGTGGCAAACATTCTCTTGATAATAGAGCCTATGGCAGTATGAGCTTTATTGTATTTTCCCTTAGCAAGTGTTGATGGATTTATGGAGGGCTTCATTAAATATAGGCTTAAAGGATATCCGCTATTGCCCGCTTGTCAAAAGGAAAAATAATATCAAAGCCATCCGTGCAGATCAGAGATGCAGGTGTTAACAGTGCATTATAATCTGGTAGCATTTAACTTGCCAATTAATTGCAGTAGACTTGTCTGAGCTCAGACATTTAAAAGATAAATTTAAAAGATGAATGCATCTTGTGTAGGCTTAGGGCACGTGAACACTGACACCATACTGCTAATGATTCTTGCCTCAGCATCCGTGTTTGTGTTCCTTCCCAGTAAGGACTCTTGAGTATGTGCTGCTGAGCCCCAGGAACAGGTAGCTTTTGCATGTTTGCTCTGATTTTAAGGGATTGAATATCATAGTCCAAGCCTGTTCCAGTACTGCCTTGAGAAAGAACTGTTGTTTCACCTCACCAAACTCACCTCTTTCCTTTTCGTTTGTGGGAGTGAGTCAGTAGCATGGGCAAATAATGTGGTGCACAAAGCTGTCTGCTACACAGCTACTGTATGACTGCAAGTTTTCAAGCCCTTAGCAACCAAATTCCTACTTCTGCCTGCTGTCTGCCTTACAAACAGTGCAGCTGCCAACACTGCTCTGAAACAAAGCTCAAGTGCTGTGTGCAATGGGCCATGTTCCCAGACAAAGAAGGTGCACCCTGGTGTTTGTAAAACATGCACTTCAGAAATCAGATAATAAGTAGTACAAAGATTAATGTCAAAACTTGAATTGCCTGTGGAATCATAAACGTTTTGTGCAACCAGTTTTCCATCTATAGTGTGAGAATTAATCTATAATTTGATATTCATGTTCAGGGAAAAGAAACTAAAAACTGCAAAACTGAATTAATCTTCCAGCTTATAAAGAGTCAAATGAGATATTATTATTACCTACAGTGTTCATCAGGTAAAAACACTGAGGTCCTATGCATAAACAACTCATTCATTTAGTAGCACAATTAAAATGGAAGAAAATTTATAGCATATTGTGCTAAATAGGTAATGGCTACAATTTGCAAGTGCATTGTCAAAACCACCATCCATTGTTTGAGTGGGAAACTGGAACCAGGACTTGCTCCTTGGAGGAATATAGGCACAACCCCAAAATACAGTTTGTTTACATGTTCTTTAATCAGTGGAGCTTAGAGACCTCGATGCATTTGAGGGTCAGTGAAACATGTTGGAAGGCATCACCTGTGGGTGAGAAAGGCAAAAAGGTAAGGCAGGAAGACTCACTTCCAAAACACTGGGAACCACTGCAGTAAAGGCTCACGGACATAGAGATTTCTGGTTTGAATTAGGCATACTCTGCTAGCCAGTTGTGTCCAGAGTTTGTGTTTCGCCAGGTTGAACTTCATTTGTCTTTGCAAACTTGGATGGCAGATCACAAGAGACTCATGACTACCCATACCATAAAACATAATCCTACTTGCAAAACAAGGGTGCTTGTACTACCTGCTCTGGGAAAAGATATTAAATCATTCCAATCAGCAACCTGGTAATTTTGTACACCCCTTTGCTTTAAAAGTGGGGGCTCTGCCTTGCACCTCACAGTAAACAATTTCTGGTTTTGAAATGAGATCTGTACTGCACAGCAATGATAATACTGACAGTATTTGAGAGAGCCTCCCTACAAGAGAGCCTCAGAGGAGGCCAAGTGGTCCAGAATTGGTTCTGCAACAAATCATTTGAGTTGGGGGAGATCAAGGAAGGGAATAAAATGCTGCTTGCTGTTAATAATCTGGAAAAAAAATAGTCCTAGGAGACAAAACATAGGTAATGATTTAAAACTATGAAAAATAAATCAGCTCTTTTCAATTAGCAATTGTGCAGTATGAATTCAGCAGCTTACAGGACTCATTTGTGGGCTTCAAGTTGTGCGCTTACAAACACTGAGCATCAGAAGAACAAGCCAGTGGCATCAAAAAATTGAAAATAAGTTTTACTTCACTTGATTTAACAAATCTAACTTCTCAGTCTGAGGTTGGAGGTTTTCCCTTAGGCATTCCTTCTCAACAGGCAAAGGAAAATCAAAGGCTTGGGAATCAGAAGAGAGCATACTTGCTGTGAATGGTGAGATCACATGGAAAATCTTTATAGCAAAGCTAATACTGTGCAAGAAATATGTCAAGGAAAGGGTTTAGCCGACTGAGCTACAGCCAAGTCTAGAACTTTCACTGTCATTTTCTGACTAAAGTATCAAAAGCCTTGCCATGAAACAGAAAATTAGAGTGTCCCTAAGGGAGGATTTGAAAGTTTGTTTAAATCCCCAGATGTTGTAGAAGTAAGTCTACAAATTGTAGTACCACTGTTGCTTGATTTCTGTCACTGTTTGCCAAATTCATTTTCCCTGATTCTACAGATGCATGTTAACCTGGGTGTGCATCCCTGTGCTCCTCGTGGATTTAAGAGCCGCCATATGATGACCATTTGTTTCTCCTCCCATGTTCTTGGACGGAAGAATTGCCAAATGTGTAGAATTGATGTGAAAGAAATTTAGCTGCTCCATATAAAGGAGGAGTGTCATTCATTTCTGTCTGAAACACAAAGAGGGCCAAAATGTGGTGCTTAATGTTTGCTGTTTTAAACTTTAGGGCTGCTTTCTCCTCAAAACAACTAACAGTGACATTTGATCAGGTTTGTTTTACACAGAATCACCAAAGGTGGAAGAGACTTCAAAGATCATCAAGTCCAACCTGTCACCACAGACTTCATGACTAAACCATGGCAGCAACTGCCATGTCCAATCCCCTCTTGAACACCTCTAGGGATGGTGACTCCACCACCTCCCTGGGCAGCCTGTTCCAATGGCTAATAACTTTCTCCTCACCTCGAGCCTAAACTTCCCCTGGTGCAGCTTGAGACTGTGTCCTCTGACATGTTTTAATGTTTGAATAACATGAAAGGTGAAATTTTAATTTCAATCTGAGGTTTGACACTGAGCCTTGAGGCTGGGGTTGTCATTTCAGACAGTTACAGCATTAGGACACTGGTTTTGTGGCAATAGTGTAACACTTTTGGTCAAGTACAACATCCTGTTTAGGTTCTTCAGTTGGCCCTTTTATTAAATATCATTTGAAGCTAATGCTATCATCACATTTTTTCTGTCATTAAAAAAATATATTCTGAAGTTGAATATGAGAAAAAATAGAGCAAATACGTTTCATGAGCTGAAATGTTTGTGGGAGGAAAAGGGATTTCTATTTCTACTTCAATAGTCCCCATGAGTGGGTAAGAATGGTAGATTGAGAAGTAAGAAATTAAACCATAGTATTACTAAACTGAAATGCAGTCTAAAAGTCAGTTCCACAAAGAGCATTTGTCATAAGACTGCCCTAGTTAGAATGGCATTGAAAATATCTGCCTAAACATTCTCAGTACTGGTACCTGAAACCGGTGTAACCATTAATTACATTGCTGAAATGTCCTCATTACAAAATGTCAGGATGACTCTGCTTTAACTGTAAGGGGGGAAAAAATTAATGACAGTTGCAGTTTTCATGTTGGTGTAACCCAAGCTGAAGCACAGTAAAGGCAGGAGAGAGAAAAGCTACCCAGAAACTCTGATGTGACTTGCTCTTCTTTGCACTTCTTTTCTCTTTTTTTTACATATAGTCTTTGGTTTTCTTTTTTTTTCAGTAGTCTTCACTGGGAAAGTACTAACTTATTTAAGATTATTTGGAGCTCATTTTAAGAAACACACAAATATACCTCATCTTAAAACCCCTAGTCAGTTCAGTATATGCTACTTTTTAGTATGTAAAAATGGTGATTCTAAACTTGCATTCAGGCTTATCCACTAATTCTCTGCTCTTAGTCACTGTGATTGTCATCATCAGTTCTGCAGGACCGTGAGCAGTTTAGACAATATCTGGCAGCCTGGGGTTGCAGGCAGCTGTAACAACCAGCTACAACAACTAAATAGGACGACAACATGGTAAGTGGTCTAAACACAGCTATGTACCTAAGTAGGCACAGTGAGTCTTTGTTTAGTGAACATTTTCAAGCAGGTTATTTGTTAAAGGAAAGATTTTGCAGACTGTTTGCAAAGGGATGACAAATAAGCTGGCCATGCACTAGAAAGAGGTGCAGGTTTTGTGGTGCTCCAGATTGCAGTGTAAGTTGCTGAGATGGATGCATAGATCTATTTCATACATTCTTTATCTGCACTGGGCATTTCCTCCATCGGTAGAGATGCCCTGGTGTAAATCTTGGTGGTTTCAAACAGGAAGGAGCTATGGTGGCACAAATGGCAGCCTGCATCACATTTGCTGCCCTCTTCAATGTGCCTACACAGGTGGTGGGAGCAAACAGAGGGACAATGCCAATGGCAGCTAGAGCACTCTTACTCAAAAAAAAAAAAGTAACCTTGGCAGCACCTATGGGCATCTGCCTGCAACAGCCATGGATGCAGCTACAGCTCAGTGGAGGTAAGGTTTTGATTGCAGACAATGTCTAACAACCATACTATGATTCCCTTTGAGGCAATCCAAGCTGAAGAAGCCCCTGGTCCAAGCCCACGCCCTTCTGAGGATACAGCACTCTTGCAGATGCTGCTTGGCTGTTAGCAGGCTGTGCTCAGCATCCAGCTCCTAATGGGAACTGATTGGAATAAATAAGTGAAGGAACTCTCCCAGACAGATGGTTTCTGTAAGACCTGTCCTTTTGCAGAGCTGATTTAGAGTACAGCCATGCAGAGGAAAGTGTTTGAGGGGAACGGGAAACCAGGAGGCAGTTATTTAAAGGGGATGGAGGCTGGATCTCCATTGAGCAGCTGCAACACTGGATCATTGACTATGTAGTTACACAACCTGAAGCAATTTTGTCTTTGTTACTGATGTTTTTTTCAGTTACTTGGTGGTTTTCTCCACTGGTTTTAACCAGGCTTCCACCAGGCTGTCAAGACAGTTCAAATACCATTAACCCTGTGAACTTCCCTATTTGTGGTTTTCTAGACATAATTTAACATTCCACATTTTAAGAAGGATGTGTTGCATGATTGTCTTGACAGTTTTTTTCCCACTATAATATCACTAGGAAAGCGTACTTCATTTGGATAGGACTATTGCAGTATCAGACTAACCCTCCTTATGAAATATATCATTGCCACTAGGAATTTTGCATTTCATGTTTGGATGAAGAATAAGGTCAACAGCATGACAGGTGCATGGGCTGTAAGTGAGCAGAGTGTGCAGTTCTTAAACCATACCTTTGCTTTTTTGTTTACAGAATAGAAGAACATGAAGATATGGAGATGGCAGGAACAGTATGCCATGGTGGAAGAGTTAGAGTGAAGCATGATGAACGGATGGAGGGGATTTAACAGGTGTCAAAGACACACAGGGCAGAGTTTAGCTGGAACAGGAATACGATGTAACTGGTGGGAAGAACCGTGGTGGCACCCAGGAGCGCTGTCTGATAAAACACAAGGTTTATGAGACCAAGCATGTATCTCAGCTTCTTTAGCTCAGTGATTTTTTTTTTTTTTTATCTGATTTGTATGTTTGGGTTTAATGAAGATTTAATCACTACACTGTCAAGAAAAGCTTGAAGTCATGAACAGAAACGCTTGTGCAATTTGTGCATAAATTTGCAGAAGAAATTTCAATTAAGATCATAACCAAGCATTCCCTGGTGCTGAAGGTCACCAAGCAACAAGGATGTGAGCAGCAACACCATAAAGGACAGCCCTGTAATGTGCATGGTGGAATGGCATAAAAGAGACTATTTGCCGCCTCTGCACTGCCTGCAAAAGACTGAGGACTGGGGGATGGATGTGGCATGGGTCCTTCACTTGGGATGAGATTCAGGAGACCACAGCTAAGGAGGTGATGAGTGTAAAAGGCCAACGATGCCGGCACGGCACCGTTGAGTCTCCGACCCGGAGAAGGAGCAGGATGGCGCAGGGGGAGGGCAGCTGGCGTTGGCAGCCCGGCAAGCCCAGGCCCGGCGCCTTAGGTGCGAGGTTGAAGGCAGAGCAGGTGCCTGGCAGCCGAGGAGCAGGTGGCAGGGCTGTGCAGTCCGGTGCGGAACCGGGCTGGACGCTCAGGGGCACGCATGCGGCGCAGAGGGGTGCGAAGCGGCGCAGGAGGCGAGAAGCAGACCGGGCCGGGAGGGCGGAGCGGAGCGCACCGGGACGGGTGAGGCGGCTGCGGCACCTGCGTGCTGGGAGCCCGGCGGCGCCGAGCCCGGCCCCCTCGGCGGCGCTGCCAGACGGCGGCGGGCCGGGCCGAGCCGAGGCGCTGCTGGGAAGCGCATCCCGCCCCGCTCCGCCCCGGCAGCCGCGGCCATGACCGACAACATCCCACTGCAGCCGGTCCGGCAGAAGAAGCGGATGGACAGCAAACACCGCAGCGGGTGAGCCGCTTGGCGGGCCGGGGGCTCCGCTTCTCGTCTGGCCGCCGCCTGTGTTGCGGGCGAATGTGAGGCGACCCACAGGCCCCCAGCCTCGGGTCAGCGGCGGTGCCCCCCGCTCGGGCACCTTTGTGGGTTGCCCGGAACAGGCAGGGCGCGGAAACGCAGCGGAGGACAAGAGGGAGTCGCGTCTCCCTGCGCTACGCGGCCGCGGTCCGAGCTTGCGGGGAGGAGGAGGAAGAGGAGGGGGAGGCAGGCGCTGACAGGTTGTTCCTGACGCCATTGCCGTGGCACGCCCGGGCGGAGGGCAGGATACTGCCGGGCAGTGCTGCGCTGCGGCCGGGGGCGCCGGGGTTGGTGAGAGCGGGGCCAGCCGTCAGCCCCTTTCGCGGGGGAGGAAATCATGCCTGCCGGTCCCGATCCTCCTCGCCTTCTCCATACAGCCCTGCAGACAAAGCGATGCTTGGGCAGCAGCGAGCGCGGCCGATGGTCGCCGAGGCCGGCCCGGCGAAGTGGGGCAGCAAATGCCCGGGGCGCCGCGGGACTGGCCGGGCTGGCCCGGGATAGGGGTGGTTGTGTCACCGCCTGCCTGGCACCAGCCCTGCTGCCGGCCCTGTTTGTCATCCTCGCTGCTGCGCTGGGCGTTGGACTGGGGAATCACAGGCTGGCGTCTGGGCGAGCGCTCGGCCTTCGCTGAGCAATAGCAAGTGGTGCGTGCTTGTAGCTCTGCAGCAACGGGCTAAGCGCAGAAGGCTCTGGCTAACTGTATCAGTTAAAGCAATACAATGTCCTTGGTGTGGGGTGTTACAATATCTTTGGCGCGGAATGTGTTCCTTAAGGAGTTGTATGCATATACCAGTAAAAATACGGGCGTTCCTATGCAGGAAGATCAGTAAGAAAAAGGATCCCTTAATACTGTTTCATTAGGAAATTGCAGCACTGGTCCAGACAGGTTGGTTTGTGCCTAATGTGATGTTCAGGGTGCCCAAGATACTTGGCTATTAGTTATGGCAGTGCTTCAGTTGTCATTGGATTATTTATTTTTTAAAGTGTGGTGAGCAATATTAGCAAAACAAACCAAAATATCAAAAGAAATCCCAACTGTTGGAATAACAGGAAGTTGATGTTTTTTCCCTTGTTTATTATGTTTTTGTTTGATAGTTTTGGTTTGGAGTCCTCTAACTGAGGTTGTTCTACATAGTTTATTCATTATTAGAATTATTCTTATAGTTTATTCATAATTAGAATTATTCTTTCTTATCAACATTGTTTCTAATAATTGATGTAGCAGCAGCCATGCCAGCTGATGCTGAGCTGGGAGGTGTGTGTGATGCAAGTCATTCCCCAGCGCCTGTCACATGCATCACTAGGCAAGTTCCACGAGGTGCAGCCATCATGGCATTACATTTGGTGATGTGATTGAAAGGGAACAGGGAGAGGTCCAGGCTTGAGAATTTTCTCAAAGCTTCTTGAATGATTTCTTAAAGCCCTCTAATCTCCACCAAGACGCTCTTGGGTATTATGATGTGGTTAGTAGTGTCTAACAGAAATTGGCCTCATCTAGCCTAAGCTATGGTTCATTGTTTGTGGGCTCTACCTGATTAGCAGTCACAGAGATAATGTTTTCAGTGTTAGCAAGAAATTCTGGCAATGTGAAGTTGTGAAGGAAGATTGCTTAGGAGTTTTCTTAATAGTAGTCTGAATGACTTGGATTTAGTGTTTCCATTTGATGTGATTACTCTCTTGGGGGGTGGGACTTACCATATATTAGGAACTCATGTTTTGATATGTAGTGATACATTACCAATTTGATCAAACAATAGCATGGATAGCAAAACATCAAAGTCAAGCAAGTCCAAGTCAGTATTATAACTCAAAGAAGAAATTTGCCATGAAGTCAAGAAGGGTCCCTGATGTGACATCTAGGATAGAGTCCTGTGACTCCTAAACCATAATAAAGACCTTTCTTATGTTCCTACTGAGAAAAACCCAGACAAAAGAATTCCAAGTTATGTTGTTTGATACATACGAAAACACAAGCATAAGCAAGTTTTGAAAGGCTTCACCCTATCCCTGACTGCAGTTTCAACTGTGGGTTTTTACCCCTCACCACTGGGAAAAAGTTCTCAGAGGTTTTTTTCAGTGTGATCTTCTGGAGTGGGGAACAGATTGCTGTTTGGGTGCTGAATGACTTCGCAGAAATCTTTTTGTCTGTTAAAAAAGTAAGAAATGCCTGGCTCTCGTGTAGGGTAGGTGTCACACAAGTGAGGCTTTCATTATAGACTCAGCCTCTAGTGTCCTTTGAAGGGAAGCCAGAGAGGAACTTGCACAGTACACTAGCAGAGATGAATGATGGTACAGACAACTGAGATCTGTGTTGGTGAAACCATGTGCTTGATAAAGAAGTGGTTATTTGTTCCTGAGTGTAACTTTAATGTGGATTTTCTTGCTGCAGTCAAAGGCTAAGCACTAAATTCTGCAGCTGTCTGCCTTGAATTGAGCCATATTCTTCCAAATGCTTTGCAGCACTCTGAAAACCACTCTGAGCTATGTGCCAATTAGGAGGCATTAACTGCAGCAGGACTGTTGGTGGGATGACAAGCGAGTCTGAGCTTCCCAGGAACTGAGCTGTGCTGGAAAGGGAGCTGCAAGTTCCTGAAGCACCCTGGATACTCCAGTGCATGACACAAGTTGTTCCCTAAATAGCTTATGCTCTCAGTCCACAGTCCTGCAAAGCATTTCTTGAAACCATCAAACTGCTGTTCCCATGTTGTGTCTGCAGTTTAAAAAGACCTTGATCAAGAAATGTTGGGGGAAGAACAGGGAATGAAACACAGAAGGAGGAGTTTTACAGCAGCATTTCATGCAACCATTCCATTGTATGTGCCTGTGTACTCAGGCTCTATTTAAAATGGCAAATTCCATTTCTAAGTCAACAGAGTGATGGGAGCTCCTGCCCTCCATCTGCCTGTGTGTGGGTGTGCCATGGTGTGTGCGGAGCTGGGCTGGTTTCCCACAGCCAAGCTGGTTTGCACCACAACGCTTGACAGGTGGGCAGGGCTGGGGTGCAGGAATAGCAACTCTCCTGACCCCTTCCTGGGCCACTCCAGCTGCACTTCATACAGGCTGAAACAGGGGCATATCTGAATCATGTGGAGGTGCAAAGAAAAGCCTGTGTGGGTGTCATGCCTCTGGTTTTTGTCAATGGAAGATTCTTTGTATGCTTTTAAAATAATGAAGTATGGAAGGTTGGGTTGCATATAAAAGATGCCAGCACAGCCTATGAGAAACACAGAAACATCACCCAAGGGATGTTGTTGTTGCAGAAGTGATTAAACACTTTGAACTTAGCACTGACTTGACAAATACTGCCCCAGTAATAGACAAATGTGACACATGTTTCCATTAGCTTTATTTAATGCAAAAAGATGCTTATGAAAGTATTTTTCATTTGGTCTCTGAAATATTCCTTCAAACATGCTGCATTTATAAATAAACCTGCCTGTTGGTAATGGCTGTTAATCTGGCATCTGACTGTCAATCTGTCATACTGTTGCTTCTTACAACATCACTAAGAATGCAGGTTTTGTAAACATAATCCCAAGTGAAGTACACAGAAGGCCTGTTCGTCAGCACCTTCTGTTTACTTAGATCCCTGTGCAGGTTAAGGGCTGCATTACTGACAAGACTCAAAAGTTTCAGATGCAGTTCACCTTGAGAGAGATGCTTTTGAGTGGTCATGATTTTATTTGGGGATTTATGAGTTTGGATTTTATTATTATTATTGCCTAGCTATGATTTAGACTGTGAATAACACAGTGCTATATAAGCTTCCTCATACAAGCTGTCTTCATATATTTTTCCATGTTCTTTCTATAAGGTGATAATTATTAAAAGTTCATGGTGGACTGTGACTTGCTAATTTATTATACATCAGGGGCTATTGCAGTGCTGTTCTTCAGTGCTTCAGTTGCAAAGGGGAGAAGGAGAAATGTTTAGGACTGTGTATTCTTAAACTTTCCTATAAAACCAGTCACATTTTTGTAACTTTGTGATTCTCATTCCTGGAAAGTCTGTGCTAATTTTATCAGCATCTCTTATCAGCAATGTAAACTCTCAGCTCTTATTGTAGACAATCTGTCTTTCCCTTTCAAGTACATAGTCTTCTGATTTCCTAATGGAAACTATTTTTCTATTTGTAGTAAGAGCCAGTAGTTCTCTTCTGTCAGAAATAGGTAACTTCCAGTGACGCTGACGTTGCCCTGAGCAGAAAACTTTGGGATAAAAACTTAGTAAAGTGGAAAAAGCTGATAGCCCCATTCAGCAGGATCTATTGACTGAGCACCAGGATGATCTGCAAACACATCTCTATACTCATTTGTATGTGCTCAGAGTGCCCAACTGAATGGATTTGTCAGATTGTTTGGGTTGGGGTTGGAGTTTGGTTGTTCATCATTTTTGTTTGTTTGTTTGTTTTTGAGTTTAAGATTATTCAGTTTCCAGAGTAGAAAGGGAAGAGAACCGTATCTGAAATGTTCATTGCGAGGTTCACCACCTATGTCATCCTTCCCTTTTGCTCTCAGTGCAAGTTGTGTTTTGTCATCCCAGTGTGTGGGTACCCCAAGCAGGATATTTAGCAGCAGGACTCTGCACCCTAAGCATGGCTGTCTCTCCCTGCAGTACAAGTCCTTGGCAGCTCTGGGGGCTTTTGCTTTATTTCCTGTGTGTGAGTGCACAGCAGCCATGCAGTGCCAGCTAGCACCAGGCTCTTACCGATGCCACACAATGTGTTGTGCCACCACAACCTGGTGCAGTAGTGACAGTGGCTGTGGAGAGCTGTGTTTACTCACATTGCAACATTGGCACATGTAAGGCAGAAAGGGTTTGGGTAGTGAAGCTGGCTTGTCTCCATGTGATCCTAGGCAGGTCAATGAAACCTGCCATTAGTCCACTACAACATGATCTGCCATTGCAGCTACTCCTGTGTGAGTGAAGTGCTTTCTGAGGGTCATAGATGTCATTTAGAGGATTTTGAAGAACTAATGAGCTTAGTAATGTGTTCTTCCTTGGTGAAGTTTAAGACACCATTCAAAAGTTTTTTGCTTTTGTGGATTTTTGATTTTTTTTTTTGAATAATTATGGCAATGGAGTACCTTTGGACAAGTGATAAACATCTGCCTACGAGAATGTGTGCACATTCTGTGCTTGAGAAATGTCTGTGTTCTGGCGCTTGTGCAATTGGTGTACAGAGGTAATTGGCACTGCTTAACATTCCCCACTAGCCTGGCTTTGGATTGTGGCTTTCTGCTCTGTGCCTGCCTGGCAGAGTGCAGGCAGTTTGCAGAGTGGTTTGTGGGACAAGGGAAAAGAGCAAGGTCACAGAATAAGGAAGAGTTAAATGCCAGCACTGGGGTTAACTAGATGTCTTCATAACAAAAACTATCAAAGTGTGTGGGGGATAAAGATCAGCATTTGGATTTTTGAGGATTTTCAGTAAGGCTGCATGAGTTCCCTGCTCAGCACTACAGCTCTGGAGGAGGCTACAAGACAGTGACGTAATAGGATTCCTGAGCGCTGATAAACTTCCTTAGTTAAAGTGTTGCAACATAGGACTGTTATTGCTGGTTGTAGTATTGTGTTGGACTTCTTTTCCCCAGAAACTCCTTTGCATCACATAGTAACCTTGTGCAAAAAAGGCTGTGTGAGAGACCTCTCAGTAGAAATGCCGGATATTCTTTACCTGAGTATAGATACTACTGATAATCACCCTCAAAAACTGGCCAGGCAGGAAGCTTTTCTTTTGTTTGTCTGATGAGGTTTTCAGTTTGCTTTCCCTGCTTTCAGGGGGTTGTGAAAACTATGACTCTAAGCAGGCAGCAGTGTCACCAAACTGTCTTTATTTTTTATACACAGCACATTCTCTCCCATGCCCTTTCTTGCTTGGACTTGCACAATCCTTAGACTGATTCTCAAACCTTATAGTAAGCATTTGTTAACTAAAATTCTTACAGCAACAAGTATCTTTGTAGTAGGGATGTTAGGAGAGGTCAAGGCTTTGACTGCAGAATGTTTGCTAAGTTTTGGGTAATTTAGTTTTTGTGATACTGCCTTCCACTTCCCTGCTGTTGGAGGTGCTGTCAGTACTGGGGGCTGCTGTCTCGTTTAGAAAAGCACAAACGTAAGCAGTTATGCTGTGCTAGTTATTAGGATTCAGACCAATGAATTTAAAGTAATTTGAAAGACTAAAAGCAATACAGCTGTGTGTAAACAGGTGGGCAGAGTGCACTTGTCTTAAGGTAAAACGTTCTGATTTGTTTGTGGGATTCACTTGTCAGTTTCTTGAGCGTGTCAGGGAATTTCACCAACCAAACAAAATAGCCTGCCCAAACAAAACTCAAACCAAACCCACAAAAAAACCCAAACCACCACAAGTAAAAAACCAAAAAAACAAGTTAATCTCTAGTAGTATATTAAGATACTACAAGTTAATATACTAAAGTAGTATATTAAATTATTAAAAGTTACAAAATAGTAATAATTTGTAAACTATAGTAGTAGCCTCTCTTTAAGCCTTATCCTGTAGTAAATATTATGATATAGGTGCCTAGGTATTTTTGCTTTTGAGTACGATCCCTGGAAGAGGCCTAGCCTGAAAAATAAACAAAGGTAACTGGTTTCAGATGTGTGATTACAAGGACTGGCTGACTCTTTCTGTGACTGGGAAGCATGTTACGATGAAATGGGCTGTGTGGACACCAGATTTGCTCCCTTGGGCAAAGCCTCTTACTCAGAGCATTATTATAGAGGTCATTCTGAATTCACAGTCATTAAAACATGGAATCAAGGCTAATCTTGTGTGGTTTTCTCTGTCATGAAAGAAGGGAAAATACTTCCTCTCCTCCCCCCATAGAGCATATCTATACCACCATTAAAAATAAATATTTGGTATACAAGTGACTATTTGTTTTAGGCCTTCATCTGCAAAGGCAAAGTACAGTTAAATAGTATCAAGCCAGCAGAATATACTTCTGAAGTAGCATTTATGAATTCATATACTTGTGAATTTCAGTGTTTAGCACCAGCTTTACTGTTTGTCTCATGTTGGTAATAGCTTTTCAGATGTGGACATTATGCACAGCCATGTGAAGAAGAAAGCTCTGCTGGCTCAGTTTTCTTAACAAGAAAGAAGTTTGTAAATTTGACAAAAAACAATAGTTGTAGCTTTTCAAAGTGGATTACATTTAGGGTGCTTACATTGTCTATGGTTTTATTGGACTAGCTAAGGAATAGTCAAAGATGGAAGTCCATTGTCTTAGAAATGTTACAAATGCAGAATAGCAGGTGATGTCCCTGTCTAAAGGGAGTCAGAGATGGCACTAGTGGTGCTGCAAGGCTGTAGGACGTCAGATGTCTCTCGTATATACCCAAACAGGAGCCATCTCCAATATTTTTCCCCCAGTAATTTGATCTATGTGTTCATTGCTATCAGGGTTTTGAACTGTCAATTTCTATCAGGTTTTCCTGCATTCCCCTGATTTTCTCTTCAATGTACAATTTGCAAGTCACAGCTGACTTCTACATGGTCAGTGATGAATATGTGTAGGTGAAAGTAGTGGGATTGTGACTGCAATCAGGGGACCTGAAAGTACTCTGATTTTGGAATTGGAGGTTTGACTTACCGTGAAGTTTGTAAGAAATGTTTGGCACCATCTAAGACTTGTGATTTCGTGTTCCTTCAGTACTGTGTGGGTGCTGTGTAGTGCTCTTCTACCTCATCTGCATTTCAGTCTGGAAGCTGCTTTGAGCAAGAAAACCTCTCCTGTGTTTGGGTGGGACCTGTATACTTACGGCTTCAGTTGTAATAGAGTACAGACTAAAGAAAACCCACTTTTCCAGGGCTCATCTGCCATTCTTTGTGAAATACAACAATGTCAAAGTAATTTGATTATGCAGGATGTCTTTTGTCAAGTTTTAAAAGCTTGTGAGAAATTACCTTGCAAGTCAGCCTTGTGCAGTTAATGTCTATGCCTGCTCATGCAGCACTGAATCACCTTTACTTCTGGAAGAAAAGTAGATTTTTCTTAATTCCTCCTATACACTGAAGGAAGTGACTTAACTGGTAACACCTTTTGCTGTTCATTTGCATCCAGCAGGGGCTGGGCTGCCCAGCTTTGAGCAAGTCATTGTGTGATGTTTTAGTAACAGCTTCAACACCATATAAGATGTTTGCTCATAGCTCAGTGGACTGTGAGTCAGGTCTGCACTGGCTGTAGCAGGCAGAGTGTCTGTGTTTGGTAGGTCAGGTCAGGGTTTTAAGATGCTCATAATACAGTAGATAGATGGTGAGTGACAGGTCAAGAAGTGATACTCAGCTGTTCTGCCTGGCTGGTGGAGAGGTTCTGGGGTGCGTGTGTGTGAGTCAAGAGAAACATGTTAAAAGTTAACTAATGAATTAATGTTCCTTCTATAGGTGTTGTGATTGCTTAAGATGCTGTGGCAGGAGAGACCCAAGGCCTCGTACTGTATGGCTTGGCCATCCAGAGAAGAGAGACCAGAGATACCCTCGCAATGTGATCAACAATCAGAAATACAACTTTTTTACTTTTCTTCCTGGGGTAAGTGTGAATAAAGTTTCTTTTCATGACCCTTCACCAATGTTTTCCCCAGTTTATGTGATTTTACATTAAACAGGTACAGAACCTAGAGCCAGAGGAAATAACTTGTTTGAATTGCATTTGGTAGACCACCTGCAAAGGTAGCAGCAGCAAACCAGACACAGATCTGTCCTGAGAGTCCGGGACTGCTTTAGGTGCTAAATGCTAAGTTAGCATTTAGGCACGACAGGTGCAGGCAAAAATGTTTCTGGTGGTTAGTTCAATATGCATAGCTTCTGAACTCCATTAATATCCTCCTTCCTCTTCCCTCCCTCCCCCCCCCCCTTTTTTTTTCCCCAGGTGTTGTTTAACCAGTTCAAATACTTCTTCAACCTTTATTTCTTGCTTTTGGCCTGCTCTCAATTTGTCGTTGAAATGAGGCTCGGTGCGCTTTACACATACTGGGTTCCTCTGGTAGGTAATTTCAAGTTTATTTATTCAAGAAGGTTTAGTTTTTATTACATTTCTTTTGCTGTCTTTTCTCTAGGACATAAGTTTGTACTTTAAATCATTCTGTTAACTTACTTCTTCAGGCCAACTCTGTAGATGTCATAGTGTAGATGCCTGTTCTGGCCTTAAGCTTTGTTTTGTAGAGGCTTGACAGGGATGTCAGAGGATTCTGCCCTCAAGTTGTTCATCTGTGGGGTGTTAACAGGCACAGAGCTCTTGCTATGGTGACTGCAAGGGCAGCAAGGCTTTGTGAATAACATGAGAAATAAATGGAGACTGGAGCAACACGTGTGCTGTTCACAGCTGCATCTGAACGTAGGGTGTGCTCATGGAGGGTCTGTAAGGGGTGTTTCACCCTCCTGGGGTGATTACGCAAGGGCCAGTGCTTGCAGGAGCCCAGACCAGCCTGGTAACTTCAGTGAAGGACCGAAGGGCACCTTTCAAAAGTGACCTTAATGAGTGGCCATATGCGCAGTGATGGCAAATTGTGCTCCCCTGCCAAACAGTTTGACCTGTGGCCCTGAAATAGGTCAACAGACTGCTTCATAGTTTAACCACATTGTAAAAAAAGAGATGAAAAAAATGAGAAACACCCCCTCACAAACCTCCCATGTGCGAAAAGAAATACATAGAGACATACACACACTCATTCACACTTTCTCAAGGTGCAGATACTCTTTTATTCCTGTAAATGATGTTGCCCTTTTCTTTTGATAGCCATATGTCTCACCTGCCATCAAAGGAAATCAATAATAATCACTTGGGAAGCAGAAACCCCAGAAAGAGGAATAGTTGCATAGAATGAGCTTCTTGAATCTCTGAAGTGCACTGTGTGAGCCAGTTATGGCTGCTTAAGCATCAGTATCTATGTACTTTTTTCTTTTATCCCAGTAAAACAATGATTTCTGATTCTGTGTGAATAGCTTCTCTGTTGCACCTAGCTCATAGTATTGTAGGCTAATTTTGTTTCAGAGAGACATCTGCTGAAAGCAGGGCTGCCTTTAAATTTAGGGTGGCTTACCTCATCTACCTGCATTTTGAAAACCTCCAAGGATAGATGTCTTTTTCAAAGAAGTGACACAAAACCAACTGAGAGTTGTTTTAAAAAGCACAGAGCTGTTTCTAAGGCACTACGTGTGCACTGGTTTGAGACATGCTGGTGGTAAAAATTTGTGGCTCTATTGAGGGAGCTGAGGAGGAGCAAAGGATTTTTTTTCCCTGCCTTTTAGGCTTTCAGTACAGTGAAATCCTTGGTGAAAGCTCTAAAGAAGTGAAAGTGGCAGCTTTGGGACGTTGCTGTTAAAATTCTGTTTGTATTAAGGCTTGGATCTCACTGAATTCTCTTTCCAGTGTGTGCTGTATTGCATTTGCTGTGTGAATTTAATACTAGTTTCTTAAGATCCTGTCCTATAAATAAAGTATAGAATCACATACAGGGTCTCTCTTTCTGGATTTTGTATAGGCAGTTGTGACTTGTCTGTGCCAGGTGAGCAATTACAATTTGGCATATGAGCTGCCAGAAAGCAGGATAAGAAAGGTCTTTGTTCATTACTGGCTGCTAATACAAGTGTTGGGGATGGAATGACATATGAGATGACACAGGGAGTTGGCACATGTGGGAATATTTTGGGGCAATTATTTGAAGGCTCTTCAAACAGCTGAAACATAAGTTGAAAATAACTGATTTTTTTTTTATTTCATTTTGGAAAGCAGATAGGACTTTCTAGCTAAACACACAAATGCAATTTGTAAATGGAAGAGAAGTGTTTATTCTTTCCTTGATTTGTTGGTTTTGGGAATGAGAGCTCTTCCAGGGTGCTGCAAAACAGATGGTTGTGGTCCTGAACACTGAGGAGTGAAACATTTCTCTGAAAATATTGTATTAACAGCTCCTTAATCTCAGTATTTGTAAATATAGGAGTGAATACAAGCCTTTAAAAGAAAATAATAGCCTATCCTTGGCTCTCTTCATGTGTCTGCATTTTTAAATACTGCAGAAACATACTAGGTTGCATTTCAAGACTGGTATTAATTAATCTAGATACTGCATTCAGACACATGTATGTACTGGAATTAGGGACTATTCAGTTTTATTGTAGGATTGTAAGAACTGACAGGTAAAGTGTACCTCAGTACACTTCTTCAGTCTTAGTAGCTCTTAGGTCATTGTTAATAATATTCCTTGTCTAAAAAAGAATGTGAATGGTTGTGTTGGGTAATGTTAGCAGTGCTCCACAGCAAGACCATCCTGAGGTGGCTGTGGAGGTTAGGTTCCCAAGTGCCTTGTGCCTTGCTTAACAACTGCTACAGAGTTTTTGGAAGTTTGGGCACCTGAAAATGAAGTTGCTTAAAGTTGGAAATTGCAATGCCTTGGCAAAGTCTGCGGTTTTAGTAGGTGGGTGTTTGCAGGTGTTTTCCTGCGTTTTTCCTGCAACCCTCAGTTCCTAACATCACCCTGCCCCCTTAAACTAAAAATGTTTCAAAGTGGCAGAGATAATCAGTGCATGGTTGCAGTTTTCAAGGACACTCTTTGTAAAAAGTTACTTTTTCTTCTGTAGCAGGTAAGGAGTGTTTTAACTGCTTAGTGAGTCCAAGAGAATAGCGCCTAGCAAAAAAATTAGTTGCTGGTACTAGGCCCATAATGAATTGTTTTGCATTAACTTAGTTTTTATATATATATATATAGTGAAGGATGTGATGTGGGCATTTTCCTCATGACAAGAGGAAATAAAATGATTGCTCATATCCACAGAAAAGTAGAGCTGAAACCCTCATCAGACAAATATGCAATTATACTATGAGTAGTTCACATTAATATATTAGAGTGGCTGTGTAGGTTGTGGTTCATATACACATGAATATACACACATCAAATAAATAATGCTAATTAAAAATAAATAAACAAAAGGGCATGTGTTTCTGTATAAAGAACTCTCCCAGGTGAGGTGAGCTAACTTGGAGGGGGTGGAGGGAGTACGGAGATGTGAGTGGTCTTCTCTGCTCGTTTGTGTAACCTCTCCCAATCTTGGTTACTCACTTGTGAAGTGAGCTTAAATGTTATTTACACTCTTCAGATAAACTTTACAAAGAATTGCTTGGGGAATTACTTGCAGAGCATCACAGTGAAGCTGAGAAACAACCACGTTTTGTAAGGAACAAGTCTCTTGTCAGTTTGCTGCTGGGAGTTCTGCACAGCAGCAGGTAACATCACTATAATGATTTAGTGAGAGAAGATAGAGTAAGGAAATGCAGATTGTTGGCATTGCTACTGATAAATATTGTTCTTATTAGAGGCAGATGTGATTTTTCCCTGACCTTTTCATCCATTCTGTTCCCCCCTACACCCCATGCCCCTTTTAGGGATTTGTGCTTGCTGTTACTGTCATCCGAGAGGCCGCGGAGGAGATCAGATGTTACATGCGCGACAAGGAAGTGAACTCGCAGATCTACAGCAAGCTCACAGCGAGAGGTCGGCTCGGTGGCTCCAGCCTGCCCGCTGCATCCTGGCGCGGCTGCGGCAGCGCCGGGGGTTGCAACTCAATCAAATGCTGCTGACAGTCGGAGAAGCAGAGTTCAAGGAATGGGGAGGGGGTTATGGGCTCGTAGGCACGTGGCTTCGCGGCCACACCACTGCTCCTGCCGTTGCGGAGGCCTCGGGGGTCCTGGTGGCTTCTTGCAGATGGCTCCTTGCTGGGCTGTGGTGGATGCAGGGCTTTGCGGAAGGTTTCCTAGGGGGATGCACAGCTAATGCGAGGGGTGTGTGTGCTAATTGCTTCAGATAGCTTCAGAGCATCATCTTGGGGATTGGAGGCATGGGGAGCAGGCAGCCAGCGCATGTACGCATGCAGGAGGCTGCTTGGTGGGCTGGGAGTTCCCTGTAAACAGCACCAGGCAGGGTGAACTTCCAAGCAGCTGCTGTGATTATTTTGAAATCCTGCTTGCTCCTAACTCCAGTGTGGGCCAAAACTTCTGTCTCAGTTATTGTCCCTTCTTGATGTACTGGAGTCACTAAAGAAAACGAAATTGGATCTGAAATGCTCTAGGTTGTGAAGGTGGATGTTTCCAGAAGGGAAATGTGTTTTCCTTCCTGCAAAGCTGTGACATGAGAGAAGTGTTCCTGATGTTGCATGGACAAAGGGAAGGAGAGGCAGATATAGCAAACAGCATAGTAGGAAGAGAATGAGAATGGAACTATAGTAGATATGATGTGTTGTTTGGGGTGGGTTGGTTGGTTTACCCCCAGTTTTGGTAGTAGTGCATCTGTCTTCCCTTCACACATGTTTTTTCGCTTGTTTGTCCTGCCAGTAAGAGAGATGTAAGAAGTGTTCCTGTAAGCTACCAATTCATGTTCTTCAATGGCAGCAACAAATGTGCCTAAAGAGAGGAGGATCCACACAGGCAGATAATTTGCAAAAGCAGTTTGGTCCCACAAATCATAGTTAAGTACCAGTACTTGTGTGTACTGAAGGAGCTTGTGGCTGCATGTGGTAAATTTAAGGTGGCTTTCCTGACATACTGACATGTTCCATCACTTGTTGAACATGCAGTAGCAGTTGAGTTTGATTTCTTTGTTTTTTTCTTTCTCCTGGGTTGTACCAGACAGGGACTTGTGTCAGGCAAGTCCGTTGCTGAACAGATTGTGTGATATGTTGCCGTGCCATTTGTGTGCTTCTGTTAGCAATAACTGATGTAGTTCATCCATACTGGCAATATCCTCTCTTGTACTTTATTGTGTATATCATCTTTAGTCCCATCCTCTAACTGTGAGGAGTTTGGAGACCTCATTTGTGAGCAAGCCCAGGCTGCAGCTCAGCTGGGTCTGATCCCTGGCTCCAACCATTGTTTACAGCTGTGCGGTACCTAACAAAGACATTTAAATTCTTGCTTGAAAAAAACTGAATGCTGCCTCACTTTGGAGTTTCTCCTAATACCATGACAATGATGGCGAGTCCAGGGGTTTATTTTAAAAAAGGGAATGAACTGAACGTAAGCAACTGCTTTTTTTTTTCCATTTTCAGTTTCTTTGTCATAGTTTTTATCCCTGAATTAAGATGCAGTGAACTAGGTGTAGTAGAAGTATGCTGCTCTCAACACTTGCACTTTTAAGAATAAGGCTGCTTTTAAAATGTAATTGCTAAGGCTGTATACATTTCACATGCTGGGAATTATGAGGCAACTCCAAGCCAGGGAGTTTGAGTTTCTGAATATTAAATCCCCTTTTAATAACGTGTTCTTAGTACAACACTTAAAATGCTTGGCAACCAACAAAAGCCTCATCCAAGAGGGTTGTACTACATCTATTTAAAGATATAAAAGAGTTGCCTTCTGGATTCTATTCAATGATCTGTAAGGGGCCTGACCTCTCCTTTAGTTCTTTTCATATTGCTATTACGTTTCCCATGAATGATTTCCCTCCCCCCAGTCCTTTAACTTTTCTAATTTTGTGAAAGAAAGCAAGGAGGATTGGCAGCTGGGCAATAGCCAAAAATCTTAAGCCACTTTATTTAACACGAATTTGCTGCAGAACCAGAAATGAGACTCTCTAGCAGTGGAGCTTGGAGTAGGAAAAGTACAGAAAATTATTTGATTCTCTTGTGGTTTGGGGAAAAAAGGTAATTTTCTGTCTCTTGATGAATCTCAGTACTCAAGCTTTTCAGGAGACCTGAACATCTACTTTTCCCTAAGTTAAAACCGTAGCACCTCTGAGAATCACCTAGGAGCAGGGAGGAACCTTGTGAAGCTGACATATCTGGGGGACAGAGTGTTGGGTTTTTTTTATTGCATCTATTTGTACAGTTAGGAGAGGTAGTCAGGCATTCAAGGAAGCCCTTCATCAGGTCAGAAGGAGAAGCAGCAAATAACAAAATAAATTGAGAACAGAGATCTTAACCATCAGTTTTCAGCGTAGCTGACACATTCCCAGGGTACTGATGCACAAAACCCCTCTGAAGTGATGCTGTGTAATTTTTTTAAACCCTCACAATAGTTTCACCTCTAAAGCCACTGTTTTGGGGGAGGGGGATTAGATGAGGCTCGACACTTGAGCACTGCAGTCTGGAGATTTGCTACAATGGATCTAATGGAGCACTGTAGCTTTCTCCAAGCTGATTTTATTTCCATTTTATTTTTATTTGCATGAAGCTGCAGCTGAGTTGGCTGGAAGAATAGGTTTTCCCATCACCAACTTTGGCCTTCCACTGGAGCCCCATACATACTTAGGACTGAATGAAGTCAGGGAGAGCTGAGCACATGCTTATATGCAGTTTTGAATAGGGACAGAAGTAAGCAGAGATTTAAGTGCTTTCCCGTATTGGGATCCTCTTGTCCTCTTTGTGTGCAGTGTCTCACACCCTTTGCAGAGCCATGGTTGTGGGCACAGCTCCTGATGCCAGCCAAGGAGCTCTCCAGCTCCAGCACTCCCATCGGTCTGGTCCCCCACTCATTAGGGGTGGGGGGGATTGTATTTTGAATTTGCAGCTTTGCTCCTGTCCATGAAACTTTTTTTCATGCACTCTTCTTGTTAAGCTTTTTAAGATTTGCTCAACTGCTTGCTTTGTATTTAAAAAAAGAGGAAGAATCCTCTTTGGAAGACATTTTATTTTGAATAGAATTGGTGAATTCCAGGGACTAATCTTTGTGGAGGTGGCATGAGACAGAGCAGACAGTAGTGTATTTTTTGTGTTTCTTTATTTTGCATACATCAAATAAACTCTACCCTGAACCTCTTTTCTCCCAATATGATCTATTTATGTTAACAATGATGAAACCAGCAGCCTTTTGGAAAGCTTCTTTACTCGAAAGCTTCCCATTTAAAGGACAACTGTTTGGATTGTAATAAAAAATAATCAAATTTCAATCCCCTATTCATAAACTTACAAGCCTCCTTGTGTTCAGAAGTCTGTATGCTGACTTTCTGCTTGATAGAAAGCTAGAACTGCGCTTGAAAATTCTTGGTTTGTTTTTCTTCTCTTGCAAGCCTCCCCGCCCCACCCCCCGGCCCCAATCCCCTCGGCCCCGGGTAACACTGCATAATAGGGAAACTCCACAGAAAGAAATGGGAAGAGACCTCCTACTGAGGGGTGCTACTTAAGATACAGATCATTGGCATTTACCAGCCATATAAAAACAATATTTTCCCAAACCCTCTGAGTCCTGCTTCACAGCTTATACGGCATAAGGCTCCAAATGCCAAAAGTTTGGTGCAGCACATGCAAACAACCCTTTTTTTTTTTTCTCCAAATGCATTTGACCTGTTTTAATAAACCTCTGGTTTCAGCTCTAAATCTGAGGTTAGGTGATTTGATCTGTACTTTCCTGAAATTCTGCCGAGCTTGAAATCTTGACTTAAGTCCTAGCATGGTAGAAAAAGGCATCTCATCTGGCTAATATATTTGATACTTTAAACAATCTATTTTATGGTACATTCATCATGCTGCAGATTGGTCATAATTATGAAGTCCATACCTAAAGTTGAAACAAACTGTTTGCTCCCCCCCCCCCCCCCCTTTTTGTTTTCTTTAAAACATAAACCAGGATACAGCAAAGGATGAAACAGATACTAATCAACTTTTAAGACCATAGATAGATATTTTGGTGTTTTTTTAATCAAAGATGAAAATTGTGTTAATCACCAACATATTTTTCTGAAGTTAATGAGAATACAAATGGAAGCATTGTAAGTGCTAAATAAATCTTAGGTGTATTTAGAGGAGGCATTTCTTGGTGTATTAATAAAAGCAGTCGTTACTTTAATGCTTTAGTAGCAGAGCAGTCGTTAAGCTGTTGTGTTATTAGCTAGATTCTTAAACATGCATGAGAAAAAAATTCAATGTTTAGGAGGTAGTTTCCCCACAGAAAGAAAGAGGAATTACAGAATTCCCAAGATCAAAATAAAACTAATTCAAGTTAGTTGCTTTATGGGAGTCCTGAGTCGAAGGAAACATCTGGTCCCGCGCCTTCTTAGCAGGACATGTGTACATACTGCAGAGATGTCATCCATGAGAGGCTGGGAGTATGGCTGGAAAAAGCAGAATTAGCTCTGCTACCTAAAAAGGGCACCTCATTTATACGGGAGTTACAAAAATGTGTATTGGTTTGAGAGGTTCTCGCTTTTTTTACCTTAAAACAGCTGAGGTTGGGAGGGTTATTGAACAAGGCAAATCTACTCCAGCTGCTTTCATTTTTCTCATATTGGAAAAATTTTAAAGCAGATGATACTGTTTTCAGAATAACGAGCTAAAAAGCCTTTTATGTGCTTTGTCCAAGCGTTATCTTTTCTTGTTCCAGCATGAATTTACGTCATTAAGGAAAGCACTACAAAACCAAGTTTCCATTCCCAAGCCCTGCAGATAGTGCTTCCTATACTGCCAGTCACCAAATAAGTCTTGTGATCTTTAGGAGAAATACAGAAGCCATGGTTAAACAAATCCACTTCTTCCAAGAGCTTTTTTTTGCACAGTGCTTTAGGAATTGCTGTGCCTGTGTGGGGAGAGCACATGGGGTGGGTTGTTTTTTGGGTTGGGTTCTTTTTTTTTCCCCCCCTTCACACAGGAGAATATTCAAAAGCACTTTTTGTTGTTTTGTGAATAACCGTATTAAAAGGAGAGGAAGAGATGTTATCTGTCAGACCCTTTTAGTGTCATAGTACCTAACTTTGTATAGCCCATACAGAAGACTGCCAGGGATGCTTTTTTGGGTTCTCTTGGAGTGCGGCTTTTCTTTTCAAGCCTCTGCGTAATGGACTCTTAATCCCCGGTATGCTTCCTGCCCCGGCAGAGATGTCTTTAGCCCAGCATTCATTTTGTTTACCCTTTTATTTAACTGCAAATTTCACAAGGCAAAAACCCAGAATCCATGAAAGACCTATGAGATATTTGTGAAATGGGCCATGACTCTTATAATTTGTAGGAATAATTACAGCATGTAAGGAAGTCTGCATTTATTAGCAGCAATGATGAAGCATGTTGTTAAGCACACAGTGTGTCACCAAAGCAGCAGGCTGCCAGGAGCCCAGAATGGCTTTCATTGTTAATTTGGAGCAGAAACACTGAAGCATATCCTGAGAAGGATGCTAATGAAGGGACTGCCAGTAGTAAAATCCTAGTGACCTTTGTGCTTTGTGCTAATTTCTATTCCCCCTCCCTTCCCCCTTCTCATTTTCCCCCTGAGCTGCTATCTGGCCAGTTAGCCCATGAATTTCGAGGTACAGTAGGAGTGTTGTCCATGCTGGGGTGAGCTCCATGTGCCTCCCCCACTTCCACTCAAATCACAGCAGATTAAAGAGGCTTTTGTTGAAATATAACAGACAGACACGTAGAAGCAGGGTTCAAATTAACTGATTATAAATCACTACTTAGTTTGAGAAGCCAAATCTAGAGCTGGCTAATGATTTGAAATTACTAGCCAATTGTTAAATTAATCTCCTGGTTTAAAGCAACTGGGAAATGTTTGACAGCTGCAAAGAAATAAATATTTAAGCATTTTCTTTAGGACCTGAACTCTGCAGGGCTTGTCGAGGGGCAGAGGAGGGGTGGTAGAGCTGAGCCAGATACAAGAGCTGCAGCATGGAAGGAAATGAGCCTGGATTATAAGATGGACTCATTGTACTTACGGCTTCTGGGTCTTGGCTTGAGAATTGAGCTTTAAATATTCAGCCACCTAGGGAAAAGGAATCAGGAAAAGATGGTTCCTTATTGTAATTTTTGTATTCTTGCTCTGCTGTCTGCCTGACACTGGAGTATTTCCAAATTCATAGGTTAAGCAGTACAAGGAAAAAAGTTTAAGGGCTTGTTTCAGAGTTGTCACTAGAGAGAGACAGGGGTCTCTGCATTCAAGGCTGAGGTCTGAAGCTGTTAGACCAGAGGTTTTCAGTCCTTTTCCAGATCAAGACCCACTGATTTACCCAGAGGGAGCAGTGGGCTTGGTGAATTTTTACAGGGCAGCATTGCCTAATTCTTAGGATACAAACGTTGCCCATTTTCTCCAGGATAGTGGAGCAGAAGAAGGGGAAGTAAGGCACATAACACCACACCCACAAACCTGGTCCTGCTGTCATTCTAACGCACTTTTATCTTTCCTTTGCAGGGACTGTGAAGGTGAAGAGCTCTAATATCCAAGTAGGCGACCTCATCATTGTTGAAAAGGTTAGCCCTTTGTCTTTTCTGTGGAAAGTACCTTTTTTTTTTTTGGCAAGACCGTAGAAAATAAGATCTTTTGAAGTTGTATTTGTTCTACAATAGTCTTAGAGTGTCAAATGTTGAACACTAGTTACAATATTTAATGAAGTCCTAGGGGAGACCTTATTGCTGTCTACAACTACCTGAAGGGTGCTTGTAGCCAGGAGGGGGTTGGTCTCATCTCCCAAGCAGCCAGCACCAGAACAAGAGGACACAGTCTCAAGCTGCGCCAGGGGAAGTTTAGGCTCGAGGTGAGGAGAAAGTTCTTCACTGAGAGAGTCGTTTGCCATTGGAATGTGCTGCCCAGGGAGGTGGTGGAGTCACCATCCCTAGAGGTGTTCAGGAGGGAATTGGACGTGGCACTTGGTGCCATGGTTTAGTCCTGAGGTCTGTGGTGACAGGTTGGACTTGATGATGTTTGAGGTCCCTTCCAACCTTGGTGATTCTGTGATTCTGTTCTCCTGCCCCTGCTGCACCAAAATAGCACCATCATCTTTACAAATGAGAGCAAATCTGCAGATAGGCACCTACAAACTCTTCTTTCCACTTATGGTAGAGAAAGATGAAAAAAAACTCCCTGCTCTTCTCTCTGACTTGTGGACACAGGTTAAATACCTGACACTAATACCACATACAAATGTTGGGTGTAAGCAGCACAAATATTGTTAGACACAGTGATCCATTTGCAGGCACTGGTATGTCCAGCTATATTTTCCCCTTTGTACAAGTTGGTTTTTTTGTGAGGGGATTATCCACTGATTTTTATGTTTTTTTTCTACACACTCTCTGTGCATGCAGCCAGGACCTCTCAAGCTATTAGTATGAAAATATTCAGTACAAGAAAGAGAAGAATGTTAGCTGTAGATTCCAGATACATGCTTTCTTCTAGTGTGGGACTTGAAAGAAAACTAGCATTAGTTTAAGTTGTCTTCATACTTGTAGAATTATTCACTAGCCCTGATGTAAACCTAGGCATTGGTGAGTCTGGTCAGTGGAAGATGGCACCAGTTATTATTCTGCCCTTGAAATTCTTCAGGAAAGTGAGTTTAGGATTCAAAGCAAAATGAGCACCAAGTTTCAGTCTGACAAAAATCCTCTTTCTCCTCCATATCCCTTGGCTTGTCACGGTGGGGCCACGGCTGCACGCGCGCGCAGGGCTGTATGCACAATAATGGCCTTTCTTCTCCTAACAGAACCAGCGGGTCCCTGCTGACATGATCTTCCTGAGGACATCGGAGAAGAATGGTAAACATCTGGAACCAATTGTCAAAATAGCCATTAGCCTTTCACTGGTTGTTTTAGAGAAAATTATCTTTTGCCAACGTGAAAGAAATAGATAATAATAAAATTTCAGAGGACTGAAAGGCTTTGAGGGAGGGTCACTTCTCAGGACTTTCTGCTCTTTTAGCTTGCTAATGTAGGTGGTTGAATCCAGGGTAAATTAATCTGGTTGCATAATAGCTTGCATTTTAGATGTAAATTATTTTACTTGCCATTCAAGTTTGTTTAAGTGTGGCATAAGGAAATGTTTGATCAGAAGGATTAGAAAATGTAAAGACTAATGAGAATATTTCACTTGTCTTAAAGATACAGTGCAGCATCTCAGGTTATTCTGCACTAGTGGAAGGAAATAAGCTTGTGCTGCAAGAGTATCATCCTTGTGTTATTAACAGAAGTGACTTGAAACAAGATAGCTTCCAAAGAAGGAAGAGCATCCTAGATATGAAGCCATTTTATGAGTTAATGAAATGTACCTAAGAGAGATCTGGAAAGAGCACTGACTGGTGTTGAAAATCCACAGGCTCTTGCTTCCTTCGCACTGACCAGCTGGATGGTGAAACAGACTGGAAATTGCGGCTGCCTGTTACCTGTACTCAGAGGCTGCCAACTGCTTCTGTAAGCTGCCCTTCCTACAAAAGGCTGTGCTTGGTAACCACACGTATCTGTTACACCTGGAAAATATTCAGGTGATCCAGTGAATGGGGGATTTTGAGAAAGATGTTAATGCAGCCTTGTTCTCTGCAGGGCTCAGTGCATGCTACAGATTAGCTTTGGCAACAAAGGATATCAGGGTAAACCTCCAGAGCTCCAGGCAAGATTTCAGCTAAGGTGAAGCTAGATGTCTCTGTTCTGTATGGCTGTTGCACAAAGCTGTGCAGATAGGCACAGCTAGAGAATGACCTTGCAGCAGCAGGAGGTGGCTGATGGTATGGTGCTCCTATTTTCTTTTTTCCTATCCAGAGACCATGACAGGATAGGTCTTGTTGCAGGATAGGTACCCTTGTTGGTGGTGCTTTTCAAATGCTCCCTTTCATTCCATGAACTACAGTATGTTCAGAAGCACAATTCCTGCATTTTCTTGTATTTTTCCCAGAGGCCATTAAGTTTTCATTGCTTGCCTTTGTGAAAGGAGGAGTATCCCATACTTACATTTCATTTTAAAGAAAACAAGAAAAAAGGAGGAGAAATTGTAATATTTGCTTTGTTGGTGTTCTGCCTGTAAAAAGTCCAAGCTTATTTTATAAAAAGGCTTTGAATCAAAGCAAGACATTCCCTCCATAGAGGTATGTACACTTGTTGAGAGCCAGCAGTGAAAACACTGCAGAATTGTTGTATCTTCTTGTCACCACAGAGCTGTTTTTAGTGACACTGCCATCTTGAACTAAATAGTGAGTGATTGTTTCTTGGAAGACTAGACCCAAGCTTTCTTTGCTACTAAGTAGTAAGCGTCTTGGGCTGTCTTGATTGTTCAGGCTGAAATGTCTTTTATGTGGAACTGACATGTAAGTCAGTCCCAGGAGTATCTCGGGTATCAGTTCAAGAAACACTCTTCAGTGAAGTTGTAACACCAGCTGTATTTTCTCTTAGACAGTTGGGCTCCAGTAAATAACAGGATTTAGTAATTGTCTTAACTTGATAACTCCTGCTCAGAGTATTTTGGTAGAAACATTTGTACGTTATTAAAATTTGCTTGTCTAATTGCCAAAACATGTCTGTTTTGTAGGACCTGCTGCAAATCCGATCCTATGTATATGCAGAAGAACCTAATATTGACATACATAACTTTGTGGGGACCTTCACAAGGGTAAGTCTTGCTGACACAAGCTTGAAATGAACATAAGGAAGAAGCATTGAAATGAACGTGGTGAAATACTGTAACAGGTTGCCTGGAGATCACTGCAGGAGGGTTGGACAAGGTGATTTTTGAGGGACCATTCCAACTCACTGCAATCTGTGAATCTGAAATACATAGTGTTTGCCATGCAAACCTGCTGAATGCTACCAGTGTCATAGTTTGTCAGGAGAAGGAGTACAGTCTGTCTGCTATTCCTTGTCTGTCTTGGTTTGGTGGTTTTTTGGTGTGTTGTTTTGTTGTTGTTGTGGTTTGTTTCCTTTGTAAAATCTGTTAAAGAAATCTGAAACAAAAATACAATTATTTGAGCTGTGACTTGGAGACAATGTTATAGGCTATGTGGGATTAAGGACCTTATTCTGAAGGTATTAGATCTAAGTAATCAGATGGAGATTTGTAGTTGTATATTCATGGTACCTGTTCAGAAGGACATCTGGACCACCATGGACTCTCTGGGATTAAAATCTTTCAGTTGTGATAAGGCAGGGGATTTTACCTGGCTCAGGCAATAGCAGTCTTAGTTCTGAATCCATTGGATTTTTGCCTTCACTTGCATGTAACACATACGAACTCAGTTCTATCTCCTCCCTATTTCAGAGGGCAGTGTCTCAGAGCCACTGTGAAATATCACCATTAGAAAAGATATGTTTTTAATGTGCTGGGAAGATGCATTGCCTGCTTCAGTCAAAAGGTTGGGTTGTTTTCATCTCAGTGAGGTTATGAAAAGTTTGAGAGGTTCATCTAATGCCTTTGGGGAGTTTTCAGAGGATAAATGGGTTTGTAACAAACAGGAGACAGGTACTGCTTTTCAGCAGTTGTCTGCTTGTATTTTAGTTCAAAAATGTAGGTTTTGCTCTCTTACCTTTATGTGGCATGTTTTAACCTAGTTAAAAGTGCTGGCACGGCAGAGGTGTTGAGTGGCTTAGGGAGGCAGTTCCTGTATAAAATCTGCACAGACATTGATTTGCTTCCTTATGCAAAGGTACACTTGTGTAGAATTAATCTTTTGGTGCCTGAGAGGAATTATGCTTTCTTGTGACTGTCCTCTGGTGCATATGAGATGACTTCCCAGACACCACTGAGCAATGCAAGCAGATACTCGGTGAGATCTTACAGTAGCAGGAGAAACATTATTAATCTGCATGAGCCAAGTGAAGGAACGTTTTCCTGTAGTCCCTTGGGAGCTGCTGACAAACCTCTTCCTCAGGAGTCATAAATGAGAGACTTCAGCAGACAGAGGTGTCTTAATAGATGGTTTTCCCACCACCACCACCCTTCTGCTCCACTGAAACGAAGTGCTCACATTCTTAATCCAACCAGAGATTTACCTGGGGTTGTGAAAATGTTCCATCTTATCAAGGAGCCTCTACCAACGCTCCCAGCATCCCATGTGTGTGTTTGCTTTCACCCTGTTGTAGGAGGACAGTGACCCTTCAGTAAATGAGAGTTTAAGCATCGAAAACACCCTGTGGGCCAGCACAGTGATTGCATCAGGTAAGATGGAGACATGTGCAGGTTTTTTTCTTTTAAAGAGAATATGTTAACAATTTTTAAAGGTCTTCTTGTAATGGAATAATAATCTCCATCAGTTGGAGAAATTAGCAGTTGGAATGAAGTTTCCCACTTGTCCTGACACCTCTGGGGAGCTGAGCTGACATCTAATTGCCTCTTGGACGTTTCTAGATGAGAAGGAATTGGAGTGGCCTTTGGGCACTTCTTTAGCATCTAGGACCAGAATAGCACTTAATTGCTCTCTGCATTGACATCCTAATCTGTAACAGAAATGGTGTCAAATAGATTCTGGTAACAGAAGCTAAGATGAAAGATTTCCAGGTAAGTGCTTCCATTGAGTTCATCTTACATACTTTCAAAAAGTCAAAAAAGAAATTCTTTGACAGATTTCAGTTTATATATACAACAAGGCCTGAGATTAATCAATGCTCTCTTGTAGAGGCTTGTCAAAGTAAAGGCCTTGTTACTCCCATCCAGCATGCTTGCAAGGTTTGCAGGGTGGTGTCTGGGGAGAGGGAAATTCTCTTCACAGTGCATTACCTAGATGTACATGGAATAATAATGGGAAGGAACATGAACTTTGAAAGATTTTTGATTGTTTGTTTTTTTGTGAAGCATTGAAAAGCTTTTGATTTGCTCTTTTAAAGGAAAACCAGTGGACAAATTTTATTGCTTTATGTTTCTATCTAATCTTGCTCTGACTCTTTAAAATGTATTGCAGTGTTACCACAGTGCTGTGACCAAGGGATAGTTAGAATATAGTTGTCCAAATACAATTTAATCAAGTATGTTTAAATGCTTGTAGACTAGTAACCTTCCTCCTGCTTGAGAGGGTACAACAAAGGGCTAGAGAGATGATTAGGGGACTAGAACATCTCTCTTTCTCAGCCTTTCTTTGTGTCTTGTGGCTTCTTAGCCTGGAGAAGACACGACTGACAGCAAGTCTTACCAATGCATATAAATACTTAAGAGTGGGAGGATGGGACCACAGTCTTTTCAGTGGTGCCCAGTGACAGGACAAGGGGTAACAGGCACAAACTAGAACGTCGGAGTTTCAGCTGCACATAAGGAAAACCTTCTTTACCTGGAGGGTAACAATAACAGAGTGCTGGAATAGGCTACCCAGAGAAGTGGTGGAATCTGTATCTGGATGATTTCCAGAGGTCACTTCCAACCTCTGTGATTCTGTGAAGAGTGCTGCTGAAGTCAATCCTGCCTTCAGCACTCTCACAACCGGTGCCTGCTGAGGATGAAAGCTTTCCCCTGCTGTACACTCAGTTGTGTGTTGTATTCAGGTGGTAGAGGCATTTTCCCCAAAGTAGGGCACATCACACACTCTGCTCCACCTGGTCACTACTTCAGTTGTGTTTAGAAGTCATGGGTGTTCTTGGTATATGCATCAATGCATGGAAGAACCTCCTCTATGCCCAAATGGATTCACTGTTTGAATCCAATCCCCTTCTGAATGAGTTATTTGTAGATAGACATCTTTGTGAGTTCAGTTAGTAGGAATAACATTTGCAAATATCTTCACCATTTCAAACAGTTTATGCAATGGATCCTGTTTTGAATGGCCATAAAACAAGAAGCAGCACTCTTTTTGTACATACCAGTGTGTCTTTGAGCTGTTGTCTAGCTCTGACAGGTTTTCCCTCTCGTTTTGACTGAGTTGGTCAATATAATACTCATTTTATTTCTCCTATAGCAATAATAAATAGCATGTCATAGATTATTTCAGTTAGGAAAAAATGGGGATATTATTTTCCTTCCACTGTAAGCGAAAGCTGCCAGGTTATGGTGATGCCATCTCACTGGGGTAGCCTTTGCTTGTAAGATGAAGCAGAGCTATGTGGCTTTCTCCATCTGCTGTAGTAGGAATGGGCCTGACTCTGACTGCTTGTGGTTCATTTGGAGTAGCTGTGCCATCTGCTGATCTGAATTGTGATGATCTTACACCACCTGCCATCTGGCTCCAGTGATTTGTTGTTAGTTTTTGTTGGTCAGGCTTCTTTTTTGGCTTGGTGGTGTTTTGTTTCTCTTCTTTTAAAGAAATGTTTCCCAGTATATTTTTAGAAACTACCTCTTTTGAATCAGGCTTATTTAAAAATAATTTACTTGCAACTTGTTAAAACTTTGATTGTTAATGGGAGCAGGGGAATAGCAGAGTGTAAAATGGCAATATATTTGCAGGAGTGTTTTGGGTCTTTTCCCCAGTGTTGTTTTTCTCCATTTTTACAGACCCTTAATATTTTCTAGTAAAAAACTATTAGACTTAGGCAATAGCAGCTTTTAAACCTGTTACAGTAGGTAGCTTTTTTGTTTTTTTAATGTCTTTTTGCAATGTATTTAGGAGAAACTTGTAGAAAAACAGTAGTATATGGTGCTAAAATGCATTATGTTTCTGCAAGAAGAAAAGGAAGAACTTTGTTGCTCTCAACTCTTTTAGCAACTGTGGGACATGGCATTAAAATACACTGATCAGCTCCATCTGTTACAGTAAGGTAGGAGTTGGTATAGTTTGCCATTTAGTGGGCACAGCAATTAAATACTTAAAACTAAATTGTGGATTTTAAAGGTAATTCTGGCTTTGAAAGCCACTGGAGTTTTACTCTGGTTGTGGCAACCTGCACCGATAAAGGACTGTAGCCCAGAGCACTGCTTTTGCACACAATGAAGGATCACTATCTGGTGTAGGATAAACTTACCCACACCTAACTGGGACCCAGAGTGGTGGGAGGAAACCTAAGAAATCCTCCATCCTTAGCAACTTTTATTTGTAGTGAGGAGAGACAACAGATATTAAAAGGAGGTCATGAAAAGTGAAGAGAACGAAGGAGTTGACTTCTCTTTCTATGCACATCAGTTAATCCAGTCTGTGATGCTGCATCAAGTCACAGAATCGCAGGGTTACAGAATGTAACAGAATGACCTCAAAAGGTATCCATTCCAACCCCCCTGCCAGAGTGGGATCACCTAGGGTAGGTCACACAGGAACAGATCCAGGCAGGTTTTGAAGGTCTCCAGAGAAGGAGACTCCACAACCTCTCTGGGCAGCCTGTTCCAGTGTTCTGTCAGCCTCACAGTGAAAAAGTTTTTCCTTATGTTCATGTGGAACCTCCTCTGCTCCAGCTTGCAGCCATTGCCCCGTGTCCTATCACTGGACATCACTGAGAAGAGCCTGTTTCCATCTTCCTGACACCCACCTTTCACATCTTTATGAACATGAATGAGGTCACCCCTCAGTCTTCTCTTTTCCAAGCTAGAGAGGTTCAGCTCCCTCAGCCTTTCCTCATAAAGAAGATGTTCCATTCCCTCTCCAAGCATACAGGCAATATGGTTGTAAACTTACTAGCGTTTTGTGGGATGTCTTCTGTACAAACTCTGTCTCATAGGTTTTAAATTTCAGGTCCTGACTTTTTTAACTTCTGATTGCCATTATTTCTGAAACTAACCTGCTAAAAATCCTTCCCAAGTGCCAGTCCTTTGGATCCAACAAGTATTTTTATGGAGAAAACAAATGGAGGTTATTTTTCTCCAGCGGATCTATTCTCTGTTTTATTTAGGTACTGTTGTGGGAGTTGTTCTTTACACTGGAAGGGAACTGCGCAGTGTGATGAATACTTCAAACCCAAGAAGTAAGGTATGGTGAGGAAATAGCCTTATAAAAAGGGCTAGAAATTGATCATTTAAAAAAAAGACAATCCTTCCAAATGCTTTATGTGCACACTATAGGAACAGCTTCATAGGAATAATGATTCAGATCATCCAGCCATTGATTTAAGGTAGTTACCCCAGCAGAACTTATTTTCCTTATTTTTTGACTGTATTATACGTGTGTCTTCTCACTTTTAAGATTGGTAAAACCATTGTTTTGTGTGGTTATAGTGAGATAGTTCCAGTTAGAACAGGAAAGCTTATTGTGCTGCATTTTTCTATGATAGCAAAGCTAAGACAAGAGGCAGAGGTGTTTACATAGTCTGCAGCTTTTGGCAGCATAAAGTCCTCTCTTACCTCTTCAGGCATTACTTAGCTTCCAGATGATAAAAGTTTTATTTAATAAGCTGGCAACAGTATTGTTTATAAATTTAAATATGTTTGTAGTGTTTTTAAAGAGGAGAAGTTGGCTAGTGGGGCATGGCTGTTTGGATGTGGCAGTTCATTCCCTTTGTGAATACTACATTGAGCTAACATCTTCATTTGTGTGCTTGGAATGTGTCTCTCGTTTCTTTAGATTGGTCTTTTTGATTTGGAAGTGAACTGTCTTACCAAGATCCTGTTTGGGGCTCTCGTGGTGGTCTCACTTGTCATGGTGGCCCTTCAGCACTTTGCTGGTCGCTGGTATCTTCAGATCATAAGATTCCTCCTTCTGTTCTCAAACATCATTCCCATTAGGTAAGGCAACTGCTAATTCCTCCCAGTGAAATATTGCTTGCTTTGTGTCCTCCTCCATGTTTCTAGTATGAACAAGCATCTAAATTCTTACCTGTTCCTCATTTGACAGCGAGCAAATAGAAATCAAATTACTGTTCAGACAGAAGGATTGCTTTATTGTTTCTGCTGAATTTAGTCAACATATTCACCCATTCACAAACTCTAACTCAGGATGTGGACTAGTTATTTTAGGCCCCTCTCTTAGTGTTTGGCCTTCGGTTACTTTGATAAGAGCAGAGGAAAAAGTGGGAAAGGAGGGTTATTTATACAGCATGTAGAGTAACAGGACCCAATTACCTTTCAGAGGGGACTGAAACTTTAATTGTACTTTATTAGTAGAAGATTGTTACTTTTGGTGTAGGTCTGGGATTCGTTTCAGTTCCATTTTTAGCCTGTTGCCCTCTACTACTCCTGCTGTCCTTACTTGTCTTTGTTCATCTCCCCCTCAACTTACATCTGTTCTTCTCAACATAATTTGATCATTTCTCTGTGAATTACAGTGCAGCACTGTACCATCCTCCCTATTTGCCACCTGACCACTTTGAATATACTTGTCCTGAATCACCCTCTGTGGCAGCTTAAATTTAGCTGCCAAAGATATGTCCTCTTGTTGCACTCTGGCAGTTCACAATGATGATTTTTTTTCCCTAGAGTTTTAACTAGTGATGCAATATCTTTTGCTTTTTCCCCTTCCTCCCACATAGTTTACGTGTGAATCTGGACATGGGGAAAATTGTCTACAGCTGGGTGATCCGCAGAGATTCCAAAATCCCTGGGACTGTGGTTCGGTCCAGCACTATTCCTGAGCAGCTGGGGAGGATATCTTATTTGCTTACAGACAAAACAGGTATCTAAGTAGAAAAAAAAATACAAATTTGAGTCACTGTGTGTTGTTGCTTGGATTTTGTTACTCTCTGGCTGCCCAAAAATGTTTAATGTAAGATTTCTTTGGACTAGAAGAAATATGCATTTCCTGTCACTTGCATAATATGATTTAATCAGTTGCTGTAAAAAAAACCCCAAACCAACCATAACAAAACCTGCAGTGTTTTTGTTCTGAATGTACTATCAGTAAGATAGAACAGTAATGTTATGCTACTTCAAAGAGCACTTACAGTGTGTTTTTTAAACCAAAAGCTGAGGGTAAAAACAAAATAAACCCCAACTTTCTATGGTTAGTTTTCAAAGCTAGGTGAAGATGGCTTGCACATGTAGGCAAAAATGTAGCATAGGTCTGTCTGCTGCTGTCCATACACCTTTCAGTGTAAACTTGATTTCAGGAGATCTAAGCTGTAATGAAGAGCATGATCCAACATAAAATTCCACCCCCATTGAAGTTGTTTCCAGTTTTCTTTAGTTCCAAAAGAACCAGACTTACGCTCGCAGCTCTTGCTGGCATTGACTTAGGGATAAATCTCATTCTTATTTAGTTGCACAGTGATATGCACCACTACTTCCCAGGAGAATATAGTATAGTAGTATCAGTCAGGGTTGGAAGGGACCACAAGGATCATCTAGATCCAACCCCCCTGCCATGGGCAGGGACACCCCACACTAGATCAGGGTGGCCAGAGCCTCATCCAGCCTGGTCTTAAACACCTCCAGGGACGGTGCCCCCACCACCTCCCTGGACAACCCATTCCAGGGCTTCACCACTCTCATGGTGAAGAACTTCCTCCTCACATCTAGCCCGAATCTCCCCACCTCCAGCTTCATTCCATTCCCCCTAGTCCTGATATCCTGAGAAGTTCCTCCCCGGCCTTCTTGTAGGCCCCCTTCAGATACTGGAAGGCCACAATTAGGTCACCTCGGAGCCTTCTCTTCTGCAGACTGAACAGCCCCAACTCCTTCAGTCTGTCCTTATAGGAGAGGTGCTCCAGCCCTGTGCTCATCCTTGTGGCCCTTCTCTGGACATGTTCCAGCACCTCCACATCCCTCTTGTAATAGGGGCTCCAGAACTGGACGCAATACTCCAGGTGGGGTCTCAGCCGTCAGATTTGTTTAATACTGTCCTTTTGCTGACCTGAGCCTGTGCAGTGACAGCTTCTGGCCCAGTTTCTCTGGAATTGGGGTGCAACAAGGACAAAAATGTGTGCTGAGGAATAGGTGTGTTGGTTCCCACTGTTTCTGGTACTGCTTCTGTTACAGGAACTCTTACACAGAATGAGATGGTCTTCAAGCGACTTCACCTGGGAACAGTCGCTTATGGCCTGGACTCCATGGATGAAGTGCAAAGCCACATATTCAGCATATACACACAGGTAGAATTAAATTGCATTACTTAACTCTGTTCACAAAACAGTTTTGTAGGTCACTGGGCTAGTGGTGAATTACTACATCAGGGATCTGCTTGTTAATATATGCTTTTCAGAAAAATCTGAAGGTGTTTGGATGCTTAATACATAAATATTACCATGATTGCTTATTGCACTCACAGATTGCTTCATATCCCCCAGTCTTTAACTGCCACAGCACACAGACAGATCTGCAAATGTGAGTGTATGGTGCCTGTGCCTAGTTACTGAGGGCTGGCTGTAAAATAGCTTACTTTCATGTAGATATTCAACACTTACAGCAACCACAGCATTTGCTTTGTTGAAAAATTGGCACTGGGTAATGTTTAGTGGATTAAGTGGCGGTTTGAAGTGCTGTGTACTAGGGCAATAACAAAGGGAGAAGAACCATCAGTATTTGGTAAGCAGTAACAGAGTATCTACCAGTATCCCTGCTTTTAAGCCTGGTGGTTTAAATAGAAAAATGGTAAAAGTGGGATTCTTTCACTAATGCACCAGTGTGATGTCTGCTTTGAGAGCTATCTACACCTAAAGAAGGCAGCTAAGTCAACATGTCAAGTATAGAACAGGAAAATCCTGTTTCAGGAAGTCCCTACTTTGCATTCCTCTTCCAGTATCACAGGATGAGCCAGGATATAAAAACTTAGACTTCTTAGACTTCTATTTCAGTTTTTTTAAGATAACCAAGTAATGCCATAGGACTTGTCTGGGTGAGCAAAGTGTGTTCCTTAGCATGTTACATTGGACAAGATGCTGGTGAATTGAAACTTCCTATAGATACATTCACTTCATTTGTAAAACAAGGGATGAGGTTTTACTGAAAAATATTGCTACCTTTAGGGGAAAAAATAATCAGCTGTCAGTGGCTGATTGTTCCAGCTACCTCAGTGAGTGCTACTTAAAAATGGTAAGAATCACTATTAATTATGTGGTCTCAGAAGCATTATTTGTCATTTTCTCTTAATGACCATTCCCTCAGATAGAAATACACTTTTTCGTTACTTACTGACAAATAGATTCTTCTTCATTTGTAAAATGTGATTCCAGAGATGCAATCTGCAAACATTAGTGATGGGCTACTGCTCCTATGTCTCAAGTCAAGCATTTTCATTTCTCAGTAGCTGTTGAATTGCTTCGTTCCTACAGAAGTAATTTTGGAAGGGCCCCTGTTTTCCCTTGCGCATGCACACTCAATGCAGTGAACTGGGGTTTTTACATCACATTGGTTTTGCTTTGCTCTAGAAACTTTAAACTGCACTTTATAGATCCCCCAAAAGGTGAAAAATGAAGCCAGCATTCTTGCCTGGAAAAAGACACCATGTGCTGTCAATGGGGCTTTTATTTTTGGACTTTGTTCATGGCAGTAAAGATGCAAAGCTTGACCTCAAAGATCTGTTTGGTGGCATAGCCCTTACCTTGGCAGACTCTCAGGCTACAATGCATTTTTAACTAAGCATGTGATAGTTAAATACCTGATATTTTGAATAATTATCTTTTTTACTGGCATGTGTCCCAAGTACCTTGCATCTCATCTGGCCAACTCTCTTTCCCTCCTTTGCTTCTGCAGCCTTCTTAGCACCTGGTTCTTCCCTTGATGTTGAGACTCTTAAAGGAGTGAACTCTGCTTAAAACAAAACAAACAAAAAAAAAACCACCACAACCCCAAAAAACCCAAACCAAAACAACAACCAAAGAACATCTCTCACCAAAGAACCAACATCTCTCACACACCACACAACTCCCCCCCCCTTAAAACAACCACCAGATTTCAGATTTATTTGCCCTCATTTTGTACTCAAATCTCCAGAGAAAACTTGACTAGTGGTTAATTATTTGCCAAAGTATTCAATATCTGTCAAGAGGGTGACTGACAAGTCCAGTGTGTGGCTAGTTAAAGCTCATTACAGAGCTGATGAGCAGCAATACTAAATTTTGCAGGTCTTATGTTTCCTAATCATTAGTGTGGAAAATAGCAAGTGGGATTATGCTGGTAAAGGTTGTCTCATAAAATGTTTATAATTACCAAGTGAGATGCCTTATAATGAGAAGCATTTGCTGGCAGTGATTCATTTTGAACTGTAGTTCTTATTCTTTGCTTTTATTTTTACCATGTTGTGGCCTTTGACCTGGAAGTGAAACTTTTGTCCTCTTGACACTAAAGGTTAACAGAGCAGGAAACTAGATCACTGTGTGTCCCTTCTTCAACCACTATAATTTAGTAATTGTGCAATTATCTGAAGACTCCCATTCTGATACTAAAAATAGTATTAAAAATTAAATGAATGTCATTAAGATTTTCCAGGTTCATATCAGTCATCTGTTTTCTGTTTTCAGCAATTATATTCTCTTGCACATGAAACCAAATTGACTTTAAATTTTTGGAGTTGCTGGTGACTTCTATGACAGAAAAAGTGGTTTCAATGAGTCCTCTGACTTTGGTCTTTCACCAGTTGTTGTTTGGTGGATCTGCAACAGAGTCTTTCTCTCAGTGTACTGTTCCAAAAAGTTAGGTTAATCTTTTGGGGCACTTTAGTCCACCTGTAACAATGATCAAGAAGTTGCATTACACTGGGGTATGTTCCCGGTGGTGGTCTGAGTTAAGGTGTATCTCACTCCTGGGGATGTAAGAGGCTGTACAGCACAGCTGTCACATACAAGGTCTTCACTGAAGTAAAAACTGAAGTATATTTTTTCCCCCTGCAATAAGACTTTACTCTGCTGTCCTTTCTGTATAAGCAATCTCAGGACCCACCTGCTGTGAAGGGCCTTACTTTAGCCACCAAGGTGCGTAAAACCATGAGCAGCCGCGTGCACGAGGCGGTGAAGGCAATCGCGCTCTGCCACAACGTGACACCAGTGTACGAGTCCAACGGGGTGACAGACCAGGCTGAAGCTGAGAGACACTATGAGGACTCCTGCAGGGTGTACCAGGCCTCCAGTCCTGATGAGGTCAGTATCCATTTCTGTGTAAAAAAATAAAACAAAACCACAACCAACCAACCAAAAACCCCTACCAAAAAATCCCTGACCAAACAAACAAAAAAATCCACCACCACCAAAAAAACCAACCAGACAAAAGGCAAAACCAAAGCACAACAAACCACCCAAAACCAAACAGACAGAAACTCCCTTGCTTCTTGCTGGAAAAAAATTGTTTGCTGAAAGTATTCCAGTCTAGTGAAGGGGATAATATTGTAATGCTTTTATTGCGCCAATAACTCAAGAATAGACCAGAAGTGCCCTCTCAGCTGATGCACTTCAGCCAGATCTGCCTCTCTGCCTGAGGCCACAGAGCTCCATCGTGATCAGTGGTGACAGACATCTGCTCCATGTGCATGAGGCAGACCTGGAGCCCAAGTTAATTTTGCCAAGTGAAGTATGTGAGACTTTGTCTCTGAGTAGAGCTGTGCCCTGCCACTTCTCTTCTGGTGCCCAGTCCAGCCAGGGCTACACAAGGTGCTTCAGTAGAGGGAAACTTTACAGCTTTGCAGGGACTCACTGGAGACTTTTGCTGAACACTCCACAGATCAGGTTCAATCCAGGGCTTACATTTAAAGTGCTCTTTGCCACACTGCAAAATCTGTAATTAAGACTCTTGTTCCCTTCTGTGATGAAGACAGGAGGAATAAAATATGGTTCCATGTATTGGCTGTGCCACTTGAGTACATCTTCAGCACAACCAAGGTAAACCAATTTGTTTCCTATTAATTTGTACACTTGCTCTGGGACATGGACAGAGACTGAAGTTTGAATGTACCCATAAGGATCTTACTAACAGTATGGAATCCTAGCAGCCATTTGCATCTGATAATAACCTTTTCAGCTTTGACATCAGAAGAGAAGCTGGATTTCCTTATGGTTAGAGATGAGAAATTGCTTGCATAGCAATAAATGTATTCATTAAAAGCCCAGCTATGTGAGGGTTTTGAGAGTGGTGCATGTGTGACTGATAGGCTGGCACACAGAGTCAGCTTCCTCATTTCTTGTACGTTCAAAATATTCCCTGTCATGGTTTTCTGCCAAAGTAGGCAATTCATTCATTTCATATCATGTATTCTTGGCTTTGCTTTACAATAGTTTCATCTTTGCCTCCACTCATGTGCCTACAGTGACAACACTTAGTCCTCCCTGGCTTTGGAGCTGGTGAGCAGTGTGCATGTGTGTCCTCTCTACTGCACAATCTAGGCCAATGTTTTACTCATCTGCTTTTCTCCTCTGATGTGTTGCTCTCTCCTGTAAAGACAGCTTACAGAAAGCAACTGCCTTTGGATTGAAATGAGTTCTGAACAATTTCTAGATGGTTTTTTTTTTGTTCCTAAAGCATTTCTGGGCTATTTTTGTACAGATCCTCTGTTTATTTACATGATTCTGTGGTGTTTTGTGAAGGCACTGATTTTCCTTTTTCTCCCTATACTGTTTTGTCTTTAAAATATTTATGCAGCACTTTGTCTCAAATACCCAGGGGATTATTGTTTGTTTGTTTTACTCTAGCATGATAAGTAATCTTTCTCAGATTATTGTTTAAATTATTTTTTTCCTTTCTTGTGGTGTCTCAAGTAGAGAATTACAGCAGGCTCAGAAATCAGATATGCTTTGCTGCACTGAGGAAATCTTGTCTGTAAATCTTAGATGTACAAATATTATTTAGACATGCTCTGTGCATGTCATACTGGATGGTCCAAAATGCAGGATCAGCATAAATTGAGTCATTGAGAAGGGAGAGATGCTGTTAAATAACATTCCCTGTAGGGGAATGGCTTTGGACTCCTGTTAAAGCTAGCCTTTGAAATCCTATATCAATAAAATATTGCCATGGCAGGGAAGGTCAGTTTATGAAATGAGTACAAAAACTTGTATTCTCTTTACTTTAACAGCAAGGGTAATTTCTACCAGTTGGCATAGGATTCATTTCCTGTAACAGAAAGCAGGATTTCCTAAATTTGTTTCCTGTGCACACTGCCATTTAGAAGTCTTGAAGTATCTTTATTCAGATATCAGTTACAGCCTTGGGGCTCTGCAAGCCAGTTGTCAGTTGTAGCCATACAGTAACTAACAGGGGAAATGAAATAGATATAATCTGATCAGAGATAAGACTGCCTGGGATTCCTGGGCAAATAGTCTTTAACCCTGACAACCCTCTGCAGCTGCCAGGACATGAAAGGGTGCACGGATCAATTGGCTTCTGCCTCTTGTCTGTCTGCCTAGGCAATTCTAAATGGGACATTTGTGGAGCAACTCATGGCACAGAAGGATCAATTTGTCTCTTTAGAATGAAATTTATTAGTCGATATCCACTTCAGTTGTGGCTTGAATAATTCAATTGTTGGAAAGAGCAAAGTTTGAGGGATACTGTGCTGAGCTGCTGTAGCTGCTCTGCTTTGTAGTGCTCAGATCCATATCTGACTTGGTCTGGACAAAGCTGCAAACTCCTGGAGTGTGGTCAGGGACTTTATTGATTTCCCCTCATCACTGAGCAGGGGCAGTCTTGAAGGTGTTGGAAGGATTTCAAGTTAGCTTTTAGATCTCCTCAGTTTAAGCTGTAAGTGTATCTTTGTATCTTGAATGTTTCTCATCTTTTCGCTGTGACTGGGTGCACCTCTAGTTATCTGTTTGCACAGCACAGATTAAACCTCTTCTGCCTCACACTGAGCTGAAAATGTGCTCTTGGTCCTGGGGTGCCCAGAACCTGCCAGAAGAGCCATCAGGGCTTTCATTGCCATCAGTGTTGTCCACTAGTGCTACAGCACTTCCCAGAGGCCAGGGCCATTGTCTTGCTTGCTGAATGGGTACGGACATTTCAATGCTTTTAGTACATCTGATAGGAACCCTTCAAAATGATATCACTTTCCCTCTCAGTAATTATTCCTTCAGTACTATAGAGGCTGGGAAGTGGCATGTTCAAAGGGGTCAGCACCACTTCCCTCTGGTGCTGAATGTGGTTCACCTGGAGAGCCATTAAGGGCTGACAGGACCCACGCCTGCTTGGAGCAGCATGGCAAAAGGGGATTTCTTTCATTATTCTTCCCCTTGCATTGAGGTACCTTTCTCTGGTCTTGGGGCCATCCAAAATGACTGGCGTGGTGCAGTGCAATGCAGTTGGTCTGAAACGTGTCATGTACCTGACCTAGCACCTCTGACATGCTGCTCATCCATTTGTTCCTCTGCCCAAGGCTTTTCTTTTGGGAAGTTGAAATGCTTCCTGACGTTGGATTTAAATGAGAGGCTGACAGGGAAGGAGGGAGGAGGTGTCTGTGAAAGAAAGTAGCGAAGGAGATGCTTTAATGGGCTGAGCTGGGAGCAGAGATTTGTATGTTCCAACATTTGCAGCTTTCCAACGTGGGCAAATCAGCAGCCAGCGCTGCGCAGGCTGACCATCACATAACATCATTCTGTGAAAAAGTCTCAAGAATTATTGATTAACCAAATACTGGAAACCCAAGCTCTGTCTCTGCTCTGGGAGGCTGTTAGGAGGATTGTCTAACCACACACTTCAATGCACCAAGGATGGCTTGAAGAAACTTCTGAAAAAGATAAGCTTAAAAGAGCCTTTGATTTGCTCTAATCTCTCTGACTATGCCTGCCAACACTTGCTGATATTAAACCAAATATTGATACAATTGATATAAAGGTCTTTCAAGGTAAAGCCAACTCAACGAAGGTTTTGTTTGGTGTTTCTTTTTTTTTTAACCTGGTGACTTAAGACTACTTTATGAAAGGAAAAGTTTATTTTAAGCTGTCTTTTAAGCCTCATTGTGATGAAAGGGAGCCAGGTTCACAAAAGATCTTCCAGTTAGACCCTGTTGTATCATCTAGTAAAATCTTGACTCAATATAAGTATTTATAGGTTTCTTTTTTTTTTTTTAATCTGTATCTTGTGTATGTGATTTCCCAAAATATAGTCTGATTTTGTTTAAGGTATTTGTGATCACTTAAGGCAGTAAAGGCAAAGCTGGAAGGCACAAGAAATAAATAACCTTCAAGTCAGCAGCAACCATGTGCCCAGCACTCTCGTGCCTTTGAAAATGTCACTGTAAAATACTTCCAGTATTTCATGTCTGTTTGGAGCAAGTATCCCTTGATCCTTTCTGGAGGCCAGTGATATATGGGCTCATGTCAGCTGCTGCTCCCATCCATTACTGCCAAGACAGTTTCTAGAATTAAACTCCCATATCTCAGCAGGCTCATTCTTAGATGGATGTGTCAGCTGAGGTGGGAAGTGTGGAGGGATTGTCAGGGAAGCAAAATGAAGACTTTGGTCTTCTGTCATGACTGGTTGTGATCTAGTGAAAGCTTATAAAGAATTGAGTGTTGCAGGTCCTTAAATACTAGAAGCTGCAATCAAAATGATACCTGTGTAAGCTCAGGTAAATGAGTTCCAGTGTGTACCTGGAGTTGGTTGGGGATTTTTGGTTGGTTGGTTTGTTTTTTTAATGTTTGATGATAACAGGTTCTCTGGTAAGAGGTGTCTGTGAGCCAGCCTTCAGCTGTCTTGCTGATCAGTACAGAGGTTGAAAGTTGGTGATGAACTGTTAGTACAACAGAAAACTCCTTTTGTTTTCTTGTTTTTTTTTTTTTTTTTCAATATGAATTTTTAATGTGCTCTGCATCAGTGTTCCTGGCTCTGATACCATAAATCCTGGCTGGATGCATCATTTTCAGTTCTTGTTTTCATAAACAGGAGGGTGGGGAATAGCACATTCAAAAAGTGTTTGTAAAGGGTTTTATCTGATGTGCCCAAGGGAGGTTTGGGCGCTGCAGGCTGGGTCAGAAGGTACTTGTGCCTGCCCTTGCTGAAGAAGGGTGTGGCAGTGGAAGGCAGGGAGCCAGCCGCCTGCTGCCGAGAGTCCAGGACAGCCTGGCAGCTGAAGCAGGCAAAAGCTGGTCTGCCCAAACCCCGCAAATACTGTTCATGAGCTTCTGACTTCAGGAAATGCTCCCTAGAAAGAACCATACAGGAGCACCTGCATGTATGAACAGATGCATTCTATAGCATCATTAACGACTAAACACTACTTTGAGGCCCACCCGCTGCTCCTTCCTTGCTGCTCTTCCTCAGGGGAGGTGTAGCGTGGGCTGGCTGCCCTCATCGTGGCTTTCTCCTCTCAGGTGGCCCTGGTGCAATGGACCGAGAGTGTGGGCTTGACGCTGGTGGGCAGAGACCAGTCCTCCGTGCAGCTGAGGACACCGGGTGGCCACATCCTGAACTTCACCATCCTGCAGATCTTCCCCTTCACTTACGAGAGCAAGCGCATGGGGATCATCGTTCGGGTAAGCTGCTTCGGGTGAGCTCTCCTGTCTTTGGGAATCTCCTGCTAATGCACCGTGAATCACAGAGAACACTTGCTCAGTTCTGCTGCTCTTCCCAGCGCAGTTCTGCAGTCTCTGCTAGCTCAGGCTATGTGCTAGTTCTGTTTTGAGCCAAGAGCATCTCACTGCCATGTTGGTTTACTGATACTTCCTTTTTCTTGGCCATATTTGGTTGTAAGTGACCTGAGGCATTGTCAGTTTATTGATGTTGGTTCCTTGCTCAAAATAATGGAGCCTAAGCTTCAGGCAGTTGGGATGTGTGTATCCTCTGCAGCTTCAGTTTCTTCCAGCTGTTCCTTCCCGCTCACATTTTCAATTCTCCTGGTACTCTGGGCTGTGTTTCTGTCATGCAGCTCCCTGTGTAGGTTGTGCACACATCACTGGGGACTGTGTCAGGTTTGGGATGAGTGTCCAGCCAGGCCATCAGCCAACACTGCCACCAGCTGTGAAGTAACTCCTCAATAATATACCAGGGTCTCCAGGATGGGGCTGGAAAAGACAACTCAAGCACTTCCCTCTGTGAAACCAATGGCACTGGGGAATCTGCAGAACACTGGGAGAGGGTTTTTGCTATGAGTGTGCCAGGTGGAAGGAGACACAGGAGTGACTGGTGAGACATTTGAGAGCTAAAATTTGAGTGCTTTGGATGTCAGCAGCTTTGATAATCAGCACAGATGTTGTGTTATCTCTCAGGAAGTCTCAAAGCCAGCACTGCCAGCAAAAGAAACAGCCACAGTTACTTGTGGACTCATTTTCTGTGTCCCTTTCCCCAGTGGCTGACCATAAGGAGGAAGAGTAGCTTGGTAGGGCAGGAGTCCTGGGACTCCTCTCTTCAGGGCAGCAGAGACCATCAGTGTCCTGGGGAAGCCAAGCTGCTGTTGCATTTTCATCTGACAAAGGTCCTGTCCTTCCTGTCATGTCCATGCTATGGTCATACTGGCAGAGCTGGAGGGGCTGTGTCACTGACTGAGGCTGTGACTTGACCTAGCTCACAAGTGCTTTCCCTACCTTGTGGTCACCCAGGAGCAGGAACCTGAGCAGATTCCCAGATCCAGCTTACACTGCATCTCCAAAGTAGTTGTGGTGGTATAACAGGGGCTGATGGAGATGGCAGCAAGTGGAGAGGAGGAATGGGCTCCTGGACCAATTGCCACAACAAGTAACTTTAGGATGTTATTAGTGGTTTCATGGAAGTGCTTCCCAGCTGCCTGCCAGGCTTTGAAAGTCTTTCCAGACCCCATGGAAATACAGCACCACAGGAGCCAGCACTTGTAGCTACCTGGAACTGTGGAGGTTGGTTTGTTAGTTGGTTTGGTTTGGGGCTTTTGTAGCCTTTTTGACAGAGCCCACAGCCATGCTGAGAACAGTGTCATGAGCAGGGTTTTAAAAACAGCTGAGTTAAGGTGAAAGGCTGCATTTGTGCAAGTACCTTTATCAGCAGCAGCAGGCACTGCGTACGCTAAATACGTGCCAAGCTGAAACTGCACCCATGATGTTGTGGTTTTATCTATGAATACAATATAAGATTGAACTCTCAGAAAAAAAAAAACAACCAACAACAACAAACCCACAAAAATAAAAAAGAAGATAAAAGTGTGGTTGTTAAAAACAGTTGAGAGCAGTTGTTGCCCTTAGTGTTCAAGACAGTGCTAAAAAATATCAATGTTAGTATGATAAACAAATCCAGCTCTAGGAAGTTGCTTCCATTTGCCTGTGAAGCAGTCTGAATATTTCTTTTGGAGATAATTAAAACATCCTTATTATGTTTTACTGAGACAGATACTTGGTACCAGGAATCTAAAATAGTAATATTTTGTAGTGCAATCCAGTGCAAGATATGGTTTGTTTTGTCATTCCATGGGATCTGGATAGGTTGGACTCGATGATCCTCGAGGTCCTTTCCAACCTAAGTGATACTGTGATCTGCAGCCTTGAAATTTAGGGTGGGGGAGAATAGGTAAGATTGGTGGTGGTGGGGGGTTTTTCCTCTTACTTTTTACTTTTTCCTTCTTTTTCACCTTCTGTTTGTGGTAAAACTGGGTTGCTGCATATTTATGTTGGGGTATCTGGAAATAGGGTGTAAAATTATATTCAGCCTTATGTATTTTAAATTACAACAGTAGGAGGAGCAGCCTTTGTTTTGAGTCAGAAGCAGTTAGGATCAGTATTGCACATGTGGGCATCATTGACAATAGATTAATTTGGTAACTTCACTGCTCTCAGTTTCTCTGAACCACTGGAAGGGCACAGCCCCTGTCAGAAACAGCACCTTGAAAGGATAATGTAAAATGGAGCAATGAAGTGGCTATAATGAGCAACAAAAGAAATCCTGCAGAACTTCAGTATTCCTGTTAACAAGAGATTTGGTGGTAAAGGTGGATTTGTATTAGGTGCAGATATTTTTTACAAACCCAAGAAGGAAAAGCTGTGTTTAATGCAGATTGAAAATCATGGAAGCTCATGCAAATTGGCTCTATTTGTTGTATCCTAGCTGAGTATTTTGGACCTGAATCTCCTGTTGCTCAAGGAACTATTTTTAAGTCCTGGATCACATGCCACAGTAAAGTGTAGGGGGAGACAAATTTGCATTTCAAGTTGTTCCAGGCTTTAGGATATTAAAAAATATTCCTGGGGGCAGGAATGTTTGTTGAATTAGGCTGAGCTAATACAAAGTCAGTGTCAATTCTGTGAATCTAGAGATCTGACCAAATACCATTGAAGCACACAGTTGTGCAGTCCCACAAATGCCTCAGGGTGCATGGGATAACTGCAACAAGTATAGTGCATGTTTGTGTAAACAGAGCAAGTGTGAATTCTTCAGAGTAGGTGTATTTACAGTGAAAATGATGTGGAGACTTCAGGCAACATTTTCATGACCTAGAATACTGGCTCTGAGCAACCTGATCCTAGTGTGAGAGGTCCTTGCCCATGGCAGGGGGCTTGGAACTAGATGATCCTTGAGGTCCCTTCCAACCCTAACAATTCTATGATTCTTTGATAATAAGAACATTACCAATAAAAGAGGGAGGACTGAATTACTTCCTTCCCCATCCTTAATGTAAGTGCAGACTTTTGATGATGCTGTTTTATTAGGTATAAGAAGGGGGCTAAGCATTGAAACCAGGATATGCTTCATTAAATTGTGTTTATATGCTCAGCAGAGAAGTGGGTGCCCTGAAATACTCTCCTCTAATTGGAAAAGAGTCGTTCTTCCCCCCCCCATCTTTGATTTGAAGCTTATTCCTTTTGGATTATCTATTTTCTACATTCTCCCGTATCAAGGAAGGAGAAGATTTCTATTTTAGACTTCTGTGTGTAGAACATTCCTGCTGCCAAAATCAGCAACACTCCCACTTGTGGTCAGTGGGAGCAACATCAGGCCCAGATCCTGACTAAATGATGTTAATAGAATCATTGGCCCCCTTTCTGTTGTGCTTGTCAATTGAGTGTCTTTATTTTGCAGCTGCTGAGATGCTGCTCAGCCACTGAAATCAGCTCCTTCTGTACCCTGTGCAAAAGTAGGGTTTGAGTAGCAGGTGCTGGCTGCCTGGCTATCAATAGACATGTCCCTGTGTACTCCAAAATAATATCATTGAGTAGGATTTTTGGTTTGTTTTGGTTTTTTAAAGTTTATAAATAGGCAGTTGTCAAGTAACATTTTATTTTATTCAACGTATATGTATGTGTGTGTGAGCACTCCAGATGGGTTTGATCCATGACTTGCAAGGTGTTGACCTCTTCAGTATATCTTCTAAAACTATGCTGCTTTTTATTTAAAAACAAAACAAATAATAAAGAGTGGGAAGGTAGCCTGAAGTATTCAGAAGACAACAGGTAACAGTGAGCATTTGGGGAGGACTGGGGCAGAGAGAGAGGGAGAAACTGCAGAATGAAGCTGCACTCAGGATTACAGTGAGTAGAATTCAAATGGTAATTTGAGTACTGTGTCCAGTTCTGGGCCCCTCAGTTTAGGAAGGATGTTGACTTGCAGAAATGAGTCCAGAGAAGAGCAACAAAGTTGGTGAGGGGTTTGGAACACAAGCCCTATGAGGAAAGACTGAGGGAGCTGGGGTTGCTCAGCCTGGAGAAGAGGAGACTCAGGGGTGACCTTATCACTCTCTACAACTACCTGAAGGGAGGTTGTAGACAGGCGGGTGATGGTCTCTTCTCCCAGGCAACCAGTACCAGAACAAGAGGACACAGTCTCAGGCTGCGCCAGGGGAGGTTCAGGTTGGATATTAGGAAGAAGTTCTATACAGAAAGAGTGATTGCCCATTGGAATGGGCTGCCCAGGGAGGTGGTGGAGTCGCTGTCATTGGAGGTGTTCAGGAGGAGACTTGATGGGGTACTTGGTGCCATGGGTTAGCTGTTTGGGTGGGTTGGATTGGTTGATGGGTTGGACGCGATGATCTTGAAGGTCTCTTCCAACCTGGTTTGGTTTATTCTAAATAAATAAAGTTTATTCTAAATTTTCAGCTGAACTGTACAGTTATTGCCCATTCTTATAAATGCAGTTTTTTCAGCTAGCAGGAGCCATTGTGATCGTCTTGCCATGCATCCTGTAGAATCTGGGTATTGAGTTTCAGCAAGTGTGTTCAGCCCAGTAACGCTGTTACTGAAGTCCTTGGCAGAGGTACCTGTCTCCCCTGCTGGTCCTGGTTCCTGTAAAAAGATCTCCTTCAACACACAACTTTTAGTAACTAAGGTAGTAGTTAATACTGGAAACAAGTAGGAGATGTTGCCTCATTTGGGATATTTTTGCAATATCTACTTGTTTACTGGTGACCAATTGTGACCAATTTCTGTAGCTGATTATTTCAGTTCTAAGAAGTCTTCTTCCACCAGAGCAGCCACTCATCAGCATACTGTTTACTGTCTTATCTTCTCCTTGAAAGAAGACCTGTTTCCTTGACCACAATATTTTCCATTCTTCTTTTTTTATCCTTTTTTTCTTTTCTTTTTTTTTTTCCCCTTACCCATGTGGAATGATCTTTGTTGTAAAGCAAAGATAGTGCTATTGTCATATCTGGAATTGAAAGAAGCCTTTGAACTGTGGCCAGAGGCTCAGACCACGGTGGAAAAAGATGCCTCTCCAAAACAATGTAGCTGGCAAATCTCTGTGTAGATTTATAGTGTGATCTTACCCTAATATGAGAACGCACTAACCTCCTACTGAACTCGGTGAGAGGAAATGACTAATGCAAGGAGATAGCTGATACAGTATTTATATTGGACAAAAGGTCTAAACTATCTTAAGCCAGCTCTGTAGCACGGGAAGTGGAGTCTTTATTCAGTTTCCTACAGAGATGTTGTTAGACACTTTTAAATCAAATAATTTAATAGATAAACCTTTACCTTTTGGCTACTGTCAACAGTGTTGTGTTTTATTTAAGCAGATTGTAGTTGCTTTGGTAAAGTGACAAGTTTTTTGCTTTGGGGATATGGGATGTATGGATATCAGTGTATAAAGGCTGGATATTTCAGGACATTGAAACCATGAAACCATGCTTAAGCTTAATTATGAGAATCTTCCTTGTGAGTAGCTCCAAAAGCTTAGCAAAACTGCTCAGTAAAGGAGATTTGTTATCCTTGGCTACTTCTTCATTTTTCTAGCAAATGCTCTTACTTCTTTGCATTTTTAATATCCACATCAGGTGCTGGGTTTGGTGGTGTTGGGTTTTTTTGTTTATTAGGTTTTGGGGGGTTATTTGGTTAGTTGGTTGGTGGGTTTTGTTGTTTTTTCTGTGGATGTAAACTCTTTTGCCAGTGCCACCAGATACTAATCTTTCACTTACCAACTCAAACTCTGTGTGAGAACTTTCACCACTGGTTTCTGTCACGGCAGAACAGACTGACATATAGCGTGAGAATGAAAAAGTGTCCACTGTATTTGTCTTTAATTTCTTTTTCCCCCCCTTAGGTTCTTTTCCCTCTTTATTCACAGCTGTCTATTTCCAGACCTTCCTGGGCTTTTTGGTTTTGCGTGTTAAGTTTATTTTCTTCCTATCCCTGGTGGCTATCTTGGTTTACAGAGCAGTTTGTTCCTTACTCATTGTTTTGTCTCCTTTGAGGAAATTGCCAGGGTTTCCATTAGCTTGTGATACTAGTAACTGTGACCTCCTTAGGTATCTGCCTGGTTAGAAGGGATTTTTAAATTTGTGGTAGTGTAAATATGCTTTGCTTGCAGCCTACAAATTACTTGGATCAGATAAGGCAGGTAGCAATCTAACCTTTCTGCAGCAAGCCTAATCTTTAATTATTCTTATGGCATATAATGTAACAGAGAGGCTAAAGTAGAGTGATTTTTACTCTCTTAAGATTAGTGTATCTGTTTTATTGTTTTGGGTAAGCGTGAAATAAATTTTCAGGGTGAGGGATAAAAGTTATTCTAAAGGCACATGCAGTCAAGATTGAGAGGTGTCTGCATGGGACTCACATGTTGCTGATTTAAAAGCTGATCATCCTTTTCTAAAGCATTAACTCATTCTAGGAGTTACCAGATTGCAACTGAGTAAGCATCTCCTTTTGGCCTCATGATGCTAAGCCAGATGAACCTTCAGCCTGACCTAGTGCAGACATTTTTGTGACTGATGCACAGAAAATTCATCACTTAAATTTGCTGAGGCCACCCCAACTCTGAAGCTCCTGCCTCAGCTTAGACTCTTCTGTTTCTTATCTGCAGGATGAATCGACAGGAGAGATCACTTTCTACATGAAGGGGGCTGATGTGGTGATGGCTGGGATCGTGCAGTACAATGACTGGCTGGAAGAGGAGGTATGGAGCCATCTCTCCTACATACAGAGGGTTCCTCATGCAGATGCTTTTCTTCTTATAGGGTACCACATGCAAAATCTTGTCTGTGTGGCAGGGTGGACATAACTGCTAAAACATATGAGAGCCAGAAGGTCACTGATCTTGGTAATTCACTGGATCAGCCAAACATACGCAGAAACAGGGAAGTCAGAGGAAGAATTCAATGTACCTCCTGCAGAATAAGTCATCTCAATAAAGTGGATTTTGCTCAAAACTGATTGCCACACAAGATCACCAAATTGCTCCTGGGCTTTATCCTGTGTTTTTTAGACTGAAAGGTCTAATTTCAGACCTACATTTAGCATCTTTGTGCTAGAGCACGTTCATCAGGCTAGTAGTAATGTCAACAGAGAGTTCATAGCAGTGGCTTCAGTTAACTGACTCTCCCCACCCCAAAACCCTGGTCTTCAAAAGAGCAATACCTTGATCTTATTTTAAAGAGTTGATGGCTGAAGATGGGATGTCTACAAATCAAAGGCTTGTGTCCTTTTAGAGGCAGAGAAAATAAGATCAATGGGGTTGTTTTTGCCACACTGGTATAACAGAGGGGACATTTTTGGTTTTGATCACTGGGATAGATTACAAACCATTGCAGATCTTCCCCCTCCCCCCACCTTGGGTTTATCATGCACTTTATCAGATGTTAGAGACTCACAGGGGTTGCTCAAATGGGACGGTTATTTTCTTAACCTGCTATCTTACATTGCCATCTCTGAATGCTGTGCATAAATCATCTTCCTTGAGATGCAGTTTATGGTTTACAATGTGATACTTCTTTCCAGTGTGGTAACATGGCTCGCGAAGGCCTGAGGGTTCTTGTTGTAGCCAAGAAGTCTCTGACGGAAGAGCAGTATCAAGACTTTGAAGTAAGTTCTTATTTGTTTTTTTTTTCCCCTTTGTTTTTAAACAAACAGTTGCTGAAGTGATTCTCACAGAACTCTCATGATAATGTTGCCTCTCATCTCCCTGCTCTGTCTGCTGGAATTGTCGTTCTTCAACATCTTGCTGCTCTTTTAATCAGAGTTGCTTTTTAAGTGGTATGTCTGAAACTGGATCCCAGCCAGGACACTCCAAAACCAGTTCCTGAATCCTGCCTCACAATCTTTTGTGGCTTTAAATTCTGCAAATATTCATCATTTGTTAGATAAGTTGTGTTTGTGTGGGGAAGTGTGTTGGCCTTTAATTTTTTATTGTTGCATTCTGACACCCAGAGAAACTACAAACAATCAGAATATAACCCAGTCAGGCTCCATGGAAACACAGCCTTCATGCCTGGGGTTTGTTAGACAGGTCTCTACACACAGCACTCATTTCTTACCCCAGGCAGGCAAGCTGTGAAGGAGAACTCTTAAGTTAAGTACAGAGATGAGACAGTGGAAACACTTGGGATTCTCTGTTGCCATTGCTTGTAGATGTGTTAGTTGCAGAAACGTTGGTTAGACCTGCAGTGCAAGGGAGGCTCTGCAAGTGTCGCTTCAGCAGCTGCTGTGCAGTTGTGTGCACAAGGAGGTGCCGTGCATCATGCTGCCTGCTGGACCAGGACAGGGAGAAAACAGCAACAACTTCTTGAAATGTTTTCCACCTTATTCTATGTTTGCCTCATGTTTGCCAGCTGTTACTGGGGGCATCCCTGAAAGGTAGTCAAGAGAAGGAGGGTAACTGGATAACTGTTGTGCTGGTCAACCATGCATGCCACAAAAATGTGGGCTGGCTGCCCCCAGTGACTGTGGCTGTGTCTGCTCTGTCCCCAGGCACGCTATGTCCAGGCAAAGCTGAGTGTGCACGACCGCTCCCTGAAGGTAGCCACAGTCATTGAGAGCCTGGAGATGGAGATGGAGCTGCTGTGTCTCACTGGCGTGGAGGATCAGCTGCAGACTGATGTCAGACCCACTCTGGAGACACTGAGAAATGCTGGTATTAAGGTCTGCTTAAGCTCTTGTTACTCCTAGCAGGAACACTTAGACCCTTTGGACTATGTGACAATGTCCTACAGACAGTAAATTAAGAGAGTCTGGGGGCCCTGTCATGGGAACTGTTTCACCAGGTGCTCTTTTTGAGTGGCTGGTGTTTTTTAAACATCTCTTTGGGAACAGAACATGCTGGAAGTACTAAATGTTAACGCACGAAGTCATGTCATCTTTTGTGCTTTTCTTCCCCTGATACGTTCTGGCTCCTTCTGGAGGGAAACCGAGTGCATAGGCAGGAGGGTAGCTACAGGAGATTTCTGGGCAATTGTTTCTTTCAGATAGTTGCATGAAACAAGACTGGCTTGGATGTGTTTGGTCTCCGGTGAGTGAACTCCAGCGCTGGGGCTGAAGTTGTGCACATCCCTGTGTCCAGTGGCCACTAGAGGGGGCCTGAGCCAAGAGAATCACCGACTGGACTTCTTTTTTTCCATTTGACATCTAAGACCACAGCCTGAGCTGTGCTCAGCGGTGAGGGAGCCACTGTAATGCCCGCTTAGTTTCTCTATCTGAAAACTTGTCAGTCAGGTCCTGAACTTGGAAAAGGAGGAAGAGAAGACATTAATATTCAGATTTCGGCAAGAAAAGTATGTAGGAGGTTCTGATTGTAGTTTCTCTGCTTCAAATAGCCAAGTGAACAAAAATTCTTGAGCCATGTTGTGAATCTAAAGAGGGGATATGTTTTTTGGGATTTGGGCAGGAACTAGAATTGAAGGCTTGGGACAAGCTTCCAAAAATGCTTTCTGCTCAGAGCCATCCCTCTTTGGAGAAGGGACTTTGGCTGAGAAGTGAGGCCAGCAGAATCAGACAGAGCTTCTTAGCAGCATTGTGGCTTTCTCCCCATACAGCATAGTTCTTGCCAGTTATTCCAGAGTGGTTTCATTTTTTTCTCTTCACCTTGGCTGGAGTCAGTGTCAGGGTGTGGAGCGTGTCCTCACAGAGCGAGCGCAGCACTGCTGAGCACTCCCTGCAATGGTATGTTCCTTAGGGTGCTGCATGCAAGGCATAAATTAAGAGTGAAGGCAGTCTTGTAATTCATTGCAGGGACCATCTTGTTAAGATCAAATCTGTTCCCAGTCCCAGATTATTAAACAAATAAGTGAGTCTTTGTGTGGTTTGGGGATTTGGTTTAGTTTTTGGTTGGTTTAGGGGTGGGTTTTATATTTTTGGGAGGGGTTGGTTGGTTGGTTTGGGTTTTTTTGGTGTTGGGGTGGTGTTTTTTTTAGTTTAGTTAAATATTCTTGGGCAGTAGCTATCTTGAAAGAATAAAATCACCAGTGGGGAAAAAAAACAAACAAACAACCAACAACAAACTCCAATATATTTGCAGTATTGAGGGAATTCCCTGCCAGATTGTAACAGGGTATTGCTGCTGACATTGCTTTCTACCTCCCCCTCTCACCAGCACAAAATAAAAGGAGCAGTGTATTTTTTTTTTTCAAATCTAAAAAAAAAAAGAAGTCCAACCAAGTTAGTCTGTTCCAGACGCACACATCAGCAGTGAGCTAACCCCAGTTGCATCATCCACATTTCAGGCAGGGCCATGAGGGATCTTTCTGTGGCAGGGCCCACTTATTTCAGCATACAAGAAATAGCTGGGGTGGGACACATTAACACATGCATGTGCATTCTTTAGCTTGCTTTTTGTGGGTTTAGCAGCAGACTCTTGAAATAATGCAGGTGGGGGAAAAAAAATGTTATACATAGTTTGTAACTTCTCAGCCTCTTTAAAAGCTTTGCTTTCTTTCATCTGTGAGAATATTCCTGTACATTTTAAAACAGGGCTTTAAAAAAAACCCCACCTAATTTGTGTGTGTGTGTATATATATATATATATATTTTCTAACAGTCCTTTTATATGCCTGAACTGGCAGGTGGTACTTCTGGATGTCCTGCAGACATGGTTGTTAAGTTTTGTATTTGATACATTACATATTTGGATTTTAGGTGTGGATGCTGACAGGGGATAAGTTAGAGACAGCCACGTGTACAGCCAAGAATGCACATTTGGTGACACGGACACAGGACATCCACATATTCAGACTAGTGAGTAACACTTTCATACCTCTCTCTCAAAACTTGCTTGGGACCCCAAGTTCTGGGAAAGGAGAGTTGCTGAGATCACAACTGCTTTCCATCAGCAGACCTAGAATATTTTTATTCTTTTGACCCAGCTTTCTCTCCCATGAGTTTGTGTTTTTCTGTCTGTGTTCTCTACGTAATAACTCAGTGTGCTGCCTGTCTGTATAACTTCTGCTCCCTCTGAGGTGGTTCGTTTTTTTCTTTCCACCCCAAAGAAGCAAACCCTTCCTCAGTTGCTATCTTTCCCCCAGGTGACTAACCGTGGAGAAGCTCATCTAGAGCTGAACGCCTTCCGCCGGAAGCACGACTGTGCTCTTGTTATTTCTGGCGACTCGCTGGAGGTAGGCTCCAAATGCCTTGGGCTGTTCAGGAATGCTGTGGCCAGATTTGGATTCTTGTAAAAGAAACTTTCATAGCACAAACATTGGTGACGCTTCTGATCTCTGTGAATTAGGTGTGTCTCAAATACTATGAGTATGAGTTCATGGAGCTGGCTTGCCAGTGCCCTGCTGTCGTGTGCTGCAGATGCGCTCCGACCCAAAAAGCTCAGATCGTGCGATTGCTCCAGGAGAGGACTGGCAAACTTACCTGTGCAGTAGGTAAGGGACTAGTTAGTGGCCATGTAGGGTGGTGTCTTCACTGCTTCTTCTAAGTGAACATTCCCATGTTATTTCATAACAGCTGGAATACTGAGTTTAGAGAGCAGTGGGTTTGTGGGATGATAGAGAAGATGACATTTTGCATGTGGAAGCTTCAATGACAAATTACTCATAAATATATGGGGTGGTATCTTCATCAGGTGAGGCGCCCTTGTGTGAACTTTATTTCAGCATTGTAGGTACAGCAGTGTACCTACAGGTCAGATAAAGTGGTCAGTGACCTATGGGTCTACTAAAAACTACTTTACAGGGGGTTGGACTTGGTGATCTCTGGATCTCCTTTCCAACCCCTAGTGTTCTATGATTCTATGAAAAACAAAAGAAAACTTCTTAAGATGTTAAATTGCTGGTTTCTATTTAAAACCCTGCTTTTATTGATAGTGTTAAATATTTTCTCTAGCATTAGTCTGGTGTAGATCTTTGGGTTTGTCTTGGTTGTTTATCTACCAATGTCACTTTATCTGTGCTCTGACCTGCAGGTGATGGAGGGAATGATGTTAGCATGATTCAGGAGTCTGACTGTGGTGTTGGAGTTGAAGGAAAGGTGAGATTACCTCATGTTTAATGAGACTTCCTATGGCAATTTAAAAGCTAGTTTGCAAGTAACTCTTAAGTAAATCCTCAGAAGAAGGATTCTCTCAAGGAATAGGGAAGCTTTCACAAGAATAATTGTCAGAGCAGTAGCCTTGTCATGAAAAGTAGTTTGGCTATGAAGGGACTACCACAAAGCAGAATAAAGGTTCATTATTTGCTTCTGGACTGAGAATTGGGATCATCATGGTTAGTTTGGGGGTTTTTAATCATGTGCAGGTGCTCCAAATGTTGGGGTTTTAATTGATAATATATACCTGCACATTCAATGAAATACTGTTAATGTTAGTTTAGAAAGCAAATTCTGGGCTGGAACTCTGGTTCCTGCATGTGGAGCTGCTTGGAGCAGCAAGAGTGGATTTGGCGGCAGTGGGAAGACCGCACTTGCAGCGAGCCAAAACATTAAAACTGAGTGAACTTTTGAGACTGAAAGCTTGTGTTCAAAACTGACTTGATAGGAGTGTCACGTTAACATGTGTGTTGTGAATCATAATCTAGAGCATTGCTTAGTACTGGAGGCCAGGGTTCAAACGGGAATTCTCCTCATATTTATGCTCTTTGCTTAAAAGCCATGGTGGATGGCAGAAGTGCTGAGGCAATCCTCTCCCCCACCTAAGCCACTGTAAATTTTCTTGGTAATTCTGCCAGTGATCACTAAGTAATAATAATAGTAAGAGGATATTTCTTTGTTTCCAATGGTGAGGTGATCTCACTGTGTTTTTACTTGCTGTTTACACAGGAAGGAAAACAGGCATCACTTGCAGCCGATTTCTCTATCACTCAGTTTAAGCACCTGGGTCGTTTACTAATGGTGCATGGCCGGAACAGTTACAAAAGGTCTGCAGCCCTCAGTCAGTTTGTGATCCACCGGAGCCTGTGCATCAGTACAATGCAGGTAAAAGGACTGTCAAGAGGGTTTATCCAGTGGAGAGGGAGGTGAAAAAGCCAAATCAAAAAGTAAAGGTTCTATGTTCCATTAGATGCAGCTGTTTCTTCTCCTGAAAATGCTCATGAGTTGGAATTTGAGGTTGTTACTTTGATGAAAACACATAAGGAAGTTCCTGCTATTCAGCAAACATCAGCAATTTCTTCCAAAATGGACAAACAGTATTCTACCCTAGAAAATACTGCTGGCATGCAGCATGTCATAGCTGTCATTTAGTAATGTTAGGAAATACTGAAAATCTGAAGCAGAGAAAATTGTTTCCGCTGAACAAGCGCCCTAATTTTCAGATGTGTTTTAATTTTGGTCTTGCTATTTGAAGGCCTTACTTAATCAGCTGAAGAGAACCTGGCTCAGACCCTGGTGGGGTTACCAAAAGCTCAGTTTGGCATGCTGTGGAGTGTTCACAGAAGCTGTGCTGTGTTGACTCCGCAACTTGCTGCAGCAATGTTGAGGTGGTTTGTTCCTCTCCATTTCGAAGGGAACCTTAGAAACAGGTTTAGTATTCACAGGATTTACATTGCTCATGTGCAGAGCCTCAGTTAACAAAAATGCAACTGCCAGTTGGCAGGGAGCATTGAAAGAGATTTTTTTTTTTGAGTTCATAAGCCAAATTTCCTTCTTAGCAGAGGTGACTTGAGTGAAATTTGCCCTCAAGGACAGAGGTTGCTCTTTGGGAGCTGCATTTCTGTGCCATGTATTCCCAAAAAAATACTAAGTATTTTTTGAGTAAGATACTTGATGTTTTTCAGAAGGCATATGTAGAGACAAAAGATTCAAACTGAGGGGACAGTCTGCAGCTAAAAACAAGAATAGAAAACAAACCTGTAACCTTGAACCAAAACATCCCCACCAAAATTAATCTTGAACTCTTTGAAGTTTCCATTAGTGAGTCTCAATACTTTTTACATTGTGAGGCCATCATCCAGGCGTAAATAAATATGCACCTGTCCTTCACAACATCTGGATGGCTTTGATTAAACCAGTGGGCTTTGGAAGAAACCATTTATGTTCTTTTCTGTGGAATTGGATTACAAGAAATTTTCCAAGTCCAGCTCTCCAGTGTTTGCCATTAAATATAATTTTCTTCCAAGGTTTGCATAGGAATCAAAAGGATTGATATTACATTCTTCTGTCTTCATTTCAGGAATTTGGTGAACCCACCACAAGCACATTCCAGTTTGAACAGAGTATATTTTTAAGGTGTTGCTTTTGCTGCAGTATCTTAATGCCTGAAAAGCTTATTTCTTACCTTTTCTAGGCTGTTTTCTCATCAGTGTTTTACTTTGCTTCAGTTCCTCTCTACCAAGGCTTCCTCATCATTGGGTAAGAGTTCACTTTTTACTAACAGTGTGCATAATGAATAGATTTAGGCTAATTAAAATGCAAGGCATGGTCGTCTTAACTCTGTGTTTCACAACACTGCTTCAGAAGGTGGATGATCCTCGTCCCCTTTCTGCTTCTTTGCACTGAGCAAAGCCACTGAGGCAGTGTCAACACTTCTAGAAACCTTTCCAAAGGGCAGTTTGTCACTTTCAGAGTATGAGAAGCAAGCCATCCTTCAGGAACTGCTCCTGTGTCCCTATTAAAAAGCAGCGGGGCTGTCATTATGCTCTGATGTCTGTGCAGCAGTGAGAGCTACTGCCCAGGTTCTGACAAGGGAGGGAGGACCAGCCAAACCTCTTCTCTAGGAGGAATCATAGGATGGTTTGGGTTGGAAGGGACCTTAAAGATTATCTAGTTCCAAGCCCCAGTTGGAACTGGAACCCCCAGACAGTTCCTGTCTGAAACATACTGGAATTACACCTGCAATCCTATGACTTTATAGACTTTCTAATACACAATTAAAAAAGGAACAGCAAATTCATCTCCATTGCCTTCTGAAGCAAACAGGATCAAACCTGGACTGTAGAGCAAACTTTGGAGTGGAGACAGGTCTGTCCTTGGCTACATTAATAACCCTGTAACACCAGCTGCAATACTTGAACACCTCTTTATGAGTATTTCTAATCAAAAAGCCATTCAGAAAGCAGATTCTGCAGGGGCTTTTTTACATGCAAAACTGTTGTGTTCCATTTGTGTTCTATATGTATGTTGTGTGTACTTCAAGAATACTGCATTTCCTTCCTGAAGACTAGTGTTCTCATCTACACCTTAGGTAATTTATTGGTCTTCTGCCTTCTTCCAGGTACTCCACAATTTACACAATGTTTCCCGTGTTTTCTCTAGTCCTGGACAAGGATGTTAAATCTGAAGTTGCAATGCTATACCCAGAGCTCTACAAAGATCTTCTTAAGGTGTGGGAGACTTGTGTTTGTCTGGTTTGGTTTGAAGCAAGATCGTTGTCTCGATGTGAAACTCTCTACATGCATAAAATACAATGTATTATCAGTAGATACAGAACTTCATCAAGCAAAATCGTTTTAAAGGCAGATTTGAAGTAACAGATATAAGCAGATTTCCTGGCAGATTGTTATTGAATGCTACATGAGATGCAATTTATTAAAAACGGCTGGGGAAAAAGAAGTTCCATTCTGTGGGAAATTCTAAGGATTTAACATTACTGATCTGTTCCAAAATAAAGGGGAAAGAGAGGGGAAAGGGAGACATTGTTGGGGATTTGGCACTACCTTGAAGCCAGAAAAAGGGATGGGAAGGAGGAATGTGCTCCTCTGATGGAGGGAGGAGGTTGTCACATAGTTTCTTGAATAGAAACTTGCCTTGAGGATGGTCTAAAAGAACCTAAAGATTTGGTTGCTATGCCGTTTTGTAGCTTTAGCATGAAGGTCAGGTCCTTCTCTTTATAAAAAAAACCTTCATTTGATATATACTGTAGAAATATCAGGAAGATAAATCTTGTCTCCATCTTGGGGTGGGTTTTTTTGGTTGTTTGGGGATCTTTCTTCCCTTCCCTGGCTAATTTTTTGAATAACTGGTGTATGCAGACTGGGAACATCTTTCTTAATTGAAGGAAAGGGTGGACTGACTATTCAACAGATCCTTTCCCTCAAGGATTTCTGTTAAACAGATACTCTCAAAAGCAAAGCCTGTTTTTCCAGCAGCCTGAATAAGTCTCCATCTGGTTTCACTTGTATGTTGTCTCTTATGTCATAAACCACTAATTCTCCAACCATCCTTAGGCCTGGTCTAAACATAGTGGGGGGGTTGTACTGGTATAGCTGTGTTGGCTGGAGATGCTTCTTTTAAAAAACCTATTTGCCTTCAATATGATGGTGATTTGTGTGTGTCTAGAAATGTAATCTTAATATATTCAAATGTATGTGTATACACACATCTTATATTTCACCATATGACGAGTAAACTCAGGAGACATCTTCGCACTGAATTAATTGTGTGTGCAGCAAGGACGAGGCTCTATGGTGCTGTGCAAGCAGTGAGCTTCCACAGTCCCAAGCCTCCTCTGTGGATCATGAAAAATGAGAATAAAGAGACAGTGCCTCAGGGTTGCTTGATTTGTTTTGTTTTCTTTCCAAACCACCCTCAGACTCTCTTTTATTAATTGATGGCTTGATCTGTAAGTGAATGTTCGTGAAAGAATATCCCAGTGGAATTTTATCTTTTTGTTTTCTTTTCCCCTCCTAGGGACGACCATTGTCATACAAAACATTTTTAATATGGGTCTTAATAAGCATCTATCAAGGTAAGAAATCAACTTCTGCTCGTGCCTCTAGATGCTTGAATGAAGGAAGGATAGCAAAATTCTTGTATTGCAGGAAGTTAAGGATGGTGTGTGAAGGGAATTTAGCAATGCCTCCTTGGGATAATGGAGAACTATTTTTATAATGGTTTTTTTTTTGTCACAGAAAACATTGGGAATATTAGCGAGGAACAGATTGCCTAAACCAAACCATTGGCGGCCACTGGTCAACCCTGTCATGGGCAGCAATGTAGAATTTCAGAGCGTCATGCCTCTTCCTGTTGGGTCCATCCTTTGTAGAAGAATAGAATAGAATAGAATAGAATAGAATAGAATAGAATAGAATAGAATAGAATAGAATAGAATAGAATAGACCACACCATAATACACCACACCAGACCAGAAAAGACCTTTGAGATCATCGAGTCCAACCCATCATCCAACACTATCTAATCAACTAAACCATGGCACCAAGCACCCCATCCAGTCTCTTCCTAAACACCTCTAGTGATGGTGACTCTACCACCTCCCTGGGCAGCCCATTCCAATGGCCAGTCTCTCTCTTTCTATGAAGAACTTCCTAACATTGAGCCTAAATCTCCCCTGGTGCAGCTTGAGACTGTGTCCTCTTGTTCTGGTGCTGACTGCCTGGGAAAAGAGACTAATCCCCACCTGGCTACAGCCTCCCTTCAGGTGGTTGTAGAGAGCAACTGTAACTGTGTGCAAGTTCATTTTGATGCTTTAATTGATCCATCTGAAGAACAGACCTTTCTTTCTTTTGATAAAGGTTCTCAAACCTATAGATTATACAGGTTGAGTTGTCATGCAAAATACAGACTTTATACCTTTGTGTGTCTTTTATCTAAATCCTATTAGATGTGGCAGTAATTCTGGTTACTTCATAGCCGTCTGTAATGAAGGACTAGAGTAGGGCTCAGGTCCTTGATCATATCCCATCCACTTCAATGAGGCTGCTAAAACAGTTAAGCAAATGCCTTAATTGCAGTGCAGCTATTTCTCAAGAGTGGATATAGTAATTGGGGTGTAAGTCTAAGAAGGTCTGTTGTTTCATTTTGTCTTTTTTTTACCAAGTAACCTCAAACTCAAATACCTCCTGTAAGTGTTGATCAAGGAATCGTGGAAACATATAAATAACATAGATGCTATAAAGCAAAAGTGGCAAAATGAGCCTGTGACAGAATTTGTTGTTTATCAACAAGAGCCAGGATAAATGTGCCAAAAGAAGCAGATAAACCTTACTGATTTAACCAGTGTTAAAGGAAGTAAATGCAAGAATATTAAAGCTCTGTTAGCATTATCTTCTGAAATCTAACATGGTAAAACCCTGTGACAGAAGTGATGGTCATCTGCTGCTGTATAACTATGATGGCAAACCCAAGGCATCTACAGAAAACTCACAAGTGGTGAAAAGCTGAAGCCAGAGAGTGATGCATTGAGGGAAAGATTTCTTGAGCTAAGACCGTTATCTGGTTACAGTGTTTGGTTAAAGTGACTTCACTCCTTATGTGCTAGATAACTAGAAAACAGCAGGCCAAACAATGGGGCTAGTTGCTAGCAGAGATGAGCCTGACTGAAAACTTGAGCAGTCCTAAATTTTGGAAAGTTCACAGCTGGATTTGAACCTTGTGGCTCAAGCTCTAGCCACTTGCAGGTTTTCTCTTCTGAAGCTAGCCTAGTGTGATGGATGTTGGGGCAGATTAGTCATGCTGCTAACATGAGTTATTTGTGCAGGTGGCCGTGCGGGGCGTTGTGAGCATTCTCTGGCCAGCCCCAATAGCAGCACGAAACAATGCATCAATAACAGAGCTTTCATAGGTACTCCTTTTAGGGGAAAATGTAGTGTGGCCAAAATAATCAAAGAGAGGTTAACTTGTATCCACTGAGCTTTTCATCACCTTGCTGGGCACTGAGGCAACACAGTGGGTTTTAGAAGTATTTGGTATCTTCTAGCTTCTGAGTAGTGACCAACTGCTTTTCTGGGAGGATGTTTTGTGATGTTAGAAATCTCCAGTTGCCAAAACAGTGTGTGTTAATTTCCTATCTCCATGTGTCTGTGAATATGATAGACTGTTATAAAAGTCTGGGCATCTATGCTGTAACTTTTCCCTGTCTTCTCATCAATTATGTCTCCTAAATAGTAACTGATTCATTGTCACTACATTCATCAGGTTCCATGAAAAAAAGTCTCAAGATATGGCTGTTTCAGCCTTTCCCAGTCCTAGCAGTGGGTTATAGAGCTTAGACTGGTGTTTGAATAAAATACCCAAATGTTGCATTCCCTTGCAGGTAGTATCATCATGTATGGAGCACTCCTCCTCTTTGAATCTGAATTTGTCCACATTGTTGCAATTTCCTTCACCTCCTTGATTCTCACCGAGTTACTGATGGTGGCACTGACAATCCAGACGTGGCACTGGCTCATGATAGTGGCCGAGCTGCTCAGTCTCTCCTGCTACATAGCTTCTCTGGTCTTCTTACATGAGTTTATTGGTAAGGTTAAATACTTGTTCTCCAATTAGTTAGTTTATGACCTGATTAGCAGCAGAACTCTAAAAAGCTGAATTAAGCTGAAAGGCTGTTGATGAAGCCAGGAATAATTACAGTGACCAAATTAAGCTGCATTTGATTAGAAGGCACTTGAATTATACTTGTGGTTCATTCCAATAGCAAAATAGTAGGGGAGGCAAAGGTGGTGAGCAGACTGTGTGCTGCCCACTGAGTCTCATCCATACTTTCAGAGCTCCCCATATCAACTGTGATCTGTAACAATGGTCTTTATGTCCATATGGAAACTGAACTGAACTTGAGTCTACAGATTTCAGCCTCTTGTTGGTTTGAAAGATTTCATCTTTTAACTGGGTGAAGAAGTTGCCTCCTAAAACTTAGGTTCTTTTATCTGCTTCATTGGAGTTCTTCTCGTGTGGGTTTGATTTGGGGTTGGTTTTTTTCAGTTGTCTGAAGCAGAACTAATCCTTTTTTCCTGAATAAAGGAAAAAGGGTAAGGAATCCCAGATTTTTCCTCAGCAGCTGTTTAGTTGTAAATATCAGATCCATAGAGTTTGTTCAGGAACCACAAGGTGTCACTACTTCTTCCATAAAGCTCTTTGCTAACTCTGAAGACAATGAGGATGGTTCCCAATGGGCTACACCTGTATCTTGCATATGGGCATATGAGCTCTGTTTTGAAGCATGCTTCAACTATTTTTGCAACGATTTTGAAGTAGTGTATCTCAGTCAAGAGATGTGTTTGCTGGACTGCCAGCAAAGTAGCAGGGGCAGTTCCCAGATTCAGAGGACATGGAGTCCATTTAAAGAAAGCTTAGTAGTGCCCTGTTTCTGATGGCATTTGTATGGGCACTTGCCTCTGGGGTGTTGCATGCCTTACTGAGATGTGCTGTGCAGAAAGCTGTGTCTTTAGAGGAAGGGCAGAAGAGTGAGGAACCAGGTATCATATGAGCTTTGAACTTGAGGGTGGAGGTGGTATGGCAGCTTAAGAAGCATTGGTAGATCAGTTTGCTTTTCTGCACCTTTTCCCAGAAGGTAATTCCCATCTTCACTGACTTTGTGCTCTTTCCTTTGTAACAGATGTTTACTTCATTGCAACTTTGTCATTCTTGTGGAAAGTCACCGTCATCACCCTGGTGAGCTGCCTTCCCCTCTACGTCCTGAAGTACCTGAGACGAAGGTTTTCTCCCCCAAGCTACTCGAAGCTGACATCGTAGGGCTGCTCTCCTTGCACACCAGTGACAAACATTGCACGTGGCCGAGAGACAGAATCATGTAGTTGTTACTATAACGAATACGTCCAATATTTGCGTAGGGATCATGTGGTAATCTCTGTAACATGCTGCTTTGTTGAACAAGACTTCACAACTGCCGTGAATGGAAACCTCATGATAAAAGGGAGTTTTTTGGTGGGTGGAGGCACTTGTTACTTCATCAAGTTCCTGTCACTTTTGCCCAACTTAACTGGGGTCAAATGCACCTAACTGCGATGGTTAAAAGTATCTGAAAGCTGCTAACTGACCTTGGAATTTACATGTGACAAATTTAAGTTACTTTTTAAAGTCTCTGCGCTGTTCTTTGCATTGTTATGTTGGTTTATGTTATTTATCTTTTTGATTCAAGTAGTTACATTATTTTTACATCTTGGAAATCCCTTAATGTAGGTGATGCACTATACTGCTGACAGCTGATTCCTGATTTATAGCATGCTATTTCCATAATGGGGCTCCAGCTTGTCGGATCCACACACACTGGAGAATCTGAGTGTGTTTGAGATTTTCCTCCAGTTGCGATGTGCTCACCCTAGTGAATTTGGAGGTATCCAGTCATTGATAAATAGAGAGAAAAAATCCAAAATGAAGAGATTTGGTTTTGTTTAGCTTTTGTGCATCCTTTCAAAAGGAACTGGTGATGTAATGGCTTTACTCTGTATTTATTTGTATAGGAGAAAATTATTGAAAGTAAAGCAAATCCTCTTTGGAAAAGAAATTTGCAATTGATCAAACTTGAAATGTGTTGACAACGTGAGGAGAGACTCGTACTGTTCTGTACAAAATGTGGCAGACGTGTCTTTAGTCCTTGGAGACCGAAAGGAGAGGTCACAGAGCTGCTACTCCTCACAGCTACACAAAATCTGTTTCCTGTTAGGGTGAAACTGTGAGGATGAGCTGCAAATAAGCTGAGGCACTCCTAGGTGGATGTTGTTCATGACACACTCCCTGCAGAGAGGCATGTTTTGAGAACCTTGCACTTGGTTTGCTCTAAAACCCAAACTTGACTCGCAGGAGTGGGGTTCATGTGAAGGCATGAGACTCATGTGCAGAACCAATTGTATGCATTTATTTTTAGTGTTCAAAAACTAAACTCAATCAGTTCTTTCTTCTTAGATGTGATAATACTGTCAGGAGAGCAACATATACTTAAGCTGCTCAGATGGACAGAGAGTTAGGGGAACCTTTTATGGTTTGGTCCCTGCATCAGACATGGATGAGCTTTTAGTGGCAGCTATCCTCATCTAATGACTGTTTAGTCTTTGCTAAATCAGTTGCTTGCTGTCTCATTCCCACATCATAAAAACCACAGTTAGAGCTGGCACTGCTTGGTGCTGTTATTGGTCAGCTGCTTGGAGGGACCAGGAATGGCAGAGCCCAGACACTGAGCTCCCTTCTGTCTCAAGGCCGGGTAACCACACTGATGTGAGGAGCAGAAGCTCCCTGGTTGTTTCTGTGCCATGCTGAACCACTTTAATGGGCTGTGATCTCCAGTTGCCATTGCTATAGGCGTTCCACTGTTGCAAGCAGCACAATGCTGCATTGAAAGATCTGGCGTGAAAATCAGGAGAAAATGTGAGTGCTGTTTTCAAAGAACTGGGAGTCTGTGTTGACATATAGTGGTGCATCTTGAATTTTGAGATCTAGGATAGCAGTGGCTTGTGTGGTTGGTGTGTGGTAATTGCTCTGGGGAATGTTTTGCACAACCTGACCTGCCTTCCTTCCTTGCTCTCAGGAACTGAGAGTGAATATCAAAGGGGAGGGGAAGCAAGTTCCAGGAGATTTAGAGAAAAATTGGATGCGCTTCATAATGCGTGTGGCTCAGAGAGGAAGATACAAGCCCCTGTGACCTTGCTATTTCATGTGGGGGAAAACCCTCTTAATTTAGAAAATCCTTCAGGAATAAGAAGAGCAAACACTTTAATCTAGCTCACTGCTTTTTCTTTTGTGCCAGTCTTCTGATCAGGCTCTTGTCTGAAGTCCTGATACATAGCAGCCACCTTCAGAAACAACCAACTGGCTAAGCAAAGTTAGTTCTTAGGATTGAACTTTTCATATTACTTCAAACATTTGCCTTCATCCTTTTAATTTTTTTGCTAAAAGGAACAATAATGGACATTTCTACTTATTTGACATGTATGTTCCTGTTGGGAAAGGCCTTAGAAGTCCAGCCTTCTTAGTGATCTGTCATGCAGGAGAAAAGCAGTGTCTGAACTGCCCGGGGGGGGGGGAGTTGGCTTAACAGCCTTGTGTGAATGATGCCACTTTGCCAAAAAGATACTTAACGGCATCTTTATCATGACTTGCTGCAGCTCCTGGATAGTGTCTGCCATGCAGGTGTTCTGGAGTCCCCAGCCAGCATTTGATTTAAGTAGATGTAACTAGAAGAATCAAGACTTTCTTTTGGCCACTTTACGTGACTGAGAAGTCAGGTCCCTCCTGTCCGTTGGCAAACGCATCGCAGAACCCACCTTTGTAAAGCCCTGTCCCTGGCTCGTGTGTATCAGTAGTTAAATGTCCTGCAAGAATAACAGTGCCATGCTACTGGGTGTAAATATTTGAGACGTACATAGGGTAGAATTCACTGTTTCCTCAAGTCAATACAGTTTACACTGAGTGGACCATATTTGCAAACTATTAGCTTAACACCAAGAAAGGGAGTGACTCATGATTTGGGTTATATTTATTGATCCATAACTTTACTAAGGAACCCATATTGAGTGGAATTGGTAGTAATCCATTAGCTGTGTTTTGGGGGGGTGGGGGGGGTGTGAATTATGTTCCTTTGCAGCTAGTGTTTTTGCACAAGGCTGTAAATCCAGGAAGCAATTTCTGTCTGGGTATACCCTGCATTATTCATTTTTCTTTTAAAGCAATCAGAAAATTCAAACTGCCATCTAACCAACAGCAGGAAAGAGGAGTGGTGGTTGCATTTTGCAAGTTTAGCACTTTATGTCTGCAATCAGTTTCTCTTAAGTTATTTTAAAAATGGTTTTTAAAGGCCAAGTTGAATACCCATTCTCATACTTACTGTACATTTGAATAAAGGGAAATTTAATTTAATCCTTTTCCTGTAGTGTGTTCATAGTTTGTGCTGATTGGGAGTGAAGCATTGTTTTCTTGTATGTAATATATTGCCTGTAGCCTCAGTGGTCTCCCTCTTCCTTTTTTTTTTCTTTTTATTGTTGTTGTTGTTCTGGTTTATGTACTGTAGCAGTTCCTCTAACTTGTGTGCTTTGGGACTGTGCTGCAAGCCGTAGGGGAGCGGTGTACGTCCCACAGCGTGCTCCTGCTTCCCGTGGCTGCTGCGGGGAAGCCAACACTCTGTGCTGTGCTGCTGTGGTGGTTAGTTACCATGGAAGTTTTGTGACCTGCACTGTTCTCTTCTTGCATCTCTGCAGTGATTCCAGGTGTGTCTTCTGTTTGGTCTTCTGTTTTCATTTTTTTTTACCTCTGGCTTTATTTTCTCCATAGAGCTTGTCCCGTTTATCTTTGCCAACATTTGCTTTGCTCAGCTCACAGTGCAATTGAAATGCAACATTCTTTATTCAACAGCAGCAGCTTAAAGCTGTGCAGGGTGTTATCAGAACTGGCCTGAGGAGTGATGAGTGACATCCTTGGTGTTCCCTTGGTGTTGACAGCTATGTGCTGAGAGCTACAGCTGCAGCTGGACCAAACTGAGCGCCAAAGGTGTTTGTCTGTGGTCTGAGCTGTCACAGTTAAACACTGTGAAAACCCCTCCTGATCCTCTGCAACTGCTGAGGAAAGTTTTGCTGTAGTCGAGCTAAGGTGGTCAGGGAGTCACAGAGTCAGATGTTTGAATCCCTAAAGCTCATCTTTTGGCTTTGTCCTTTGAAGGAAGCTGCTGCACCATATGATGCGTCATAAATCCTTGGTTTGCACAAGCAGTGCTCTAAAACAGATATGTGAACAACTACTGCATGCAGCTTACTGTTGCAAGATCTTTAAACACAACTGTTCAGATGAGGTTTGACTCATCTCCAGCCCAGTGCCCACTAAAATCTTCAGTGTGAGCTGGATGGGCTCTTATTTTTGTTCATTATTAGTTACTTCATAATTAATGAACTCTTTGATTTGCATGAAATCCTGGGTTCTACAGCTTTGCCAATATGGTCCATTACTACTGCCTACTACAACTTGTGTACTTCTATGCCTTTGATAACATTTTTAATTGTTTAAATTGTTTTAAAAAAAGGAAATGTTAAGTTAATTCAGTTTTTATTTGGGGAAATGGATTCTGGTGTCAAAGTGATATTTACTGTGATGCCGATGTTTTGTACTTGTCATCTAGTTGAAAAATGTGTAAATACTCTTGGTTCAAGAGAAACATGAATGCCAACTATTTATTGTTCTGTGAAGTTCCATGTTGCAGATGTGTGAAACCTTACAAGGGAATGTTGTAAAACAAGGTGGAAAAAATAAATTTTATGCAACTTCTTTACTTCATCCACGTACACCTTGTATGATGCACCTGAGTTAGTCCTGGCCTGATCAGTCCAAGGTGTGTTCAGACAGAGCTGTGAGTTACGCTGTGGCCCTCTAAATTGTCTGTGTGGGAAATGCACACCTGAGAAGTGGTCAGTGCTTTCTGCTGATCCATGTAGATCTGCTTCATTCGTTTCTTTGTTTTCAGCAGTTCCCTAACAGTTTTAACAGGAAGGGGTTTAAGGGTGGTGGGATGGTTAATTTGTTTTCTAATACTGTTTGTAAGTATTGGTGGGAGCTTTTGCTGCCCTTCATTACTGACTTCCTGCAAGATTGCTTTCTGCAAGTCCTCGTTGTAGTCTGGTGGTGTGGCTTCGGTCTTTGTGGAGCACAGAGAGGAGCTCCTACTGGCTATAGTCAGGCTGCTGGTCCCACTGCTGTCTTGCCACCCACACCAGTGAGAGGACCTGGCTGCTGTGACCACCAGGTGGAACTTCAGCCCCAGGCTTCCACTTGCCTGCTGCCTTCTTTACAACCAGGTAGTCCCAGAGTACCCAACTGTCCCGAGGACTTTTAAAAAGCCCTGCAATTTGTAAATTCAGTTTAAAGAGATTTGGCTCATTTGGGCAGATTCTGGCCAAACCAGCACTGCAAACTGTAGTGCAACACCAGCTAAGGAGAAGATGGGCACTCCTCCTGGTACTCACTGCTGTCAATTAGGAGAAAGCTTTTTGTTTAAAATACATGTATGCTGCTCCTGGAAGAGCAATGATGCAACAGCTTTAGGAATAGCTGTTTTTGCAATGTGCTCATCACTTGCACATTAGATTAAGTAACTGGCTCTGCACATCAGCAGTCCCAGGGCTAGGGCTGGGGCTGGCTGCCCCATTTCTGGGTCAGAAATGGGAGGGAGAGGCAGAAGGTTAACACTGAATGTTCTCCACAGGGGGAAACTTCAATAACTGTGATTAAGAACAGAGTGTGACAGATTTCTACCCCCAAAAAAAGTGTAATAGAGCCAATGGCATCCTGGCCTGCATTAAGAACAGTGTGGCCAGCAGGAGCAGGGAGGTCATTCTGCCCCTGTACACTGCACTGGTTAGGCCACACCTCGAGTACTGTGTCCAGTTCTGGGCCCCTCAGTTTAGGAAGGAGGTTGACTTGCTGGAACGAGTCCAGAGAAGGGCAACGAAGTTGGTGAGGGGCTTGGAACACAAGCCCTATGAGGAGAGGCTGAGGGAGCTGGGGCTGCTTAGCCTGGAGAAGAGGAGACTCAGGGGTGACCTTATTGCTCTCTACAACTACCTGAAGGGGGGTTGTAAACAGGCAGAGGTTGGTCTCTTCTCCCAGGCAGCCAGCATCAGAACAAGAGGACACAGTCTCAGGCTGCACCAGGGGAAGTTCAGGCTGGAGGTCAGGAGGAAGTTTTACACAGAGAGAGTGATTGCCCATTGGAATGGGCTGCCCGGGGAGGTAGTGGAATCGCCGTCACTGGAGGTGTTCAGGAGGAGACTTTACAGGGTGCTTGGTTACATGGGTTAGTTGATTGGGTGGTGTTGGGTGATAGGTTGGATGCAATGATCTTGAAGGTCTCTTCCAACCTGGTTTATTCTATTCTATTCTATTCCATTCTATTCTATAAACACTGGGGGGAAAAATCCCCAACCACCCCACTCCCCAATATAATGTAATTGGATAAAGTAGATCCATAACTTGGAAGACAATATTTAACTACAGCAATGATAAACTAACCCCCAGATTATTAAATATTTATTAAAGGCTTGCTTTTAGATTCAGTAGGACCCAGATGCCAACATCTTAACTTTTTACATTACTTTTGTTTTTTTTAATGTAAAATAGTGAAGGCAAATATGAAATAAACAAATTTTTGGGATGTTTGCACACATCAAATGAATGCTGTAGGCTCCAGCAATTACAGCCCCAGATTTCACTCCCAAGTGTTACCAATTTCCCACTCCGAATGGGTTACATAAGCCTTCGTTAGTGGTTCTTTTAATTTATGGAGGGTTTCTTTTTAATGGTGAAATGTGTAATTAAAAGAAAAAAAAAGCTAGCAATAGTTGGGGTTTTTTTTCTGAACTCACACTGAAAAGGAAAGGAGAATTTCTGCAATTTTTTTTTTCACCCAAATATTGCATAATATAGTACAAATGTCAAAGATTTCCATGGGGTTTAATTTCATTCTTCGTGTGGCTGTGGTCACACAAGTTTGAACACTGCAGGGGTTGGCAGATTTTTGGAAGATCATGCATCCTGGGATAAGTTTTCAGCCTTGGCTTTACCAAAAAATGCCAGTGGCCTTATTTTCCAAATTGTGGTTGTGTTATATACTAGTGTCTCCTTTCTTCTGAAAAAAAACGAGGATGAGCAGAGGGCTGGAGCACCTCTCCTATGAGGACAGACTGAAGGAGTTGGGGCTGTCCAGTCTGGAGAAGAGAAGGCTCAGAGGTGACCTAATTGTGGCCTTCCAGTATCTGAAGGGGGCCTACAAGAAGGCTGGGGAGGGACTTCTCAGGATATCAGGTAGTGATAGGACTAGGGGCAATGGAATGAAGCTGGAGGTGGGGAGATTCAGGCTGGATGTGAAGAGGAAGTTCTTCACCATGAGAGTGGTGAAGCCCTGGAATGGGTTGTCCAGGAAGGTGGTTGGGGTGCCATCCCTGGAGGTGTTTAAGACCAGGCTGGATGAGGCTCTGGCCAGCCTGATCTAGTGTGGGGTGTCCCTGCCCATGGCAGGAGGGTTGGAACTAGATCACAGTATCACAGTATCACAGTATCACTTAGGTTGGAAAGGACCTCGAGGATCATCGAGTCCAACCTGACACCACAGACCCCATGACTAGACCATGGCACCAAGTGCCACGTCCAATCTCCCCTTGAACGCCTCCAGGGTCGATGACTCAACCACCTCCCTGGGCAACCCATTCCAATGCCGAATGACTCGCTCGGTGAAGAACTTCCTCCTCACCTCGAGTCTGAACCTCCCCTGGCGCAGCTTGAGACTGTGTCCCCTTGTTCTGGTGCTGGTTGCCTGGGAGAAGAGGCCAACTCCCTCCTGGCTACAACCACCCTTCAGGTAGTTGTAGAGGGCAATAAGGTCACCCCTGAGCCTCCTCTTCTCCAGGCTAAACAATCCCAGCTCCCTCAGCCTCTCCTCATAGGGCTTGTGTTCAAGGCCTCTCACCAGATGATCCTTGTGGTCCCTTCCAACCCTGATTGATACTATGATACTAAAAAAAAAAAAGACTAGATGCTGGCTGGTGATTTGATATCTTACTGTGTGCCTGAGCCTTAGGTGTTGTATGAAGATGTACAGAATCTTCTCTGCCTTAAACCATTTGGAGAGGAGAAAGCCTTGCCAGCATCCTCTCTGTCTTTACTTTCTGGTGGCTGAAGTCATGTGTGGCAGTTTGGGCTGGATGCCTCCTGCTGCTGCCATACAGGGTGCACCTCTGGTGCCCTGGGTGTCCAGCCCAGTGGGTGGACACAGGAAGCTGCGTATTTCATACCCATAATGTCCTGCTCCCTATAAATCCATCTGCAAGGTCTTACACTTCCTTTGCTGCCCCCGTCAGAGATGTTCCCTATCTGGTAATGGAGGGGGAGTTATCTCAAGGCCTCTTAAACCTGGCTAGGCCTAATGCCAGGAGGAGAAGGGGGAAGAGCAATCTCAGATCTGGCCAGCTGAGATTAGCCTAACAGTGGAGGGGGGGAAGAAAAAGCCCTGGGGGTTTTGGGTGTACCCTCAGGTGGGAATAGGGGAGTGCTGGGAGGCTTCTGGGTATGCTTTGGGATCTCTTTTGTCACTGTGCTTGTAGTTTCTCTGTAAAACACTCACTGCTTTTCCGTTTAAACTTTTCATCACTTCTGCAATCTGTTTGTATGAGTCTTGTTTTTTTTTTTCCTCTCCCAGTGGGAGGCAAGGGAGGATCTGCCTTCAAACTCCCACATCATGGCACCTACTCAACCTCTTCTCCATGGCATTAACTATGATGAATCCTCATTAGAGGATTTCACAGCTAGGAGATGGTGTCCAAAGTTGCGCTCCTGAGGCTGCAAGTCCAGGGCAGAGCATAGAGTGTAGAACAATGTTTTTGGTTTGACTTTTGAACTTTCTTGCACCACAATCCTATAGGAAAGTTACTTATTCCACAGAGTATTCAGATTTATTATTTTTTTAATATTAGGAGTGTGATTTCAGGCTTCAAAGAAACTGTCCTTATTATATGGAGAATTGGTTAAACCAAATCAAACCATTTTGCCAGGTTCTTCTGTCTTAAACCTACAACTGCAGCTGCAAATTACATCTGTGATAAATGTTTTGCAATTGCATGTGAAAAAAGGTGAGTTTCAGAAAGTGTGAGTAGCCACTGGCTGCAGGAATAGCTTTGCTTCAACTGCAAAAAGGTAATGCAAGGAAAAACTGAGTGTGACAGTAGTTACCAGCAGCAATTAATCCTGGTCCAGCACCCATCAGTATCTAAACTGATGCTCTGGTTTTCTTGGGCCACAAACTGGCATTTCCTGGCCCTAAAACTCTCTGGGTGGTGTGGGGCTCTTTAGATTACTTGGTGCTTGTAATTAAAGTTCAGTATCAGTAACTTGCAGGATCTGGCCCTCAGAAGAATGCCCTTCCCTCTGTTGCTCTTCCTTCCCTTTGTGGCCTAAGACCTAGCTAGTATTGAGTGAGTGGGTTACAAAAAGGGCTTTAAAATCATTGCGTTCCCACTTTAAAGCCTTCCTCTCTTGGCTTGCTGCAACTGTGCACGTAAGGAGGAATATTGTGTGCTGTTGAGATTCTCTCACAGAAAGAAGTAGTAACAAGAACAATCTGTGCAAAAGAATTTAGCGCATTAAAGATGGGGGTAATAGTCATTCTCATTTGTCCTTTTATGTGAAACAGATTTTATTCTAAATGTACACTCTGAGTAGCTTAACCATATCCAGAAACTTCCTTACCAGGGTAAAAGTAGAATTACCCACAACATAAATTAAGAGCATGAGTAGAGGTGAATTGATTTGTGTGTTGAGATTCTGCTTAGTCAGCTCAGAAGGACTCCTGGAGCACACACCTTGGGGGACACTTGGGAAGTGAGTGTCTCCTGTGCTTGAGATTTCATCAGACAGTGGATTTACTCAGCTGTTGCACATCTGCTCTGAAAAAAGCTGTGTCGTAGCTCTGCTGTAGGCGTTCTATTTCTCTGCCATTAGACAAGGACCTGCCTTGTGCTGGCTCCTCTGTTTTTTAAGACATGTCACTTTGGGTTTGTTTCCTGCAGTGGCAGATTTCAGCAACGTGTGACTTGTCAGAAAGTGATGGGAATTGCTGTTGATCAGGATTCCTACTTAAAATGAGAAGAAACCATTTCTCAGTGAGGCTGTTGTTTTAAATGCTGTGTAATGGTCCCAAGGGAGCACGTTACCTGCTCCAGCAGCAATGGTGTAACTGCCATGGAAAGAAACACTGCTTGGTGTTGAGCCAACAGAACAGAGAAGGGGATGCTGCCCACAGAGGCAGAAGTCTGCAAAGCCTCTGCACCCTGTGTCAGTCTCAGATTAAAGTTTTGAATAAAAGACACATTTGTAAGGACTGGCAACATCTCTGGTCTCACCCAGTGGTTTCCAGTGAATTGCTGTTTCCTGCATCTGCTGTTTCTGTGATTGCTGTTCTGGACCACCACAGGCAGTGCCATTGCTGTCACTCTGGTCTGGAAGGTCCTACGTGTGAATTTGCTCTCCTGGGCCAGCCAGGGTGCTGATTTGGAACTGGGAGCTTGAATGGCTCACACTTACCATGTTTTATTACTTTTGGCTTTGACCATGTTCCAAAAATTAAAGGATAGGACCTCTGAGGAGAGCCCTCCGGACTGCAGCAGATGGTAGGCAGCTCATTATCTTGCTGCAATGGCAGGGGCACTGCCAGCAGTCCTCTCTGCCCCTACGAGGTAGGATCTTATTTTGCCCTGGAGATGTTGCTGGAAATGTTTATTGCTCTCCAGCTGCAACTCTATTAGGCTCCATCTTGTTCTCCTTATGTTTGACAACCAGCACACCATGAGCTGTAAAATTTCAGAGCCCTGCTGAACAGCAGCCAGCATTTTAACCACTCTGTTGCCAAGGCTTCCCTGGCATGAGCCTGCAATGCAAGCAGGGAGAGTTCTTGCTGTTGGAGCTGTGCTGGTGATTAGCAAGCTCAGGGAAACCCAAGCACCATCCTGCCCAGCTGAAGCTCGCCTCTATATTCCCTCTGGGTGGCATCCTGGTGTCAGCCCTCACAGTGCTTGTGCTTGATTTCCATGTGCCTTTGCATGGAGATGTAGTTACCAATCATTTGACTTGCACATAAGATCCTTTTCTTCATTTAATTTTCAAACATAACTGCAGCAGTTACATCTCAGTGTTTATTAATGTAGCTCAGTTATTCAGTGTGCCATCTTTGCTTCATTCTAGCCTGGAACAATTATGTTAAGCCCAATGACAAACAGAAAAAAAATGAATTAATATTGAAAGACAATAAAACAAGAGTTAAGAGGGGGTTTGTGCCTAAAGCATGAGCTGGAAACTAACACTGACTGGTTCTCACTCTTACCTCTGTGTCCAAGGTAAGTAAAATACCTGGAGAAGGGGCCAACCAATTTTAAACAGGATCTATGCTATCATTGCCTGCTGTGAGCTGCTCCAAAGAAGCATTTATCAACTGTTACTTGCAGTGTGGCACAGGGACTTGGACCTCCTCCAGCTTGACAGCTGGGCTGTTACAAAAGACCGAGGCTAGATGTTACCAACCCCTCATCTATCTTGCTTTCTCCAGATATGCCACTTTCCAATCTTTGGTATCCTTTTATTTATTTGTCAAGATGTGTTTCTGTCTTTTAGCTACATCCAGATAAATGAGGCAAAAATGACAGTTTACATTTCAGGCTGAAACTAGTGCCAGAATTTCTCAGACAACTGTCTATAGACTGAAGTTTGATTCAAAGCTTCCCAGTTTTGTTTCTAGAACGTCTCAAGCCCCCTGCTGATCAGATTTTGACATCTGATCTTCCCTGTATACAATGAGGAATGAGCCAGAAAACAAATGTTGTAAGCAAAACTGCTATTTGCAGCAGTAACCCATAAGAAGAAAAGGGCATTGTGTTGGTGTCTCGTTGGAAGACTTGTGGCTGGTGTGAACAAATGGGTCATGCTCATCCACACCCTCACACAGTCTTCGGGTTTTGCTCAAGTCTGAGTTGAATTCTTGTGAGTCCTTATTACTGAAGTGCAGAGCTAATTTTTACAGGTGCAGTGTTCATCATAACAGCCTTCAACTGAAAGAAACATCTTGTATTTCACAAGTGAGTAACAGCTATTTCCCTCAGCAGCCCGGTGTCTTTTGTGATCTCTCACCAACAGGATACCATGCAGGGCAGTGATTTATATGGGTTCCCACTCTTCTTTCTTTCAGCTCTTTCTGCCATTCCAGCTCCAAAGAATATAATGCCACAAAGCCTTCAGTAAAACCAGAGCCTGGAGGAAATATCAGGTGTTAACATCCAATAAAAAGCTAACACGCTTGAATGAACTGGGATTGCAAGGTACCTCTTGCACGGCCCAAGCAAGGACTGACCTAATGCTGTGGTTTTATGATGGTGGCAGGTAAGGACTAATTACAGATCCTGGACTCCATCATGAACTGACTTGTCAAGTTAACTTACCGCCTGAAGTACCTACAACTACATTGCAGGGGCTTTCTACTCCTTTGTATAACTGAATGCAGTTGCTCCTGAAGAAACATGGTGAGTAAATCTGAGGTGCTGAAAGAAATACTGCACTAGAAAGTATGCTGTGGGGAACATTTTATATGCTTTGGGGTAAATTAATGACTGGGTTTGGGGGTTAAGAGTGAAAAAAAGAAACACACACAACAAACTTGGTGCACAAATACATACTTTAAAATACATTTTCTTTCAAACACCAGCTATTTTAACAACAGTGTAAATCAGATTTTACAGACCACATATTTCAAGTATGAAGTTCATTAAATGTGTGAAATTCTAGATTAGCTGCCGGGTGTGGCCAGGGCCTCAGTAATGAATCATAAGTAGTGTTCAGGATGTAATATCACATTCCTTTGCCCTGGTGATTAAAGGGATAAAACCACCTTTTCAAAACAGTCATAACCTTTCTTTATTATCCCTGTTTAGTTTAGTCATCATATGGTATAGTGAATGACTGCATCAGCATTTTCACCCTGAATCTACTGTACAGGTGTCTAATTGGATTAGTTCATTGTTGTTATTAATAAACCGTCTTATATCCTGATGTAACTGAAAATAATGCTAGCTGTTCATACATGTATTTTGCCAGAGCCCTGATAAAGGGTGGTAGTCTGTCTTTAGATGTAAGAATATCACTCTAAACTATGATTCACTCTGACCCTGCATGAAAGAATCACTTTATATTGTTAGAAAAGCATTATGATTTCATTTGGTGTGTTTTGGAGCCACCCACCAGTGTGGCTGCATTCTCACTATCTATCTTCAATCGATAGAGGTGGGTAGTGGAGTCCAAGTAGTCTGTGATTGTGGTGGATTTCATAGTCATCATCTTGATCTAGGTTTGCTAAGTCCTTCCTGAACTAGCTTTCACTCATGAATGTTTTCCCTTTCCAAGAGCTTGGCAAACGCCCAGGCAGCCCTTCTAGAGAGGTACTTGCTGGTGTGTAGGACTTGGATGAAGGTCCATGCTGAGAACTCTGAAGTGTGTGGACATGTGTACCAAGGAGATGTTGAACACTCTTCCTTTATAGAAATAGCTGGAGAAAAATGCTCATAATCACTTGTGATCACAAGGATGTTTTCAAATTCCTACCTTGGTTCCCCCCTTCCTTGAAATAGGAAGATGAAATGAATAGGTGGGAATAATGATTAATACATGATGACTTTCCCTTTTTACAAGCCCTTCAGTGAGCTGGGAGCAATTTGCAAGGATGACCAGCTACTTCCTTGTACTGTTGTAACAGCTGTAATTTAGGGGATAGGATCAGGAGGATCTCTCTTGGATCCACCCTCACCAAAAAGAGCAAACAGGAAAGGATTCCCAGTGCTCCTCTGCTCCACAGCAGGGCACGGGATGGAGCAGCTTAGGGGCTGTGGTGGGCTGAGTTGCCAGTTGCCTGTGAATCCATACTGCCTGGATTTGTGCAGGACAAGCAGTGTCCTCTGCTCCCTTTTCCCCTGCACTACACAAAGTGAATCAGGTTCACAAACTAGTCCTAATCCTGGTATGACCAATAAAGGGAATTTCCCAGGCAGCAACTTTTGATGGGACTAAATATCCAGAGTTATGAAGTAGAATTGGTGTTCCTTGTGCGTGGCTGTTTGCTGTAGATCTCTTCCCAAAGCGTGGCCTGGTGACTGCAGTTACAGTGACTTAAGCTCTGCAAGAAACAGGTAAATGCTGACATATTTACTTGCCTTGCCCACATAGAGAAGCACCTCTCCAACTCCTAGTGTGACTGAAGTTCTTCCTAATTATTCCAGGGAGCAATTGTCCTATTTGTCTCTTATTTTCTGAACCCTGCCTTAAAATCTTGGAAAACTAAACAAAAAGCCCACCTATGCTTTTATAATCTTTAAGGGAAAATGTCTTTGGAAGAAATAAACATCTCTGCAGCCTCATCCAGAGTTCTTATTTGTTTAATTAGGCTTGCTTAAAAAGGGGGGGGTGGGGAGGGTGGGAAGTGTAGTTCAATTTTATCCTACGTGCTCATTTGCACAATGTATTCACTTGGAGTTGCTAACTTAGACATTGTAGAATGCTGTAAGTCAGTGCCAAGCTGGATGGTTTAAGTGTTCCCTGAAAACAATGTTCGATGCTGTTTGAGGCACAGATCATGCACAGGTTTGCTACATCAGTGTGCACGGAGCAAATGTCAGGTCTGGGACAGATCTAGCACCACTTACAACCAAATAAATCCTTTGATTTCGAGCGGCCACGTCTGAATCCTGCTGTCCAAGGTAAACTCTCCACCTGCACCTTGCCTGTCCCCGGTTGTTCCCCTCTTGCCCGCATCCCGCCGGGGCCAGCCCCTCCTGCGGCCGCTCCCCCAGCGCTGCGCAGCCCTGCGCTCCTCCGGACTGCGGGCAGAACGCAGCCTTAGCCGTCCCGTTCCCCATCGGGATATGGGGGCGACGTGTAAACTCTCGGATTATCAGAGGAATGATCGCGTTTGTTTTCTGCCCGGGCGCGACACATACTTCCCGGGAAGATTGTCGTGTCTAACGGGCTGTCCTGCGTCGTGTCCTCTCTCTCTTGCAGATGAATTTTCGTGCCTCCAAAATTCCCTACCTGGGAATCAGTTCGAGCTCTTGGCGAACTTGTGGGACCGGGGTAGAACTGTGTGGTGATCTGGGTTCCAGAAACGAGGTGAGAGTTATGGTGGGACGCGAGCCTGTTGAGGAATGTCTTGGGATGTCGTCGGGGCTAGAGGATGCTGCGAGGCCGGGCAGAACCCAAGCAGCTGCCGCGGAGCCGTTTCGCTTTTCCCTGGAGAAAAAATCTGAAGTCGAGTTTTTCTAGAGGCTGAGGCTCTGAACAGTTTTTTCTACGGCTGCAGGTCTGGTAATTCTTTCACATGCACCCTGACATGAGGGTACGGAACCTCTCCATATCAAGTGGTCATGATCTTGTGTGACTGCTTTGCAAACGTGCTTCGCTGTCTGTCTGCAATCCTACAGGTTTCTAGGAGACAGACACAGGAATAGGCACCAAGACAGAGGAACTAATTACATACTCCTGGTCACATAAGAAAATACTAACTAGTTGATTAGATAGTGTTGGATGATAGGTTGGACTCAAAGGTCTTTTCCAACCTGTTCTGTTCTGTTCTGCTCTGCTCTATTCTATTCTATTCTATTCTATTCTATTCTATTCTATTCTATTCTATTCTATTCTATTCTATTTCTATTCTATTCTATTTCTATCCTATTCTATTCTATTCTATTCCATTCCATTCTATTCCATTCTATTCTAACTCAAGAGCTGCCTCACTAAAGGCAGTGAGAACAGGGCACTATTGTTCTATGAGTGAGTTTTGAAAGACATTGTTGGTTTGGGGTTTTTTTTCCCTTCACAGGACATTTTCTAGGGGAGAGAAATACCCCTTCTTTTATTTGAAGTTTTGTTTTCTGAGAGGTTTTGGGGGGTTTTGGGGTTTTCGTTTGTTCAGTTGCTTGGTTGATTTTGTGAGGAAAAAGTAAAATAATTTAAAAAATAAATCACTCTTCACTTACAAAAATAATTGTTAATGTTCACAAATAGAATCCCTTTACTAAAGGCTGCTTCATAGGAAAAAGCCCCAACAGGGAAGCCCAAAAAGAAAAAGAGGAAAAATAATAATAAAAAGGCCTTTCAGTTTATTGAGCTTTGTTGAAAAAACAGAAAAAATTAAACCCAATTTTCGTTTTTGGTAAAAAGTCATTTCTCCTTTGGAAAAAAAACGTTTGGATGGGAAAAATTCAAGCAGTCCTAGTTCCAGTTTTGGAGAGCTGCATATGGGTGGACTCCCTGGAGCCACGTGGAGCTCGTTACAAGACTGGACACTTTGTGACACCCTGAAGTGAGTGAAGATGTTCTTTAGGCAAAGTGCATCGTCAGAAGCAGGGCTGAGTTGCTAACGTGCAGTCGTGATGCTGGAGGACAAGCATCAAAATGGAGCGAGGTGCCAGTTTGCATCACTCGAGCCGGCCGAGCTGCAGATGAGGAGTTGCCTGGTCTTTGTTGGTCTATGTTTGGGACTCCTGGTTAGGGGAAGTGAGGACACACCGGGGTGGGTAAATCCGGCTCTGCTTAACGTCTTCGATGTCGAGGTTGCGCCGGGGAGTGCATTGTATGCCATGGCAGATTCGAGAAGAGCAGTATTTACTTTGGAAGGGTGAGGAGCTTTTGTCAAAAATACTTATTGTTGCTGTGAGGCTGAAATACTGTTTGCAAGTGGAAAACAGAGATGTCTCCATGAAGTCTATGATGATAAAATCCGGGCAGCTGCCCCAACGGCCTGAGAGCACATCCTCAGGAAGCCTTGATGTCTTATCTCCTGGAGAGCATGAGAATTTAAAAAAAAAAAAACAACAAAGTATTTTGGGTTAATTGCCAATGAATAGCGCGGAGCTGGCCGGCGAGCGTTCATTCTCTGCTGGGGGGGCGGGGGGGGGAACAGCGGCCCTCGCCCCGATGGTGGGTCGGTGCTGCGGACGGCTCTCGGGGGAAGTCAGGGACCCTCCGGGATTAGCCCCCCCGGGATATGACTCGCCGAAGACCCCTAGGCCGTCTGCTTGCTCTCTCTTGCCGCCCGCAGCTCTCCTTTCCCGGGTAGGGAGCTCCTTGATCAGCCTCCTGGGCCGGGAGCCCGGCTCTGAGGCCAGGCTGGCCTGGGCTGGGCTGCTCACGGGGAGAACAGCTGCTACCAATCCTACCCCCTGAGCCAGGGAGCTGGCTGGGGCCGGGGCCAGGGCCAGAGCCGGAGCCAGGAGGTGCACCCATCCCTTTGTTCCCAAAAGCAGAGCACCCTCTTGGCAAATCCCGAAGGGTGCCATGAGCATGGTGGGGAGGTGGGTCTGTTGTTGGGGGCTATAGGGATGCGATCCAGAATGTGCCCCTGTAAGGAAGAGGAAGTATTCTCCTAAAGAGGGAATAAATAACTAAAAATATTAGCTATTAATAGTGCCTTACCTCCAAAAATAAAATCCCTTAGTGACACAAAAATAAGAAAGCAAAGGAAAGTCGGAGGTATTTGGCCTTCCTTTGAAAAAGGAAGCTAAAAATAACGAGATATATATATAAAAATCTCTCGTTTCTAGGGAAAGTCTCTGCCCCCGCATCCAGCTTGCACCGTTATATAAGACTTGAACTACATCCCCCTTCTCCGCGGCCGCTCACAACGCGCTGGGAGCCGGAGCCAGATGGAGAAAGGTTCCGTCAGGAAAGTTTAACTCAGCGGGGAAGCTGCAGCCAGTGGAGGACACGATTTTCTCCCTGAACTCTCCAAAAGCCTTGGAAATCTTACAGTTGTGTCATATGCTGGTTTGGGGAATGCTAGCAGTCCGGAGGCAGCCGCCAGCCCTCTTTCACTTTTTTTTTTTTCTTTCAGGTTGTTGGTTGTTTTTTTTCTTTTGCTTTGCACTGAGTTTAATTTGGGTAGCAGGATTCAGCATTTTTAAGTTGGAAAAAACTTGGTGGAAGAAGATATTTTAGGAAAACCCTGTCATGTGAACTAGCGGGAGCCGATCAAACCGAGCTATTAAAAGAAAGACATTGTATTTTTAAACGGCCCAGACTAGGGAAGCCAACCTGTGTGCCATAACCACCGAGCTGGAACTGCTCCCCCCATTATAGCTCAGCGTGGGAGGAGGCGAAGCTTTCCGTCGGGGTCGCCCATTCTCCGCTTGCTTTGGGATACCCTTTGGCAGGGACCGGTGCCCTCAGCCCCCCCAGGTTGTGTGTGACACTCCCTCGCCTCCCCTCCCCCTCCCAGTCTCTGGACTGAGCTGCTCCCTCTGCTCACCCTCAGCCCCTGCATCTTGCTCTTCCCCAGAACTGCTTTAGTGCGTGTCTCCCCGTCTAAAGCCCTTTCCCCAGCTCTCTCCTCTGCATTTCCCAGTGCAATTATAACAGGTCATGCTGAGGTGACCAGTTAGTGCCACACTGAGTGGTGAAAGTTAATTAACTGTTAATTAATTAATAAATTCACGTTCCCTTTAATGTTTCTAAATGGAAATCCGGTGGTTCCGACTGTACTTCAGCTGATGCTAATCAAGGGTGCAGTCCTCACCCCAGTTAGCTCAGGGTGACAGGGGGCCGGTTGATGCTGCAGGACAGGGGGTCACTCGGTCCAGGGGCAGCATCTCGCTCGTGGCTTCAAAGTGGCTGCGAGGGCTGTGACAGGGCAAAGCCAGGCAGAGCCCAGGTGTCAGCAGCAACTTTTTGGGTGCTACTCCGCCAGCTGCTGCCGTAAGTATCCGGGACTCGGGAGGGACAGTCCCTGGGGATAGCAGCCCTAGGGTGCTGCTGGCAACCGGCATCTCTTATGGAACACTGAAGGGGTCCCGGCATCAACCTCTGCAGGGCTGAGGAGAAAGGGGATCCCTGGGAGCCAGCAGGGGTGTGAAGGGGGTGCTGACTGCAGGAGCTCCAGGGCAGCCTGGGGCGAGGGTGCAAGGTTACCGGGACGGGGCTCCCCCGCACTTGGGGGGTCAGTGGAAGTCGGTTGCATAACGGACCCGAGGAGCTGGGGAAGGTATTTCCGCCTCGGCATGTCCAAAAATGACAAAAGGCTAGGAAAGAGAGGTGCACTGAGTTTCCCTGGCCTGCCTGCAGTTGCTAGCCTGCAGGACAACAAACTCGAGAAGCAGAAAGTTTGATTGTGATACCTCCTTCGAGTCGATTTTGGGACTCGGGGAATGAAAAATGGAAATGTGGTGCGAGTGCCAGCCAGCCCTCCGTGCAGCTCCGGGCCAAGTCCCTCTGCAGTGACTCACTCCCCGCTGCTGCCCGGGGCTCCAGCTGACCCCGGCAGCCACCCCGGCCCAAAACGTGCACCGCGGAGAACGGTGAGTTAAACACAGCTACCGAGGGACTATGGAGCTGTCACGGACCCTGGGGAAGTGTTTTATGTATGCGAACCCTTCATCTCTTCTGAGAAAAAATCCGTTCTAGTCCAGTTGCACGGAGCTACCGAGCCCAGCACTGTGTCAAGAGGCAGATGTTCGTTAACATATCAATGAAAACTATACCTTGTAAGACAGCACTGAGTTCATGACATCTTTGTCTTTATTTTCCTGTTTTCTTTTGCTTTATTTTCCTGTTTATACATAGTACGTGTAAACACACAGGGGTTGTCTTGGTTTCGGAGGCTTCCCTGGCTAATTCATTCTTGTTAAGCTCCACGTGTATCAGTGGAAATCCATGGGGTAGCTCCTCTCCTAAATGGATCTAAAAATAGAGGTCTGTGGAATGCCACTAAACAAATTAACCCATTTCTTTTTCTTTTCGTCTTCTGTATGAAGAATCCAGCCAGTGGTAATTAGAAACCCAAACCCATGCCAGTAACAAGATGGGTATTAATAGGGTGCTGGCGAATTTAAAATACATAAATATAAACTGGGGACCTCGGTTTTCTAAATGATTTATTCAAAGGTAAAAGCAGCAGCAGTCCGAGTTTGTCTCTGCTGGGAAGAAGGAAAACTTCTGCACAGAAGCCCCGTTGCTTTGAACGGCTTTGCAGTTCCTGTAAGTTTTGTTTAAAAAGCACACACTGGGATTTTTAACATCATCCATATTTCTTTCTTTCTCGCTCCCTAACTTTCTGCTCAACAATTAAGTGCTTGTGCTGCAGACTGAGAAAGCCGCAGAGCTGCCTTGGCCCGGAGCTGTGAGACGTCATGGATTCCTGAGTGTGAAGTTTGCAGGAAAGCCCTCAGTTTGGGAGATGGAGGCGATCCAGGGGTTTCCATGGCACTGGGATAAACAGGAGGAAACAGTGAGGGAATCCCGTTATTTTACAGCATTCAAAGACTATAAACACTCGGAGCAGGGAAGGAAGTGGCCTTTCCCTCTCTAGTAACCCTCATCTCAGAGCAGAGAACTGACTTCACTTCAGGAACAAGCTCAGCCCAGTTCGGATCCCTCTTTGCACCTCCAAACACTTACGGAGGAGGAGAGCAAAAGGGGTTCCCTCTGTGCGGGCGGCACTGGTTGAACATGGTTTAAGGAAGATTTTTTTTTTCTCCTCCTTTTTTTTTTTTAAACTATTTTTTCTGCTATTGATTTTTTTTTTTTTCCCTCTAAATTCCTGATGCAGAGAGAAACTGCCTGCAGGCTGGTACATTACCACCACATCATGAGGTCTATGGATCAAGGTAGGGTTCCACTCCTGCGCTGTGTGTGTGCTTTGTGTGTGCCCTCCTGTGCGCTTCCCTTACCCAGGGTCTCTGCAGGTCAACCCCCCGGGCCGGGCAATTGATCCTGTCGGCTTTAGCTAGCCATAGGCATCTCGGCTGGGATGGCAGGAGGGTTTCATGGCGAGAAGGTCTCTCGGGAGTGGGACTGGGCTAGCTTTGGTTTTGGTTTAAGTGCTCCTCGAAGCCGATACAAATCTGTCTGGAGAAACCTCCTTTAAACTTCAGCCAGAGGGACTCTTCTCTTCCAAGCCATCACCCCAGGAGTCTCGCTGACTAACCTCCCGGCCGATTAACTCTTTCCCCTCCTGCCCAGGTCGGGGGCTCGGGGCGTTGCAGTCGGCTTGCCCCGGCGGTGCTGGGCTGGGCTTGGCAACTCCGCGGCCGTACTGCCCTCGGAGATGCCCGCGGCTCCCATCGGGGCCGGTACCCCACGGGGCCAGCCGTACTGCAGGGCTGGGGCCTTCGCGGGGGTGTGTATTCAGCGTCGCTTCCCTCCTGCTGCCGTGTGCCGGTGGAAGCAAGAGTTAAGCGCAGCGAGAGGAGGAGTCTGCCCCTCTGTCAGCGCTCAGTGCACGGCTGCTCCGCGCCGCCCGCCCGCTCCGACCCAAACCATTATCCCCCTCCGCAGGCGAGAGCTCTCCGCTACCTCCCCGGCCCTACCGAGCCGCGGGGGCGGCTTTCTAGGAGGGGCCACGGGCATCCTCCGTCGTCCCACGGCGCGGCGAGTGAGGCTGGCCCCAGGGAAAGGCGCGGCGCCGGGAGCAGTCCCGCGTGGGGACGCAGCAGGGGCTGCAGGCACGGCGGGAGCTGTACAGCGCCGGCACGGGGCTGGAGGAAGGAGCATCTCTCTGGGTGATGCAGAGAGGCGGTCTGCAGAAACGGCCGTGCATGGGGCTTCTGAGGCCGGCGTAGCCAGCAGTGGCGGATCCAGGCGGAGGATGCTCCGCGCAGGGAACCTCCCCGCGGTCCGCAACCCTCGGAGCAGTGGCCCCAGCTGCTCCCCCCGCGCCCTGCAGCTCCCTGCCCGGGCGGCCTGCTTGTCCCCACCGTCTGCTCAGCGGGAGAAGTGCAGATGAGCCACAGTTTTTACAGAGCAACGTGTAGAGGAGGCAGGTAGTAGGAGCGCTTTTTCAGCTGCTCGCTCCGTTTCAGATCCCCCCCCGCCCTCCGGCTGGCCAGCGCGGAGCCCGCCCGCCGCGCTCCTTGCTACCGCCCGCGCTGGCACCGCCGCTCGGCCGCTGAGTCACGGCTGCCCCCGGCGCTCCCGGGGCCGGCGGAGGGGTTGTGCGGACTGTGTCGCGGATGTAGAGGGTATCTCAGGGCTTCGTTTGCAGGGCCCTTAGCAGCGGCTATTTGTTTTCTCCTGCTGTAGCAAGCTCCCCAGGCACCTGCCAAAACACACTCGTCAAGGCGTACACCCAAGGGCGATCATCCGAGAGCTCCAATTCTCGGACAGGCCAATGGAAAGACTCTGGGTGGCTTCATACCGCCTTAGAATCAGGCCATTGCCTTGTCTTCTGTATCCTCGGCTTTCTCCAGACAAAAGCCCCTCTCTCCTAAGTTCTTCAGCTGCTCTTAGTCACTCTCAGAACACCTCAGAGAAATTATTTTGCTTCAGAGAGAACAGTAAAGGGAAAGATAGAAGACTTCTTGCTCTTAGTGCTAGCAAAGTCCCACTCTCACCTGGATAGCAGGGGATCAAGGCACAAGGCAGCACTCCAATGGCAGCTAGCACAGCGCCTTCCATTGCTGTGCAGCTCTGCTTTCCCCAGAGCAGCTGTTCCCCAGAGCATTACTAAATGCTCTGGGGGCTAAAATGAAAGGCACTGATTCCTTCTTTTCCAGATCAAATATTTGAGATGACAGCAGTCAGATGATCTGTGCAGTCAATTGCACAACAAAGCCCAGAGATGCTTCAGAAACAACATGCATGTGTTTCTCCCTTATGTAAAACTCCTGCTCCTGCCAGTAGCATAGGGGTGATGGGAGCAGACCCTAGCACCAACTTGCCTTCGTGTCACAAGTTTGCTTCCAGCTTTTTCACAAAGACTGAGCTGCATGAAACTGCTAGAGGTTAATAGCAGATGGGATCGGTCTCTGGTTTTGGGAGGATTTCTGCACCCACAACAAAGTGCAGGGCGTGTAAATGATGATGTGTTAATAGCTTTAGGTCCTAGCCCCCTTTTATGCTTAGAGCAGGCTCTGAATGGGGAATGAAGATTTTGCACAGCCTAACACCCTAACAGAAGAAAGATGCTTCTGGGTCTCTGCTCCCTGATTTGTGCTTCTGCAAGTGTCAGCAAGATACTAGCCATAGCAGAGCTTTTAATCAGGTGGCCATGAGTCCCTGTGTCATCTTGTTGTCCCACATCTGTTAGTGTTCTGTCACTCAGGATAGTACTTTTCTATCTGTAATCTTGCCCCATGGGGCACAGTTGCACCAGCTAACAGCCAGCAAATTATTTCAGTCATTCAAACAGGGCAGAAATCACATTCACAGATGGGACGCTGACATAATTGGAGCACTCTTTTATAACATTCCAACAGATATTCTAACTGAAATGTTTCATCATTTTATTTTTTTTAATAGCCAAGAATAATAATATCCTAGAACTTATTTTCCACTACCAACTTAGTCTATTTTTTTAAACTATGATATGTGCATTCCTTTGGTTTGCACAACAGACTTCAGACCTTAATTGGAACATGGAGATATGACCAATTTTTCCATTGTTCCTTCTTGCCAAACCACTTTAAGCCTGAAATTGGGGGATAATATCTCTGACTCAACTTGACCCCAAAATTGAATAGTAGCATCTGTGCCTGTGCCCCTCAGAGGAAGTACCAGAATATTTCTCCCCTCTCTCCTTCTGTCCTTCCCCGCCCCCCCCCCCCCGCTCTAATAGAACTCCCCACACTCCAGACCAAGCAACTAGTCACTCACAGTCTGAGCTCATTTTAAAGGGCTTGGATTAAGTCCATGTGCAAGTTTTAGTTGCCTGTTAAATTTCTAATGCCTGCCACATACACCACTAGAACACTTATATTTTTAAGACAGCATTGACTCATATTTTCTTTGGGTTTTAGATGCTACATAGATGTTCAGCATTTGACATCCACTTTTCTTGATCTCTTTTTCTTCTAAAAAAAAAAAAAGATCAGTATGAAGGTATTACAGGGTTACAGAGCCAGTGTAAATTAAATGTCCTGTGGGACACAATAATCAGCACAGTCACCATATTTCTGAGCTGATTGTTTAAAACTTTCTTCAGCTGGGGGCATCACCTGATCACTTGCATCAATGAAGTTGTTGGTACAGGGGATACAACAGGATGGTGGAAGTAGAAACTGAAAGCTGTGAGTGATATTTGCAGTGAATTTCAACACTGAGAAATAGGTGAAGCACTTTTAAAATCACGGTTTGTATTACACTAGAAACAGCTCTTTCTTTGATTTGTTTTTGGATTCCTCGTCCCCTAGTACCTCGGTAGTCCAGTATTCACATATTTTTAAAGTTTATTAAAGCAAAGCCCTGCCAAAGGCAAGCACTGATCCAACTATGTGGAAAAGGACTCCTTCCATTCTCCAGTTCCCTGAAATGGCAGCACAATGTATTTCCAGTTCTGCTCTGTGCAGAGCCGGCTGCAAGTATACGTGGCTGCAATTTTTGTTAATGCTGCCAAGGACAGACTTTGCCTAAGTTCTTGAAACACCTTTCTGGCTCTTGAAAAGAAAAAAAACAAAAAAAAAAAAGAAAAGAGTTAATGCTGACTCCCAGATATCTACTGTGGGGACTGTGAGCCCAAGTGGGGTTCTGACTGGTGCCTTGGGGTAGTGGCCACGTTGGCCTTTTTGACAGTAGTAAGAGGGGAAATAAATGGAGTATCCTTGTAGAAAGGAAGTGTTATTGATATGAAGAAGATTGAGAGTTAGAGAAACCAACTAATATTTCCAGCCCTAATGGAAAACAAGCATTGGGAGGTGTTTGTTGTTGTGTTGTCTGGGTTTTTCTTTTGATTTGGAGTGGTTGGATTCCTTTTCTCAGTGTACATATTGAGCTGAAGAGTCCATAGTCTAGTTAAGTCTTGTAGTTTCCCTGCTTTTTCTTCATCACTAATTATTAATGACAGGCTGTGGGCAGTATTTGTCAGTTGTGCAGTTATAACAGCTAAAAATGAAACAATTTATAATGTTTTATTCGCATTGTTGGCTTGAAAGCATGCTTTGAGTCTGAACTAAACTGCACTCAGCCCTTGGAGTGCTCTAAAAATTAGAGCTGTCACTTGAGCTGAATTCTGCAGCTGCTTTCACCTAGTGACAGTTTCGTGCATCTCTAATATTTAGGGCAGATCTGTATTATGTGGATTTGCACCAATTCTGCTCGAAATAACACACTGGTAGCTTCCAACACAGCCTAGAGTATAGCATCATAACTCACACCTGTGTGAACTCAAACCCTGTGGAAACTATTATTCCTATACATTATGCCAGGTCTTATGGGACCGATGTCCTCATGTACCCTGCAACCCACAGAAGGACTGGGTGGTCAATCCAGTTGATTGTGTGCCTGGCAGCTACTGCTCCTTGACATCTGTCAAGTTGTGTGCTGGGCAAAAGAGTTGACTCCTATAAGCTGAGCTAATTCCTACATTTCTCTAACACTTTTCTCATTGCTGTCTTGTCACCCTAATTCCTCGCCAGTGTCAGAATTTATGATTACATGTATTAGTGATGGAACTATTTTGGATGACATGGTCATCTTGGAAAGCAAAAGGTACATTTTCCATTTGTGGAGTCTTACTAATTCTAGAAGTAGCTGAGGATAAGTTGGAGACTTCACATGCTTAATGGATTGCAGGCAAGCGAGTAAATAGAGGATAAAGGGTTGGATAGAGATTTAGCAGAAATTGGGGTCGTTTCCCCATGCTCTCCTGCCAATCATCTATATCTTACTTAAAAAGGCCAATGTTATTGTTCATGTCTTTTCTTTTTGTGGCTAATACAAATGATGCTATCCAATCGTGCTCCATGTGTTGTGAGCTGCAAGGATGACAGCCCTCTTTAGTGCTAAGCCAAGATCAGCAAGTATATTTGGTTTTCCTAATGAATTTTAATGATAAAAGGCTAGTGCTCCAGCAAACAGTAAGCATCATTTTAGAACAGATATATAAAGAGGCCAATCTAATATATGTTTTCCTCACGTTTAAACAATTTGGAATGAATCAAGCCCTCAGACAGAGCAGCACATGTTCCCCCGGGAGCTGGCAGCCTCGCTTCCCCACACACGTTCCTGAGGGTAAGAGCTCAACCCTATCTGCAGCTTTCTGGGGTGGCCTCATTTTGGAATGCTGGTAGCCAAGACCACTAATCACCAGCTGCACAGGCTTCCCTGTCTGTGCCCAACAGCAGCAAGGCCCTGTCTCTGGCCAAGCCAGACACTATGAAACTACAGCAAGCAAGAGCCTCCGTGTAGTATCAGGAATTGCCGCAGCAGATGAGGTAGACTGGAACTGCGGTCTCCAGCTCAACCACAGAGTGAGCACTGAATCCCGTTCAAAATAGGCTCCAGCAGTGCCTTCACCAAGCAAGGAGCCACATTGGGTCAGGAAGCAGCAGCGCATTGCACAAGAGGAGACAGACACAGCCTATGACCTATTCATGCTGCTTACACAAGTGTGTGTACATGCTCCCAGAGCTGTGTGTTGACCATGTGGAAACCCAGCAAAACATCATTCCCAGTTGTTCTAGCAGCATGTGCATGAGAAAGTTCAAATAGTTTGGTCCAAGGAAGCTATTGTGTTACTGTGCATATTATGTATTAATGAGAGAAAATATTGCCCTTTTAGTCTCTGCTGAGTTAAACTATGGCATTGATGGCAGTGAAATCACTCACTAATCTAGTGGCTGTGAATATGGCACAATAGCTTTTCCTGTCCATTTAAATTGCACTTCAGGGAGAAATGCATAGCACGAATGTACCAGTAGGGCTCCCAGTATTTCCAGCTCACCATCTCCTTCTGTAAACACCTCAGTACAAACCCTGGAACATCCCACCTGTGGGATCATCTGCTCTTTCTGAAAGTCAGGTTTCCCTATCCATTGGCACCTCCCAGTAACAGATTAATGCCATAAAGGCCTAATTCCGGTCCAATTGCTCTCTACCTGCCCTTGTGCTTCTACAACATCAGTTTTTGTAGTTCCCCACTCCCCTTTCATGCCTGAAAGTGCTGTGCAACACTTCTGCTCACCAATAGGTGCCTCCCAGTAGGTGCTGTGGGGTGACTGGTCAGTACAAACTTTGTTGCCAGGGGTTCTTCAGAAACTCAATGTAGAAACTGAGTGCAAAGCATAGAAAGAGTCCAAGTTATTGCACTTTAGACTGGCAAAGGATGGAGCAAAATGGTGTGATGAGAAGGCAATTTGTCACTACCCTTCTGGCCACATTAATGATAAAGGTGATGGGGTGTAAGCCTAAATGTAGAGACTCTGCTCTGTGTGTTCTACAAACATCAAAGTACTTTTAAAATTATCTTGGTCCCTCTGCCTTTGCCTCCCTTCTCTGTCTACAGACTAAGCATTTCTCAGGCTCACAGACATCCTTACACTAATGAAGGGGCCCATACAAATGAGGTAAGTGAGGGAACACAGTCTTCTGACCACAGATGCTCTGAAAACACAAATTTAGGATCTCCAGTTACCCACGAGTGAAGTCATTGCTGGTTGTAGCAGCCATTAGTGGTGGAAAGCTGTTGGGATGCAGAGATCAGCACCCTGTGAAGGACCTGGTGAAAATGTTGATGAATAGAATCAATGTGGTGAAGGTGGATGAGAGTACCTAGGGAAGCTGGCAGCACTGGCAGTGTGGTCAACAGGGAATGCAGCAAAAGCCCATTCTAGGAAACACTGAGAGCAAGGCAGGGGAGAACAGAGGCCTTGTGCATGATAGACTTGATGCTTCTAAAGGTGCTCCAGTTAAAAGAGGTCAGCCTGTGGTTGCAGAATGAGATGATGCTTGCTGGGAGGCAGAAGCACATGGAACAATATCCATGAAGCCTGGAGAAGGCAAGGGCAGCACCTGGGCTGCTGGAGACTGAAAACCTCAACAGTAAAAGGTCTGACTGCTGGGGAGAAAGAGGCTGCATACAAGACAGCAATTCATGCTCAGTCTCCGGTAAGAGGGCAGAGCAGCTCACCGACAGGGGACAGAATGGGGTTTCTGGAGGCTCCCATCCCTCTGCAAAATCATTCCCCCCCTCGCAGTCCTGCAGTTCTCGTGCCCATTCCACTCCCTGTCCTCTGTTCTCCCACCACGACCCTTGCAGGCATCCCCCCCAGCCAACCGAGGCACCCCTCTCCCCCGGGGCTGCAGGTCCGGTGCTGCCCGGGCCGAGCTCCTCCTCCCCGGGGGCGGCCCCGGCGGCAGGTGGCAGCTCGCGAGCAGGAAGCTGCCACTGCTGGTCGCACCAAACGCCCTCGTGTGCCACCGCCGGGGCTCGCTGCCAGCACCGCCGCCGTCGGGGGTAGTCTCCTCAGCGGCCCCCGGGACAGCTTTTGGCTTGTTTGCTCTCCTTTTCCCATTTTTTTTTTCTCCCCTCGAACTCCTCTCTACTTGTACTTGGAAGGATACCGACGGGTTTCGCGGCGGTTCTCACACTTGGGGCTCCGTTCGGCAGCCGGCCAGCGCCGGGCGAACCTATCCTCCCGTCCCGCCACTTCCAGGCTGGCTCTGGCCGCGATGAGTGCCGCAGCCCAGACTCCGGAGCCCGACCCGCAGGAGGGGGGAGGCGGGCATGGCCCCGGCCCAGCCCCGGAGGGCAGCCCGCAGGAGGAGTTGGACTTCTCCATCCTCTTCGACTACGACTACCTGAAGCCGATTGAAGGTTGGTGAGGAGCCGCTGCTGCAGGACCGGGCGCTGCCAGCGCCCTCCGGCAGCCCCTCGGAGGGCGGAAGAGCCCCGGGATGGTGCCGAGCCTCTCGCTGGGTCTGGTGCTGGGCCTGTGCCCCCCTGTGCCCTCCCGCGCCTGTCCCAGCTGCGGATTGTGTGCCTTGTGTGCCGTTGACAGGCTGTGCCCAGGGCTGTGCTTCTCGGGTTTGAGCTGCTGAGGTGGTCAGCAGGGCTTGCGAACCGGCAGTGTCACTGGTGGCAGCTGGTTTGGTCCCCCTCTGGTGATGAACCATCCGACCTCGCTGTTGTCTATACAGTTGTGTACAGGGCTGTTAGAGTGCAGCTTTGAAAAGCGAGGCAGAAGAGCTGAGGTCGGTTGGTCTCCTTGCGGCCATCATCGTGATGGTAGAGAGGGTGTTCTGGAAACTCAAAAAGGCAGCTTGAGCACCAGGTCTAGGAGTCCCAAGGAGTTAGTTATCTGAGAAGAGTCTGACCATCCTGTTTGGGTGGCAAGGAGCTGGCAAAAGTCAGTTTCCAGTTTGGGTTCAAACACTACAAGCTAAAGCTAGCAGTGATAGTCAGTTCTGCTTTTCTGAGGTTATGCAAGCCGCTGATACTAAAAGCACCGTGGCAAGTGTTCCTGACTTTCTAAATGGTAGTACTAAAACCCAGTACTTCCTATTCCATACAATATGGATTTGTATAAACCAGACAAAGGCAAAAGAGGCAGGACCTAGAGGAAAGAATTGCTGGGATGTTGTTTCTAAGATACACGTGTTTTTCTGCACAGCTGAGAGGTGGCATTTCTTTAGGGCATTTGAAGAATGAGATGTGTTCCTAGGGGACAGTGCAGGAGAAGGGAACCCATTAGGCCTGAATCGTGGTGTCATTAGCAAAATGGAGAACTGTTACTGAGTTTTGTTCTTTGTTTACTTGTTTAAAGATACAGACGTTTAAACCAGCAACAAAGATGAGTGAGGATGGTTAATGCTGTCAACTGTACAAAGCTTAATTTTCACTCAAGGTTTAATGTAGTTAAAGCCACGATGGGGAAAGGTCAGTGATTTTAATGAAAAAGGTATTAAATTTGAGGGAAAGCTTCAGACGTTGTGTGTTTTTCACATCTTTATAGTAGAGAGTACTGCTGTGAAGCCTTAAGTGGGAAGTCCCACTGAATATAGTAGCACGTAGGTGGGGGTTAGAAAGTTTAAATCTTCAGACCACATAAATGCAGAGCAGTGTATGCTTGTAGTGGAAGTCACTTCCTTCTTGAGCCTGCTTTCTCCACATTTGAATGACTGGAAACCATAATTAGTAGTAATTTTTGTTTGTTCCAAAGATGGAAATAATTAGCATTAAAAAAAAAAAAAAATAATCAGAGGATTAAAAAAAAAAAGAAAACAAAAAAGATCACAACCATATATCCTAGCATTGTAATCTGGAGAACATTCTCTCTTGCTTTGAAAAGGCACCAGCTAGGGTCTGTAAGCAATCCCATATACATCTGTGACCTTTAATGTACAAAAGATTAAAGCATGTTTACAGGCAAACAGAAAATGTTCAGATTTTGAGACAGGGCTTTAATCCACATGTCGTGGTAAGCGATGCTCGGTGTCATGTGCAGTTCTGGCCTCATCTGAACTGCACTTGGGAAAACAAGTCCCTTTCAGTGGAGGACTCAGAACGGAACCAAGACCATAGGAGTGCCTGTGAATCCCAGTACTTCAGTCTGGTTCCTACATTCAAAGCTTGTTTGAAAGCGGCTCTGGTTTCCTCAGTGTCTGGCCTGCTCCACCCACTCATGACAGGTCCTGTAATAACAAATCCCTGTAAACATGCTCAAAGTGACTTTTAATTATTCCCCCCTCCCTCTCCCCCCCTTTTTTTTAGGGGAAAAATGTAAATGTAGGACTCTCAAATGGATCAGGATGAAAGTTTATTTCTGATGAACATTTTTCTGAAAGGTTGGGGTTTGGCAGCATCCATCTTAGCATGTGCTTTAAAAGTAGGGTCTATATCACAACTTGTTGCCATGGAAATGATGGAAATGCCAGAAATATCCTGTCTGAAAGCAGATGGCATTCAGTAGTGCTTATATGTGCCTGAGACACCAGGAACATGGATTGCTGTAAAAATAACAGAGAAAATTAGGGTAAATAAAAATCCTGTGGTCAATGTTAGCTACTCCTTTGCAAGACAGCCATTTCTAAAAGCAGGAGTGTTGTACAAAGTGCCATTTTCCATATGCCTTTTACTTTACCCTTCCTTGCCAGGCTTTAACAAGCTACCCTCTTCTCATCATTTGCAAATCAGAAACATCTGCTGTCAGCAGGCTGAACTCAGAGGTGGGCACAGGTGAAGAAGCTTTGGCAGATTGGGGCAAAGGGCGTAGCCAATTGAAATGGTGATTTCACCTGGGCATTGAAGACTTTTTCTGCCTCCTTTTAGATCCTTAGATGCATTCCCTTTAGAGGTACCTGGGGAAGTATTGCCAGTAGTATCCCAAGTTTTAGGTTATTTCAGACTTGAAAGGCATTGAATATTCTTCTTTCTCAGTGGAGAAGATTGACAGAAAGTCAGGGATCATTTAACTAACTCTTACAAGTAGAACTCTCAGATGGGTAAGTTCTGATGACTGCTTTGTGTATTTTTCCATAATACCTGTTTTTGTGGGAGACAAAATACCAAAAGGCCAGACAACAGTAGTGCACTTCATGTACTTTTGTCCTTTGTTTACTGAGTGATGAGGTTGAGCCTTTTGAGAGCAGTTCCTCTGAGGGGTGTTTGGAAACTTAAAATACAAACAAACCCCATCTTTAAATAATGGTAAAAAACTCTGCCCAAAGACAAGAGGCAAGAATGCAAATTGGAAAGAGCGTTTTCTCGGAGGCTCAAGCCTTTTGTAGCTCAGCAGGGTCTGACATTGCACCTGGTGATACGGATCTGCAAGGTCTGTTTATGTATAATATAGAGAGGGGAAGCAGGGAGCATTATAAATATTGATGTTCCTCTAAATGCTTGCTTGTGTGTAGACGGGCTCCCAGGGACGTTGCCACGTCTTGTAGGTGTCAAGCCCTGTATAATTTGCCTTGTCCCTTCTTTTTCTCCTCGGTCCAAAGCTATTAAAAGAAAATCTGCTAGCAGCTCAGCGCTGGTGTCTGGCCCAGTAACAGAGCCGGCAGTGTTGGGTGGCAGCCCTGCAGTGAGCAGACAAACATGCACATGTAACAGAGAAGAGCAGATTTCGCTCAGGAAGTCAACTTTCACTTTGAGCTACCCAGCAGCTCGTGTAGATAACAGACGACTCTGCTGTTCAAAAATGCAAAAACGTTCTGGACTGGCCCTGTCAAATGGCAATAAGTGAATTTAATGAAAAAAAATAAATAATTGCACTCTTTTGCTTATGCAAATAAGGAACTGCATTGAAATCCCAGGAGCTGCACTGCAGCAAACGGATATGAGGTCAAATCTGACCTTCTCCCCCTGCCCTCCCCTTGGCTCCCTTGTCCCGCAGGCAGCTATCTTTAGCTTTTCCTAGATGATGATTTGTATAAGCAGTTGCTGGGGTGATCTGTTATTCCCTAATTTCATGCTAATTGGCAAGGTCACATTTGGCTCACTGAATGGCTTTGAAGTTACCGCCTTGTTTAAAAACCATCAGAGGGTGGGCCCTTGCAGAGCCATGTGTGCACACGCTGGTGTTCATCCTGTCCAGCTTGGGAAATCCCTGGAGCCCAGCAGGACCTGGTGGGGTTTTTCTCTTCTGCCTTTCAGAGGTGTGTGAAAAGGTGTTTGTTAAATTAAGGGTTAAGTCCTTGGAAACTTAAACCCCTTGATGTTTTTCACCTGTGTTTTAACTCCTCTAGTAAATGGGTTCTAATGGCAGTCCTGAAGACCCTCACCTGAAGAGGGCCTGGCCATCAGATAGCTGGTTGAGCTGCCTGCAGGGTTCCTCAGGCTGTCTAGGGCAGTTGGTTTACTGTTTATTTACAATGCAGTATGATGCAGAGCCCTGCTTTCATTCCCTGTGGTGAGGAGAGATGGTTCTGTGGAATAGTAAGGCTTTGGAAAAAAGTGGGGAATAAGAGCTGGCAGTCTGGGTAGGTTCCCTAGGAGTTTGGTTGGTCTCCTAGGGGACTTGGAGCAGGACTTCACTATTCATGGGACTTGGGTGACATAGGGGAGTAGGCTGTTTGCTGACAGTAAAGCTGACTGAGAATCTGAGGAGGTGCCAGTGTGGTCTGGGTGGGAAGCTTGCTTTCTTATAACCCCCTTTCAAACAAGGAGGATCTTTTGGTACTGAGTCAGAGGATGATTCAGCAGTGAAACCTCAGGCTGGGAAATGCCTGAATGGAGGTGGGGAAGCACTGTAGCTGCAGACTCAGAGGGGTGTCAGAGGAGCTGTGCTGAAGCTGCTGTGCTGCTTGCTGAGATGTCCATTAGAAAAGCAGTGGCCAGTCCTTTGCAGGAGTACTTCAGTCATATTCTAGGATGTAATATGCAGGGACAGATGAACCCTCAAAGGTGGCACAACCTTGAGTGCAAAGCTGAGCATCTACACAGAGGTTTCAAAGCTGCTTCAGGTCTGGAAAAACACCTTTCTTAGGCTGCTCTATCACATTATTATTCCTCTGTAATGGGGTGCAATGGCCTCTCACCTAATTGGGGGGCCCAACTGGTGGGTGGGAGGGCTGCTCCCTGTCATGTCTAGTGTGGTAGAGGGCCAACAGTGTGAAGTTCACTGTCCTCAGCTTCTGCCATCCTAACCAAGCTCAGCTTGACAGCAGGAGTATGGTTATTGCTTGGGCTATTTGCCTGGAGCCATTCCTGTGCCCAGGCTGCTCCACATTCCTGCTGCTCTCTGCAAATGCAGGGGGAAAGCAGCTGAGTTGCTGGGCAGCAATCTCTCCTGGTCCCCTCTCAAAGCCAGGAGCTTGATGTTGTTTACAAAACCAAACTGTTGCTGGCCTGGGTAAGCTAGGATGTTGGCTCAGGTCTGCCCCTTCCTTGAGCGGATTCCAAACCCCAGCCAAGCTGGCTGGGAGTGGGGTAGGCAGTCTTCTCCTACTGAAGCAAAAAGCAGAATTTCTCCTGATCTTGGTAAAAGAGCCATTTGCTTCTGGAAAGCAGCACTTGCTGCTTCACCCAGCCACCCCTTTTCCTTCTCCTGGTGAGGTCAGAGCCTGGCATTGTGGCATCACTGTCATTGCCATGGTGACAGACCATGACATCACAGGCGTGGGCAGCAGCACCCGGGACAGTGATTTCATTGTACCTCTGAAGCTATGCAGGGCTGGGACTCGGTCAAGAGAGCTCCCTAAGCCCCAGGTCCTGACGAAGCCATGTCGATGAGTCAGGGCCAGCAGCCTCTTCCCTGCTCCAGACACAACCTCAGTCTCTGGGCATCTCTGCCCAGCGTGGTCCCCTGGGCACTCTTCAAATGAGCCAACGTTTTCATGTCTGCAGTCTTGCCCACATTCCAATGCCTCTGCCGGCTTTATTGTTCATTTGCCATGTGGGGGGAAACTAAATATTTTTGCTGTACAGAAGGCTGTGGGTGTTGTCTGCTTGGCAAAGGGCTCCTGCTTTGCTGGGTGAGCAATCCCAGTCTGCGTGGCCAGTAAAGCACTGGAGGAGTGCTCTGCCAAGGTGCTGCATGCAGGCAGGGGCATGCTGCAGCTTGTTGTCGTGCATAAACATTGTTACTAATATTTGAAACATGAATCCTCTTGAGAGTGAGTGCTAAGGATCAAAGTGCTCATGTAAACACAGCATTTCAAGGAAAAGCAAAGCCAAAGCAAGTCACCCAAAGCCCGGTTTTTAAATGGGCAGAAAGCGTGGGTGGGGTTGTGTTATTCAGAAGACTTTAGAAGTTGCGTGTGTGTGTATACAAATATTTGTTTGCTGTTCTCATACCCCTCAACACGAATCTACACACAGTAGCTTTGCTACTCAGCTCGGGTCGGGAGGAGTTGCAAACTCCATACCTGCTGTTGGTGTATCTGGCACAGATAAAGTGGTTTAACACGTGTGGTGGGGGCAGCTCTCGCTGGAAGGGTGTTGAGTAGGGAACTGAAATGATTGCCTCTTTGTTGTTACAAAGCTCTTCAGCCTGGGGGGCTTTTCTGCAGTTGCTGGTCACTATGAGTCCTGCCTCAAGTCCTGGCATCAAAACTCGCTCTGTTTGGTGCTGACTTTGCTTCCTTGCATCAATTTAAATGGGAGTGATTCTTCCAAAAGTGGTGGGAGTGATGTTTTGTGTGCCTGTGGAGGGGTGTGTTGCTCTATTGAGTCCAAAGGCATGATGAGTCTTATTCAAAGTGAAATGTAGCATCAATATTTCGGCTTGATGCGTCAGAGTTTGAGTGATGTGAATGACACTCCAGTCTTGGAAATGCCAGAGCTCTGATATCAGAGATCAGTGGTGCTAAAAATATATTCAGCTCAAAATTCAGTTGCTCGTTGCTGTTTTTGCCATCCCCAAAACAGCTGTGTGCTGGGATTAAAAGCCAGAGGGAACCTTAAGAAATTTGTAAGCTGCGCTCTCCCGGTGGAGCCCCATCCTGTCACATAGACTTTCTGCCTGTTAGTTTGGTTGCCTGTCAGGCTTTCCCACTAAACACAGTTCTTGTGGAGCTCAGCAGTTCTTGTGGAGTATTCTTTTTGTGGAGTTGTCTCCAGGTTGTACAAAGCATCGAGTACAAAAAGCATTAGTCAAAAATCAGCGGAGGGTTTTGCTTTCACACTTGGAAGCATTTGATACTGAAAATGAACAGAACTCCCCTGAAATTAAATCGCAATCTCTGTCTGTAGGAGTTTCACTACTAACTTCTGCTACTCTTGCAGAAAGCAGAGTCAGCTCTTACCTGGCTTTATGTACAGGGTTATTTGTTTGTGGGAAATGCTGCCTCCTCTAGTGTGGGAGTTAGAGAAAATGCTGGAACAGCTATTTAAATATTTAAATGAAACCCTCTTTGCCTATGACATGTACTGATCTGTGCCCAGGGGTGTGCAGATAGTGTGAAATACTCTCAAACTGTGGAGCTCTTTTGGGCATTTCCTGCTGGACACATCAAAATCTTTAAAAACATACAAATCTTGGTAGTATTTTGCACACTTTTGTGTAGTGATGGATATTATTCAGGTCCCAGACTGAGGAAGCTACAGGAGCTGATGTAATTTGAGGAGTCTGTCCTGGGGATACCTGGCATGACTCTGCTCTTGCATGCTGCTGCCATTAAGCACCCAGTGGGGGGCTGGGATGAGGTCAGAACTGGGCTCAGCGATTCTGGTGGCAATTCTGTATTGCTTAGAAGCATCCTGATACTCTGTAACCTGAGGATGATTTGCAAACCTGAGAATCTCTGAAAATTGAGGATTTTTTTGCACCAGGATAGAAGGTTGCACCGAGCACTTAGATTTTATTGTGTATTTTAAAATACCTCTCTGGTAAAAATGGTCCTTGAGCTGAAACTGGAATCAGTGATTGCCTGTAGCCATGGGGCTGGATCCTTTCTATCTGTCTCCTTTTTTGATTCTATTGTATATTTGTAAATGTGTTTTCTGATCATCTGATGCTTTCTTGTGTGAAACCTCTCACCATAACTTGTTGATACGATATGGACCCAAACAAAACATCATGCAGAATGTTTTAATTTAAGAGTTTGAGCACAGCTTTGGTTCCATGAAGCCTTTTCTGGCTGGACTTTGCTATGTAAGGAAGATTTTTCTCCACCAAAAGCTGCTCCTCAACCATTTGTTTTTATGTCGACCTATTTGGAAGTGGTTTTGTGACGTGATGGTCTCATGCCAACTCCTAGGTGACAAAGGTCGACCAAAGTTAGAAAGCTCCAATTGGCACTAAGGGTTATATTTGGCAGAAGGAGTAGGAAGGCCAGCTTTGAAGTGGGCAGAAAGGCTGATGTGGCGCTGACCCTTCCCAGTGATCTAGCTCAGGGCTCAGGTAGTAGGAGCCTGGCTGGGTGGTGTGGAGGTGTTTGCAGTGCTTCTGTCCATGCTGCTCTGAGCGCTTGAGCTTCCCTGGCTGTTAATCCAGTACTTTTCACAAGCATTAACTGCAGTTAAAAAGAGTGAAACAATTATTTACCTAATATCAGATCACAACCAGTTTATAAATATGCATTTTAAACAATATCCATGATTGCTCAGTTGCTGTACTAATATTTATAGTCCTAAAGAGACCCTTCTTTTTCCAGAAGAACCGACTCCACATAAAACCAACAGCCCAACCTCTGGAGTTACATACGCTCATGATGTCTTGGACTGTGGCCTCAAGCCATGCCCCCTGCCTTTTTCTAGCCTTTCTGCAGATCCCATGGGCAGATATGGACAGCCAGATAGCATAGGGACAACACCTACATACCCTGCCAACGCTGCAGGGCCCTCTGCTCCAAGCCCTAGGATTGAAATTACTCCATATCATGAACTGATTCATTCAGGGGGTCCCTTCCGCAGCAGAGACACAGATGTTCTTTTGGTAGAACATCAGGCAAACTCAGCTACCACTAGCCCAAGGGTTACCCTGCCTGTCCCTGGCTTTGAGGGCTACAGAGAACCACTGTGTTTGAGCCCAGCTAGTAGCGGCTCCTCTGCAAGTTTCATTTCAGAGACAAATGTATCTCCTTGCACATCACCATGTGTTTCACCAAATAATGGTCCTAGTGATGACCTTTGTCCACAGTTTCAAAACATCCATACTCATTATTCTCCTAGAACCTCTCCAATAATGTCACCACGAACAAGCATCACGGAGGAAACCTGCTTGGGACGACATTCACCATCACCCTGTCCCAACTCAAGGTCTTCATCACCAGGTGCAAAACGAAGGTATTCTTGCACTGAGCTCTACAATACCCAGCTGCCTTCCACTTCTCCACGACACTCAAGGACCCCCTCTCCACAATCCTCTCCTCGCATCCCCTTGAGAGACGACAACTCTTCAGTTACATACACACAGTTGCCCAACGCTTCTCTTTCCATGGATGCTATGAGCAGCCTTTCTACAGATCCTTCCTGTGGTGTTCCCACGAAAATTTGGAAAACCAGCCCTGATCCTTCATCAATGCCTTCCCACAAAAACAGCATTCCATGTCACGTCTTTCAGACTGTTGACTTCCATGGGCCTTGTGAGCAGGAGGACAGAAGAAACGCAGCCCCAGAATCGATTTTGTTGGTACCTCCTTCCTGGACAAAACAACTGGTGCCTGCAATACCTATCTGCAGGTATGTAACATTTCTTGTGGTTGTGTGTTTTCTCATGGTGTGATACCCTCTGTTATGCATAGTGATCCCTAGGGAGTATTTCCTTGGGCAGATCCTGCTGCAGACCAGAGCCAACTGCTCAGGGACAGCACTGGTTACTGAGAGCCCAGTCCATTATAAAAAAGTCAGGGCTTGAGAGAAACATCAGCAAAGTTGTTCACTGATAGCACAGCATGTGACAGATGCAGATTTCCAAATTATTTCCCTAAAAAGCAGATTGCAAACAGCTTTTGAGTCAACACTCCTTTCCTCCTGCAGCTTGTAAAGAGAAGGATTCAATCGCATTTCTAAAGCCAGAGAATGTCTTGCTTACAAGTTTCCTTCAAGGATGAAAATACTTTCAATATTTCCTGATTCAAAATAGGGTGTGCTGCTCCAAGTCAGGCTGAGCATTTGGTCAACCCCAAGTGACTTACTGCCAGTTGTTAATTTGTTAACTGTCATTCAACCCAAATCTCAGCCAATGGCACTGCGCTCATCCTCTCCCTCCATTGCCCAGCACTGGCGGCGCACAGGTCTGGACCCTGAGTGGTGCACATCTGCCAGGATGGAGGTTGCCAAATGTGTGATTCCACTTGCAGTCACTGTTGGCACCCTGTCAGCCCTGCCATCCCTCTTGGTGCAAGGCTGTCCCCATGCTGACGTTATCCTGTGCGGCTCCCAACCTGCTAAACACAAACTGGGAGTGAAAGAACATGGACTGTGGCTTTCCTTGGCTTGGTCCTGGCAGCAGTTTGAGCTAACAGAATTAGAGTTACTGGAAATCCAGTGCAAGCCCTGGTTGTACATTGAAATGTAGTAAATTCACATTATAAACCTGTGTGTGTTTTGATGACAGGAAAGCTAATAACAGGTAAGAGAACCTAGGATTTTATTTGTGTGCTTTTTAGCATCTATGGAAATGATAACTATGACTGATTTACACAACTGGTAAGTAATGGTAAATGGGGTTAATACTGCATATGTGTTCTGTGATCAAACTAGAGAAAAGAGGAGGATCTTTTTAACTGCTCTAGATATTTCTGGTTAAGACAGAAATATTCTGTTCTCTTCTGCAAGGAGATGGGCTCACAGAAATGATTGTATTCACCATGGGGTAGCCCCCATCCCTGAGGCATTCAAGGTCAGGCTTGACAGGGTGCTGAGCAATATCATCTAGTTGGGGATAGCCCTGCTTTCTGGGGAGTGGGGGGGTGGGGTTGCATTGGTGCCTTCCAGTGCAGAGTATGCTATGATTCTATGAGCCTGAAATCTGTAATCAGATGTCATCAGGACACCATGTTCTTACCAAAATTGAGAGCAGGCTCCTAAATGTTTTTGTGAGAGCACCCTCTCTGTGACATTTGGAGGAAGAAGGGACTGGGGCTTTGAGAAATGAAGCGCTGAAGTGTTGCAGCTGATGTGTGCCTCTCTCCAGTTTGCCTGTCCAGTCCCTGCCGCCCCTGGAGTGGCCACTCTCCAGCCAGTCTGGCTCCTATGAGCTGCGCATTGAGGTGCAGCCAAAGCCTCACCACCGGGCACACTACGAGACGGAGGGAAGCCGAGGGGCCGTCAAGGCACCCACTGGAGGCCACCCTGTTGTCCAGGTAAGCATGAAAAGCATGTGGAGGGTTCACTTCTGAAAGTCTTGCTGGAGGGGACTGAGCCTGAAAGAGGAGGACTGTCTAAACTCGGGAGTGCTCGCAGATGTTCATGAAGTGTCTGGAGTTGAACTGTGGTGAATACCTAAATGTTTGGAAAGTTTGTTTGCATTAGCTTTTGAAAGCTCAGAAACTTAGGCTAAGTATTTGCTACCTGTTCTGGGCTGTATGTTAAAGCTTGTGTGACCCAGCTCTGTCTGAATTTCAGCTGAGCCCATTTTGTCTCAACAACAGTGTCTTCTGTGTAAACTAGGGGTTTTGTGAGGTTCAAAATACACACAGATCAAGCCTGGATTTCAAACTCAGTGACCTACCAAACTCAGATTTGTAGTAAGTAGCAGTTTGTGTTACATCTGTGGTACCATGTGCCCCTGCCAGTGGTGAATGTGGATTTTGGAGCCGGGCTCCTGCAGGTTCCACAGAGCAAGCCCGTGTGGCAGAATTGCTACCTGTGCTTCTGGCTGTACCTAACCTTGGGTCCTCTCTGGTCCATGCAGCCAAACTGTACAAGACTCATATACATTCACCTGAGGTTTAAAGAAAGGCAAAGCAACCTTAATTAAGCTCAATGGGAGTTGGATGAGGAAGGTATGGATGCTAAAGTGAAGTTTCCCCAGAATTAACAGCTGACTTTGGCTGGAAATGTCTTTCATGCATTTGCTTTTTTATTAGCAATTTCAGGCAGTTGGTTGGGTTTGTTTTTCTGTCCTCTGGTTCTGTTGTAGAACTCCTAACTTTAAGGCTATTTAAATTTGGGTCAGAGAATTTCAGCCCAGTGCAATTCAAGCACTCAAGGCATCCATTTTAATCTGGTGCTGGTTTATATGTAACTTGCTGATGCTGTATCCCACCTCGCATGCAGTTTTGCTCCTCATCTGTGGTAACATTGCCTTTGTTTTATCCTGGATGTACGCTGCCAAGAGGAAACTTTTAGCTGTAATAGCCATGTCACAAGGAGACAGCAGGGCAAGACAATGACATAGCAGTGGGGATGATTTCAGGAAAATGTTTGGCCCCTCTATGAAGTTGTAACTCTAGAGAGGGCATGTTTATCAGCTTTGTAATGCTGTAGAGAAAGGCTGAATAAGTTTAGGTGGGAGGTCCATTGTGATTTGGGCTGAATTTACTACAAGAACACATTCTTCTATCTCTTTTGAGGTGTCATTTACGTCGCCCTAAAGAGTCCAGTTCTGGTCCTAGCTGTGCTTGTGAGAAGGGAAGTCACCCTGCTGAAAATAGTGAATGAAATCCAAGCTGACAGTGATAAGGGCAACAAAATTTGTCCCTTTGCTGACCTGAGATGTGGATAAGCTGAGCCCTTATTCTGTTGTGGAGGGTGAAGGGTAATTTATAACAATGGCTGAGTAGCTGCACCATAGCTATTTGGGGTTACATCTGTCTTTTCATGCATTTGCTTCTCATTTCAGACAGTGCCATTCAGGTGCCAGGATGATATTGCTGGTAAAGCTGTGTGGCAGCTGTACAGATCAGCTACAGCTTTCACTAAACCAAGTTGGGGTGCATCCTACAGATGTTCCTGTTACAGTCAGGACTTGTTAAGGCAAGCCTGAGCCAGGAAAACATTGAGTTGAGTGCTTAATTTTGAGCATGTGATCAATACAACTAATTTCACTTGGTTGGCTTGTGATTAACTTCAGACATATGTTAGATACTCCCCTGTTGGCTCACTGCCTGTGAAAATCAAGCCACAAATTATTAAATCAATTAATTTGCTTACCTCAGTTGAGCTGGACTACCAAGTATGGACTGGATATTTGAGTAAAGGGTGCAGGATAATAAATAGCAATCACATTTGACATAGCCTGGTGTATGCAATCTTGCCAGTTTATGCATCTGGCAAACTCGTAGCCCTGTGGCATGTTTGAAGATGCATGAATGTATGCACTACGTGGGCAGACAGCACTTGCTCTTCTCTCAGCTTGCTTACAAATAAAGTAAGGATGTTTATTGCACTAGAGGAGTTTCTGGTGACTTGGGGAAATACAGGTGCTTTGTTTCCTTCCTGTAATCAGTATCCATCAAAGAGGGATTTAGTTTTTTTCTGGTGGAGACAGGAACATCATGATGTTCCTAGTTTCATAATTTGCCATCTAGCTTAAGGATCTGAAACTATAAAGGCAAAGAGCCACGTTAGTTTCCCTAGCAGATGTCTCTGCACAGCTGTGCCTGCATATGGGCAAAACATGGACAGTTTCTCTATGAAGGTTTATTATAAACCTGGAAATATTCGTGGGATTTGTCTTCACTTTACCATAACAAGATTCATATGGCTGCTGAGCAGTGAGGTAGTTGCACCTGTATGGTTTATGACATGTGAAGCTTGGGAAGGCTAGTAAAATCCTAAGCTTTCATGCCATAATTTATTTGGATTCAAGGTTTTTTTGTTTGTTCACTGTTTCTTAATTTTTAGTTTTAGTTTTTTAGTTTGTGGGTTTTTTCCCCCCCTTCCTTTCCCCTCAGTGAATTTTAATCTTTGTGTTCTTGTCAGATGCAAAGGGTACACAGTGTAACAGGAGAGATTTTTGAAAGGTAGGTGCTGTGTTGAGGGGAATTCACACAAATTAGAGGTGACTGATTGCAATGAAATGAAATGACATGGCTTTCAACAGGGTCCACCTGTGTTTGGACCCAGAGAAGGAACGGCAGGGGTGTCAGGGCTGAGGTTCTCCTGCTAGCTGTGCACCTGGATCTGGGGACCCACAGCACTCTCAAATGAGAGATATGAACACATCACCCGTGTCCTTTTTGTGGAGCACTAGGACCTCTCCAGAGCAAATTTAAATCAAGTCTGTCTCTTAGATGGACTTAGGACAAGCAGGGCTTCTCAATGTTTAAGTGGGAGAAGCTCACCAAAGTGGTAGCCTTTATACTAAGGCTGAATGTCCCATTCATGGCCCATATATTTTTCCAGTCACTTTTGTCACACTGTTTTTCCACTATTTTGATAACCTTTTCTAAACTACAATCTCTTTTTAAAAATACTTGATAAAAAATAAATTAACCCTCCAGGTGCCTCCTTATCCAGTTTAACCTTGTGGAGGAAGAAATGTTGACTAATTTTTTGGGCAACATGGTGTTGGTCTGCAATATTTCTGTTTTGGAAACTGCCCTTTGCACGCAGATTTGGATGCTCTGAAGCTATAGACCAGCAGATCTCATATCCTCCAGGCTTTATCTTGTGGTTTATCTTTCTGATGCTGCTTCCTCTTCTTCACATGTCTAGCCCCGAGAGTTTGTGCACAAGGCTCTGCACTAGTTGTTCACTCTAAGTATGGCAGGGTAAGAGTCTGGTTAATCAAAACCTCTGGCTGGATGGGCCAGATGGAAGAGGGCATTGACTTTGTTTGCCTTGTGGGGGGGGACAGAAGCCATGCATGTCATGTAATGTTCACACCATCTAATTTCAGAGACCATCACGAGTCACACAGAGAAGCATAGGCTCTCAGGTGTTCTGCATCCTTCTTGGGAGGAAACTACAGCTTTTTGTTAAGTATAGGGAAACCAGAGCTTCTGTTTTAGGGATGCAAGTTGAATACCAGTGTGAGTATCTCCTAGTTGCTAAGAATAGCAAGGAAATCCTCCATAGCAGTGATGAAGCTGAAGTTTGCTTACCCCTACCATCTCTGCAGTCTTCAATCTCTTCTGTTCTTGGCACAGATGACACAGAAAGCTGTTGACAGTTCCTCTAGCAGAGGTTCAGGAGCAGTAACCTCCAGCATGGTAGTAATGGGCAAGTCAAGCACAAGTTGTCCTTCTGCTGGCAGCAGTGGATAAGTCCCCCCATGGTCATGATTTCAGAAGTAAAGTGGGGGCATGTAATTCTGCTGTCAGCTATCATCCTGCTGCCACAATTACATCTCCTTTCCTGGATTGATAGAAATGGTAAAAATTAAATACATTGCCCAACTGTTGATCTTGGTGTAACACCCAAATATGGACCAGGACTACAAAACCCCAGTGCTCAAGGGGAGGGCAGTGGAGGGCACAGGGTACCCCTGACCCATTATATGCCCATGTAGTCTCCTCCTCACTTCTCTTTAAAGCAGAAAAGCTTTATGGAGAGAAGGGATCTTATTCAGCACAGGCAACTCAGATTTCCCCTGGGCTTTAACTTTAAAAATTGTGGTGATTTTCACTGCCTTTTTTTTTTAATTTAGAAGAAGCTGGCTTGGTAGAGTTGTTAATGGAGCACACAGGAGCTGCTTTACAATAACAAATGTATGTTCCACTTTTCCGTTTGAATTTTGCTGTATGTGTTCTCTTGTGGTTTCTAAGTCAAAGGAGACATTGTTTTCAAGCCTAGGCTTCCCATGGGGCCCTGACTTTTAACTGTATGTGGCTACCAACATTCAGCTAATTCCTCTGCGTATTAGTGAAACCAGAACCTTTGATGGAAGCTCAAAACCAAATCACAGCTTGATGCTGTGATTCACACTCTTCACAAGTAAGGCTGGGCTGGAGATGTGCTCCTGTTGAAACCCGAACCAGTCTGCCCAGGAAGATTTACTGCTGTGGGCACATTGGAGGGGCTGGGTTTGTCCTTTTCTGCCCATCTTCCCCTGTTCAGTGAAGGAGAAGTCTGAGGTCCAGGGTGAAGCCCCGTGTGGTTGCACTTCTGTGGGCAAGCAGTGCTGGGCTCATGCTCTGCCTCATCTTTATACCATTCTTGTGGCCTTTGCTTCCCTTTTCTAGTGAGTAAGAGCCTTGCACAGGCTCTTGGCAGCTTTTGGCTCTTGCAGGGATTTATGCCTAGAGCTGAGAACAGCATGTGATAGACTGACTGCATGTTTCTTGCCTGATTTACCTGCAGGACTACTGGGCTTGTTTGCACAACTAGGGTAATTGTAGGTGCCTCTTGAGCTTTGAGCTGTTGGCTCACAGGTATATTTACTGTTGTTACATGTGTTAGTGCAGGGATAAAAATGCAGATTTTTAGGTACATTCTGGAAAATATTCTTAAACTAATGTACCTTCAAATTAAGGGTAGGTCACTACCCCTCACACTGTAGTGCTTGCATATTGATAGCATGGCTGTGCCTTGAGATCTGTCTATCTGAATGCTCAGTTGTGGGGGGGAGAACTGAACTTTCTCTCAGCACCACCTAAAACAGTCACATCAGTGAAGCCACTAAGGAAATTAAATTGCTAAATAAATCAAATGTAGGCAAATACAGATGAACCTGATATTTGCTGTTGTCTAGCTACAGACTGGACTGACAAACAGAATATCAAATATGATATCTAATAAACTGAGGTTAGAGGAAGAGCTGAGCTGTATGATTCTCTAACTAAGGCACTAAGAGAACTGCTGGATAGAGGTGAGGATAATCAACTGCTGGGAGATTTTAACCAGAGACAAAATGCATCCTCTGTCACTTAAAGTCTTTAAACTGAGTCTGCATCCCCTTGTGTGAAAGGGATGCTGTCACCTAGGTGTTACAGCTAAGCAAGTACAGCTTGCCCCTGAGAGGACAAGCAGAATTACTCCAGGGTACAGGGCAGATGATCAGTGAAACATGTACTTGAGAGAGCTAGGGAATTTTCTCATGTGCCAGCCTGCTTTGAGTTAAGAGTGAATGAAAAGCTCTCACTGAAACTTCTGAACCCAATTCAGAATGCATTGCTTTTGATGGAAAGTAATTTTGGCAGAGGTGAGGAGAAGTAAAAGTATACCAACTGTTTTGAGTGTGATGCCTGTGAGATGCAGGCATCTTGGGTTATTCCTTGGATTAAGTATATACCTGGATTAGGCAGATGCAAGATTTAGCCTACTCTTTCATGTCTGTTTCCACTGCAGGACTGTACATGAGGGAGTAAGTGCATAGTAAACCAGAGTTCAAATTTATGGCAGTTTGCCATGGATGTGGATGTTTCCATCACTGCAGTAACATTGACATGAGCAGGATGAGTTAAGTGTCCACGGGAGTTCATGTGGGATGGATAGTGTCCTCTAAATTCATATATGAGCTCTCTGTTCAAGGGTTTCACTGTCCAGCTAAGCATCCAGTTCCCCCCTTCCTCTCTCAAGACCAATGTCTGTTGAACTGGAAGAGCCTCATGCCAAGTGAGGGCTCATACCTGGGCCTCCCATATCTAAGGGGAGCATTGTGCTCGCTGGGATGATGGCTGTTTGGGGGAAAGGGACTGAGCTCCTCCTGCCTGCTGCTGCTCAGTGAAAATTTCCTAGGGTTTCCATTTCATTCTAAAACAACTGTTGAAACCCTGATGCTTCCAGCAGACCTGAGTTATTCTCTCTCTGAGAGCATGCCTTGTGTTGTGGGTTTCAGCATGAGAAAGAAATTAGGGAAGAGAGAGGTTCCTGGGGCTTGCTTTTTTTTTTTTCTCTTTTCCCAAAAATGCTTTTGCCCAAGATCCTTTCCAAAGTCTGGCTGACATTCAGTCAAATAGCCAGTGTCTGAGCAAAGGCCATGGTATGGTTCCCAGACCCCAAACCCACCTCACAGGAGGTCTGGCACTAAGCCCTGGCAGAGGGCTCAGCTCTGAGGATTTGGTTCAGTGCAGTGAAATCAATCATCTCAGACCGAAATTAGTAACTCCAGGATGGTCTTGCTGCTACTGCTGTCCCATCTTCGACATGTCAGCAGGGTTTCTCTCATGCCTCCTGCCACATGTTGGTTGCACAAAATGATGGTCCCAGGGCTGCACTGGAAGCTTTGTTGCCTTGCCTGTCTGCTGGGAGGGATGAACTGTCTGTGGCAGAGAAAGCTGCAGGGTTAAGTGATAATAAAGCAGATAAGCTTGTCACCCACCATTCTGCTCCAGCTGGGCTGAGGCTGGTTCCCACAGTGCCTCTGACAGCCAGCAAGGGAGTGATTTTGCAAACTGGTGGCAGAGCCCTGCACTGAGGAATTTCCCCAGTGTGATCTCCTCAAAGTCAGGTTTACACCCTCTGGTTTACTTGTGGTAGAGAGAGCTTTGTTATGCCGTGGGAAGCTTAAATCTTTTGTCCTGGATGTGTATGGAAGCTGTTGAACTGCACAGCTGGTTTTCTTAGTAGGAAGTATTTAATATTTTCACCTATCTATTAAAATCTGATCTCCAAATCCTCATATCTGTACATGTGCAGTAGTCAGATTCATAGTGTCTCTTCTTTCAAGCTTTCAGCTGAGAGAGTGAAAGCATCTTGAAAACAGGATCTTCATAGGGGTAGGGAAACTGAGGCACAGAGAGGCAACAACTTGCTTATGTTGGAGCGTAAGGTCAGTGCCAAGACAGTCAGGAACAAAATCCCCCAGATGCTTTCTCCCAAGAGCTCACATATTTGACCTGTGTGACCTGTATTTTAACCTCAGGTGGGAGCAAAAATCCCAGTTAGACACTGGGACTCCAGTTATCGTTTACTGCAAGGAGAAGCAGAGAAAAGGAGATTCAGTCCTTGGAATTTTGTCAAAATTGTTATGAAAATAAGAAATGCTTAAAATTAAACATAATAAAACCTCATAATTTAGCTGAATCAGATGTTTTAAGTGTTATCTTTGGAGGCCTTTTTGTACTGCTTCGGTAAGGAGCAAAAAGAAGCAAGGCAGAGATTTCCTTCTGGTTTGCATTCTTCTGCTGTGTCTCTAGCACATTAAACTGAACAAAAACATGTGACAAAATTCAACTTTCTTGCTCAATGTCAGCTCTAAGTGAAGCAGGCAGGCAAGCTGCTACATGATACAGTGTCTAGATGAGATCTTTGTCTTAATTACTGACAGCTATTGATACACCACTCTTCCCAAGACAATGCAGTGAAATTTTCCATGTTGGTAGGGGTATTGTCCAGTAGAGACCCCTCCTCCCAAAAAATCCTTGAAGTTCCTTCACTTAAGAGTGTTAATGATGAGACTTAATGATCAAATCCAAGACACAACGTTGCTTCCACTAGGATGGGAGTTAAATAAGTGGAACAGAAAGGTTGTACTAAGCTGAGGCTGTTCTGACAAGCACATCCTCTTCTTGTCGACTGCAGAGTGTCTGAGAACAGAAAATAGCTTCATGGGAATAATTGTGTTGTCAAAAGCCTTAAGACCTCACCTGGAGTACTGTGTCCAGCTCTGGGGCCCCCAGCACAAGAGGGACCTGCTGGAGAGGGTCCAGAGGAGGACCACAAAGATGATTGGAGGGCTGGAGCATCTCTTGTATGAAGACAGGCTGAAAGAATTGGGGCTGTTCAGCCTGGAGAAGAGAAGGCTCCAGGGAGACCTTAGAGCTACATTTCAATGTCTGAAAGGCACCTACAGGAAGGCGGGGGAGGGACTGTTTAGAAGGACTTGTAGCAATAAAATGAGGGGCACTGGTTTGAAACTGGAGAAGGGTAGATTTAGGCTGGACATCAGGAGGAAGTTCTTTACAGTGAGAGTGGTAAAATACTGGAACAGGCTGCCCAGGGGTGTGGTTGAGGCCCTGTTCTTGAAGACACTCAAGATGAGACTCAATGCGGCCCTGGGTAGCCTGGTCTAGTTGGAGGTGTCCCTGATGCCTGCAGGGAGGTGGAACAAGGATGACCTTTGAGGGTCTTTTCCAACCAATGCAATCTGTGAATCTGTAAGCCACAGGTTTAACTCTGCAGGCACTTGCTGTTTCTAGAGGAAGGTGGGCACTGGGCAGGCTGGGGCTCCTTCCTAGGGCAGCTGATGCCACAACCACGTGCCGCTTCTGGCGAGCCTTTCAGTGCTTTCTTATCTTCTTGTGTACAGCAGGAAAAGGGAAGCGGTAGGAGGAAGCGATTTCTCACACGGCTTTGTATTTGCGTCTAATTACACGTTGCCAGTCGAGCTCTGTTTTCCCCCTTTTCACTACCGGCCGGGGATGGTCGTTCTGAATCACCCCAGTGCTGCTCTCAAAGCTGACCACACACATGCACACCCCGTTGGGGGGAAGCTGGATTGACTTTCACATGGAGATAGCAAGTAATATGCAGCAGTTAATGGCCTAAGCTTTGTGTAACAGTGAGCTGAAACACGCAAGAGAGATGATTACTTTTAAGCAAATAAAGTCACTGAGACTAGTGAATTCAGTCCCCTGTTTTATCTTTTCCTTCTGGCAGTAGCTTGTGTTGTCTAGACAGGAAGATGTGTGCAATCAGCTTTAAAGATGCAGCTTTATACTTCCCAGGAGAGAACAACCTAAATTCCTGACAAGCAAAGCTCTGTTGGGATGCATGGGAAACAAATTATTCCCTTCTACTCTCTAAGGCAATCGGTGTCTTTATTGAATAGGTGATTGCTGGAGCTTTTCATAGGTGCTTATAAGAATTGTAGATGCTCCTGCTTTGGCATGGCATCAATGTTTGCACGCAGACTTGCAGGTGTGCAATACTCAAACTAGAAATCCCCAATAAATTTGGCTCTGAAGCTCGTCAGAAAGGTGAAGGCAAAAGCTTGTAACACCAGTGGGAGCCAAGGTGCTGTGGCCAGTGAGCAGGATTACTGCAAGTTTGTGTCATTTGCAGAATGAAATTGGTAAGGAGGTCGGCAAGGCAGAGAGCAGGGGAATGGGGAGCTTGGGTTTCTCACTGTGCTTGGACTGCTCATCCCAGCAAATCGCTGCACCTTTCTGCCCTGCCTTCCTCATTTAGGAATGAAAACATTCTCTTTCTTACCTTTTGTGAATCCTCTTGCTGATAACATATTTCTACATAAAGTGTAATAATATTTAAACTCAAGTAAATGTGTGCAGGATTCAAAGATCTAAATTCTGAAGGTTTCACTGAATTTCCCCTGTATATACATGTCTTGTATGTGCCCACCTACAGAGTCATTAAGCAATTTGCCTTTCTTTCTGACTCTGCTATCAATTTATCACTTGGTTACTAAACAGGTAAGGAGTGTTTCAGGCTCACTTCAGCAAAGAGATTTGCTATTCATGCAGCACAGCAAAGGTGAACCTGTATTTTTAAACCTTTACAGCCAGAGGCAATGCCAGCTTCACGGATGCAGGGTTTAGTTAGTCTGAATTCAGAGAGAGGGACTGATGTAGATGTGAATTTTGAAGTCTGTCTGGGGCCTTGGTTTGTAAGGAGACCTCAGTTTTGAAATAGTGCAGGGGGGTGGAAAAAAGAAAGCATTGATTCATATGCATAATGTGTGGTCTTGATGGCTCCGGTTGCTGGTGCCATCACAGGAATTGTGTTCGGGTGGGTGACTGTCAGTACACGGCAGCTAAAGACACATCTGCTCGGGTTTTGCATGTGGAATTACATCTGCTTTCCTGAAAATGGCACTGAAATACCTCCTTCTCCCAAATTTGACTGCTATTGATCCAAGGACGGAGTGCAGAATGAATGAATTTTATTTATGCAGAGGTGAGCCAAAGAGTTTAATCACACCACACATTTCCATTTTGTTTAGAAACCCCATCATAGCAGCAAACCAAACAAGAAGTCTCCTTGTTTTCTGAGTGATGTTATTTGTTTATCTGCCAAAGTGCTTTGCATTTCCTCAGGTCACAGACCAGCCCATGTCTGGTTATGTTAATATTGTAAGAGTTATGCAAAAGCAAAGTTTGAGAAAAATCTTTCAGCTGAAAGAAATAGGATCTTAAAATCCCAAAATAGTGTATGGAAAGGTACACATCATGTCTGGCTTCTCTTTCCCCTTGTGGCAAATGTGACTCAAAGGAGTTGGGTTTTTTCCAGCTCGATCTGTATACGGTTTGGGGGAGTTTTATTGTGAATAGGTCACCTTATAATACACAAAAATATTTCCTTTCGGAGTTCTGTATTCATAAATCTTTCTCAGTTCTTACTCTCTTGAAACCAAGATCCAGATGATTTAGGTTTTTTTGCAGAAAGAAAAGTGAAAGAGGTAAGGAGCACTTTGGCATGGGGCTTGCTCCCCTTTCTCTGCTGACACTTTGGTTGCAGGGCTTTGCACCCTCCCATTGGGCAGCTGTGGGCTGAGCTGCTGTCTCCTGCCCTGTGAGAGGAGCAGAAAAGTAGGGCTGAAAAAGAGACTTTTGAGTGTCTTGATTTTTGCTGAGGGAAGAAAAAAAATTAATATTGAAGTTGTTATTAAAAAAAAAAAAAGAAGGTTTTAAGGCTTCTCTGTAGGGTTCTCTAAAGGTCACTTTTGCTCCTACTTTGCTCCGCCAAAGAAAAGATCAGCATTATGGTTAAATACTAAAGCAGCTGCCTAGCATAGGGGAGGTGAGTGTTTATTGAGAGTCACAGTCTCTCACAGTTCAGTTTTGAGGAGAGACATATATCTGAAACATAGCTTTAATGTGTTCTTTTCATTCTGGCTCACAATGAATTTTTCTCTATAAAAATGCAGCACACAATATTAACTAATTTCTGTCCCTGCAAAGCGCCTGAGGTAAGCAGAGAGGTTAGATGAGATGACTGACACTGTGGAGTAAATTGGTAGCAGAGCTGGGTGTAAAATTCTGATTTTTTTAAAGTTCCTGGAGCATTTCTGAGGGCTGTCCATCCTTGGTTCTATGTCATCCTAATGTGTTCTTAGCAAGTGAAAGGTAAAGGGAAATGTTTATGGTAAATGATCACCTATATTGCCCTGTAAAACGTAATTAACTCAGAATAAGATCACATGCTTTAAAAAGGGGATACTTGATACTTCTATGTATTTTTTCCTCTTTGTATTTGCACTTTAGAATGCTGTTTTGATTTCACAGTGATGTCATCCCAAAGTATGGCCATAATGTTGTAAATTACCAAATAATTATGTTACTTTCTTCCACTGATCAAACAATTGATTTAAACTCTGCTCCTGTGAAGGATAAGAGGCCTTTCATGATGTGCTTTATACCCCCTCATCTAGCAGATGATTACAAACATTGCCCAGTGAGCAGACAATTAATTCCCCTCTTCTTTAACTATCTATACATTTATACAGACACACACCTACAGACATGCATATTATTAGAAGACCATGAATAGATTTGCCTCGGGAGTTTGTTCTCTCTGTGAGCAACCACTTAAAATTACTTTTAAAGGTGCCCAGTATTAAAAACTCTGTACAGAGCCACTTCTGTTACAGCAGCTATTGACTGTGCTCACTGGGGGCAAATTCTCTTTTGTAATTTATTATCTGTTTCCCTCTGTTCCAGTCTCCCACCTATAACTCTGGGATTTTGTTCTGCCTGGCAAAGGGCAGAGCTGCTCTGCTATCCCTGCAATAACAGCTCCAGTCCAAAGGATCCTCTTGTCATCTTAGCTGGATCCACAAAGAATTATTCTGTCAGGCACGACAATAAACATGTTCAGTACTTAAAAACTACTCTTCTCTTCTCCCTCTCCCCATGTACAGACAAGATGGCTTTTGGTCACACAATGGCTTTTCACTGAAGGCCAGAAAATTGTGGATTTTGAAAGTACCATGCTTGGGATGAGATTCTGTATCGCTCCCAGAGGACCTGGGCTTAACAGGCCTCCATGGATAAGCAAGGGCTGATTCCTGCATGCATGCCTATTCCTGGTAGATACATCATTTTGACCTCGTGTTGCCTTTAATCTGCTAAACACTCTATAAATTTCTAAATCTCCCCATGGCTGCCATCGTATTTATCACATTCTTGGCAACGCTGCTTCTCCAATACCAACCCTTGTGCTCCGAGTCCAGCTCCATTCCTCCTCCACCTCGCTCCCAGCGCCAACTGGCATGTTTGCACAAAGCCTTGTACCCTATTTTCTGTCCTCACAATCTCCTGAAGCGCTTGTGCGAGTGAGCTCTCGTAGGTGTCTGAGCTGCATCTGGGCAGGATTCTGTAATTCTTTCTTGCACAAGACCTACTTAAGGCCTGTTGGTTTCAATGTAGCTATTCATGTAAGTGGAAGCTGCAAATTCGTGTCCTTGGGTTGTAAGGTCTCTGGGGTATAGACCCTGTCTTTGTATGCCTAGCAAATATGTGCTAGATGAGTAATGATAGCTCAGAAGAGTGAGTGTCGCTTTACATTTGCCATACTGAAGGAGGGTTGCCAGGATTGCATTGATGCTGCATGTGGTCCCCTTCCAGGGGGGAATTAATCCTTCTATGCAAAGATACCTCCTGCTGACTGGTGAAAAGGAAAGAGGTAAAAAAAATGCAGCTTGGCCATGAATACCATTAGCTTAATCTTCCTTTTCTCTGATCTTCCAGTACTATTTGCTTTGTACAGCTTCATCAAGGTTTTGTATGTGGACAGAATAATTGAAAACAAATTTAACATGTCTCAGACCATAAAGTTCCCTTTCAGCTAGATCACTGGCTATGCGGTAGATAAATGTCTGGTTTTCATTTTTGGTTATGTGAGAAATTTAGAATGGTTTGATTTGTAATTTTGAATGTTAATAAAGGAGAAATTTCCTCATGTCCTGGCCTGTGGAGGCATTCTAGCTTGCTTACTTCTCTTGCAGCAAATACTGTTTATAAGATGTTATTTAATATAGGAGAGTCTATGTCCTTTAACCCTAGAGGCCCCAGGCTCTAAGGTCCGCTAAGACCTTGTGTGCTCAGTATTGTACAATCACAGACCAAAAGCGCCACCTCTACCTGTACATAGAGCATGTTAATGCATTGCAGGAGGAGTGGCTGAAGGTGAACCAACAACTGGGAAAAAGGATGAGTTTCAAAGAGCAGTGAATCAACGCTTCTGAGTCTACAGAAGTGATTTCAGGAGGAAAAGAACACATTTCCTTTAAAGACTATGTAAGAATTCTGGATAAGGAGATTTACAGGGTGGAGATGTAGATATCAGAAAGAGAGCCTCTTCCTGGAGGAAGAGGCTGACAGACAGGAAATGTGATGTTGTCAGTGGTTGAGAAGTGGATGCTGATATTTGGGGCTGGATTTGGGAGTTTGGGAATAGATGTTGATAGCTAGGTCAAAATTGAGAGGTTAGAGTATAGAGCTTTGAAGATGGGCAGCTTTAAACTGGTGTGGGTGTTACAGGGGAAACTGGAGGGCTGTGAAGCTCAGGGTGACTTGAGTAGCTCAAGTGGAGTGTCTCTAGGACAATCCTTCCAGCTGGGTGTGAAAGAGATGTGAGCTGGACAAGACTGCATGTGCCAAGATCAGAGAAAAGGATATAGCAGGGACTGTTAATTTTGGAAACGTTTATATGTAATTCAACATGTCAGTTCTCAAAATCAAAGGCACATTCTCTAGGTGCTTCCTGCAGTTGAAGTAAGACTTAGAAGCTGAGCTGAGGCAACATTGTTTTGTTGAATGTTAGGCTGGACAGAAACCAGCATTTGCAAGTTGGACATCACACAGGGCCTGATTCAAAGCCCCTCTATCAATGGGCGTTTTTCATTAGCTTTGATAAGGTCTGGAGAAGGTGCATAAGGGAGTACCCATGTATATCTGCAATGCAAGTGGGAGACTTTTGTCTGTCCTTGCTGTGCTTCCTGCTGATGGGAAGCAGGAATCACTGCCCAAAGCTGCAGGTGTGAGAAGCTTGATACACCCCGCAGAGAAAGATCTTTTGAGGCTCATTTATTAATTAGTCACTGCAAATTAAACCAGTGTATTGAATGTTATCTTTTGAGGGGATTTATCAATCTGTTTTGGAGGCAAGCAACACATTTCTGATAATGGAGAGCTTGTCTGGAATTTTTTGTTCTTGATATTCTTTTTCTTCTTGATATATTTAGTATTAGAGCCATTAATTATGTATTTTCTATTAGCTCCCTTCCCTATGTATCATGGACTCCAGCAAATACTCTTAAGAGGATGTCTGCCTCTGAGAGCAGGAGGGAGTCTGTGCTACAGGTATCTTTGTCTAGGTATCCCTTCATATCTGTACATTTGTCTGTAGATCTATTTGGCTTCCTGACATGAAGGCATCGCAAGCCCTGTGTGTGATGACAGATTTTTAATGTCTTTCTAGCTTCATGGCTACATGGAGAACAAACCTTTGGGTCTTCAGATCTTCATTGGGACAGCAGACGAGCGGATACTTAAACCTCACGCTTTCTATCAAGTCCATCGCATTACGGGAAAAACTGTCACCACCACCAGCTATGAAAAAATCATTGGCAACACCAAAGTTTTAGAGATCCCACTGGAACCCAAAAACAACATGAAAGCAACGTAAGCATATTTCTTTTTATTAGCAAAGTTGAGAAGGTTTAAATTGGCATGTGAAGTTCTTTCTCCTGTGGAAAGGAGTCATGTAAAAGAGCGGTGCCTGCTCTGGAGGCACTCCCCTTTCCAAAGCTCTGGGATGATATATGAGTGGTAAGACCTTTTTTACAAACCATGTGCAGCAGTTACAAGCACCTGGGTTAAAGCTGCTCAAAGAGTTACCATTCATCATCTGACTGCGCAGGCATTTTTGCTCTTTACCCCACTTGCCACAGTGACTATATTGTAATCGTCTGTCACCTTCAAAGTCAGATGGTTTTGTAGAGCACTAAGGAAAACAAGACTTGAATCTCATGTTCTTATGCTGCAGGGATGCATTGAGAAGCAAGGAGCAGCAGACAGGGGAGAAAAGGTGTACAATTCGTTTTACAACATTTACTGGAACAGAAAACATCTCTCCTGAGCTCAGCCAAGTGCTCTGGCCATGAAATCACACTTTCTTGTTGCAATAGGTTAACAGAAAAGCAAGTACAGGCACATCTTTTCTGGATTACTCCTTCCAGTTTTATAGAGGCAGAGGGATGAAGTGGGCACCAGTCTGTAACTTCAGGCTTGAACGTGTGCCAGGCATCATGAGAATGATTGCTCTGCAGAGGGAAGAGCTATATCTCCATCCTTCAGAGGATACAAAATTGGCAGACCAGCTCTGTTTTTAAGCCCCCCTACTTCATCACAAAATCCACATTCTTTCTTTCTTTAGAAAACATACCTCATTCCTCCCTTTCCTTCAAGCCTCTCCTTCCCTCTGCACCCAAGGAAATAAATAAAAGCCCACATCTCAAACTTAGGCAGCCAGGTGCTGAATGGAACACAATTGTTTGTTCCTAGCAAGTCACCCTGGAGTGACAAACTCCTGCACTCATGCAGTGGCAAGGAACAGTGTGGGTGTAGGAAACAGCTTGGAGTTTATGCCTCCCAAAATGTGATATTTTTTTAAATTCATACCAAAAGAAGAAAAACAGTGTGTCTTTGAACAGGTATCAAAATGGGTTGATAGTGCCTACTTAATAACAGTACTCACTGCATCCTCTGAGGCCTGTTGCTGAGCTGAAGGTCTTAGAAATGTTAATTGGCACATTCTCTTAAGGTAGGCAGGCATCATTTGCTAGGTTACACTGGGCTCATAAGAAGTTAACCTGCACTTAACCAATACTAAGTTGTAATGCTGGTTTAAGGAAACCTAATCCTTTCTTGCTGTTCAGTCCCGTCATGCTCCCTGCATCCTCTCTCTGTGCAGGAGCATGGTGAATAGGATCAAAGAGTAGTTTTCTGCTCTTCCTAGTTACTGCCTTGGCTGTGAACAGTAGCTCACAGCTTTGGAGGATGACAAGGTGAACCAGGTCAGGGCTGGTCAGTTCTAGTAGTAGCACCTACCATGTCCAAAAGGAGAGAGCAGCTTGGTTCCTGCTTTTGAGTTGAAGTCCATGCTTGCATTGCATACTGTGGGGGAAGCATGCCTGCATGGTGCATGCAATTAGCTGGTTCAACTGCTGTGATTCCCCGTGGAGCTGAACTAATTTGCCCACGTGCAGGCAATAGCTGCTGTGCAGTCACTGGGTACTGAGCTGTTTGGAGAGCTAGCAGTGAAGGCTTTTACACTTTCTAGCTCACTGAGGGCTGCAGCATGGGTTCAGCTTATTGCTTGCCCCGGTGTCTATTCCTTGTTCTGATTCACCCTCCCTGCCCTGGTGTGCTGGGCTCTGCCATGTGCACTCTCATGCTTAGCACAGGAGGGAAATAAGTCTCAGGGTTATAATGTTTGGAGAGTGGTTTCTACTGTTGCCAGAGTAAAGGCCACCCCTTAGCCCTCAGAAGCTAGGACATGCCTGGGATGTGATGAGCCATTGGGCCAAATCTCTTTGGGAAAGGGTCCAGCAGCATCCCTCGCTCACTGTGTCTGGGATTTCTTCCCTTGTAACTGCTGAAATGGCAGCATCTAGAGATGGAAGTAAACCAGCTTAATCCTCCTGACTGCCAGCTATTTCCAAGCTGTTTGAGAGGAGAAATGCTAAGCTAAATGGCATGTGTTTGGCAGCATTGACTGTGCGGGGATTCTGAAGCTGAGGAACGCAGACATCGAGCTGCGCAAGGGTGAGACGGACATCGGCAGGAAGAACACCCGCGTCCGGCTCGTCTTCCGCGTGCACATCCCCGAGGCCAACGGCAGGATCATTTCCCTGCAAGCAGCATCAAACCCCATCGAATGCTGTAAGCATCCTCTGAGATTTGCTTCTTCTCCTGTGACAATTGTCTTGTCCCTCCGCTGCAGGCTAATGCTGAGGGGGAAAAAGCCCAGCATGCTCAGGTAGACCAAGGCGAGGTGCTGTGCTCTTCCTGAGCTGGCAGGGTCTGTGTCACTATTTGAGTGAGTGGCCTGCAGCTCATACCTATATGCATTCCCTTTCCTGAAACAAGCTTTGGTGGCAGGTGGCTTTTTGTGGTGCTTAGGTCTTGTGAGAAGAGAGAGGGACTTTGGGGTTTCTGCAGTTTTATTAGTGTGTGGCTGCTGGATCATTGTGGCTGGCAGGTCTTGTCTGGGAGCAGGGAGCCAGTGTGAGGATGTGTATCAGGTTGTATATATGTTCTCCTTGTTTGTACATGAGTGTGCAAGCTGCCTGCCTTCTTGGGAGTGGTTTTACTTTGAGTAGAGACACGATCAAAACTTGTTATCCATAAGCTGGCAGGTGGTGGGAGGTTTTGAATTGAAACCTGGGCTGGATCTTACCACTGTGGCCAGTTTTGCCCTTCTGACCACAGAATCATAAAATCACAAAGGTTGGAAAAGACCTCTAAGATCATCAAATTCTCTGATCTAAACTGAAATGAAGAAACAGATTTGATTTTGAGGCTCAGGTACATCCTGGTTATTTTTTTTCCTCTAGTTGTCAATGCTAAGGGGGCTCAGGGCGCTGCAGGTGAAGCAGGGAAAGCCCAGGTTCTTCTGGTATTCCCCTGAGGGACAGAAGAAAATTTGCAGGTTTGACTTGTGGAGGGAAAATCCTGCAAATGTGTAAGCTGAGAAGGCTGCACCTCCCACTCACTTTAACATACTGGATCCTGAGAAAGAGAGGCTTCTGATGAGGTGCCCCTAGTGTTGCAGTCATTTCTGGAAGGACTTCACCCACTTTACTGGTTCATGTGCATCCTGTGATGTTTTTTTGTTGGTAAATGGTGCCTCTTCAGTGGTTTGGGGATTTCACAAATACATACTGAACAGTTTTCCTCTCCCTTTGCTGAATGACTCACCCCTTTAGCAGAACCTGACTTGCCTTAAGTCATGTGAAGAAAATCATTGAAGAGTTTCTCATGTGTGAATTTTATTTATTGAGATCCAGGTTTTACTTAAATAACATCTGCTTAGAATATGAGGGGAGGCAGTTTTGGATGGGAAGTCAAGCTAAATTGTGACTGGTGAATTGCTGATGGCAGCTTTTTGAAAAACAGTACAAATGAATAAACAAAGCAAAGCTCAGGAGAGAATGATGGCTATGTATGATCTCTTGGCAATGTTTGTGAGAAGATACCAAACACCAGAGCATTTTAGCAGCTGAGTGAAGTCTCTGGGCAAGGTGATGGGGAAGGGAGAATAGTGGGAGTAGCTGCTACCTTTCTCCATAGGAAACAGATACAATCCTTTATGGGACCAGGTGGCTGAAACAATAGTGGCCTCCACCCCAAACTTGTCCCTGCTGAAACAAAGGCCAATTTGCTAGAGGAAACGTTCAGCGAACTGTAGCTCCTGTGAATGGGAAGGGAATTGTGGCAAAGGATCACCTGGCTTCTCCCTCAGCCTCCTTTCCGAATGGAAACAGCCCATTCCTGCCTGGAGCGGGGAGCTACTTGGGTGGGGAAACTCCAGGTGTAACTCCTACATCCACAGAACAGAAAACCAGCATGAGTACAGAGCGGAGGTGGTGGATGGTCCTGAGGTCATGCAGGGAGCCCTGCAGACCAACCCCACTTTCCCAAATTCTCAAAACCAGGGAAAGCAAATATGAGTTAACCAGGCATTTCTAAGACTCTTCTACAACTGCACATTGCATTCCTGCCCATCAACAAAGAACATCCAAGCATCACAGTTTACAGAATAAGGTCTCATTTTTCAGAGTTTTATGTGCAGGCTTAATTTGCCCGTGGGTGCTGTTTGTGATGACTGGTTTAAGATGTCCAGGGATTTATACTGAGATGTGTTTGCTTTGAGGAGTCTCACAGGCATAACAAAAGCAGAAAGGGAATACCAGTGGCTTATTTTTATTGTTTTTTTAAATAAATAATATATTAAGATGTTGATTGCATAGCAGACAGCAAAGATGCCACAATAAGAAAAAATACTTGTTCCCTGGGAGGGGAGGGGTTTGAGAGGGAAGAAAGGTTTACTTTTAGAATGCTGGATCTACTGGCAGTTTGGAGAGATATGTTAATGTCTGAGCTTTTTCTGACCTCCTGGAAGTAGAGTATAAAGTGTTCTTGAATAATAAACCTCTTCCATTTAGAACGTCTGTTGCATGTTTAGCAACGTTTTTGCATTTCAGTAGCACTTCCTGATCTCAGCCCAGTTCTGGGAAGATGGTTAAAAACATTGCTTGGTTGAGCCAGCATTAGTAATGCAGACTAAATCAAACTAGAGATGATAATCTCAGTTTCTCCCTGACAGTCTGCTGGTGTTGCAGAGCTCACAGCCTTAGGTAAGATCAGGTGCCCTGCTGAGAAGGGCACTGGGGCTCTGAGAAGTTAGCTTGTGTCCCACGCTCCCCGTTGCGTGCTGCTGGTATTCACTTTTTTTCCCTCCCTTTTTTCTTTTGTTTGCTTTTCATTTGTTTTCTGACGTGGCCACCTGGGAACCCTTCTTCTCAGGGTCTCTCCTGTGAGATCTCTCCTGTCTGGTAGCTGTTTATTAATATCCCTCTGGGAAAGCCTTAGTAAGTAGCAGCTTAAAGATAACTGGCTGTTTCCCTACCAGTGGGGTTCCCCAGAGAGCACTGTTGCTACCAACAGAATATCTGAGTGCTCTCCTCAGCAGAAGCCGATCCGGCTAAAAACTCCCACTGGTGTCAGCAGATCATTAGTTGCAATGAAGCAAGAACTGTGAAGTATCTGCTTTTCGCAGCGTGATTTGGTTCCACCTCATCTGTGTCACATTCAGCGCTTGACAGGTTTTAGGAGGGGATTTCACAGGTTCAAAGCATCATCCGGAGCAAGTTCCTCCCCAGGCAGCTGTGTGGGAGGACCGAGGAGGTGATACGTTGTTAAATGATCAGTTATGCCTCAAAATGGACCTCACATCCCAACAAGCCTGCACATTCAGCAGCTAGCAGCTTTTTTTTTTCCTCCTGTGGCCTGTTGATTGTTTCTGAAGCCACTGAGGAGGCAAAGGCATTTGAAAGCACTCTGATAGTTGTAGCAACAGGCTGTCACTTACAAGACAGTGGCATTTTATTCCTAAGTAGGTGTGGTGCTGGATAGGTGAGAAAAATGCCTCTCCTGGGTGTTACTCTATTGTGACACTCTGAAATGGCAGCAAGCCTGGGATCCACAGCTGAGAGATCCATGCAGCAGCTCTCTCCCTGCCTGCATACCTCTGTGCTGTTAGTCATAATTCTGCACTTGTATGTGCCCAAATATCCCCCGCTGCTTGTGCAGGTCTGTGCTTTAGGCACACATATAATCCAGCTCATGTAGGTGAGCTGTTGCTGGGCCTGGCAATATAATCACAAAGCTGCTATCACAGCTGGTGATACAGGTGGTGAAGTCGCAGATATGAAGGGTTAGTGAGTTACTGTGCCCCTTTAAATACAGCCCTAGTAACAACAAGCTACTGGGTGAATTGTCTGCAGAGATTTGGTATTGGCAGACCTGATTGTTGTTTTCAACTGTTAAGACAGTTTCTGCAACATAAATTCTATTGATTTGTGTTGATTTACCTTTCACTGTGAACTGAAACTAACTTCTTGACAAGTGATTGATTTCTGGAGTTGTTCCCACTCCTTAGCTGAAGCACCCATGGAGCAGAGAAAGGAGCAATATTGAAAGGAGCTCAAAGTAGCCACATAAGCACCTGTAGGCCAGCTTGGTTTACACCTTGCTCTCAGCAACCAAAAACTACCTTATGCAAGGGTCTGCCAGGTGTATGTCAGGCCTAGGAGCGTCGTCCACCCTCTGTTTTTGTTCTGAAGGATCCTAGCTAAACCTTCCCAAAGTGTCTCAGTTCTTGTTTAGTATAGTCCATGTTTGCTGATACTAAGCTGTGCTCATGAATCCCTTGAAATGCAAACGATTGCACTTGGCACGAGGGAAGGAGTCTAAAATCCTCTTCTAATAATAGATATTCCAAGGTGATAAAATAAGCAAAACAAACAAAACTTACTGCTAAAGAGCTGTGTATCCATCTAAGGAATTTAAATAGTTTCTATTACTGACCGTATTTTGTTCCACTAAACTGGGTCAAATATCTAATTTCCCTTTAATCAATTTCCCTGGAAGTTTCCTTTATTTTTCTCTCCTTCTAGTAGATTTTCCCATAATATTAGAGAATCTGAGCCCATGATATGTGACACATTAATAACTACAGAGGAAAGAGCTAGTCATGTAAAAGAATGTTGTCTTGGCAAAGCAGGGAGTGCTTTTCCTCAGCCGGGAGTTGTGCTGGTTGGAATACAATGGCAGGCAAGAAGGAGCCTTAGTTTATTGAGATAAACCAGCAAGAACAAATGGTCTCTTTGTACATGGGAGATACTTATTTGTGAGTTTAACCACAACCATGATTATTATGAGAGCAGCATGATATCCAGCTGAATTAAAGGACTCTTTTTTTTTGCCCCTTTCATTTCAACTTCAAGACAGTCAAGCAGTTTGTCATAAATGCAGCTGACATAAAACCTGGTGCATTTTGTGGAGTTAATTTTTTTTCCCCCCTGCCTCTTATAGCACAGCATTTAAAAGCTAATTCTGACATTTGCCACTTTTAATGTGCAACCAAAATATTTCGGTCTGGAAAGTCTGAGTCAGACAGAAGGAAAATGCCCGCCCTTTTGCAGGCTGCAGGCCTTGCTAGGAGGATAAGCTCCGGTTCCCTGTTTGCCTTTGCAACACCGCAGTTGGTGAAAGCAAGCACCCCTGCACATTCCACAGAGCACAGATTTCTGAGCATAATTTAGATGCAGCAGATCTCCACAAGGGATTAATGTGAAATGCTGCACATACCCACAGAGATGATGGACAGAGAAGTGAACCGAGGCCATGGTTTTCCTGTCATTAATCACACGCTGGTTTGGTGAGCTGGCTGCAGTTCATAGAAAGTATCATACTTATCTGACACTGCTGCCATCAGTGCTTGTCACTCCTGCTTCACAAGGACATCATCAGATGAATTACATGTGGAGAGGGAGGTGGAGTAAAGCCCTCTATTTTGGGTGCCTTTTTTCATGGATGGCTCTGTATAAACTGCTGATTAATTCTTGCTGGCACCAAATTGGAAACTCTTGTCATTCCTACTAGGTTCTTCTTTTCACAGTGTTTACATCCCATTTTCAAGGTTTCCCACCTAAGCACAAGGGTTGAAAGTTTGCTTTATTTACACAATTCTTACTTAAGGCATTCATGGTCCCATGCTCCTTGCTGCTCTCTAGGGTGGCTTACTGATGTCTACCTGCCTGCTCAGGGTGCTTCAGTGTGTGATGGATGGGATCAAAGTCTCTCAGGACGTTAATGGATTGGATAAGCATTGAGCACAGGAGCTCTGCTCCTATCAATCCTACCTCAGGCAGGCAGACTGTGGTACATAAATTCAGTGTGACAGGAGGAATGAGATATTTACTTTGGCTCATTAAGGTTTGCACTGACGTGGAAGAATTAATCCCACCACAAATTATGCCTCTGCTATTGCTCCTAGGGTTTGGGAGTTGTTTTAGCACCAGGTACCTAGCTCTATCTGCTCTTCTCAAATCCAACAGAAATCAGTGGCTGGAACCAAGAGCCTTCGGGGGTTTGGAAAGACATGTCAGGATTGGCAAGTCATAGCTTGAAGGCTTCCAGCAAGCTGGGGTGAGCTGAGGCTGCTCTGGTTAAAGTGAGGACAAAGGGGATCCAAACCTGGACATTTGGCCTGAGGAGGCTGCTGCACTGGGGGCACAAGCTGTGACCATGCTGCTTTTAAGTAGCCACAATTTTTGATTTGTGATGGCAGTTGAAGGTAATTAGAGGTAACACTGATTTTGTTCTCACTGAGCTGCTGCTGAGCCTCAGTCCTGCTCTTTGTGATTGCCCAAGATAACGTTTCTCCTGAACTCTCGTCAGCTATGAGGACAACAGGTAAACCTAAGCTCTGGACCCAGTGTTGCAGATGTTCAAAAGATGACGTGGAGGAGATTTCACTCTAGCGGCTATTCTGTGGCCTCTATTTACACAGAGGTTTGCATGAAGGCCTCCAGTCACACAGCAGAAGGTGACACTGAGGTAGTGTGCTGATCCAGAGCAGAGATGCTTTACAGCCTCTCTGTAAGTGTCAGACCTGCACTGTTCTGCATAGAATTCACAAGCCTTGTCCCCCTGACAGGCAGATCACACTAATTTCTTTACTCTGCCTACATTACCGCATCCAGCCCTTGTTCTTACTGCACATGAAGGGAAAGAGATTGTCGAGACAGTTCCTCTCCAGAGGCTAAGAGACATTAGCTTCAGTTAAGACTCCTCATAAAACAAGTCAGCTTTTGGGCAAGACAAGGCAGCACTTGGAAGCCCTCCAAGTCAGTGGAAGGAAACACGATGCTGCAACTGCTCATCCCAGGAGATACATGTAGGAGGAGCACTGATGGGGAGAGCTGGGCAACATGAAGGGGAAGAGGCTCTCAGATGGAGCTGGGATTACCTAAGGAGCACATTAGGGAATGAGACTGAGGTTGTCACTTGGAAACTGCTAAGCACCAATGGGCAACACTCTCCAGGGGGAGATCTGCAACAGACTTATCCAGGAAATCAGTTGTCTCAAAATATCCCTTTCCTAGAAACCAAATAGCCTCCCTGCTGAAAAACAGGAGCAGTTACAGATACTGTGTGCAGGTGGGGAAGCAAGAAACACCCTGACTCTGCATTGATGCACTTTCTTATGGTCAGCCCCCAGGCTTGTGCATCCCCTGTGAAGCATTCAGTATGCTGACCAAGAGGTTTAGGTTGTCTGAACCTTTCCTTCACCTATTGGCATAGGGAAGGGGATACAGGCTCAATCCCCAACAAGCCTGGGTGGGCTGTGGGCAGCAGCAGGCCTGCCAGGTGGTGTGGGCAGGGGCCACAGCAGGGGGGGGCTGCTTCCCTCCCAGGCTGAGGCTCACTGGAGGTGGTGCAGCACTCCGAGACAGCAGCTCCCTGTCTCTCTTGTGTCACCGCATGCATTGTATTTCTTGGCACCATCTATCCATGACATCTTGATTTGCAGACAGTCAAATAAAATAGAAAAATAATGTCCCCTGTTAATAGGTTGACACAGTGCTTCAGGGCAAGTGTGAGTATTTCTATAGCATTTGCTTTGCTGCCTTATGTCAGTAACTGTTGCTATTGAAAGTAAACACCCCAACTGGTTAAATCAACAGCGGTTTGTTTATTCAGAGCTCATAAACTCCAGTAGCTGTAGGTCACTTTATGAAGTGCCAACTCCTGGGGGAAGAAAAGGAATAGTGTGAAATTATTGCATGCAGTCCACCCATCATGAGCCTTAGAGGAAGGGGATTTATTGGCAATTAATATTTCTTGCAGAGGTAAAAAAAAATGTAATCCTATTGAGGCAGCTCCATGCTGAACCTCAAGCCTCCTTACTGGTAGAAATGGGGAATGGGGTGAAAGCTTCTTACAGGCCTGGGTTAAAAACCAATAATAAAAGAAGATCTTGGAAAATGAATAGTGCTTTTTCTTAGAAAAGAGTTGGCAAACCACGTGGTGGGATGAGAAGAGTACAGGCAAAACGGGCCAGAAGAAACCTGGTCCTCAGTAGGTACCTGCATTTCTCCATCTTTCCCTGAAAACACTTCCAGATGGTGATATTCTGCAGCACATATAAAACACATTTGTACACCTATCCGTGTGGCCAAATTTGGGTCAGGGAAAAAGCAGTTGTGGAGATGCCTGTAGCCAGCTTGTGCTGTAGCCATGCCAGAACATGTCTCTGCATCAGCCTGTATGCTGTTGGCTGTGGGGCTCTGGCAGCACAGAGCTGCATCAAGGGTACCCACAGAACACCCTTGCCCATTGCAGCCTTCCAGGCAGCACTGCTGAGGCTGCCCCAGCTCAGCTGAGAATGGCAGAAGGGGTTTTGGCATTTCCTAGCAGCTGGGATGCACATTCCCAGTGAACCAGCTGTCTTCCCCAGCTCCCTGGTAGGTCACGGCGTACACAAACAGTGTGCTCTATGGAAGTTGGACAGAGGCTTGGTCTTCAGCAGTGATTTCCAACTTGCTGAGATCCAAATATAATTAAGATGAGTCAGACGGTTATTTCCAGGCTAAAATTTGTCCTTCCTTGTCCTGAAAAAGCTTTGAGAACCACTGATCTGTGGGACGTTGGGTACAAATCTCTCTGCTAACACACTGAAGGCTGGAGGAGATGTAGATTAATTTTCAACTTTTATGATTTGGCATGCTTTGGAAGTCAAATTTGGGGATTGAATAGGAATAAACAATGCCCAGGGAAAACCTTAAACATGTTTGCTTTTGACTATTGTAGATGTGTTTTTGCTGAGCCTTTGCTGATTGCTCTTTAACTCTTAGGCTGTTGAGGTTACAAATTTGTGATAGTACCAATTATAAAGTCATAGAAAAAACTGAGTGTTTAAGGAAAGGAATTAATCATATTGCCATGTGAAAGAAATTAGTATCTTCTGTGAAAATGATCTGGAGAGATATATATATATATATTCTTGATTGTCAGTATCTTAGCCCATCTGTTGTTATATATTTGAAGGGAACAATGAGTCATAAGGTTGGTTTTAAGGAGCTTATAAAAAATGCCTCTCAAACAGCACAAAAAAGTTACAAATCTTGTCTGTATTTTTAACAAGAGTAACAAGTCTGTCGTGACTAGCAGAAAGGTTTCAGCTGAGCTTGTCCTTGCTAGAAAAGCTGCTCTGCATTTCTACAGACACCTGTCTGGAATGTTTAATGCTTATACTTTCCCACCAAATATTCCAGCATTTTCTTCATGCAGTGAAGGAGTCTGTACAATTCTCTCTCTCTTGGCTTTTCAGCTTCTTGAAAGTTGCACAGCAGTAAGAGTGCTAGGACCAGGTCACAGAAAGCACAGCCTTGCTTGTGTGTGAGTGAAGGGCCAGCACTGAACATATAAGATAACATTTCCTGATTTTTGGCTCAGCAGCCAGCGGTGTTCAGTGAAGGGAAGACACGAGTGCTCGGGTTCTCTGGGGAGCAGGCTCTTTGTCAGAGAAAGTTAAAATCCAGCCAAGGCAGCTGTTAAAGAGATGAGCGGCATCCTCTAGAGACCTTTCCAGTTGGGGTGGATGAATCTGGAGGAGTTTGAGTGCAGGTCATGAACTCAATAGTTCAGACCCAAACTGCTGCCCACCTGGTCAGGTCACAGAGAAGCTCATGATATTTTCCAGCTGTCTGTGTTGTAAGGAACAGTCCTTGCATCTTCACCTTCTTCATCTCTGGCTGCTTGTGAGCAAGCAGGGAGCGGGCTTGCAGGGATAGTGATCAGAATCACAGAATTGTCAGGGCTGGAAGGGACCCCAAGGATCATCTAGTTCCAACCCCCCTGCCATGGGTAGGGACACCCTTCATTAGACCAGGTTGCTCAGAGCCATATCCAGCCTGGCCTTAAAAACATCCAGGATTCTCTGGAGCTTTTCTTACCATGCAAATGGCTGGTTTAATGGGATGAGAGGAAAGCAGGTGGAAAGATGGTGCTATCCTGGTTTTCTGGCTGGGGAAAGAGAGAATAATTTGCCAAAGTCATGCTCCAAGTTCGTGGCCAAGAACAGTAAAGACCATAGAAATCTTTGATCACGTACATATCCATCTGGATTCCACCCTACCTTTTCTTTCCTTTTATAATCAAATTCAGTATGCAGCACAGAGTTCTGCTTCTCAGATGTTTAGGCTGCTACAAAACATGCTTGCAAAAAGCTCAGGGTGCAGCAGTCCTGGTGTTAACCCTCCTGCTCGCAAACATGGCTTTTGTTTCTCTTGTGTCCACAAGGCTGGGTGCCTGCACATGAAGATGGCGCTTTTGGCAAACCTACTGTTTCAGGCTCAGCACAGCCCCTGTTCTGTAGGAAGCAGTGGGCTTTTGCAGAAGAGGGTTATTTTTATTTTTTTTTCTGAAGGAATTCAGTGTTATTCAGTGGAATCCTCTCTGCAGGTGGAATTTTTGGGCTCCAGGGCTGTAGTGTGCCTGCACTTGAAAATTTGGCTATTTATTTGGAAACAGACGTGGGCAAGTTCCAGCTCATTCATCCAAGCTGTCCTTTCTCAAGGACAAGGAGTAAGGCCAGCACAGCTGAAATGCTGCAGCCAGCTCCTGACTGTTTCCAAATAAAATACCTTGAGTAAGTTTATTTTTCCCTCTCGGACCTAAATTTAGCACCCTGGAGAAGCTGCTTTGGCAGTCAACGGATGGTAACGATGACAAGATCGATCTGTGGATAGTTCTGGGAAGATCTGGAAAGTCCTGGTAAAACAGAGTTGGTTTCATTCATGTCTGCAATTTGTCCACAGCCCAAAGGTCTGCTCATGAACTTCCGATGGTTGAAAGGCAAGACATTGATAGCTGCCTTGTTTATGGAGGACAACAGATGATCTTGACTGGACAAAATTTCACAGCAGAATCCAAGGTGGTGTTCACAGAAAAAACATCAGGTAAGGTAGTTTTTTTTTCCTAACTTTCCCTAATGGCATGAGGCAAATCTGTAGTGCTGTTGCGTCTCATGGTCTCATCCTAAGATTGGTGCTCATGAGTTGCTCTACTCAAGAGAGTAATCCCACCCAAGTTCATGTAAATAAAACCAAATCACTTAATCTTGTGACTGAAATTAGACTTGGGAGCAAGTAAGTTTAGGCTGGATGTTAGGAAGAAGTTCTACACAGAGAGAGTGATTGCCCATTGGAATGGGCTGCCCGGGGAGGTGGTGGAGTCACCATCATTGGAGGTGTTCAGGAGGAGACTTGATGGGGTGCTTGGTGCCATGGTTTAGTTGTTTAGGTGGGTTGGATTGGTTGATGGGTTGGACAGGATGATCTTGAAGGTCTCTTCCAACCTGGATGATGATGATGATGATGATGATTATTTCACAAGAATACAGATACTGGGAATCATGATGAACAGGGTATGTTAAAGAAATAGGATGACCATTACTTGCTCCTCTATGCTCGTTTAATGCTTAGTGAATGGTGCTGTAGAAACGATTGAAATGAACATATTTTTAATTGATGTGAGCTGCAGGTAAAGACTACATTTTCTTCCCTTTAGAAGTCTAGGGGAGGAAAAAAATTGATCTACAAAATGCATATTTTTATGTCAAAGTAAAATTATTTTTATATACATATTGAGATATAGGAATACATCACTTCATCTCCTATCTTTTTTTCAGGTAGTTTTATATAAGGTCAGATTGTAGCAAAACAAATCAAATTCAGTTCAATGGGAAAAATGCCTGTTACAACCCAGTGCTACCTGTTTTTTTTTTTCTCCCCCTTTTTTCCTTTGTTTGTTTCCCAGTAAAGCAACTTCTTTTGACATGTTGTTTGCCAAAGTTTTCAGGTAATTTTCCTAGCTCTTGAGCATCCATGAAAGGGGAACAAGTGGTAGACTACAAATTCGCTCTCTTCTCTCTTCATCTTGTCGGCCTATTTGCTCAACTTGTGCAGAGCCAGTGTGATGGTGCCAAGCCCTGACTGGTGTTGGATGAACATAAATAAATAATAGGAATAAAGAATGGTTACTGGGAATTATTTAGTTGCCTAGCATCGCCTTTACTGCCTTTCCTGAGCTCCCTGTATTGTGTTTTCATAATGCCATGCTATAATAAACACAGTACTTGATTTCTAGCTCAAAGAATACCTGCCCCTAGAAAATATGCTTAGTATGATCTAATGGTTAAGGTCAACAGCAGAAATCCAGGTTTTCTTGTTTACAGGAGGAAACACAAAGAAATGCTTTCTGCTGCAGTTAGTTACCTGTTTTTTTTCAGAGCTGAGCTGTTTCTTTTCTAGTATCATACGCATGCAGGCATTCCACCCCAGCTCACTATGCAGCATGTGTGTTTTGTTGGATTTTCTGAGGCTTTGGCAAAGGGACATTTGTTTCTTTTTGAATGATCTGGACTTCTTTGACCTGCCCTTCATGTAGCTTGATTTTTGCATTCTAAATAGTGTGCTCTGCAAGGATAACGGTGTCCAGCCATCAAAAAAGCACTTGCAAATATGAAAGACCAGATTCTGCAATCCTTTACTTCTCTTGATTTCAGTGAGACAGAGGACTCTGCAGTATGTTTTATGTAAACTTGGTGGTCCTGTTGTACTGCTAACAAAAGGAGTTGCTTCTAAGTTTTGTGCTGGTAAACTGAGGTAGAAGCAGCTTAAGCAGTGTGTTCAGTGACATTAGAAATGGCATTGCCCAAGTAAACAGCGTGTCATGATTTATGGGCTAATGCCTTTGGCAAAAATTAAGAACTGAAGCACAAATGAAGGTATGTGGGCATCAGCTGGTGACATGGGAGGGGAAAAAAGCATGCTGTGGGGCTTGGGTTCTTCACACACCATCAGTGTGCCATGCTATTTTACAGCAGGAAAGGAAGTCCCTGGGCCTCTGAACTGTGAAGGTTCAGCCGAGCCTGTGCAGTCACAGCAATTTTCTTGGCACCCTGTATTTCCTTTTGAGACCATGTATTAAATCCTTTCCACCGTGGTGCCACTGTTCCGTCGATGTCAGCGAATCGTGAAGGTGCATGGGAACATGCCTGGCAGCCTGTGACAGTACCTGTCCCAAAAATGTTTTGCAGTGACTAAAGAAGATGATACACTGAAAAAGGTAGCTCTTAATACCGTTTCGAGGAAACACACAAAATACCCAGCCCCTATTTCCAAATATGAGCAGAGAAGACTCTGGCTGGAATAGATGTTACAGAGTAATAAGAACAACATCATTTTCCACACTAAATCTAAAGCTTTTCTTCACTGCTGGGGAAACTGCATTTTGTTTTTCTTCTTTTTTTTTTTAACCTTCAAGTAGTGGAGAGGTGTGACTTATCCCAGCGACAGTGCCCAGTCTGGAGCAGGGATTTGCATGCTGGTGTTCCATATCCTGCCTCCTTCGCTGCTCCTTGGCATCTGCAGGCAGTCTCAGTCTGCTGGATTTAGAATAAATGATTGGCAGAAGGGGAATTTAGAAGATGGGAAGCTCAGAGTCAAATCTTTGGTCTGAATCAGGTCTGTGTAGTTTGCAGTGAGTTAACTTGACCTAGGCGAACCTGCTTTAGCAGGGAAGTTGGTCTAGATGATCTCTAGAAGTCCTTTCTGATCCACACCTTCCATTCCATGATTCTATGATCTGGGGAAGTCTGTTCCTTGCCAAAGATGAGCTTCTTACCTGTGCATCCATGCACTGTTTTATAATGACAGTGATACCTCTTACAGATATGCCCTGAATGCTTTTAAGTGAAGATTGCTTTCTTTAATGGGTATTTCTTGAGGTGAGGAAGGTTAAGGAGCTGAATTGGATAAGTAAATCAAGTAGGGGCTGATCTGACTCTGCAGCAGATTGAGAATTAAGTTTCTGTGTTACAGTTGTTGGAAGTTAATGAGTGTCCCAGCTTGCTTGAAAATTAGGATCTTAAGCACCTGTGACTTTCAGCTTCTGTCTTTATAAACCCTAAACAGTTTAAATTATCACAACCATGTCTATGCTTAGTTGTTGTTGCATTAGGCCACATAAATGCAGGACAAAAAGGGCCAGTTCTGCAGCCTGATTTACCAATTAGAAATATCACTGGGTGGAAGGAGGAGGTGGGTCCTATGCTTGCCTCAGGGAGCTCACTCGCTGCAGATCTGATCTGCACAGCACTTTGCAAACAGATCTGACAAGCTGCTCAGAAGCAAAGTTACCCACAATAAACATGCCAGTGGGTGGATAGTGCATTGCTGGCGTTACCTTGTCATTGTTGTGCCCTCTTCCAGCATGCAACGTTGCCCTGGGGAGCCTGTGAAAGAGTCACACCTTTGTGAAGGCAGGAAGATGCACAAAGCTCGCAGGGGAAACATGAGTTTCTTTGAGTTTCATTTTAACAGTTCACAAACCTGGCCTGTGCTAGCAAGTCGTGTTTGAATTTCCACTTTTGCCATCAGTTTTAGGTCTACTGGTAATGACAAGGGTGAGAGAGAAGTGTGGATAGCAGTCCAATAGCTTTTGGCATGCTGTACTCTTTTGGCATGCTCTTTGATTTATTTGTCCAGCATTTAAGATGAGTAGCAAGACTTTTTTTTCCCCCCCCTAAAAAACCTCTTTCTGCTATCTTTGTGCAGTGAGATGAATATTCCTCTGTTAATTGATTCATAGACTCCAAAGTCTGCCTGCACCTTGAATCTGTATGTGCATCTGCAATGAAGCAGGTGCTGCTAAGGTGGCAATTGGAATGCTTTACAAAACTGAGGGAATCCCTGTTGGGGTTTACAATTCTAAATCAGTTTTATCCCTTAAGAGGGCATTCAAAACCTAGTTCAATTTCCAATGGGTCCTGTAAGTACTTCTTCACTTACTACTTGCAACACAGAGAAATGTAGAACTGTTCACATTTGTGCTTGAAATACATGGTTCTAAGAACAAAAATGAACACATTTTACTTCTCTGTTACACAGCACCACAGAGATGTATATTTCCCCATACCTGGAAAAGTATTTCCCAAATTATTCTGGAATGTCATTATGAAAATAACTGCCCTGTATCCCACAAGCTACAAAGGATTACAGTAAGATCACCAGTGAGAGGTCCGTAAAAGTCTCTCATTTTAGGCTTGAGACAGGAAATGGCAGCAGGAAGTGAACTGAAGGGGCTGGAGCTTGGTGCTGCATGCAAGCTGAGGGGATAAAGTACTTGTGTTTGAAGTGCTGATGCATAAACAGCATTCATTTTCTTAATGAGAAGGTTTACCAACACGCAAGCATTGTACTTTTTGAGTTCTTGACGAGGTTGTTAATTCCTGATGAAAGCCGCTCTGAGCCAGAGGAACTTAGGAATTTGGTGGAGTCAGTTCAGCACACAAAAGTGGAGTTTGGCTGAAGGAGTTTTAGCATCTGAACTCAGACATGTGAATGAGTCCAGACAAACAGAAACTGGTCAGGGGAAACACCTAGATCGAAATGTACAGATAAGCATTTTTTAAGTGCATGTATTCTTTTAATTCAGATCTAGAGAAGAGCTTGAAAAGCAGTCTTACAGCTCTCAAGAGTTTGTAATATGCTAAAGGTCAGGGGTGTTAGTGTTTGGTTGGGGCCCAGGTCTTACAATGCAGTTAAAAAAAGACAAGGTTTGGAATTCCCCCTTTTGTTTGTTTTAATTGTCATGTAATAATTTGCAAGTCAGATGTTGTTGGTTGCATTGTGTTTACTCCCATTTGTGTACTGGTTACTGCTCTGAGTGATAAAGCAGTTCCATGTTTCTCTGGGAGAAAAGTGCAAATGGGCTGTGCTTTCCCTTGCCAGACTCTTATGGTGGCCACATGGACATCATGAATCATCGCTAGTACAATGTGGGTGGTGGAGGAACAACCCAAACAGAAAGCGTACATCTTTGGAGTATATCCACCATAAATCTTTCAATTCAGCCATGCATTGTAGGGAGAGGAGGTGCTGCTCTCTGTGCCTTTTGGACTGATGCAGATGTGAAGGCCACTGAAGCGTGGATGCTGAAGTCTATTTGAGGAAAATAAATCTTTCCAGCTCTAGATTCAAGAACTTGAGTTCTAGTTTCTTTCAGTTCCAGTTTCTTTTTCCCTTGAGTGTCTCTCACCTCAGTGACATTTCCATGACAGTGATTTCTTAGGATGCTAATAGCTAGAACAGGCGACCTGGAACATACTTGAATGTCTGCTAGTTTCTGGAGAGCTCACCACAGGGCAGTGTCAGTGTGTTGGTCACAAGCTGAGGCTTTCATCTACATGGTGCCTGAAGTACTGCATCTGAATGGAGGTGCTTGCCTCCATACCCTACAAACAAACCTCAGAGCCTGTGCTAGCACCCAGGATACCAAGACCTACAGAACATTATTCTTCCCGTTCTATCATTCTCTCCTGTACCCACTTTGGCATATGTGACAGTTCCATCTGAAGCATGATTCACAGAGATTGTTGCTTTAGGTATGACAGTAACATTGACACCTTCGTGCACAGCCGGAACAGTATTGTGCCGCTTGAGGTATCTGTCAGGTGTCCAACCTGTGCCCCTACTCTTTGAGACTGGAAGCTCTTTGCTTCTCAGGTATATATTTATGTCTTTTCTCTCTGTTGGGGATTGCTGTAGGAGGGGGGCTCTCACTGCACATCCCAGCTGTGCTCAGAAACACCCATGGCCACTTGTACCTTTTTTATCCCAATATATTTCTTTCCATTGCAATGGCCTGCCTATCCCTGACACAACAGTGTTGTTGATTATTCTGATGGCGGCTGTACTACCTTGCAATGTCTCTCTGATTTCCAGCACTTCATACATCTCTCTTTGCAGTCATGCTTTATTCTAACTCTGGGCAAATAATTTCTTTGAAACATGTTACTTTGTTGTTTAGAACCAAACAAGCAGACTCTAGAGTGATTTTGTTCTCAACCTTGCACTATTCAGTATTCCTGCTACATTGCAAGCTAGTAAATGAGCACAGCAGCACTTTCTGGTTTGGGAATGTTGGCTTTCAAGAGGAAGTCTTGTTTATAAAGCACAGAGTAAGTTGGGCCCAAGGATGCTTTCACTCTTCTTGTACCTTTCCCTGTAAAAGACAAAAGGAAACTGCAGCCCCCTTGAAACATTTTATATTCCCAACTTACAGCTGGTGATAGTAATGGTTTCTTAAACACATGTTTAGATATAGTTAAAATACACAATAGATTAGAAAAAAAATATAGAAAAATTAAGAATTTGCAGTTTCTTACATCACTCACTTCTGGCCTGCAGCTGTAGCAAGAACTCAATACTTCTGGGTATTTGGCCATGGGACTTGCTTCTGAAAAGCAGCCAAAAAGTTCAGTGAAATGAGGTAAATCCTTTGTTAATGGAGTGTGGGAGTCCTCAGCAATCAGTTCTGGAGCAATAATCAGCTGTACACTGCCAAGTGACACTGGGAGGAGTGAGGCAGCCTTGACAAGGAAGGAGTTAAAAAGGTTGATACCTTACTTTGAGCCAAAGCTTCTGAGTCCACAGTAGTGTTGCCCTGTACTCACAAATCCCAAGGCACATATTGGCTGACATGGTATCATAAGTAAAGCCACTATTGCAAGTGCTCTTCTATGCAGTAAATGCTTATTACAGCCCATATATTGTAAAACTTCATAGATACCTGTTTGAAATCAGACAAGTTACTTGAAACATAAAACAGTCTTCTGGCCAGGACAATTCACTATAGAAAACTGCGGTGGGATGGCATTATGGGATGCATAATGTGAATAGAAGATGGCTTGTGTATTGGCTTTGATGATAGCATGGAACCAGGGCTGAAGATCATGGCTGTTTGTAGAAGATGCGAAAGGAAATTATAAGACTGTCAACAGCAGTGTTCTCCTTTTCTGTTGTGTCATGTCTGAAACTTCTCACTGTGCTCCAAAAAGGGAACTAAATGCCTGTTAATAGTCTGACAGTTTAATGAATGATCAAAAAATGAATGAATGCAAAAAATAGCAAACTGTTTTCAACAATTATCTCTTTGAACTTAATGATGCAAAATTAGTGATGCAATTTTCTTGGTCAAATGAAAGATAAAAAAGACACCCCAATTTCTTTTTCTTTCTTTTTTACAACTTCCATTTCTTCTCCATCCAAAAGAGATGCTTGCTATTTGACCCCAGTAAACAATGGTAAATAGTTAATGCAAGCTTCAAGCTCCAGTTCTCTCCATAAGCTTCTAAATTCATGAACTGAAATCAAGGGTTTAAGTTATGGAGAGTGGAGAGGAACAGGACATATCTTAGAACCAGGATCCTAACTTGGTTACAGATGCTGAATGTGCATTGTAATGGAGGTTTTTAAGGCATCTTAACCTGAGTCAAAAGTTTGGCAGCTGGGAAAAGAACTAAAATTACGTTGGTTGTTTTTTTGTGTGGTGTTTTTGTTTGTTGTTGTTGGTTTTTTTAATGAAAAAGGCTAAGGGGGAAAAAAAAAGCACAAATATCTGGGAGTAGTTATAGAGTTAGCAAAGCTGGGAGTAGTACTGTAATCTTAAATCTTTCAATTTGTTTGCAACATATGAAGTTCTACAGAGAGTACATGAACTAAATTTGCTATCTTGCTCTTTTCTTGATGGTTTAGAAAGGGCACTTTCTCTGCTCCATGCAGTGTGTGGCTGGGGTCCAGCATTTCAATCTGGATGCATATCTTCTCCACTCTGAACCTGCAGAGTGATGGGATGAACCAGGGGAATAAATTACAGATGTCTCTGTCAGGAGGCTGACCTGATTTTTGCATTAGCTAAAAGTGATCACCTTCCAGATTAAATTCCCCTCCTCATGCCTTGCACAGGGGTTGCTTGGTAGTTCTCTCTGAGAACTCTCTGTCAGAATTGGGGAGGATCAGGGAGGTTTTGTTTTTCTTTGAGCTTTCTAGTTGGTTCATTCTTTCTAAGCAAAAGAGGAAGGTGTTTCAGCAAATCCCACCATTTGTGGGCACTGAGGAGTAACAAATATTAATCAGGAGGAGAAGAGCTTGCCCTTTTTTGCAGTGCAAATTAGAAAGTTTTGGAAGAAATGGGACACTTTCTGCTTTTCCTTGCTGTTATAGCTGCTGAAAGCCAGCAAGCCTTTCAGCCCCCTGGCTGAAATGTGCTGTCAACCCCAGGTGTTCTTGTAATCCCATGGGGCAATTATCATTAAACTGGGGATCCCAGAAAAACACTGCAAAACAGGAAAAAATCTAAGGATATCACACACAAAAATGCAAAAGAGTGTGACTGCAGAAATGGAGTTGCCATAGCTGTTAGAGACTCAGTGAGACAGGGTGGAATCCAGTGTTTTGGAAGGTTTCCCTGTATGACACAAGATTTTGGAATTTTACAGCTGGTAAATCCTTATTAACACAGGCAGCCACTACTGGCCTGGATTCCCTGGCTCGCTCTTTACTATGGGGGCGCCTGGTGGAAGTGTGCCTGGTCCTGATTATTCAGATTTGAATCTTAATTGTTTAAAGAGAATATTAAGAAATAATAATAATTCTTGGCATAAACAAAACTCAGAGAGGCAAGCTCCCCTCACCTGTTGACAGAAAACTGATCATGTAGAAAGCTGGCATGGGGAGTGGAATTCCCTATTCTCCCACTTAGTCATCGCATCCTGGTGTGACTCATTTTATTACATGGAGGTTCCCAGTGGTTTTATTTTGAGAGGAGCTTTTGTTTAATTATTTATACACATACACACACAAACACACATATAATCTTAAAAAAACAACAGACCTCTTCTGATGAATTGGCACAAGGAACCACTTGGAAGAGCTCTGGAATGACAGACTGCCCCTGCTGCTTCACTACTTCACTACTGTATTTATATTTTATTTTATTGTGAGTTGAATTCCTCAACAATAGTTGGGGAGGAATCTCTTCTAGACTTGTTCTCACTGTGCAAAATGTCAGATTTGGGGCTGGGCTGGATGGCCGATGACTAATCCATTGGCCTTTTACCTCCCAGGCCTTGACTTGCATCTTTGGCCTTGATGACTCAAAATTAGGTTCGCATCGAAATGAAGGCACTGGCCTCAGCTCATCAGAAACAGAACTTCATTAACTCCAGTGGGCATCCTTGCTTCAGAAAAAGAAATCCATAGAAATCAAACAGTAGCTCTATTTTTGAGTTGTAAATTAATTCGTGCTGCCCTTGCTCTAAAATGTTTAAATTATTCTGAAGTAAAAGCTTAGAAGAAGACAACTGCTTAAGAGTAGATCCTGAAAAACTTTGCACTGACATGAAGCATAACAACTTCCCAGCTCTAATCAGAATTTGTCCTAGAAAAAGGACTTTGTGTGAGTGCTCCCTTGCCCATAATGTTTCCACGTCACAGAAGCGGTGTCTGCTCTGCTGGAAAGCATTGATTGTTATTTGCTTTGTTCTTGTGATGGTTTTAAAACCACCTTGACTGTTTCCCAGAGGTGTCCATCACCTGCTGATAAAAGCTGACAGAGATGATTGTTGTAGGGTTGTTTGGGTTTATTTTAATCATTATTTTTTGGAAGACCTACAATTTATTGCAAGCCCAAATGGAATTCTGCAGAAATGTATAGTCAGGGCAGCTGTCCTGCTAGCTACCAGGCTCGGTTTCTTTGGGAAACTGGCATGGTTTGCGCTGGGAAACAAGGGTAACAGGTTGTTCACTAAGTAATTTGTGTAACGCTTGACTGAAAGGCAGTGTACATTTTCAAGCATAACATCACGTGCAAGCACAGAACCGCATATGAAGCTGGCACAATCGTATACTTAGTCTTCAGCTGGAGAAAACTGCAAAGAAAATTTCCTGAACCTCTCAGTCCATCAGTCATGCTTACTCGAATAAAGCAGTAAGTTTGTTTCTCTGCTAGTTACTGACCCCAAAGTCATGAGTAAGGGATCGTGAATAATGTGTAAAGGCTGTAACTGGTTCAGAAAACCTTTAATTGGCTAATTAAAAAAAGCCCTATAAGGGGCTGCAGAGAATCACCCAAAATGTTCCTAATGCAGACTGACGTTTTGATTTTCCCCAAAGTTTGAACCAAGACTCTTGGTATGATCACAGTTTGAGTTAGAAGGGGTAGAATTACTTTCTTCCAACAACTCATTCATTCCTCCGAAGAGTGCTGACACAATCAGATCTCTCATCAGGGTTTAATGCTAAGTCTCATAGCCCTGAAGCAGCACAAAAATCTCTATTTCCTGACCGTTTCACTGACCTGTGGTGTTAAAGACTTGCCAACTAAGACAAACCATTAAACGAACAGAGAACCACAACGGTAAAAATACTGCTTGAGGCAGCCATGGCTGGTAAGGCCTCAGGGTCTAAAGCCAAAAAGTATTTTATCATCTTTAATGGAACTACTGCTCTTTTCAGGGGCATGAATGTAATTCCCCATAGTGGAAGTAGAATTGGAGACACACCACGCAGATGGACCTGGCATTAAGCTCCTGTGGGATCCACACGTGCATCAGGACATGCCTGCAGTGCTCTGGCTTGGAGCATATTGCTGTCAGGACAGTCCAGTGCTAAACACCACTTGTAGAGCACATGTTCTCTGCTCACACTCCTAGAATGCTCCAGCAAAAAGGATGCTCTTGCTCTTTTGCAGTTTTCTTATTTCTCCACTGTTGAAACAGGTTTAGTTTTGTTCAATAAAGAACTCCCTGTACTTGTAGACATTATTAGTCAAGCTGGGGCTTAATTTTCTTGGTTTGTGAGCAGAGAGGGCACCAGCCATTTGTGTCATTTATGGCATGACATAATTGTGGGGTAGTTAAGACCAGAAGGGCCCTCAGAAGCTCATTAATATAACCTCCTGCTCAAAGCAAAGTGCATCTGTAGTGTTTAGACACCACCTGGGTTGCAACACTGGCACTGGAGAAAAAGATCTACTTGGGCATACCCTGGCCATGGCTTGTGTTCTGTGTTGGGGGCTGTGCTCTACTATCATACCAACATTATGATTTTTAGTACATACTTGCATGAAAAATCCCATTTTTGCCGATTGCTTTCCTCAAGCATCCACTTCAATTTCCTCCTGAAACACTTCTCAGTTATGCACAGTCTACAATGACAAATGTGTCGACAATTTGGTGCAGGTCTTTTGTGGTCAAAATTTCCATGCATTGTCCTACAGATGGGCCTTACACTTCTCAGTTTATTCCTTTTGCTTTCTGTTAACTCTGAGTGTAGATAATCAAAAGATTTATTTTCATTAGCATAAAAAAAAATAATAGATGAAAGTAGAGAGAGATTTCTGAATGCAGTTGTATTTTTCATTTTATTCACAGCCTTTCTCATCCTTCTGCCAAATGCTCACCGTAATGTGTGTATCCAGAGAGGTTAAAGGAAAAGCAAATATTGATTGTCTCGAGCTAAAGTTTGTACATTCACAACTATAAAAGTGAAGCAGTGAGACAGATGGAGCCACATCGTAACGTTTAAGCATAAAGGTCAGGGAGTGAGCTGCAGAGTGGTTATATTCAACAGGGTTTCACTGCTTAAAGAACCGGGATTGCTGCTGCTGACAGATTTGTTAGACCTGTTTAGCTGCCATGACTGTGAATATAGCCAAACAGAAGCATCTATCATCATTAGAATGATAACTCCAAATACATTTATTTCTTGTTTGGTTGGTCTTATTCTCATTCTTGCTCTTAATCTCCACAGGCTCTGGACTCAGCCTAAACGTCATTTGATTTTTATGGTTGGCTTCATTAGCATTGAGTGCAATTTCAGTGGCTTAGTTACTAAATCAAATCCACTCTGCTTGTGGTTGCATATGCTTCACAGGCCTCTCGAATATGGCACATGACTTGGAGGCCTGTTTCTCCTTTATTTTATGCGTTTTGGACCAACAAATCCTTTTGATTTCTACCTTCTTTGTGAAGTTAGTGCTGTTGTATCTGCACAGACTGTTTGAATTTGGCAATACAGAAACAAAGATGAAAACATTCTGCCTGGAGGAAAACTGATGTCAAATATTCCTGCTTGGTTGTCCTTGTTGTCAGGACATCTTCATATTGCTTTGCTTAGACAGTTCCCAAAGTGTGTCTCCATCAGAGCTCTTATTTTATGATTTATTTTGTTGTTTCCTTTTTCCCTCCACTTTTCCTTATAGAACTATAAAAATTTAACTTTTGGGTATTTTGGGGTGTGTGTGGGGATTACTGAACACATAGTATGGTGATTTCTTTTCAAAAAGATCACTTAGAAGAAGAATCCTCCCATTAAGTATTTACTGCCTTGTCATCAGACAATGCATTTACCATTTGCTGACTGCCTTATTCCTTCAGATGTTTACCATTTCAACAGAAGTGAATATTTGGCTGTGTTAATAAGGGTGTACATTTAACCTGCAACAGTCCAGAGCATAGGCCAAAGTGAATGCTTATTGTTACACACTGAAGCATATTCCTTTGCACAGTGGTTCATTGAGATGTGAGGGCTAAGCAGCAACTCAGGAAAGAGCCATGCTGGCTCTAATTACACAGCTTGCTTGGGCCATCTCCACTCTGGCAGTCTGTCACTGGTCCATGTGTTAGCATAGAAAAGAAAACTGAATCACTGAGGGGGAACTTGAAATGCTTAACAGAAAAGTCAGAATTATTTATCGTTTTCTCCTTGCACTAAAATGCTGTGAGAGTAGCAGCATGAGGTGCTGCAGTATCAGGCTCTCTTCCCTCTCTCCACCTGTGAAGCTCTTCCTCACAGGTAATTGATGGATAGAGCCAAACTTCCAGCTCTTCCTCTGTTGTCTCTACATCCCCGGTGAGAAGGATCAGGGGTGAGGATTTCAGCCAGCACCATGTGCCCACTCCTGCTGCACCACAAGTTAGGCACTCTGCCTGAAGGACCTGGGAAGCTGGCCCACCACGAAGGAGGAAGGGGTGTGCTGTTGGTGACAGTCTCAGGGAAAACCCTCTTCTCTCTTCTGTGTGGTGAGGGCCCAGAAGACAGCAGAGGTGTCTCAAATGTAAGGTGCTGCCCTGTGTGGTTGGCACGGTGGGAAGGACCCTTGAGGAGATGATGCAGAGCTGGAGCAGCGTCTGAGTTCCGCTCAGAGAGAGGCTGCTCAGAGAGAGGAGCACATCTGTCAGCTCATTGTCTGTGCGGATTGGAGAACAAAGAGGAAAACAACAGAAAAAATGCAAAATGCATTTAAAAATACTCTTTCATTTCCCTTTTTGCCAGAAGCAGAAGTACTTAAATAACAGAGGACAAAAGCAGCTCTTGCAGAATTTCCAAGAATTGGGAAAAATAAAACGTCCTGTGAGAAGGACTGTTTTTATGAGACTTCCACCCTTGTCCTGCCAGGCCTGGGTGTGCAGTCTGGGGAGCTCCACAGCAATGTGCCTGGGAGCTGCCTCCCCCATCTCTAAAGCAAACACCAGCCTTGTGCTGCACTATTTCAAGTCATGTCAGTTGGTCTGGATGCATGTCCGCTCTTCATTTTAAAGTCAAGCTTTCAGAACGGTATGAGGCAATTTGGATTTCTTTTTCCCCCCATCAGTATTTTCCTTCTGCAAATTGCTTGGCTAAAAGGTTCAGCATAATAACAAAAAAAAATAAAAATCAAAGGGCTAGAGATTAAAATCTAAAACAACAACGACAAAAAGCAATAAGGAAGACATTGCTAAAAGATGTTTCTGGGAAGTGTGGGCAACGGTAGATTTAAGAAGTATTTGTAGCCAGATGAAGGACCCCATCTGTGTACAAATGTCCTGTCACTACTGATATACTCTTATAGCACAGGGGTTACTTTGATGGTATTCCATACAAGGGGATCAAATTTTATTTTCCTCTATAAATACAATTTTGTGTAACTCAGAATGGAAGCAAGATGCGTGGATGTAATTAGGAGCAGACAGACTTCCAGTGCTTCAGAGGTGCAGGCTGTCACACATGCAATGAGGTGATTTTACACTGACTACAGTGAATAGGTGCTTTATAGTGACTTTAGGACTGCTGGTGGCACTCAGGCACAGCCTGCAGTGGTGGCAGCGCCAAGCTGTGGATCCGTTGTTGGGCTTGTTCCCTTCAGAGGAGATGTGTTGCTAGATATCATGTGTTGAGCTTTCTTATTGCACATATAAGAAATGAGTATGAATAGTAAGCGGGCATGCGTAACAAAAGTCAGGCTGGTTTCTTAATTAGGGAAAAAATCTGTCCCCATTGAACTACTAGCCTATGCTCCTGTGAGAATTCACAGCATCTGCCAGTTTCACTGTGCTGTATTTCTAAAAATCAGCCCTGAAGTGGTGCAGTTGGCTGACTTCCATCTCTATGCACCCTATATGAGATCTGGATTTTTACCTATTCCTTCCTCACCCGTTCCACCACTTACCACACTGGTGGAGAGCCATGTGGTCTTAGCATAAAGCAGGAGGGTTTGCTGAGTTGCTAACCTAATGTGAGCATTAACAAGTTACCTGACCTTCTGATGCTCTCCATCAGTCAAGCTTGCTGAAATCAAGTCTGGTAAAAAGCAGATGTTGCACCTGTGTTAAATATTTCATTCCTTAGTTTGGCTGATTTCTGCATAAACATTTAATTTTAACATGTATGTAGGCCTTTTCCTGGTGACAGAAGTGTTCAATGATATGTTTAAGTTAAATGCTGGTGCTTTTGGTTAGATGATTGAAATCAAGTGCACTTTGAGAGCTTTGTAAACTTGATGCCCTTTCATTGTTTCCTGTTCTTTTAAAGTCAGACTTTGATTTATCATAGTATTAACTTCATTGCATATTTTTATCCTTCTAGATGGGCAGCAGATCTGGGAAATGGAAGCAACAGTGGACAAAGATAAGAGCCAGCCTGTAAGTGTGCAAAACATTGGATGTCCTCTCCTTGGGCTTCTCAGACAGCAAGTTGTATTCAAGGGGTAGTTTCCAAAGAGCGTCTCAAAAGCAGGAAGAGAAGCTATCCTACTGCTGTGATGAACAAATGTCAAATGCTTCAGCAGTAAATGTGTTGCAAAAAGAAACTATTCATTTAGCAGTGACCCACAGCAAACTGAATAACTGCTGGATTTTGTGTTCTTGCAGAAGACCCTATTGTCAGTCCAGTCCTCTGCAGGATGCTGGCTGTCCTGACTTCCTTTCCCCTGTATGGAGTCTTAGGTGCTCTGTATTTTGCAGGACAGGATTTGTACTATAGTGTTTAAAATGAACATTGCTCTTTCAAGGGAAGGAGCCTCTTTGTTCACTTTGCTTAATGGGACCTTACTGTAGCCATTCAGTACATTTAGGAGTGAGCTCTTCCATTGCCATGGGCCATGGCTGCCCTTGTGGAAGAGGATGGGGAACTCACTGTTAATTTCCATGGAAGTGGGATCTAACTGTGTATAAGTAAAAAGCCTATAGAATAGCCTAGTATATTCTAACAAAAAGAGGGCATTCTTCAATACATTCCTCTTTATGAAGCACATTGTGATTGACAGTGCTTCCACATTTATCACCATTCTGTGTGTTTTATTTGTAGCTGAGACTTCTCAGTTCAGGACAGCGTCAAGTACAAAAAACCATACAGAATGTAGAAACCAGCTTCCTAGTACCAAACATCTTCTAGTCTCTCACCACCTGCCCTTTTTTGACTTTATTCTTCTCATACCCTTCTGTATAGGGATCAATAGGAAAATTTGGTTTATGCCTGGATGCGTAACAGGGGAGAGACCTTCAAAAGCTCCCATCAGCCTTAGCTACTCATTTTCTGTTGTCACCTTTTGCTGTTTCAGAGCATGCTTTTTGTAGAAATACCAGAGTACCGTAACAAGCACATTCGCACAGCTGTGAAGGTGAACTTCTACGTCATCAATGGGAAAAGAAAAAGAAGCCAACCCCAGCATTTTACCTACCACCCAGGTAATTCTCCAGTACAGAACAAATTGCTGCCTAGTATTCAGGAGCAAGATTTTATTTTCTTCTTTATTGTTTTCTTGCCATTAGTTGAGGGTCTGTATTTTACTAATTTAATTCATCTGGGTGCAGCTAAGCACTCAGCAACTGTTTGGTTTAAAGGATGAATGTGATTTATGATCAGGAATTTCCCATAAATATAAGGGGATGGTTATCTTGGCAATAGGCTGAGGCTGCCCCATTCACTTGATGGAAGCTTGCCAACAGTCTCAGCAGGAGCAGACTCAGTCTGTGACATGATATGACCCGGTGAAAACCATGAGCGTTCCCTTCCCCAGCGGACATGTGCGACAGTAAGATAACATCAGATCTGGGAAAGTAACAAGGCCCTAGTATGGAGGGAGACAAGCAATAGATCCGCTTCAGAATGAGGCCAGTTGTGAAAAATACGAATGCTTTTCTGATGTTCCTCCTCTTGGGAGTTGGTGAGCCATGTCATAATAAATGCAATAGGGTTACTAATGAGATTCTCAGAATTTCTCAGCTTTGGTCAGGAGAAAAATATTGTGAGAAAATCAGAGTATTGTGTTTGTGGAAACCAGAACACATAAAATAACAGTACCAGTTTGTATGCAGGCGTCAAAGTGATGTCTTAATTTGACTTGTTTTTCTGGGGACAAGCAAACATTCATCCTGACTCCTCCAGCCTGAAAATCTCTGGTCCTCTCCCTGAATTTATGAATTGTATAGGGTGTCACCACTGTGAAGGTTTTGTATACTTGCTAAATTGTTCTGCTGCAGAATAGTATTAAGAAATACAACACTATCTCAATAGGATCCCTAAGTAGACCACTTCAGAGAAGGAATCCTTTTACTTCCAAAAAGTAACCCTGTTGTTTGACCATGTAGGGGCTTCCATTATGTGGCATTTCTGCACTGAGCATTGGTGAAGACTGGACCAAAAAAAAAATCATTAGAAATATGAACATTTCTCTGTTGAGGGCCATCATTTTATCCACATTAAGATTCACACAATTTTCACTAAATTGTGGTCTTTTAAATGTTGGTCTCAGGTCTTCAGCCCTGAGTACTGAGAAAGTTGCAAGCTGCAAAGGAATTACAAATCAAACTCTAAAATAGTTCAACTCTGCTTGTAGTTGCTAGTTAAATGTTTGGCAGAAAAATGAGACCTTGTATATGTCATAAGATTTCTATTTATTCAGTCTTCCTTTGAGATGGAAGTACTGCATGAAACACCTATTTATGGCTTCTTATTTTGCTTATGCTCCAGAATGGCCCTTAAATTAATTAAAAGCTGAGCTAAAGTACAGCATTTTTCAGTGTTTAGGAATTTGTTGTTGAACAGTTTGTTAAAGATTTTCAAGACCCTCTTGGTAGAGAGTGCTTTCAAGAGAGACTCTGTCATGATTGCCTGTACGTGATTTCTTAAGCTCAGGGCCTGTGAGGTATGAGATGCAAATCTTGTAGATGGTCTAAATCTCTTCTTATTTCCAGGAATAGCTTTCTCTCTCTCACCAGCTTTTTACAAATAATCTCCTTTGCATCCTTTATTCTAGTACCATCAATCAAAACAGAACCCATTGATGACTATGATCCAGCCTTAATCTGCAATACAGTACACAGTGGTCTGGGAACAGTAACACAGCCTTACTATTCACAGCATACAATGGTCACCGAATCCCCTTCCTGTCTTGTGGCCACTATGGCTCCTTGCCAACAGTTGCGCTCAGGCCTTTCTTCTCCTGATTCTCGATACCATCAGCAGAATTCAGCCGCTGTAATATACCAAAGAAGCAAGAGCCTTAGCCCAAGCCAACTGGGCTATCAGCAGTCCAATTTGATGGCTACACCAGTTGCTATCTCAGATGCCCATAGGTCAGTATTGGTGCATGCTGGTTCTCCAGGTCAAACTTCAGCAGTGCTCCACCATTCTCCAGGCAACCAGCAGTCTTCTCCAGTGATTCATTACTCTCCAACCAACCAGCAGTTGAGGTGTGGAAGTCACCAAGAATTTCAGCACATCATGTGCTGTGAAAATTTTACACCCAATGTTGCGAGATCCAGCCAGCCCCAGGTCAGTCAAGCACAAAGGTTAAGTCCAAGTTCATATCCTACTGTGATTCAGCAGCAGACAACCTCAGGCCAACGAACAGCAAAAAATGGACCACCGGTTAGTGACCAGAAAGAAGTGTTACCAGCTGGAGTCACTATTAAACAGGAACAGAATCTGGACCAAGCATACCTGGATGACGGTAAGCATCACTTTCCTCTTGTATGGGTGGGTTGTTTTGTTGGAGGGAGGAAGGTGTTAAAGACCAGGCTGGATGAGGCTCTGGCCAGCCTGATCTAGTGTGGGGTGTCCCTGCCCATGGCAGGGGGGTTGGAACTAGATGATCCTTGTGGTCCCTTCCAACCCTGAATGATACTATGATACTATGAACTTTAGGACTTCTGTATCCCATGTGTTTCTCAGCTCAAAAAACTCATGTGGCCTCCTTTTGATGGGGTTTGGGATATTTGCTGTTTGCTGCTGCTGCTACATTTTGGGTTTTCATCAACTGCATTTTTGGTAGATGGCAATGCACTTTGGCAAAAGAGTTTCTTGCAGAAATCCTATCCTTAGTCTTCCTCCATGCCGTGGAGCAAGCTGTCAGGTTTCAAGCTGTTGCCATTTTGTTTCCACTTGCCAAAGGACAGTTTGGAAAATGGTGAACTGAAACAAAATGCACTTTTAAATGATTATTTTTTAATTATTCATATCAGGGCAAAGTCCAGTTTGTAAAATGCTTTTGTACCAAAAAAAAAAATAAGCCTATTGAACAGTCTATCAAGGCCTGTAATGAATAGGGCAGTGCTGCAGGCAAAACTATTGCAGATGTTCTAGATGAACAGTAGGACATTGAGAAGTAAAACAATGCTGTTTCTTTGTTGTGAGCCATCAGATTTAGCCTTTAGAAATTAATATAAGTTAGAGTACAGCTGTCTTTGAACATACCCTACTTATTCTTAGGTAGGCAGCTATTTGGACTCTGGTTGATTGGTTCTGTTATTAAAGTGTGTTCCTTGCAAGAGGAAATCAATGCAAAGTTAATAGGGCAGCTGAACACTGCAATTGTAAAGTCCAGTAGAAAACCCAACATTGATTTCAGTGAAAGGTTGCTGGAGATATTGGGATATGCATGAAGTACAGAACTGATTTTCACTCCTGCTGTCCTCTCAGTCTGGGCAATTGCATGCATGGTTTGGTCTTATGAATGTGCACCATTTTCTGCTGTGTGAGCACCCAGCAGTTTGCAATTTTTACTGCAGTTACTCACCTACCGTTGTGAAATTGTGCTCTTGAAAGTTGTGGGTTCTTCAGCTTAGGTTATCGAGTGCTCTGCACCTGTATCATGTGCAGTCTTCATTGCTGGTTTTGTGGACAGAGCAGAGTTTGTGGAGTTTGGATGTTTTTTTTGTGTTTGAAATGTGGTTGATACAGCTTTGGTGCCGTCACATAAAATCTAGAGATATTTTTACTGGTCCCAGTGTCTGAAGAGGATGGTCAAATTGGGTTTTAACAGGGGGTTTGTGGATTTAGGAGATTTGCTGGATCTGCAAGAAAACAGCTAAATAAAATGCCCTTCCCATTCAGGGAACAGGGCATGAAAACAAACCAAGATGGTCTTTCTAATAATAAAATGTGAAACTATATTTTAAGGTACTTTTGATATGAGGAGCTGAGAGATTCTTCCGTGTTTCTGAAAATACTTAGTACAGACCTTCTAAGAAAAATGAAAGAGTCTTAAAGTAGAAACTAGCAAACTTCAAAGTTGAGCCAAAGCCCACTTCAATGACCTCATAAAGTGGAATGCAAAATTAATTAAATTGGATTTTGAATCAGGCAGGTAACATCTAACACCAAGCTCACAAAGGATGCACTCAACCTCTGTGTTAAGAGGAACCACTGGGCAGAACAGTGGCAAGTTAATAATGAAATTTCAGGCTGCTGTTTGGCTCACTGGGTCTTCTTGAATTGATTTCAACTAGATATTAATTTATCAGTTAATGCTACCCCAGTCAGACCTGGCAAGATTGATCACAAGTCTCTTTACTAACCTCAGTAAGTTTACATTAGCTAGAAGGGGAATTATGATTTACTTTAGGATTTTGCAAAGCATTTCATTCTGAAATGCTCAGGACTTGAACTGAAAAGCCACTTTGTTTGCTGCTGGGGAAAAGTGACTCAGAACATAACAAAAGCCATATTTTTCCTAACTAGAAGGTTTATTTTTGTGCTTTATAGAATTAAAAGAAAGCAAACCCAAAGGATTATGGAGGCTTTATCCTCAAATCCCTTTTATCCAGAGAGCTCTTCCGAGATAAAGTGAGCTGTTAGGTCTTGCTGTGATTTTTCACGGATAGATACTGAGATGATGGTTCCCCAGCCAGGCTTGGCATGAGTGTGCTGCACCGCTGTACAGACTCTTAGGCAACCACTGTTTCAATGTCTCCTGCTTCCCTTCCCTCTTCTTCCCTTTCCCCATCTTCCTTCTCCCTCTTTCTCCATATTTCTGCTGACAGTCCAGCTTTTGTCCCTTTCTATGATTGTGACCACCTCCCGTCAACTCTTGTCCTCTGTCTTCATAGTTAACACACACCCTTGGCATTCTGGACTTTGGTTCTGAGGTTTGCCATGAACTTTTTGAGTGACCTGTGACAAGCCTTGCACTGTCAGTTCCTCATTCCTGAAGCTGTTGCCTCCCAGAGTGGGTATGATGTCGCAGTCATTGATCTCTCCTGGAAAAGATGAGAGGAAAATTGTTAGTGAAACCTTTCTTACACAGCTCTGCCTCAGAGATTCATTACTGTTGGAAATACTTTGGGAGTGAAGACGAGCCACGGTTAGGAAATCATTTAGGATGTATCAGGTGTCTAGGCTAATGCTGGCAACCAGTGATTGTCTTCAATGGCAAGTGAAAGCCGTGGGACGTGAGAGTGTTCACCTCATTTCAGCTGAGGCCTCTTCTTAATGTTATTCGTAACCAAAACCACCCACAGTGGTAAAAGTTACACAAACAACCACAGAAATACATTAATACATAGAACTTACTTCTTCCTGGACCTTCAGAACAATCAGGTTAGCCATTCAAAGCACAAACACGGTTTAAAAATTAGTCATTTGCAGCACTGTCCAAAATCTCTTGGTGGGGCAGGATAGGGGGAGGGTTATTGAGGGTTTGGGGCACTTGATTGTACCCTGGACTGCTGTTCATGCTGCAGAGCCAGAGGTTTCCTGTGCTAGCCCTGGGGAAGCTTCTCAGCTGTTGTGTGCCACAGCTCCCCATCTGCGACACAGAGATAGGAAGATTGTGTGACAAGAGCAATAGGAGGATAAATGCATCACAGACTCTTAAGCACTCAGCTGTGGTGTGATCTAGAACTGCCTTGTAGAGATCTGAGTGTCAAGCATGATGTTAGGCACTTGCCATATACAAATTTTGGACATGTAGCCGTTTGTCTCAAATGTTATCAAGTTGCCTGCCTTAGAATTAATTCTTTTCACTCCAGCTGTCACGTTGTATGCTTTTTACTTTACAAAGAAAAGTGATTGTCATCATTCAAATAGTAACTATCTAACCACATCTGACACTCAGAGCTGTCTGCTTGATACAGCAGCTCTAAATCAATTTTTTGGTGCACCGCCGGGGAGGAGAACAGCAAGGCAGATGCTTGTCTAGCAGTTTATCACACTGCCAATCAGCAGAGATGTTTTAAGGTGAACTCATGTATTTCACAGAAAATTTCAGACCCAGCAGATATTTCTTTAGGAGATGGATCTGCAGGGCATGCAGCGTGGTGCTTGTTTTGCTCCCCACCACAGTAACTAACCGTTGCTCTAACCGTGGGTCTCATCCAAGACCATTTCGAGTGTGTTAGCTCCCTACATTTTCTTGTTGTGCTCTTTTGCCCAAGAAGGAGGAAATTTGCAGTCTCTCCCCCCAGGAGCATGAAATTAAATTCAAATTTTCTCTGTGTTTGGGAGTAATCTTTCTTTTCTGACCAGCTTTTTTCTCTTTGGACTGGTAGCAGTTAGGCACAAGTCTGAGCAGGGTGTACCTCCAGGAAACCCTGGGTCTCCTGGGGACCCAAGAAGCAAAGCTACTGTGTCAGCCTGAGTAAGCAGCAGCCAGAGGCTGAGCTCTTTCCTGCTGGCTTTGGTCTCTGGCTGCCTTTTTTGCAGCACGCAGCAGCGTGCTCTGCATCCACGCTGGCCCTGTGTGCTTCTTGAGGAGACAGTCGTGCATTGTGGGGAGGTGAAAGGAGAGGGTCAGTACAGTCAGGAAGGAAGGCAGGACACAGGACCCCTTCCTCACAGCCAGTGTGGTCCTTAGGGCTTTGGCTCAGATGCTAGCATGTTGTGAGCATCCTGCTTGCCTTCCCCAGCCCCTGCATGGCGGATGAAGGATGGGGTGGCATGGAGCCAGCTCTGTCAGCTTGCTGCCAGCTGGGGATTTCCCTGTGCTGGGGGAACCTCAGCTGCATGGTGAAAGCAGGTTTAAGCCCTCTGTGCATTAGAGCAGTGAAGCTGCACTAGCAGAGGTCAGGAGGTCTGGCTGCCTGCCTGGCTGCAGAGAAGCCACTTTTCTCTCCTAATACTGCATAGATTTCATCCCCAGAAAGCACAGAAAATGGTGGCTTAAGGAGCACGTTTTCATTTGGTTTGTATTTGTTCTCATCATGTGTCCATACACAGAGTAAAACCTCAACACAAGGCAGAGGGGGAAATGTTCCTGTCTCCTGGCATTTTAGACAGGAGTGAATTTCAATATTGCAAATGGGCTGTGGTTCAGTTAGAGCAACTATCTGCATCAAGAAAAGCCATGCTCTATTTTTAATTACAACTACTTTTCATAGAAGGTGTGGTCGTTTCTGCTCAGGCAGATTTTGACCAAGGGCAAAGCATGTACCTCCTCCAAAACATTTCACTCAAATGTTCTAGCAAATCTATGTATTCCTTAGACTCATTCTTCAAGCTCTGACTCACATTATTCCAGATTTTCTCTTCTCTACTGGGACCTTACAGCACCCTGTGGGTATACTACATGCTTTACTTTTGGATCACTGCTATTGTGGCTTTGTGTTACATTAGGATCCAAGTGCCCCAGTCATATCCCAGTCTTACTTTCCTAGAGACAGTATGAAAAGAGAAAAAGTAGGTTCTGTTCCTAAAAACCTGCAGTGAGTTGGCAGGAAGTAGAAAGACCAGTATATCAGAAGGAAGGTCTCCTGGGTTGTGTCTGAATTTGGCCTTTCAGCAAAATATTTAACTTCCCTGTATCTCAGTTTCTCATTATTTAGAAGTATCTTGTTATCCTTCCCTCTAGTAGCATTTAATTCATTCATATTACTGAAACTCACATGGATTCTCAGGAAAAGAAGCTGCATACCTGAGTGTGGGCTGAGTATGTTTATTATTGTATCAGGCTGGCATCTGATGTTCTTCACCTCTAGAAACAATTCTCTATTAGAAAATGCAGGCAAATCCATCCCTGTTTCAAGACTGCTCTTTGCCCAGCAGTCTTTCTGAGCCGCTGTCTTGCTGCCTAAAACACGCAAACAAAGCGAGAAAAAGAAAAACCCTTACATCCAAAATCAGCAGTGGAGGAAGGAAGAAAATGAATCAAGTGATTAAAACCATAGTTCCACTGGCACCTCTTTGTTCTCAAGCTCAGGAATCTTTAATTGGTGCAGTAAGTGCCCACAGGCAAGTTGTGTTACAAAGCATTTCCTGTTCAAAAGAACATGCAGACTCCATTAGGAGACCACGGGCACCGCCGCCAAGAACTGACACTGCAGGATGGGTACGTGAATGCTCTCTGTGCCTTGATGGACAGGGTCCCACCACGAACTGATGCACCAAGACAATGAAGTCCCATTCTAGCAGTTTGCTGGTGGAAGGCATGCCACCTTTTGAAGGCTAAGCCAGTGGACTGTTATCAGTAGAAAGCGCTCAGTTTTCAGAAGGCGTCAAGTAATTTTCAATGATAGTTTTGAAATACTGGCAAAGAGTCACTTGAAAAAAAGAACTTGTTCATGCAGTTGGGATTTGAAAGCTTCTAAACCACAATAAAGTCCTTTCCCAGACTTGCTGTCCATTTAGTCCATGCTCATGGCATTCCTTAGACGGTCTGAATCACAGACAGCAGACAGCTCTTATAAAGAAGACCATAGACACCCATCTGTTGGAAGACATCTGCCAAAATAGACCATACATTTACTTTTATTCCTTCAATCCACTTTCAGTTTAAAGGGATAACAACAATAACATTTTTCAGTCCAGTGACACTATTCATCCAGTACAGAGACATGGTAATGAACTCAAATAATTCCATAGCAGAAAGAAGCAGACAGACTTTTCCTCAGCTCTTAAAGATGGGTGAAGTGGGGCACAGAGCTTTTAGGGGACTTGCCCCAGCTGATGCAAAAAGTCACTGCTAAAACTATAATTTGCCTGGGGGAATCACAGGCACCTAGAGTCACCCAGCTGCATCCTTTTCACAGATATGAGGGTACCAAAAGCACATGAAGCTGCTGTCCAGGTGTGCAGGCCTGGGGCAGCACTAGGCATGCCATAGGTTGTTAAAACACATGATGCACTAAAGGGAGGGATTGGCAGAGCTGCTCTTTCCCTTTTCTCTCCTTTCCACCAGCCTCACTCCCTTCGTACTGTATATATCAAAGAATGCTGGCTGCTTTCTAGAAGGGAACAATTGATTACTGGGAAGTAATATGCTACCTGTCACTGAGAACATGTGTGTCTGCTAGAAATACCCTCATTTCCTAGGGGAAAGTCTAGACACAGCAAAGCTGTCGTGTGAGCAAGTACAGGATGTAAGGAAAATGAATCAGTGGTCTTCCTGCCAGCTAGGGGTAACACCAGGTGTTTTATGCAGAAATTCTTTCAGTTCAGTCAAAATAGTAATTGTTCAGACAACATTTTTAGGTATGAGAGCTTTGGAGATGAGAAGCAAGAAATGTGTGGATAGGAAATGGCTTCTAATAAAACTGTGCAAAGCAGGAAAGGGGTTTATCTCCTTCACCATTTTGTATTGAAACAGAGAAGCTCTCTCTGGAAACCTTTAACAAGGCTTGTTTTACACTTAGGCAGCTTACCACACAAGCATGATGGTTAAGGTGGTTCATTTTGTAATTTTTCTATTTTTTTTTTGCTAGCACAGCTATTATGGTAAAAGCCCTTGTATAGACACAGCTCTGTTGGTGTAAAAACACTGGAATCAGCACAGCTTATGCCAAGTCAGGGAACCACCACCAGCTGTTTCACTGAAAGGCTTTTGTAACCGGGATGACTGTCTGCCTTGGAAGAAGGGTTTCCACCAGCAATGCCAGTGCTGCTAAGCTGGCTAAACTCGCAGGGTAGATACAGCCTGTATAATATAAAGGATTTTCACATGGGCATGAGCTGAGCTTGCTCGCTTTGATGCTGACCACCTCAAAATGAGTCCTAGTGTTAGTAACTTCTGGTAAAGATGATGCAATGGGCTGGATTAATTTATTAGAGAGGAGCTAAGGAACCCACAGCTAGGTATGTATTGGTCCTCCAAGTTTATCCCAGTATCTCCCCTTGAAAATTAGCATGATGTAATTGAATAACTATTGAGCTGGCTTACATCCACATGGCAGCTCAAAGCCCTTCCTAATTATTTGTAATTTTACTGTGAGTCTTGGAATCTTGGTAGCAATTTAAAAGTCCCTTTGCAGGTGACTGGAGCAAAATGTGAGAGTTATTTTTTGCTTGTTTTCAAGTCTGAACCAAGAAAAACCAAAATATTAAAAATATGAACCTTGGTGTTTTGGTCTTTCAAAATCCAAGCAGAAAAAAAAATGATGCAACTTTGGAGGGTGAGGGGTTGATTGCAGGATTTTGAAACAAATCTCATGATTATTAGAGGCCTGACTCATGAACCCTGAATGCCTGGGTTTGGCATGTTAATGTTAAGAATATGCAAAGGTGGGCAAAGGGTAGAGGCCTTTTCTCCCCTTAAAATGCACTGTGGGAGGATTCAGCTCCTCCTGTGATGGCTAGAGAAAAGGCAGCTTGAGCCATTTTTGAACTGCACTTCTGAAATCTTGAGCCATTTTTGAACTGCACTTCTGAAATCTTGCAAGCAGCTGCAGAGAGCCCTGCTGCTTTGAAAAGTTTGGACAACATCTGCACATTTCTGTAACTATTGTGAAATAAAAGGCCTGGCAAGAATAACCATCTTAAAGATATGCAATCTGCTTGTGGTGCGAACTGAAAGCCAGCTATAAAGTCTTCTGCTGTAGAAAAATGGCTGGATTCTCAGCTTTATTCACACAAGCAGAGCTTTGCCAGTTAAGGTCACATCCTGCCAGGCAGCATGGATTAGTTGATGGGGGTTGTTTTGTCTCTATATATCTTTTCTGTCACAAGAATCAAGATCTACAGGTGATTAATTTAAAACCCATCTTTCTTCCACCATTGTTCTTTAAATGAAAATTTTAAAATATTGTTTATAAATCCATGGCTATTTTAAAATAAATTAAAAAAAAATGAGAAGGAATCATCTGAATTCCCCATCAGAGTCAGTTTTCTTACAAGAACTCTAAAGAGCGGGAACTACTTTTCTGCCCAGCAGAATCTGATGCGCCTTTTATTCTCCACAGTCATTTTATAGTGCAGCTTCCCGGTTCCGAGAGACTTCTGTGCTCTAATTTGGATGCAATATGTTTTTAGAGGAATGTTAGAATTAGATAGAAGAAGACAGTCCTGTGCTGGCTACAAGAAGTACTAGATGACCTAATAGGTCATTCCTGCTTCTCTGATTCGAAAAACAAGCAGCACATTTGTAGTTGTGCCAGCAAGACAGTCAGAGATAGGGAAGAGGAGCAGATACTGGAAGACCATAAAACTCCTTTCCCAGAATATTAGCTCCTAACTTGAACTTTCAGCCAGTTGCTGGCTTTCACACTCTCTCTCATTTTTGTGTTTACCAAGAAGAAACCAGAAACAGGTAGAAGCCAATCTAAAATGTATAAACAATGAAGTTGTGTCCAAATCATCACTCCAAGTCCCCATGCTTCAATTTTTGCAAGCACAGAAATCTGGACATACATCCAGCTATGAATTTGACAGATAAATCCTCTCTCTGAAGAGGTCTGCACAAAAAGCCAAATTCCAAGTACTCCAAACTCAGCAAACATTCATATTCTCCAGTTTAGGTGTGTGTCTTCTAGAAATACTACAGCCTGGCAATTAAAACTCTGATCTGTCTGTATTTATGTGACTAACAGTGTGATAACAGTGACTTCGAAAACTTGGGTTTGAGTTGGATTTAACCAGTGTTAGATCAAAAAGAGTTAAATCTTCAGCTGCTGTCAACTAGAGTGAAACCACTGAGGATCAAAGGGCTTCTGCAGTGATACCCATGTGACTCAGCACAGCAACTAATTCACTCAGTGAGAAACTGGTCTAATTCTATCTTCCTGCAGGTTCTCCTAATCCACGCAGTTCCCACTTTAATCAAGACATGTCCTTTTGTAAGTTTTTAATTAGGAGACTTTGCACTGTGAAACATAGGCTAAACTCTGCCCTCAGTGGAACAAACCTAATTTCTTTCAAGTGAAATGGTAATTGAACTCTAGATTTAGTGAGAAAAGTATTACTGACTTTTGCCTGTGGATGTTGAAGTGAGTGATAGGTTTTGCATCTGAGGGAGAATTTTTCCATGTGGATGATTGTCAGGTGTGGAAGTAACACTCGAAGTGAACTGTCCCTTGCTTCAACCCAGCTGTGTGCATTTGGGATACTCTTCACAGGTGGTGGGAGGGTGCTGGCAGTGTGGTGGTCATGTGCCAGACCTGGTGTTGCGCCAAAGCAGTGTGCACTGATGACAGAAAACCTTGAGGTCCTGCAGAACTAGTCGGATGACATCACAGCCAAGTGACAACATAGTTTAGTCCTTTTTTCAGTGCTCACATGTTGTCTTGCTCTGCCTTTGCTGAACCTTTGCTTTTAACATGCAAATAATAATTTGGGCCAGGGCAAAAGCAGCAGTAAATTAGAGGAGTGTGAGTTTGCAACCATTCCCTGTGATCATCTCTGCCAGGGAGTCTAGTCAAAGATTCCCAAATTGTGGTGTGGTTTAGTTTGGTTTCTTAATGATGAATGACTTCATCATCCATGAATGAATCAAGTCAAATGTAGGACAAATAGTGAGACACTTGAATGACTCTTATGACATTTGCAATGTCTCAATGGGTGCTAGTTTATTTAGGTGGTTTCTAAGTTTCTTTGGAAAGAGTGAGAATGACTAAATGAAGGGGGAGCCACTTCAGAAGTATGGGAGTCAATGGTGAAAGTATTGTGACAGTTAAACCTCCCTGGGTTAAATATCTGTCATTATGAGCAATGCAGCGTTGGTTATTTTGTAAGAGCTTAGTTCCAGGAGACTCAATAGCCACAAGGCCAGAGGAGGCTGGATGAGGCACCACACATTGCATTCCCTTTATCATCAAATCCCTCCTGCTGCTCATGCTGGGATTTCATCAGCTTGTGCTGGGACTTCTGGGTTTCCAATTCTTACCAGGAAGCAGCAGGGCTGCTCTCCAAAAGTGTCTGTGCAAGTCCTGATTTTGAAAGGCATCTGCCCTTAGATGGTTGTGGTGCCTCCAGCAAGCCCACAGGCAGTGCCTTCAGACACTGCTTTCCAGGGGAAGGGATTGCCATGGGCACACAGGTGCTTTAATCACGTTTCATGGTTCTGCCAAAACTGAAAATAAGGCTGACCATTTCTATAGGTAAAAGGTCACCAACCTAGGAACCTGTCCTCAGGACCTGGGGAAGACCTCCTGTTCAAGTGACTGGATGTGAAGTAATTCTGATTTTGTAAGATTGATATTTGCCAAGGCTGAAAGTATTCTGCAAACACTGTCCACTCTGAGCATTGGGCAGATCCAGTGGTGAGACTGGCTTGGTTTAAGCCAGAACTGGGGCAAATTGGAGCTGTATATTTTTAATTACACTGTGTATTTCAGGTCTCTTTTCCTTACAATTATTTTTGCTTGTCCAGTCACTTCTCCACTCATGCTCATTTGCATTGAGTGGGGGGTTCTGTCTTCTTTGGAAAGCATCCCAAGATACTGATTTCCCAGCAGGCAAACCCTAGAGTGAAATTTTATCAGCTAGGTAGTCTGGGTTATATGAGAGCTCTTCTTCTGAGGTCATCCTGCAGCTCTGTGTCATTAAATTATATTTTCAGATATGCTTCCTCTTACAAAAAAAATAATTAAAAAAAAATCAGTATAGATTTTATAGACTATTATTAAAATTAAAAGCACAGAAAACTGCTTTTTATGTCTGCTTTAGAAATTACTGTCTGGGGACCTTCGTTTTATACTCGGTTGCATTTCACAGGTCTTTTCATCTTCAAAACTAGAGCAAATTTGGGAGCAAGGCTAAGACTTTCCAAAAATTCACGCTTTTCTGATAATGGTCTTGGTTTGGATGTAGCATTAAATGCTCCTCCATATTTTCCTTTCATGCCAAAAAAGCATTGCTGGCTTTCAAAAACCACTGCTGAGCTTGAGTGTCTGCAGAAAGGCTGGAAGAAACCTCTCCTGCATGTGGTACTCCGGTGCAGGTCTTGAGGAGCATACTCCAGCCATGCAAATAATCTAGCCCTTAATCATAGTTAGACTGTAATATTTACTAGCATTTCAACAGATTGTGGTCAGTACAGCAAGACATTCATTTCCTCCCCTGTATGCAACGAGAGATGCGCACGGTCGGTGGCTGGTTTGTTACAGGAAGCTCACGTTGTTGCACGCAGACACACTGTGCTGAGGCCAGCTCTGTTTGGGGGGATCAGAGGCTGAGCAACCAGAGTGATTAGCCACAGGCAGCCTCTCCCACAGCCTCTGCAGCAAAGGTAATGCACAGAGAGCCACACGGACCAAAATCTCTCGAGGATTTTTCTTTTTCAAGCTGTACTCTGCATTCAGCTGACAGATGCACTGGTTATCTGGGGAGTCCCTGCCTGTGGCACCTAGACAAAAATGCTTTGGCAGACAAATAAGTGAGGAAATTAATTTTCTTGTCATTAGCAAACAGTGCAAGCCATCACGCCTGCATAGATCGAATTTGTTATGATAGCAAAACAAGTTCTATGGAAACCATTGTGAACCCTGGAGTGAGGCTGCCCAGGAGAGTTGGGGAAAGCCGCTTTTGTTTGTTGTGCTTGGCGTTGCTTTGCTCTGGATGAAGATGCTTTAATTTTGTGGGGAGACCCAAGAGAGCATTCCTCTTTTTCCATACCAGAAAGCCTTCCAAGCTGGCATAAATGTCCTCTCTTTCCAGCTGCTCCTTTCCAAACACACTGTGCCTCCTAAAGATAGTCTTTACAGTGGCTGGGGCTGGTGGAAAACATGAAGCCTGCATGGATTAGCACAGGAATTCATTTGGGCTGACGAATTGGGTTTCCCTCTATAAACAGCACTAGTGTTTTCATCTTCTGGATAGCACAGCAAACTTCATGTCCTCTTGCTCCTCGCCCTGTCTCTCCTGCGTTGTGAAACGCCTGCATCTAGGCCAGCCATGGCAAAAGACACCCTGAGACCTGCTTGTGGGGGATGGAACACAGCATGCCTTCAAGGAGGTGTTTTTAACTATCTCCCTTCTCAGACAGGATTTTTCCAGCTCTCAAAGTGGTGGGGTTATTTTGTTGGGTTTGGGGTTTTTTTTCAGTTTGTTTTTCTTTCCAGGTAAAAGGGAAATGAAAGTAATCCCTTATCCACTGCTTTAGTGACCTTACTAGCAACCCATACTGCAGATTTTATTTTCTTCTTTGTTTAACTTCAGCAACAAAGTGCTTATCTTCTGCAGGAGTCAGGGATTCTCTACCCCTTTCCCCCCAGGCCTTTGGGCATGCAGGGGTTGGGTCGCAGGAGCACAGCCCAGCACTGCATCACTACTGGGGACCTTCTTACCCCCACCAGGGAAGCACCTCCCAGCACATCCCTGAATACTGCTGCTGCAAGCACATACATGTTGCTGTCACTTATACTCTCTTTTATAGCTTACTTGGTAAATATAATCATCAGGGGTTATTAATCACCCAACATTGCTGCCATCATAGCTCAGGAGAGGAAAGACATGTAAAGGCCAATTACGTGATCAGGCTGCATTTAGTGGTGGTTGTTTTTTACCTGACTTCTCAGCAATGGACAATTTTGTTCGTGTCACTGAGCAGGGTATCAGAGCTCTCTGGATAAAAATGGGGGACTTGGGATTCAGCTGTCAAATGGAAGAATTATTTAAGCAATAAAGCCCTGTCCCTGAACTATTTTAATTTCCATGTTTTCACATGTATAACCCACACCCCATTAAAAGTTTGTTCCTTGAAAATAAGTCTCGGCAACCCTCCAGCTCCTCACAACACGTTGCAGGTCTCTCCTGCCCTTTCAAAGCACTCCCAGTCCATTTATTCTCCATTGCTAGTAGGGCTGTCTGCTCTGGGATAGAGGGAAAGAAGAGGGAATTATTGTGGCTTTGAGAGAGCAGGCAGCCGAAATGGGCATGGGAGAAGCATTCTGGAAGGAAAAGGTGCAGGGGTAAAGACATTACCCTCATTCATGTATAACCTGACCTATGGCTGAACTGCGACAAGTCTGCTTGTAGATAATATAGATTGTACTTGTGTCAGTATGGGATTTAAAAACACAGATTCTACCAAAAAAAAACAGAAAACTTGACAGTGGATAGCAAACTAGAAGTTTATTGAGTTACAGTGTATTTACTCTGCTGCATTTCACAGTGTAAGCAGTGCCATGCTTTCAAAAGTCAGGGTCAGGATGATGTTGACTGCAGCTAAAATATTTTCTCTGCCACATCAGTTGATGCAGATACTTATTTGTGCATTTCCTGATCGCCACACTTGAGTTAAATACCATTGGCATAGAGTGATGAAAGAGGCTGCCCAAGGGGAGCCCCAGGGTGCTCTTAGGAGAGAAGGTGCTGGCCAGGGCGTGAGCTTTCAAGTATAGTTACTTTAAGCAGGCTCACTGGCTGCCAAGGGTTTTGCAGCTGGAGCATCAGCCACACTGAACCACATGAGGAAAACAGTGCAGTACATTTCCAAAATACTAACAGCTGGATGCAGATGACATTTCTGAATCAAGAAAAAAAAAACACCAACAAACCAAACCAGCCTCCCTTGAGCTGCTCTCTTGTCTGCTTCAGATGCTACCCCCATGCAGTGGCACAACAGTTGATACAGAAATGCAAGTGGGGGATGTTTCTGCGGCTCCTAGTATGGTAATGAGAAGTGGGATAGTGCCCACTGAACACGGTCACCCTCCTGAACCATAAAAATTGCCTGTGCGGCTGAAAGGCTGCAGCCCTCCCTATCCTGATCATCCTCTAGATCTCAGCCAAGGTCAGCAGTGACCATACCCTCCCTGGAGACTCTGCTGGCTGTTGCTATTAGCAGTGGTGATTCCCAGCCCAAATATAAACTGCTGTTATTTTTAGTGTTGACTACAGTCACGTCCCATCTTTACTTGGCAACCCAAAAGAGAGCCCCCGGTAACTATTGTAGGGCATCCTCTATGGATGTCCCCAGCACTCGTTCCATTGTCTGTTGGAGAAACACTGGGTACAATCTAGCCCAGATTCTGAGAGGTGATGCATGCTTTTGTCTCTGTGATATTTTAGTTTTTTAAAGTGGAAAAATGTGATTTGGCTGAGAGTTAGCTACCAAACTACCTTTAAAAATCTGGTCCTGCAGAAGGTATCTGGTGGCTTCATGTGGTTTCATTGTGCTCTGTGTGTTAGCTGGTGCATTTCATTCGTGTTGGCAGGCACTCTCCGCTCAGAAAGAGTTATGGTCATCTTGGCCTTCAGCTTTGCTACCTCTGTGTCTCCCATCTGTCTGTGGCTAGCTCCTCAACTGCAGGACAAAACACTATTCCCATTCAATCCACATTCCTAGCCGAGGGGACAGCCTGCCAATTGCTTCTGAATGTGTTATGTAGTCAGATGAGATCATACCAAACGTAAGCAAGTTTTATCTTTATTTTAGGCAAGAGAGTGTTTTATCATGATGTGGTTCCAAAGCCTTCGTTGTTTGGTTGGAATTCACCCAGGAAGCATAGCAGTGGATGGTTAAATGCAAACTAATAATTTCAATATGAGCTACGAATGCAGAGCTCATGGGCTGGCTGTGCAAGCTCGTGTATAAAGGAGAACATTGTCACAGATCTGAGGGGAAGTGGGGAGTGATCAGGATGGTCTTGCTAGGTACTCGCAGCATGCCTCTGAGACACTGCAATGCACACAGTATTTTGCTTCCTGCCTGGGTTGCATGGGGATACACACGGCTCCCAGACCTCACAGTTGGAAAATTTGGGATGGCTCATCACTAAATCTTGGGAAGAATTCCCTGGGGCAGTCTCTTTGGGTGGTTGTTTCTCCATCTTGATCTGGAATTGGGATGGGAGGTCTGCAAATAATTGAGGGCTAATTTCTGAACAAATGTAGGTTATTGCTATTGTGGTGAGGTTGGGAATTGCCCAACCTCAATAGAGCTGGCTGCACTTCAGCTAAAGACATTCACCTCAACAGCTATTGGACATTGAGGAGCTCAGTTCTATTTCTGGTAATTTATATCCCCCCTTTTAGTTTCTTACTGAGAACAAAAGTTTTATTGTTTGTGCCACTGACTCAGATTGAAAGTTAGAAGTCTTTGGATGATGCATGTACCTTTGTCTCAAGCTGTTTACTGGCAGATGTTCCTGGGCTTCTTGAGGTGAGATGCAAAGTCAGCTACATGATCTGCCCTCCACAGTCTTTTGCATTCTTTTTTGTAGTTCTAGATGTTACAGTTAGCTCTCTGATTCGTAATGGTCTCTGATTTATACATATATTCCATAGCATTCTATAATATTTTTATTATTACATTATTTTATGTTAGAAACACTACACAGATGAGAACTCCACTGTGGCAGATGCTGATTTGACTCCAAATGAAAGCAAGCAGTTCCTGCCTCAAAGGATTTTCAGTCAAAGTGCAGGATAAAAGCAAACAGATGGATGTGGGCAGACACAGGGTGTCTTGTATGTGGCACCTCTTTGACATTGTTATATGTGAGCTGTAGCACTCTGTCAATAACCACTGAAATGTGTAATGGTCTGGATTCTTTCCAGCTAACCTGGGACTTGTAAGTGTAGCCCAAATTTAGGCTCTCAACTGTGCTGGACCCCTGTTGCTGAGACCTGCAGACCTCTCTAGCAGTGCCTGTTGCTTTCCGTTGCCTGCAGAAGGAGGCCCTGATACCAGGGCTCCTCGAACAGTGTTTGCCATTCACTGCCTGCTGCAAGGGGGCAAACAAAGTGCCCCCAAACATTCATTTGGTGAAGGATGTGGAGTCATGATAGAAAAATAATCTGCACACCAAAGTGATTTCATGTGTTCCCCTGCTCAGTGTTTTTTCAGTAGAAACTGTGTGCCTACTGCCCATAGCCCTCTGTAAAGTAAAGCACATAAGAAACATATGCCTTCTTCGTGCTCACTGTTCCAAAGTTGTTTGTGAAAGCAGAGTAATTGCAAGCAGAAGGTTATTTGCATGTCTCTCCAGAAGAGAGCTTGGTTTGCCTGGCAAAATTGGTTGTAGGCCAGTCGCACATCTTCCCTGTTACTTTGGGACAGTGGGTTTGTGCTGGCTGTTTTCTCCTGAGAACTGGGCTCAAAATGCAGTTCAGACATGTTTGGAGGGAAACCCAGTTTGCTGGAGAGGCCCAGGTTCTGCAAGAATCCACAAGCCCTACAGTTAACACACAGAGCAGAAGATAAGATGCCAGAGAATTAGAGCCAGTAAATAGTTTTGTGGATTAATAAGACATAAGCGCCAGTGCTCAAGGGAGGAAAATAGATTACATTATTGACTGTTCATCCCCTGCAAAACTGCCTAAAGGGAAGGGTAATATAGTTTGTTTCCCCTTAATTAAATATTTGTTAAATGGTTTGTTTCCCCTCAATTAAATATTTGTTCTGGTAGTTCTTTTGTGACAGAAACAAAAAAGCAGCAGCATTGCCTATTCTTGTTACTTTCAGCTAATCCTGAACATGCTGTAACTGTTCTTTGGTTCCTACCTCCTAATTATTTCCTGTAAAAAATAGCTTTCTCCCATCCATTCTCTTTTTCTTTCTGTTTTTGCAACACTTCACTGAATGACTCATATCACCTCTTAGTAAATAGGTTAAGTCTAGGAGAATGATGAAACTACAGAGTGGCATGTGAATAAACAGCGCAATTGCTTATGTGCTTTTCCTGCCAGCAGTTGCTATTTTAGAGGCATTGTGGCATCTATTACCAATTTCATTAGCTTTTAAACAACAAAGTGCAAGCTACTGTAGGAAAAAGTCTTCACCAACCTCCTTTGGTTTTGCTGGTTTTAATCTAAAAGAAATGTCTGAATACCAAATGGCATTGCTTGTCTCAGCAGTTATGTACCAAATTCATAAGGTCCAAACCAGGCATACGAAAATAGCAGCCAGCAGCTGTTGCAGAGCTAGATCGAGAGTTAGGAGTGACAAAATTAAGACTCTTGCTCTGTGTTTCTTAACCCTCAGACTAATATTTCTGTATTGGTTTAACCAACTAATGCAGTTTAAGAAGACTAACTCCATCCCTTCTAGTGTGTATTTATTTATTATGTGTGTATTCTATTTGGAATAGTTCACTTGGTCTCATTGCATGTTAACTACAACTAAACACAAACTTCATCTTTTCTCAGTAACTCACTAACTATCAACTAGAGAGCCAACTGCATGACTCAAACACGTGTCCCTTCCCTTACAATTTCAGCCAAAACTATCTGGCATCAGAGTACTGCCGAATGAAAGTCATATCTAAATATATGTGAGCAGAAAGAAAGTTAAAAAAAGACTTTGTTATGGAAAGCTACTACAAACCAAATCCACGGTGGCCTGGAATTCCTCATCACACCCAGGCTGATCTAGTTTTCCACTTCCAAGGTACACTCCCAAAGTGACTGCTGATACTCACAGAACAACTGCACAAAGTCATCACATCATGTTGCAGTTCCTTACATGCAGTGGCTTAACAGACTTAAAGAGTTTAGCTAAGAAATAAACACAGTATGTATCATTGTCTTAGCAAATTTAGTAATACAAGAGCTTTTGCTTTGCATGCATGTACTTCCTGGCAGTGTCAGCATTAATATCCAGAGACAGTCCTTTGTCAGGTAACCCATGAATGAGATTGGCAGCACCTAGCACTGGGTACCACCCTGAACACTATCCTTCAGGTTGACTTTAAGTATGTGCAGAGCTATGGACCAGGCAGGAAAAGAGATTTAAAGAAACACCGCAGTATGATGAGGTGGATCTTCTCACTGTACTCATGCAATGACTAAGATCCAACTCCTCTAAATTAAGGGGGCATTAACACCAGGGAAACTGAGCCTGCAGATGAGCTCCAAGGGCTTCCCACAGTGGTGTGCTGAAGCCTAATGGGGCAGGCTGGAAGGCACATGCTGTTGTGCCTGAAGACGCTCTTTCCAGGCTGCCATTTGTGGATTCTTCCTCCAGTTTTGTGCCTATCTTAGAATCTTCTGATAGAAAACTAACAACTAAATACTGACAACTGAATACTGAAAACTGTCAGACAAACAGGAAATCACACTCTGGAGAAAATTTTGCCTTTTCTCTTGCTGTTCCCGTCAGCAGCACAGGATGAAAAAGCTTATGCACACATGCATCTCTGTCCTGCAAACATCACATAACCCTTGCTTCCTGGTTCATGGAGAAGGTGCCTAGAAAACTTAACTCATTGAATTCAGATGGATTCAAACAGAGATCAGATGGATTAAATAATTGAAAATACCAAGAGTGGCACCTGACAGCCTTAAAATTCCTCCATTCAGCTTACTGCAGGGCAACCTTTGGCACCTGCCTCTCCAGAAGAGTATGCCATTTGTAAGCAATATAATTCTCACATATTGCTTGCACTTCAGATTTCAGTCCCCTTGCTACAGAGTCTCAATAAACTGGTCTTCCAGGGAATTAAACAACCAGTTAACAGCCAGTTCTTTTCTGAACTGATTAACTGAGTAAAAGTCCTCCGGCCATGGAAGTGTAATGATTTCTTTACTAATCACTCACAGGTTCAGGTGCAACTTATTACTGATTTACAAGATTGTAACTATTTGTGTAACAAGATGAAGTGAAGCATAGCAAAATAGGACAGCCACCTAACTGCTCCATGCATAGGGAGAGCAGCACAGGTTTCACATCATCTCCTCTGCTGCATTCTGCTCTGTTCTCCTTCCTTTGTAGCTACTGACTTAGCTTCATATCGCTGAGGAGGAAATGGCTGGATGGAAGTGTAGAGTAACACCTTCTGTCTGAGGATAATGCATGGATAAACAAAAGGGTTGTTTTTCTAAGAGAAATTTTTCAGGCTACCAGCTGTCTGAGGATAGCAGTCCCAGATGTGCTGCACAGACAGTGAACAGAGCGTCAGTGCAGCTTTCCACAAGTGGCACCCCAGTGTCTCCCAGGACAAGGCATCCCCAAGGCTGCTTAGTCTCCTGACTTTACATGCTATACAGCAGCAGAGTCAGAACAGGTCACTGTCTCCAAAGTGCTCTCTACATTGCTCAGTTTCCTGATAGAAATACTTAAGACCCAATTTTTGGAAGCATTAGTTTGATAACTTCAATTGCTGCTTATTAAGAGTGCCTAAGTGAGCTTAGCACCTCATGCTTTTGGTAGTTTGAGATCTGAACTACCTAAAGACTTGAAAACATTCCGGTAGGGACTTTTGAAAATGACTGCCCTCTATTACATCCACACATTCTGTATAGGCTCACTCTGTGCAGGTCATCATCACTGACAACTTTTTTCTCTTAGCTAGGCATGTATTATTTAAGTTCCCTCAGTGTGACCTTTGCTGCCTTTTTTCATTTTTCAGACCAAGGAAAAGCTGTAATAAATCTGGTCCTTCAGGGATGCTTGGACTTGGCCAGGGCCATATGGCAAGATGATGTTATAATAGCAGAGGTCCAAGCTCTGGAGTCCCACTCTACAGTCTTCTGCTTTAACTGCAAGGTCACGTTTTTCCCTGACAGATTTAATGCAGTCAGGTTTTATTGGTAGGCTGTTGATCTTTTCTGGAAGCCCACTGACAATAATGAAAGTACTTAGAAACCCCTTAAAATTTCTGGGGTAGTATCGCAGTCAGATTTGTGTTTCAAGTATTTCCTTCTTGACAGTTTTGATGTATAGTGCATTTAGGGGACAGATTTTTTTTCTTCTTCTTCTTCCCCCCCCCCCCCCCCATGTTATCTTCTTTCCCCCCTCCCCCCCCCCCCCAATGTTATCTTCATTTTCTGCTCTTTTCTTACAGGCACACCCAGCTTCCTCTTAAAGATTTAAAGATTTTGGGTAGGATAGCACCATAGATACCAATTGTTTCAGTTTTGCACCTCACTCTGGAACTATATTGAAGTATAAGGGAGTGAGTGAAATCCAGAAATTCCTGGGAATCACAAGGAGTTTAGATATTGATTTCAGTTGGGACAAGCTTTAGCCAAAAATATGCATTTTATTTAGATTCTGTTTTCCATCAGATATCTATATTATGATGTTAAATTCATGGAAAGATGCCAGTGAGTTTTGAGCCTATTGAAACCATTAGCAAAAATGTACCATGGGACTTGAGTTGCCACTTAGTTTGAGATCGGTAACTTCTTCCAAGAGTTTGCTTAATTAGTGAAGATGAGCTGATTGCTGTTCAGCTGGATGGTAGGGAGGAGGTTTATAGCTTACACAGACTGCATAGATTACAAACAGGACAAGGAAGAAAAGTTGCAGAGTACATCTATTGGCATTATTTCAACAAGAAGTAAAACCTTTTTTTTTTGATCTGTAATTAAAGCTTTACAACTAAGAGCCTCTTAGTAATTATATGTTCCCATCTTCCATGAAGACTGAAAAAAAAACCCCAGCCTTTTATTGCTGCTGATTTATAGAACAGCCTCCTACACCCCCAAGGTATTTTTCCCCAACTCAGTTTGTTGGGTTTGGGCTCCTTGTGCCTGATACACCTAGATTTGTATTTACCAGTCAATTAGTTGTTCTGCTGGCATGTGCAAAGAGATTGACTTTATGGGAGGCAGACCATAAAATAGGCTGTGTCCTGAGTGGTAGGCTCCAGTGTACGATACGTGGCTGTGCAACCTTAGGGAGCCAAGTAAAATATTTCTTTTCTATATATAGTCACCTGAAATCCAGCAGCCCTGGATTTCACTTCTGAATCTTGCGTTCAAAACTTAACTTCATTTTGAAGGAGGACTTTTTCTTCCTTACCATTGCCACTATTATTTTATGCTGTCTAATTTCCACATGGTTTTGCAGAAGTGCTAAATGCTTTCATGATGAATGAAAAAGAAATCCAAAAAGATCAGACAGGGGGGAAAAGAAAAAAAAAAGACCACATCATTTAAAAAATTGCCATTTTATGAGGGGGGAAAAAAAATCACTTTGTGTTTGAAGTGAATATTAAACTTGCATAACTTCTTCGCTCATATCTTTCCTGTTCTTTACAATTAAGGCAAAGTCTAATTTGCATGCCGCTGTGGTTAGAGCTCTCATTTAAAAGGGACTGACTTTTGATCTGGCATAAATGTCTCCTGTTTTATTTGGGCCACTAAGATGACAACTGAATTTTGCAAAAGGCAGTGACGGGTCTTTGGCCTGACTTCCAAGACACATGGACCTCCTATGCCTCTGACACCTCAGATCGAATGGTCAGCGGTTCACACCCTTTGTGATCGATTGAGGAGCATAATTTTTTGCATACTTATTTTTAGTTAAGTTGAGAAAAGAGGGGGAAGAGGTAAAATCTAGCGCTGGATCTGAGCAAACAGAAAGGTCAGCGGTTAAGTTCTGCCTTGTGTATTGTGTATGCTGCAATGTCCTCTTAATACATGAAAGCACAAAATGAAAGACGAGCTGAAAACTGTAACATTTGGCCTTGCAACGTTGGTCAAAGGTTACCTTTTTTTCTCAAAAATGGTTTTGCAAATCTTTTTCAGAGCTGATAGATACACACCTTAGCTGGATACAAAACATTATATGAAAAAGAATGACTGTGATCTTTGATCCAAGCAATCAAAAAGAAAGGTAATCAGTATTTTTCTGCCTTTTCTCCAGCTGTGTGTTTCTCTTAACCTGTATTTATTTATTTTTTCAATTGAAAAGTCATTCCCCTTTTTTGTTTGGCTTAAAGGGTTTTAAATCTTATTTAATTCCTTTTTTTTTCTTCTTTTTTTTTTTAATTGTTTTTCTTCCTCATTTGTGTACCACAGAACTGGGGCCTGGTGGGTAGGGAAGGAGAGATGGGGTTGTGCATGCTGGGGCTTGTAGCATCCTTTTGTTCCCAGGCAGCAGCTAGAACCACTGTAAGACAGTGGTTTGTCCCATCACTTTTGAGGGCACAGAAAATATTCAGGGTTCAACTTCCCTCTCCAGTCCCCTTCACACCATGAGTGCCTCCCCGAGTGTCTGTGCTTTGCATGCAAAAACACCACATCGGTGGAGCAACCATGGAATATGGCAGGATCCCTGCCCAGTGCAGGGAGGAGCCCACTGGAGCTGAGCTTTGCATACTCAGCTGAGACCCTCACTGATGCAGGGTTCCCCAAAGGGCACAAGCCCTGGGTATAGCTCTGTGACAACACTGGCTTCATCGGTGTTATTCCAGACAGGCATGGAATAACTCTGGTGAAGTTACTGACTCTGTGTATCTGTCCTGTGTGTGTGTGCATGCATGTGTGTGAGTGTGTATGCATGTGTGTGAGTGTGTGTGCGTGTAGAGAATCAATTACAGTGAGCCTGACTCTTTGCCAGCTAAAACTGGAGACTGTTTTCTGTCTCTGGACTACCAGTTGAAGCTCGGTATTTAATACAACCCACTATCATCCCGCAACTGAATACACTCCAGATTTCTATCTGAGAGAATGCGAATGAGAGTCTTAAATGTCTTTGAGGACTGGAGCCTGAGAGACTAACTCTTAACTCATCAAAGCTGAGTGATCAGAAGAATACAGACATTCTCCCATTATTTTAGCCAGCCTCTTACATTTAGCTAACTTGAGGATCTCCAAACAGCAGCAGCATCTAACAGAGGATATGTTGAAGGGATTCAAGCCTAACTAGGCATTTCCTTGGTCTGGATGGCTGACGTCAGCTGTAACTTCTATATCCTTTTTTACGATTTAATCTTTCATTATCTTTGCATATGTCCTCATGGCCCCATTTAATCAGTTCTTCCTCATTAAACAGATCAATAGCAGTGCGCTTCAGAGCCAGGCACCTTAAATAACAATATTTCATTTATTAACTGCATCATCTCCATTTCCTCCCAGCCAGAAATGAGCAAATAATGAGAACCGATACTTGAGATACATTTTAACCATGCTACCAAAAAAAGATTGATGGGAGTTCAGATAGCAAGTTCAGCACATGATCTCAGTTTCCTCTCAACTTTCGAGATGTCTCAGTTTGCTGATTTGTTCAACCTACTGTTGAAACCCAAGTTGCTGAAATTACGCCTGGATCTGGATCCATGTGCTCCCAGACCCAGAGTATACCACCAAAGATATGTGATTGCTCTAGAATTGGTCTGGAGGTGACTCCAAACTGGGAGAGAGATACTTGCCTGTTATGTTTATACATTTATTAGATTTAGGGGCTCTGGTTGTAGATGGGACTTTTTGTGCTGAAGCAATCACTGACTTGCACATCTTTCCCTCAGAGCTCCCCAGACTAGTGTTGCACAGTTTAAACTGCAGCTAACTCACTTGGATTTAGGTGAAATTCAGGGTGACTACAGCACACTCAGGCCAGCTGACAACTTGGAAGCTCTTGTCATTCAGATGCTTACAACAAAATCCCAATTTCCCACCTGTAAGAGCTTGCACAGGGAGCACCCAGCTGTGCCTGGGAATGGTCCTGCAGCCCATCTGTGGGGTGAATGTTTGATACTGTTCCACTGCAACTTTTTAGCTCTTTTCAGCTCTTTTCAACCTCAGCCCACAAAACCCGCTGTTGACCACCTGTGCAGCACACAGGAGGGAAAGTGAAGTTTGCAGGCTGACTAAGCCTGTTACCACACCATTGAAACTGCCCAGAGCCAGCAAGCAGAGGTCCCCGCACTGGGTCGTGGTCTGCCGGTGCCGCACGACAGATTTCACTTTGCCTAAAGGTCAGGCTGAGAAACCAGACCCCTCAGAATACTGTAGGTTTAATTATTTGCTTATTTTTCACTTAATATTTAACCCTGCCTAGCTGAAGATGACCGTGGTGGGGCTGTATTGAATGAAAGGAAACTCACACATGGTATTTTTGGTACGCTGGCCGCCTAAACAAACGTGTCGATAAATAAATCGACCCATAGTCTCAGCCCACTTGTGTTTAGAAAGGAAATGACCCTGTAAGAGTGGGTGCCCACTTCTGTTACCTCACTGCTATTTTTAGCTAAGGCTGTGAAAAATTTCCATTGAAGACCTGCTCCTCTCATTTCCTGGGTAGAGCAAACAGGAAGCTCTTCTAACTGAGCTGGAGTCTTTTTGCCTGAAAGTTGGGCCGACCTCACCTCCCGCTGGTTGCTTGCTTGCATTGCAGAGCAGCAACACCACCGACCCCGCGTGTGGTATTTGCACCAATTCACGCCAAAGCCAGCAGGAGATGGTGGCAGATAGGAAGTGGGGCAACAGGAGAGGACAAGAGTTTTTGATGTCAGCCATACTTTTTTTGCCTATGTCTTAGCCAAGAGGCACCAATCTAGTTGAAATTAGGCATTTCCTGACTGGAATTAGAGCGAGCTAAATTCTGATCTGTTAATGGCAGGGATTTTGAGCACAAAAGGATACAAACTGCCTGGTGTGACACAGGCTATGAGGTCCCTTCAGCAGCATGTACTGTACCTGGATATGCAGAAGCCTGGCTCCCTGCTCCTTGTGTCAAGCACCTGTGCCATGCTCTGTGTGAATACTTAGTCTTTGAGGAGTACAGCCCACCACAGCACACACCTGTACAGTAATAAGTAAAAGAGAGATTTATAGAAGATGATTGATTTTTACCTCTTCAGGGAGGAATTCCATTGCATGTAGGATGGAGTGAGATTTCAAACTACTGGGTAAAACTATTAAAAACTAGTGCATCTGCTCCCCTTCCCAGAGACAGTAAGAGATTTGGCACCTTTGTTTTATTTAATTGTGGGAAGTGGTGAAATACTACACATTTATACTATATATGCTTTTCCCATAAATGTTTGTTAGAAATAGGTTTAAATATGGAAGAGTTACAGCTACATACCTGAGGATTAATCAGTCTTGAGTGACTGTCTTCTCCAGTTTGAGTTAATTTTTATCATAGCCCTGAAATATCAATGGAAGAAATTATGTAGATTTGGGGGTCTGAAACCTTAAAAAATTTGGACTTCTGGTTTTAAGGCAATTTTGTCAAAACAGATAAATAAACTGTGGACACTCTTGGTAAATACAGCAACCAAGGAGCTGCATGTGAAATGGAGCCCCAAAACAGGCAATTCTGGAGGTTTGCACCAAAATGCTTATGGTTTAGGTCTCTATTAATCAAAGTGCAGCCTAGAGAGGGTTGTTGTTCTGGGAGGTACCAAAGAGTGCTTTAAGCAAAGAAGCTGAAAGGTAGATGGGAGAGAATAGCTGTGGTATAGAACATGTAATATTGGGGGTGGGGTGGGGGTGGGTTTACACAAAGTTCTTCGGTGTCTTCTTTTGAGCTTTACCAAGAAGCCTGTCCCAGCCTTTCTGAGTATCATAGTGACACATGGTAGTTTGCTTATGCTGCAGGCTACCAACAAACTACAATAAAAATGTAGAGCAAATAGACTCTGCAGCGAGATTCATTTAAAAACCCAACCAAACAAAAAAGCCAAACCTTTTCCACCTCGATTGCAATCTCTGTTTCCAGCACTGTGCTTCTTCCAAAGCTTTTTCTTTTTAAACTATTCTTATTTTGTTCAGCCTAGCAAGAATGTTAAAATGCTTAGAGGGAGATTAGTAATTTTTTTTACCATGGGTAAAGCAAATGGCTGTAGAAGAGGGCAAGCGTGCTGATAGGGGATGTAGCAGGTACTGGACACATGGTACAGCTTCTCATTTGTGTTTTTATGGCACTTGAAGCATGCTGAACACAGTGTAAAACCCCTCTCTCCACTCCTTCCCCCTTGACTTCCAAAAATATGTAGTCTGGCTAACAAGGACTAAAAGTTTTAGGTTTTAATAAGTTGTGTTATGAACACAAAGGGGATGTTTTCAGCTTAACAGCAAACTGCCCAAGGACTGCTTTTACTTCTTGTAATTTCGAAAGCGCTCTAACAAATTATTCCTCTTTCTTTTATTTCACAGTTAATGAAATTATCAGGAAGGAATTTTCTGGACTCCCTGCCAGAAATCAGACATAGAAGAAGATTTGTGAGACAACTTTTACTGAATCCTTCCATAACTGACCTCTTAGATCCTTCCAATGCCCCTGCAACCTCCTGCTTCCTTAACTGTTCATCTCAAGGCACCAATTCAATGCAAGGAACAATGTATTGGCATCAAGCTGACAGCCTTGACTAAGCAACTCGCCACCTCTCTCTGTAAACATTGAGAAGGACACCCTTCCTTTCACCCAAAGATCATATTGTTCTCATGTAACAGAGTATCTGTCTGAGGAAACTCTTCAAGCCTGCTGCAAAATACCTATCTATGTATCGATCTATCTTAGGGAGAAGTGATATGTCAGCCCTGAACACCACACAGAGCAACAAGGGAGGTTATATATTAGTGCTTATTTGGGTGGGGTGGGAAATGGGGGAAGAAAGAGTAATATATTCCATAAAAGAATAACAACATTTTGCAGTTCACCAACAATGACTTGTGCCTTCCAGGTCCCAAAGCCCTTTTGAGAAATGTTATTGTTGTAGGAAACTGAGGCAGCCCAAGCTTGCTCAGCCTTTATCCGACCTGGGATCAAACGCCATTTTTTAATGACTCTGAGCACCGTGATCAGTATTTCAAACAGTAGATACCAGCTGAATCCAGGAATGTTCTTTATTTTTCTTGTCAGACTGGATAGGAGTTTGAAGGAGAGGGATGCTCATGGAGAACCAGTGAAAAGAGCAATTCAGCAGTTGTAGCACCTGCCCCAAGGTAAAATAAACCCAGATAAAACAGAGAGTAATATATAGGAGTCACAGTAAATCCAAAGATTTTATGATTGATCCTTACTAATATTTAAACAGTGTATGAATACATCTTAGATATTTTCTTTCTAACAAATTATTGCTGTTTCTTTTCATATAGAACTTATTCTTGACTCATAACTTGTCTCATTTAGCAGCTGTTACACTTAACCATACAAGCTGCAGGGGAAAATAATTGCATCTTACAGAAGCCAGAAAAAGTATACACTTACTTATATTCACCTTGTCTCTTTAGCTTTGCAAAGCTAGCAGCAATTTCTGGAAAGGTTACATTTCTGTGTGAGTTAGAATGTTTGTTATGTTTTGCTTCATGTGTTAGAATATACTGCACTGACATAGGCTTATGACGGTAAAAGATAACCGCTGCCATCTGCAGTTGTACAGCTAGCAAGTTTATAACACTTTGGTGTGTCACTGATACCACAGTATGATCAAAAGGCATCATGAGTGGATAATCAATGTACAGTAGAAGGTAGCCATAATATTGTAGGAAATGCATAGTAATCTTTCCTGATTTTGTAAATGAGGAACACTGATTTTTTTTTGGTTTTGAGTGCAGAGCCTGAGCTCTGTTCTAGAAAACACGATGAAACTATCCTGTTTTCACTTCTTTCACAGTGAACTTTGCTGAATACCAGCGTGTCCACAGGCTCACAGCAGGAAGTAGGTTATATGAATACATCAGACCAGCAAAGCAGCTGCATAATTGGTTCCTATTATTGCAAAAAAGATCTTGCACAAACCCTGCAGAGTATGTGCTCGGTTCCACAGAGATCTTTTCATCAGTTTTGAGAAGAATGTATTTTCTGCCACTAGAAGCTGGTGCTTAAACTCCACAAGGTCTTCAGTTTTAGGATGGGAGACAGAAGCATAAGACTTTCCAGAAGACCTGACCTAGATCTCAGCTGTAATCTTGGCTCTTAACCTGAAATATGAATTTTACAGGAGCAGCTCTAAGCTCTGGATTCAACCAAATCTAAATCCAGAACTGGAGCACAGCCCTTCCTGACTGCACATCAGTAACACAGCTCGGGGAGATTGTGTCTTTTTCCCCTCGAGGTACTGCCAACACCCATCAGCAGCGCTGGTGTGAAATGGTGAGTGGAAGCAGGCATTAGTCCCCTTTGTGAGATTCAAAGCTTTTGTCACAAAGCAAGTCCTCCTGTATCTCATTTCAGCAACACCAAAAAGCCTCTGGCTGCCTCCTTCTGGTGCTCATACTGTGAGCTCCAGATGTTGTGTCAGTACAAATGTCACAACAGCCAAGCCTCAGCCTGTTACCTGCAGAGGTGAAAATGGCCTTTTTTTATTGCTGACTTTTAGAGAAACAAATCTGAGGCTCAGAGCAGCTGAAATGACATCTGCATGGGGGAATTATTGATTGTTAGCACTCATATAGTACTTTGACTGGCTCACATGCCTCAAATAAGCTATTTTGGATGGGTTTAAAACTGCCAGTTTGCCAGAACCTGACATACACTAGGGATTGTTAATGCAGTCTGGTGTTTTGGACAACTTGGAAAAATTCATCAGGCTGAAAGTTGTCTGGCAAAAATTCTTTGCTGTAGCTGAGTAAAAGAACTCCTGCCTTCACATTATTCACACTTGGAAGTATCAAAAAAATTACCATTTTATTTTCCCTGATTCAACCTGTAAAGTATAGGAGAAACATTAAAAAAACCCCTACACCAAAACCCCATTCACAGAAGACCAGAAACCCCCAAATAACTGACAGAAGCTTTTCTCTTGCTGGATTTTAAATAGAATACTAAAGAACACCACGAATGTCTTTTCAGATCTACAGCCACTGATGTAGTCTAAAAATATTGCTGATATTTGAATGCCCATAGCAACTGCTTGTCAATGATCCTCTGTGTACAGATGAATAGCTGATCTTGAAGTCAGATAACCATGCATCAAGCCCACTAGCAACCTTCCTCCTGCTCTGTGCAATTGCAGTACAAATCTTCATGATTTTTATTCATTTTTCCCCCACCATGCCCCGCTGATCATTTAAGCATCTTTTGCCCCATTCTACTCTAAGGCATAAATGTGTTTAGCAGACATGAAAAATGTGGAGTCATAGCAAAGGCTTTTCAGTGTTCAAAGGAACCCAGGCAGGCAAACTCCTGAACTCCTGCAATGCTCTTTCAAAGCTACTTTGCAGATTGCACCCCTGAAAGATATACTCTTTAACTGAAAGGTATGATTTTCACTGCTCTTATGTGTTCCTTTGGGCACTTTATTATAATAAAGAAGGGAAAGAGGAATTTTTTCCCTTCTTGTTAAATGTGCTACAAGTGCTTTACTTGTGCTTAGTTATATCTCTTCCTCATTGTAATGCATAGGTATTAATCTGAATGTGTCTGTGTGTTTGTGTACATGCATGTTTATATAATATAACCATAGATACAGCTATGTGGGTATATTATATCCATATGATCCTATGTGAACACACAGACACCCCATTACAAACTTGGGTTACGATCCTACAGTTGGCTCCAGTCAGCCAGACGTATGCAGGCACATGAAGCCAGCTACTGGATCGAGGGTTCATAAGATGTACATAATATAGACTACATTTTAGTGGTTTTATTTACAGCTACAGGAGGTCAGGCTGTGCTACTCTGTCTGCTTTTACATGCAACTGTTAGTTTCATTAACACAGCTTCATATTTATTTCCAGAGAAGAGGAGCGTCCTCAGACATAGCGTTACGTATTGTTGTCTCTTTTGGTAAAACAATATGTTAAGGTTATATAGCTAGGCTGAAGAACTTCAAAATATACAGTACTAAATTATTTCCTGTTCTTGCTGAGCAGTGGTTTTCCAGTATTAATATTTTCTTACTTAATACAACTTGCTCGCTTTCTGTAGAAGCAATAGCTTAACCTTGGAAGAGTTAATACCATTTTGTGAGTAATTTGTTCTCACTTTATCTGGAAGATAGCCATACTTGCACATGAGGAAATTCTGTCTTTCCTCAGTTATCTGAATGTTTCACCACAGTGCCTTCCTGCCATTGTACCAAAGGCCTCCAAATATATTGTCTACAGGGTGAACAACTCTAATGCATTTTCCATCAAAGTTACACCATGCAGAGTACACGGGGCTCCTTGGAACTCAAAAGTTCATCTCTCCTGGTTTTTATTGTGTGTGTGTGCGCGTTTTTTATTTTCACTTCCATTTTTCCATCCAAGTTTTGGCTGCAAATACAGGATGAGCTTCTATAAACTTCTGCATCAAGTATATGACTACATAGAATAAAATCATCATTCATGATATGTAAACAGTCTGAGAGTGGAACGGGAGCAGACAGAGACGAGGAAGATTTTTTTTTCTGTCAGTTATGAGTGTTGGAAGTAGAGTTTGCCAGGAAAGTTAATTGCTTGTGAAGATACTTGCAATGAAATACGAAGTCCCATTTTGTTTTTCTCCATGAGAATGAGCAAAATGTAAGATCTGAACAACAGCAATGGAATGGAAGTGTCCAATGTATGTGTTTTTATTGGTAGAAAGAATGTAGAAGAGCCATGGGTTTTGCACTTGCCTTTGTTTTTTTTGTTTTGATATCCATGTAAATATGTATCACTTCCATCCTTCTTCTAGGAATACAGCATTTTCTGAATGTAGAATACTTTCCAAACCAGCACTATGTTATTCTCTATTGTATAAAATGCTGCTGCTTGATAACATATCTAAAACAGTTCTCAACTTAGCTAGCATGTTTTGGGGTTGTTTTTTTTTTTAAAGTATATTTTGTAATCCATCTCTTTATAAAAGGTAAAAAAAAAAGAAGTGTCTAAGCTTTTTGTTTGACCAAATATGCAACACCTTTTGGATTAAGGGTAGTATTTATAAAGGATCCGTTTTCCTTCTCTGAGTGTATTAATTGTCTATGCAATTGTTGTGGAATTGTTATTGTCCTTAAAAAAAAAATATAATTAAAAAGAAAATATGTCAGAGATTTTTCCAAAGACTTCAAAGACAGCTTTAAGCACTGCAGAAGTTCCTAAATATATCAAATCTGCCTTTTTGCCCCCCTGCCTTTCTTTCCAAATTGCTACTCACTAAGGAACAATTAACCTGCAAATGACTGCCTGAAATTTCAAATGTTAAACTGATGGAGAGTTTCACCAATTTTGCACCAGCTGATGGTCCAGTTGAGCTGCAGTTCTGAGTGCTTGCTGTTTATGTGTCCCCGTGCAATAGGAAGAGACACCAGTGTTGGGTTTAGACTGGCTGACTTGCGGACTCTCCAGAAACGAATTGTTTTCCTCATTGTTTACATTGCAGTGATTTCTTACTTGCAAGTCTAAGGCATCTGTCTGCCATCTCACATGGAAACCTGCAATTTTTTCATTCATCTCAGTTCAGAATGAATAATCCACCTCTTTGAATGATTGCAGCAAGTCTGACATCTGTCTGGTTTAATGTCTGCTACTTTATAACGGCAGTGGGTGACAGCTGATAGCAGTTTGTTTAAGCAGTTTACTGCCAGTCAGTATCTGATTTTTATGGCCTTGTTAAGCTTTGTTTAGCCATATTCATTGGTTGTGAGGTAGAAAGGAGAAAAAAAAAAGAAGAAAATTGATACCTGACCCACATTGCAATAAATTTCAAATGCAGGTGCTGGCACTGTAAAAGATCATACAGGCTGCAAACAAGTGGCTTTCTGGGGGGAAATTAGTATTTTGTGTTTCTGCTCAGTAACTCTCATAAAGCAGCAAAATTGGCTAGAAAGTTCTATCATGACTGGGTCACAAAATTTAATAATGATGTATGTGTGGGTAATAGCCCAGAAATGTGTCACTGGAATAATTATTCCAGGATTAAACAGCCATCTGTACCTTACTGCACAAGTGATAAGACCTGGGAACAGAGAATCGAGGTACAGTTAATAATGCCTTAATAAAGTCTCAATAATGTTGGCCTAACTGGGACTTACATATGTGTGTATGTGTGTGAGGGAGTAATTGATGAAGTGATCCTCTCCTCAGTGAAGTCCAAGCCTCCTTGCTGAAACCCTACCCTGTACATTCAGGTAAAGCCTTATGTTGATAGATGCATGAGTGAGCAACTGTCACTCAGATCACCCTAGCACAACGCCTTTAACCAAACTGTTTGTTCAAAAGCCTAACTTCAAGAATTTTAAAATGGGTTTATATCATTCACATTCCTACAACAAACATTTGTTAACCTCCAATGTAATGATGGTTTTGCTATCTGTAAAATATTTTTTTATATATTGCCTGTACTATGGTAGTTTAGCAATAAATGAAAAGATATCATCTCCTGCATGGGTGTTTGGTCTATTATCACCTTTGATAACATAAGATCGAGTGGGTGAGTCACCCACTTCATGGTCTTGTGCTCCTCACACTCATAAACACTCACAAGTGGGACATGCCTAAGGATTTCAGACTGCAGAGTACTGCTTTGCTAATGAGGTGCCCGGTTCCCCTTTGCATCATGAACCCATCCACTTTCTGTAGATGGAACAGACAGATTCATTCATACAGTGACAATGTCATGAACAACTTCTCTTCTTGTCTACTTTCCCTGGTTTAATTTTCTGTTCCCACCAGCACCATTGCAATTCAAAGCACCAAACAATCCACATCAACAGGTACTCCAGTGTTTTGATCTTCATTTAACATTAATTTCCCTCAGTGTAAATACATTCCCTCTCCTCAGCACATGCCTTTTAGAGATTTGGGGTGTACTGCATTTAGTTTTTCTTCATATGAATCTTAATTCTGCATTTCTCTTCTGGAGACACTGGACGATACATTTTCATACTGCTGTGCTGGAAGGTTGCCCAGAGCCCATTATGTCTCAGTAAAAGTCGAGTTTCTAGAGCATACAATTAAAGACTTACCTTAACAAAACTCAATATTGCCCTTTGCATTTCAAACCAGAGAATTTGAACCATATTTGATGCATTTGTTGGACACAGAGCAAGCACTTTGTTTTGCTTATTCACAAAAGGCTCAGAGCAAGCACCATGTGGAAGTTCTTAACTCCCAGTACACTGTACAAAGGCTGGGAAGCTCATAAACCAGACAGGCTTCGCCAACAAAGAAGCTGTTACTGGCTAGGAGAGAACATTTTATGATGAGCAAATATATGGCACACAGAATTTTAGCTTTATTCAGCAACAGGAAAATTTAAGTAACTTAACCTGGACATTCCACAGCTAAGAACTTAAACACCTGATCCTCTGGCTTTAATTTATATCTCGAGTCCAAATTAAAAGACTACAACACATTTTTAATCTTAGCTGGAAATCTCCCTGATTTTGTAGACTTAACTCACTCTTTTATACCCCTTCAATATTGCTGACTTTTCCCCCAGTTTTACTTTTCATGGTAGCAGCAAGGAAGAAAAATGCATGTTGCTAATGAACATCTGGGTTTTGTATGAGAGCTCGCTCGCGTGCTCCGTTGGGTAAATATGTGATTTACAAGTTGGGTTTGTTTTGGTTTGTGTTGTTTCTCTTTTTTCATCCTTCCCCCCCTCCCTTTTTCTTCTTTTCAAAGTACAAATGTAATTTAGTCAATTTAAGAAGCTGCCTTTCAGCTTCATACCAGATTCTTTTCTAAATACATCATCACTGGCTTGCTCAGGTGGCCATGCTCAACTGGGCTGCTGCTAAGGGAGCTTTGCAGGAAAGACAGGCTCCCACGCAACACTCCTCTTCCCCATCCCTGCTGACCTCCTGTGCCTTAGTTGGACCCTCTGCTCCTGTGAGGCAGCTGTCATCTCAGTGAGCTCATGCTGTAGAGGGGCTTGAACAACTTTTACTCATGGAAAGGAAGGCCATAACACAGGATCTGAGCTCCTACTAAACCAAAGGGCAAGACTGCAGGCACAGCAAAATTGCTGAGGTTGTGGGGAACCACTTAACCTAAAAGCTCAGGGGAAGGTGGAGGCAGGAGAGGCTGTCAGGAACTGTAAAGCACACGAATTGGCCAAGCCCAGGCAGCAGAGGTGACTGCAACACAAAGGCACCTCTTTATTCATAGACAGTAGGGCCAAAATTGGAGGTGAACTCAAGCGGGAGAGCACGGTGGCAGTGCAAGGTGAGGAGGGCAGGCACAGAAAAGAAAAACAGCCTCTAGCTGTGGCTCAGATACAGAGAAATATAAATAGTAAAAGGAGTTTTTAATTTTTTTAGCATTGCAGTCTATTAGCTCTCTAATTACCTGTGAGAGCTCAGCTCTGCTCAGGGATTTTGGATGAAATGGACTTTCAGGGCAGGTATGGGGAACAAGCAGCCAGCATTCACCATACTAGTCTTTTTTCGGTCAGAAACCAAGCTAAAAGCATAACAAATCTTCCTCAGCCACCTGCAGCATGTATGCACAGCTATGGGAGTGCATGCAACTGATGAAAGTAATTGCTAGGTGATATTCACAGCTCCAAGGGCTAGGCTGAGCACCCTCAGGCTCCAAATAGTACACAGCAGTGAGGAACCACAGCATAACTACTTGGACCCCTGCCATGTCATGGCTCTCTGCCTCAGCCTGCTGCTGCCCTGAGTCCTCTCCTCCAGCAACACTGCAAGGAAAGAGCAGAGGAAATGGTCCCCATGGGAGCAGACCAGTCCATCCACCACCTCTGGCTGAGAGCAGCAACAGAGAATGCCTATTCTGAAATATAGCTGAAGGTTTAGAGTGGATTAGGACATCAGCTTTTGGAAACCTCCCTCCAGCACAGCTACAGTGCACCAATATGCCCACATGGCCCTTGCTGAGAGCCATCAGTGAGGTAGCAAGCAACAGGGCTGAGGAGAAAATATTACAGCCTCCTCAGCAGAGCAGAGCAGAGATGAATGCTGTAATTTTGTGGCAGGCCTTTAACACAAGCCTAGGAGTAATCACAAGAGGAGTCACTTGATTCGTATTAGCTTCGACAGATAATATAAATCACCATTTTTACCAGCCACATTCTCTCCCACCTTCATTTTTGCAATGTCAGAAATTGTCACAAACCCATGTGCCTTACCTTCTCACAGCAGGTGAACTCACAGCATCAAACACCGTCAAAGATCCAGAAGTATATGTGTGTGCCCTGCCCAACCTTATAACGATAGACTTCCTCACATCTTGTTGCCTGATTCCTGGCAAAGTTTACCCTAATCTGTACTACAGCATCTGAAGCCCCTTCCTCTAACACTGCCCTATACACACCAAAACAGGTATCTGTCTCTAGCTGTAAGAAAATTTACAAAGTGACTGGAGAAGGATGAGAGGCAGTGGTGGTGCTCACACATGTGCTGCATGGGAAGAAGGGAAGAAGCTGGGCTGAGTGTTCATCCATTCTCTGGAGGTGCATGCAAGACTGCTAACTACCAGCAACAGCATTCCCCATCCCAAACTAAAATTAAAGGTTTCCCAGCATAAGACAAAGATCCAGGAGAAACAGTGCCTTGTTAGTGTCATTTACTTACTGTGAGAGCCCTGGAGAGTTACTGTTAATTCCCAAAGCTTTCCAAGCTCATTTGTAAAGTGGCTTCAGAGTGCAGGCATTTCTGACTTCTGCACTGGCAACACGGCACTCTGCTCAGGTGCTCTTCAGGACCTCAACAGCAACACAGCTTTTGGGCCCCACAAAATGCGACAGACTGGCCACTGCAGCTCTGCATCATGTCAGCTAAGAGCACACAAACATGACAGGGATGGCAATTTATGTCTTTTTCTATGCCACTGGCTAAGATTCAGTCAAAATGAAGCTTTGTTGACTGGCAGGTTATTTCTCTTTACAGTAATGTCTCAGCTTTGACCTGCCACTTATCAACAGCCTTAATATAACAAATACTTGGTAAAACCACTGCTGAGGCAAATCAGCCTGAAGGTTTAAGTTGGCCTGAGTAAATTTTTCATGGACCCTTTATATAACCCTACTGAAAGAGGAGTATTATCATGAAAACCTTCTCAGCTGTCTGATCATACCAGCACAAGCAAAACACTGAAATCTAAGCTCAACAGGCTTCTAAGCTTTTTTATTTTAGGCTTCACTAAAGGAAAACACAATGAAAAAGCTTTCTGTACTGAAGTCTCCAGTAACTAGCTCAGTCAACCAGGAGCACAGGAGTGCCTTTATTCCCTTTTGCCTTCTCTTTTCCCCAGTTCTATAAATCAGGATTCATGCTGTCTGTTTACACAGGGCTCTCGCAAGAAACCATATCCGCTTCATTTACCTTTAAAAAAACCCCTACATAACACAAGAAGTAAATGGAAGGAATAAATGTAATCAAGCCATGCCCACACATCTTACATTTTCTAGGCTTTTATGTGGGAATGGACAATGCAATATTTTGCCTCAGCACAGCCCTGCTCCCTCTAGGCTGTAGACTGGGGCCAAAGCAAAGTTAATATAAAGTACACTTTTCAGGCTGCATGAAGGCTTGTTAATTTTTTCCCCGCAGAGAGAAAAGAAAAAGGAAAAAAAAAAAGAAAAAGAAAAACTACTGGGCAGCAGGGCAGAGGGTTTGCTGCAGCACAGAATGTCACTGCCATCTGCAGGGCAGCTGCGCTCAGCACTGCCACGCCGCTCCTGCAACCAGCAGCCCATCCCACACAGACCCCCACGCTGGAAGGGCACAGCTGCAGTGCCAGAGGACGATTAAGTGTCTTGGCCATGGAAAACACTTCTCCGGCGGGTTCAGTAGTCAGGGGAGAGGGAGGCAGGGGCAGCAGACTTGGTGCACCACCACGTGCTGCACCCTAGCATGTCACACTCTCCCACATCACACCCCTGCACACTGCACCCCTGTGCACTGCAGCCTTGCATGTCACACCTTTGCTCACCACACCTTCACATGCCACAGCCTGGCACATCACACCCTGGTACACACTGCACCACTGACCTGTGACAGGGCTGCTTTCTGGTGGTGGAGTTTGCTGCCTCTTCTATCACTGCTCACTCTGACAGCGAAAGGCAGTGAGCAGTGCTGCCAGGCACAGTGGTTACCCCCCACCCCGACAGACAGACAGACACACTTTTCCAAGCATGGGGTGATTTGTCCAGCCTTTCCAAGACCCAGACACAGGCAGGCAGACAGCCCCCACCCTCTCCTCCGGGGCTTCCCAGTCATCTCATGCCAGCTCTGGCAAAGGCTACACCAAGAATAGGAAGTGTTTCATAACTGTGAGAACTCTTTTTTTGTCTGGCAAATCTTGGGTTTGCAGTCTGCCATGCAGTTTGGATCACTTCATGCTGCCCAGTCCCCTCATAAGAAGGCAGGGAGTTTTGGTGGGCTGACCTCTGCCACCATATTTTATGCAGTGGATGGTGGGATGCTGATCCTAGATGACACCTTTCCTATGAACCACAGCAGCTCTGGATTAGCCAGCATTTGCACAGCTGCTGCAATGGCTACGTGATTTCCTCGCCTTATTCTTCATTTCCTGACACTGCAGACTCTTGTTTTAGTCTCCAAGGTCCAATTGCCTGGGAAAACTCCACCAACCCTATCTGGCAAACAGCAGACAGACAAGCAGCTGGGTCTGCCACAGTGTCTAGAAGTAGGATGGAAACCAGAGCAAGGATGGAGCCATTGTAATCCTACGTGGACTGATTGTCTCTGACCATGGTGCCTATAATTTCTCTGGTTCACACAACAGGAAGAGGGTTTGACAACAATTCCCCATTGCTTTAGTTATCTCTCCATTCTTCAGAAACAGATTTAGCTGAACACATTATTTTATATATAACTAAGGAGTTACATCTAAACAAGATCCATTCTGTGTGGTTACAGACCATGACTAACTCATTTGCCTATATTATTTCAGACAAACTCAGATCTTGGTGGCCAACCTGAAGCCATTGAAAGAATAGAATAGAATAGAATAGAATAGAATAGAATAGAATAGAATAGAATAGAATAGAATAGAATAGAATAGACCAAACCAATTGGAAATGACTTTTGACATCATTGAGTCCAATCTATCATCCAACACTATCTAATCAACTAAACCATCCAGTCTCCCCCTAAACACCTCCAGTGATGGTGACTCCACCACCTCTCTGGGCAGCACATTCCAATGGCCAATCACTCTTTCTATGAAGAACTTCTTCCTAACATCCAGCCTAAACCTCCCCTGGTGCATCTTGAGACATTAATTGGATTAATAAAATCAGAATAGATTAGATTAGAATAGATTAAAATGAGAATTAGACCAGAATAAGATTAATGATGAAGACTTACCTGTTTTATTTTTCTTATTCATACTGAGATCTCCATCAGGAGAATTGGAGGAAATAAGAGGGTGGATTAAAATAAAGCCTGAGGACAAGAGTGTTTTGTGTTTTGAGTTGGGTTTTGGTAGCTTTGTTTGGGTTTTTTTGGTGGTGGTGGGTTTTTTGGTGTGGGTTTTTTGTTTTGTTTAGTTTTCCTTCCCCAGAAGTGATGCCTGCTAAGCATCATGACTGAGGAGAGAAAACATGCAGGGACAGAAATAATCATGAGGCTTCTCTCTCCTCCAAATTTTGGTGACAAATTTTGGTTCAGATTGACTTTTCAGAAGCTGACACATCAGCATCTAGAAGCTTTGGCTGGTCAAAACATTTGAATCTACCCCTAATAAAGATGCACCTGGGGACATGGAGCCCATCATGTATGAGGCCTCTTCTATGTCTGTGGGGATTTTTTAGTTTCTGAAATAAGCAGATTTGAAACAAGCCAGGACTTCTTAGAAAAGAGGTTGGTGTCCTTTGAGACTCTCACATTTCTAGCCTGCAAAGAGCAGCACTGGGTGGTGGCTCACTGGCTCCTTCTCTCAGGAGGATGTAAAGGCTGAGGAGGAGAACCATCTGAAGGTGCTGAAAAGGCCAATTCACTTCTGCATGAGATTCATCTGCCAGATGTTTTACAAGCAAGCAGAGCCAGAGAGTGACCTGACAAGAGCTGAAGATCAGACTTACCCTTTCAGCCTGGCCATCATTTCACCCACAGCATTTTTCAATGCTGGAGGAATCCAGGAGCAACAAGAAATAGAGTTTGTAGACAGTGCAATGAGAGAATAACTGCAGGTTAAGACATCTCCTTTGAAGAATTATGCACAATCCCATGCTCATGACTATTTAGCAGGGAAGTCCATCTGGTTACACTTTTGAAGGCATGGTGCTTTTCTAGCCAATGAACTCCTACACACATCAGTGTCCAATTTTCCATGTGGGAACCTAAGCCAGAAGACCCCCTGTGTTTGCTGTCGATCACAGAGAAATCAAAGCATTCCAAAATTTAACATTTTACAATCACACAATTCCTTGGGTTTATCCAGTGTTTTTTCACCCACACAGCACACATTTCTCAAGGAAATAGTATAACCTTGTTTGTACAGATGGTGAAACTGAGGCACGGGGAAGGGACTAAACCAAAGACCAGGCTCCAACAACTGCAATGATAACCGGTGATGAAATCCAGTTATCAGAAGTCTGAGCCCAGAAGTCATGAAGGCTGAGGTGGCTGCCAGCATCTTACTGAGGAATGACCCCTGAGGAAGACTGGGCGCTGGCAAATGAGGGCTGGCTTACTGGAAGGTAAGCAACCACTGCACTGGAGTCCTATAGGATCATCTGGCATGGAAACCACAGATCACACTGACAATGTTGCTGTTGGCACAGGGGATCTGGTGCTCTAGAAGAAGAAACACCAGGCTGTTATTCTGCTGTCCTTTGTCTCTGATTTATGGACCCCTCTGAAGCACAACTGAAAGGTATTCACTTCATTTATGGTATGTGGTAGAAAGTAGGATTTCAAGAATGAACAAATTACATGTGCTGCAAGGACAGCAAATTCCACACTCAATGGGTACAAAATTTGCATTCTAATAAAGAGGTCACAGAGTAGTTGTTATGAATAGAAATTTAAGATCTATTCCACTCTGCAATAACATGGGTTTGTTAGTCAGTGTTCAAAGGCAGATCTTACTTCTTTAGAGGCTGAGATTTCATTCCATGTCTATTGACATTATACCTGGTCACTTAAACTGCTTCCTCTGCTGCTCTCCACTGGCTCAAGCATTACATATTTCTTCTTCCACATTCTCTTATGCAGGGTAACACCCAAATGCCACATGGAGGCATGCATTAATATGGAGATGCTTTTGCAAGACTCTGGTTCGGGTTGCACTTCACAAACCAAACTTTGAAGGGAGCAGTGGGTGCCCCACCACACTGGCATGTTGGAAAACACACAATACCAGGCAATATACATTACAGAGCAGATCTGGCTTAAAACCTATCAGCACTGCAGGCACTTTGAAATTTGCCCCACTTAGGATCCAGCTGTATTCACACTGTGGGAAGGAGAGCAGAAGGCTGGGGTTGGGATGGACATGAGAGGGAGAACAGCATCAGAACTCTAGCACAGGCACTGAGGCATTTGGCAACCTGCCATGTTTGGCTTTGCCCATTCCCAGTCCTACTCTAAACCACCCACAAGAGAGCCACTGGCACAGAGCCACCCATATGCCAGACAGGCCTCTTTCTCTGGCTGTCCAACTGGGACCCTTCCTCTGTGCTGTGCTTACCTGGAAGGTAGTTTAAAGCATAGAGCCCTAACCTGTCCCATTTTTTCCCATTTATGCAGTTTTAAATATTCTTCTCTGGGGCACTGAGACTCTGAGATGTACAAACCTCAGCTGGGTCAATTCTATCTCCTCAGTCACGGTATTGCACATCAGCAGGCACAGAATCAGCCTGCTGATAGCCTTGGGCCAGTGTTTTCCCAAACCTTTTTTTTTTTCCCTAGCTCTTGAGAAAAGAAGGGAAAAGGAGGAGGACTTCATCCCACAAAACACATTTCTTAGCTGCTGAGAGATTTCAAACCTCCCTGATGAATAAACACAGAGCACTTAATTTTGTTTATGAAAACAGGCTTATTGTGATGGCAAAAAGCATGAGTCAGGGCCCCTAGTGAAGGGGAGAGCAGCAGCTGGAGACACTCACCGAAAAGCAGTGTCTCGGAAACTAGAACAACTCTTATCTCAGCCAGTGCCAAGAGATGCAATTTATCCTTCAACAAAAGACACCAGGATACAGGGAGCAGGAGAAGGCTTCCTCATGGCCTAAGAGTTGGCTGCTGAGCAAGTATTGCCATTGCTATAAAAAAGCTGAGAGTTTGTGAATGAGCAGGGGGTGCCAGCTGACACTGCACACACTGCACATAGTCCAGCAGAATCCTAATGATGCACTTGATGGAAGCGGGTTTGAGCCTGGCTTACAGGCTTGGACTCCGGGGTAACAACTCCAGAGCTGCTGCTGGTTCCTTAGTGAAATACAGCAGAGAGACACAAGGTAAGGTGGATGCTTGATCAGCTCAAGGAGGATGAATCACTGACTCCAAAAAGCATGTTCTCCATTCATCTCTGTATCCCCTTTCATATTTGCTGGTATTCATTTTGCTTAGACAAAATCAGCAAAGTGGGATCTGAAACTATCACTGTGGCTTCCTGGCCTGGTGAAGACCCTGAGGCTTCAGATAAGCAAGTGCAACAGGAACACTATTTCCTTGAACTATTTTTAGTGTCTCTGTTCACCAGTGGACTTACTTCCCATATTCATGCCCTATCTTTTGAGAGTCTGGTGTGCAAGCTGCACACTGTAACATGCTTTTAAGGAGCCCCAAGTCACCAAACCTTGTCCTCCTTGCTGCAGCATTTAGTGGCCTGCCACCCTGCCACCAGCACCCTTGCAGAGCAAGTCTGATTAGATCTTCATCTAGTCCTCAGCACATTACTGACACTTCATAAATACCACCAGCCCTTCCTTCAGATCGTGCCCTTTTGTTTTTCTTCCTCAGCTTCACTGATGTAAATCTGCCACGTATGCATGAGGCTGTGCCATGGTGATGAATGATCCTGAATAAGGACCCACTTAGCCAATTTTCACTATACAGAGTTCCATTGTGTGGAGGAGGGTTAACACACAGGGCTCTGTTCAAACAAAATGAGGTAAACAGAAGTTCAGTGCTTTTCCTTCCTTCCTTCCAAAAAAGAAAACCATTTTCTGAAGGCCAAGCATGGAGGAAGGAAAGACATTTCAATTAAACCCCTAAAATTTCTCATCCTAGAACAGCTATGCAGGCAAATATACTGGACATAAGCACAAAGCATATGAAGAGGGAGGGTTTTAGGTGCCTCAGGGAAGGCATCAATAGATGGCACTGTGAACACCAGAGAAGGCAGATCAAGCTATCTCAGCTCCCTAAAAGTGTCCCCCAAAGACTGAAACACTTTGAGGTCTTAAATTCTGTGTGTGCTTCTTTCATGCAGGGCAGAGAAGAGCCTGTCCCTCATCAGGACAGTGTCAGCCCCAGGCACAGGCACCCAGTCACTGCTGCTGCTGGCAGCATCAACTGGTGTGCCCAGCTCCCCTCAGTATTTAATACCCTGCAGGAACAAGGCTGCCAGCTTTCATCAACTGGCTGGCTAAACACTAATGCTGCAGCTGCAGCCTTCCAACAATTAGCTTATTTTTAAACATCTGGTCCACTGGTACTGACCCAGAAAATTGAAGGTAGGTGAGAAATTAGCAGGTTTTCCATACAGATACTGCAATTCACATCTTTGGCGCCTAAAACACAGCTAACCAGGAAAGAATGATAGAGTAGAGCTTGTTCAGCCTGGAGAAGAAAAGGCTCCAGACAGACCTTACTGCAACCTTTCAGTACTTAGGGGGGAGGGCTACAGAAAAGGTGGGGACAACCTTTTTAGCAGGACATGATGCAACAGAACAAGGGATGATGGTTTTAAACCATCAGGAGGAGACTTGATGGGGTGCTTGGTGCCATGGGTTAGTTGTTTAGGTGGGTTGGATTGGTTGATGGGTTGTACACAATGATCTTGAAGGTCTCTTCCAACCTGGTTTATTCTATGTAATAAAGTTCTATGTAATAAACTAGAAAAAAATATGGGGGGGAGGGGGGAGATTTAGCCTAGTTATAAGGAAAAAAGTTTTTAGAGTGAGGGTGGTAAAACACTGGCATGCATTGCTCAGAGAGGTGGTAGAAGCCCCATAGAATATTTTAGGTTGGAAGGGACCTTTAAAGGCCATCTAGCCAAACCCCTCTGCAGTGATCAGGGGTATCTTCAACTAGATCATGCTGCTCAGTGCCCCATCCAACCTTACATGGAACGGCTCCAGGCATGGGGCTTCTATCACCTGTTCTAACCATCCAGAATAACTATTTTTCTAAACATTCAGAACAAGTTTCACACCTATTTTGCACTATCAGACAATGAAATGCAGGTACAGAGCACTGTGGTAAAAGTGTCAATGGTTCACAGTACTGCTTTTGCTCTTAAGTTGCTCTTACCTCTCATGTTTTTTCTTTGTCAGTATGATTAATTTGCTCACCCAGCCAGTGCCCCCAACCAACACATGAATAGGAAACTGTAGTTCCAGAGGGTTATTAGTTCAGCATCTTTCAACAGTGACTGTATGGTCTGCTTAAAAAAATTCTATTAAAAGTGTGTTATGTATCAAAGAGAGCTTTGGATAAACAGAGGGCAGCAAGGGATACATGGTTAGTCACATGTCAGTGAATTCTGTTACTGTAATTCCCAGAAAAAAAATTGCCATTAAAAAGTAGAAACTCTGTGATCTGAGACCTTTTCCTGATTTTGTTCCCCAAAGCTTAATACAAGTGAATCACAGATGGATCCTTCTCGAGTTCCTTTGACTTTTCTGATTAAGCTGTGTCTTTTCATCTCTCTTCAGCACAAACTGAATTCTTCATCTGCCACACCAGCAACAAATGGAAGAACATGTGACACCACTCTAAACAAAATTCTGGAAGTTTCATGCAAAACCTGTGAAAATTCCTGCTCTGGTTCTCACAGAGTCAGACTTTTGATTCCCTGCCTCCAGAGCACAAAGCTGGAGGTACCCAGCTCCTCAGCAGCATCCCAAGCACTATGAGGGCTAGGGTACGTGATCTGCCATTTTGTTGTGTGCTGTAATGCACCTGGCACAGAAAGGTATATGCCCTTCAGAACAGTCATGCACAAGATACTAATGCAAAGAAGTAATGGTGAATAATAATTTCCCCATAAGATCCATTTGAAATAGCCTGTATCCAAAAGTACTCAGAATACTTGGGGGGGGAGAACTAAATCTATTTAAAAACTAGTTCTCTGGTACTAAACTTGGCTCACATCAACCCCTTAAAATGAAACAAACAAAAAAAGCCAAACCCAACCCAACCAAACCCTAAGCACTGTAGATTAGTTGGCTTTTCACCAACCAACTCCTGATTGAAAATCAACTGCAGATGGGAACAGAAGAAAGCAGCAATTGCAGCTCTCACAGCAGCCGCTCGCTCTTGGCACGCTCCAGAAAAATATCATTGCAAACTGGTACCTTCTGGACCATGCTGCAGCCTTTGCAGCAGATATACAGCCAGAGTGCTCTTGCTGCCCCCATTAAGATAAACAGTGCTTTCTGCAACAAAGAGAAAGGAGGGATTAAGGCAAGCAAAAAGAAAAAAGGGCTCAGATGGGAAAGCTTAGTTTCCTTACAGCTAAGGGATATGTGTGCAACTCAGCACTAGGAGTGAAAGCATAAGCCAAGAAATTCATCCTCTGGCTTGTCCTTGAGAATGCCTGGATGGGAGGGAAGAGTCATCCTGCACAGGGCAAATGGGGGCTACATTACCCCAAAGTGTAACCACCAGCCAAAGAAACAGCAACAGGCTGGAACAGGGGAAGACAAGAACACTGGACAGTTTTAAGCTCCATTAGAAGAGCAATGAAGAAGAAAGAGAGAGTGTGATGATAAAAGATGTTTTGTGCTGTACTGGCAGAGGAGCAGAATTGATGATGTGATGAGTCAGTTCCCTCTCCAGCATTAACAATCCTCAACATGCATCTTCCAAAAGCAGCCTCTGTCTCTAACATCAGCAGTACTTTCCTTGGGACAAGGATCTGTCTTCTCTAAAATGTAACTCTTCTTTCAGGGGAAAACTACCAGTACTCCATTACAGATTATTTTTGGGGTGGAGGGACTGCCTGAGTAGCTGATTGTCTTCAGGGCAAGAGAGAATATTTTGTACCAAAATCCAGTTCATGTGAATGATCCTATTTATTCTACACACTTCCCCTGTTCTAGCTGCCATACTCAGAAGTACTAGGAGAATTAAACTTGAAAAATTGAAAACTGTGTCCATTTCCACATGCAGAATCAAACTTTGCAGGATTTGTTTAGCTGGTTATTTATTTATTTGATGCCACTGGATACAGTCCCCATGCTCCCAAACACTCACTCCCTTGTGCAGGGTGTTTGCAGTGACTATCAGAGAAATGACACATTGTGTCTTGGCAAAAAGATGTGCAAAATGAGGCTTGACTCAGAGTCCTGCTCACCAACAGCAAGAAAAAATTCCCCTCAAAGTTTCCTACAGAAGCAGAGCCAGAAGGTAACTGTTTCTTGATTAATTCTCTCTGGAGAATGAGATCTTGGAGTACCCCTGCAATACTGTGTAGAAGTGTGGGGTTTTAAAAAGAAAACAATGTCTGTGACAAGAGATAGCCCCAGAAGTATTAGTTTCAATCATTTTGTCTCATTTATCTACAAGAAAATAACCTGAGAAAAGAAATATCATTAGAGAGCAGAAATAAGACCCTTGCATTAGGAAACCATTCACCAACATGGCCACAGATAAAATATCAGCTCTGCCTCATGACTCACCTCTGAATCTATAACTATTTAAATACCAAAGTACTTTGACTTTTATGTGGCCATGACAAATAGAAACAGGCAATTCAATTCACATCCTCAGTGTGCCCTCCACCCAGCCAGCTGCTTTCTCTTCCCCCTTTTTCTTCTGCATCCTCTTGAAATCCTACCTCCTTTTTCTCCCCAAGGAGTATCCAACCCAAGCACTCACAACACTGCAGAACCATCTAAAGAAACATAGAAACGTTCCATGAGTTGTACAGTAGCAGCTTTCATAATATTTACACAGTAAGATGCTGCAAATTTCTTATTATAAAGAAATTCTTTGAAGCTATCTCCCTGCTCTTCAGCCAGTGCTGCTATCAGCCCCACCAAAAGAAGAACAGAGTGCTAATTAATTGCTGTGTCACACTGAAAATTAATATATTCCCCTGGTTTTGACTGGGGTCTCCTGGGGTATCTTCACACATCACAACCACAGTTCTGCACGGGCTCATGCTGGTGCCTACTGCAGCTTCCAAAGCAGTTCTGACCCTCTACATGCTCAAATTTCACTTTGGAACTTCCTTCTTACCCACACACACAAGGGATGAATAATAAATGAATAGTGCTATCCAAAACACTGACTACGATGGGTGTACCCTGAAATCTGCATTTAGGGCCACCAGACACCTTGCAAGCAATTTGTTTATAAACTGTCCCACTTGAGATTGGCTCATCCCCAGATCTTGTGCAAAGGAGCAATTTGCTCCTTGTGTCCCAGCAGTGGGGCTTCTGGAGGTTGATTTGGTCACAGCACTAGGATGTTGAGGGGTCCATGCCTTCTACTGGCTGCTGTCAATGGCACAAGGACACCTTTGTCCACACGGGAAATGAGAAGGTGAAAGTAGACATGGCCATAGATGAAACGAGATTGCTTGGTGTGGAAGAGCTGAGGTGGGGACAGGCCAAGGACACCATGCAGAACTCTGCCAAGGTGACCTGGCATCCATCTCTGCATCCTATGACTCAATTTTGTCTGCAGATGGTGCACTGCAGGCAGAAACTCAGTGCAGTATAGTCCATATTGGTCCTTCCACCAGCAAGGAAACATGCTGGCTTCACGCTTTTAATTAAAACAACTGTTTGAACATTGCACAATAACCACAATCCTGCTGCAGAGAACAGTTGCTAAAAGAGCTTCAGCTCTTTACAAGCCTGCAATCTTCAAAAGAAAAAGAGAGGGAGCTCAATTTCCATTTAGGGATCTATGAACACCCAGGTTCATTTCTGATGTGGAGAGCTGCAAGATATGGACCCGAAGAGCAAAGCTCCGTGGGTACAGTGAGAAGGAACTGCTGGACCCAGGCAGAGGTCATTCACACTGGCTGCAGTTCAAAGCAAAATGTGTCAGAATGAAAATAAAAAGAACTGGAACTTTTTCTTGTTTTTCCTTCACCTGTTAACTCTTCAGTGCTGAGCTCCTCCAGTTTGCACTTTCAAGCTTACACATATCCAGTGTTAATGCAAGATTTAATTCATCACCACTGACACCCCCAAAATGTCATTGGTGGGCCTGGAAGCCCTGCAAAAATATTATCTCACCTGCACTAACACACCTCAGTTATTTGATCTCAACAAGATAGGACTGTACCAGCCATTTTGAAGAGCAAACCTGTGCATCAGTAGGCAAGCCACTAACAAGGCTTGTTAGCACAAACTAACTAAAGCCAGGAGTCCTGGCTCGTGCTCCTTCCTCTCCCAGTTGGAATCTCTGCCTAATCAGCCTCGTTCCCCAGTCCTGACAATGGAGTATCAGAGCTCTATCCCAGCTCTGCATGTAACCATTACTGCATCAAAACTAGATTTCCTGCTTTACTTTTTCCATCCTACTCACTTTGCTTGTGTGGGAGTGTGTTCAGACCATTGCAGCTCAAATACTCCAAAACTTCTTTTCCTGCCTCATGGCATGCAGCAAGGACCTCTATATGAGCCATCCCTGAAGTGTGAGCTCAGACAAAGTGCCAGTCTCTCACAGGTAGCTCCTCAGATACCCCGGGGTTTAAACTATCAGAGAAGGGGAAGCCTGGATTTCTAGTTCTGTGGATTAGAAGCAAAATGTCCTCTCTCAAAAGATGACCTTAGAGGACTTAGTCTCAGAGCCTGCCTGTGTGTGATGATGGCAGGGCCATGGGAACAAGCTCCATGGCACACCAGTTTCTGACCATTTGGCAAGCTATTGATCTGGTGGTAACTTGGTCTGAGGTACACAAAAAGTGTTTCCAGTGCTGGAAAACCGAACCCGTGCGCACAGCCCTGCTTACATCTAATCCACACAGGTGGCACTGATGAGAGCCTGAGTCTGTGTAAAGACATCCATTTGGCTCAAACTCTTCCCTCAAGACAGAGCTAAAGCTGGACTCGAGCCTGCACCACAGTTTGCAGGAAGGCAAGCTGCTCATGGGCAAGTCTGGACTTGGAAATGGACTTGAACATATGGTCCATTAACTGCACAAGCATATCCCAAAAGCTCTTCGGAGCTTGACAGCTGCTGACCCTGAAACCTAAAGATCAGCCATTATTTCAATGGCAATAACTTTTGCAGAGCCCTCCAGCTACTCTGGACCTGGATTTTCACCCTTTCTTCTGCTGCCAGAAAGGACTTTAGTGTGCATGCTAAACCCAAAGCCTTTCAAGTTCATTTGCTGTGGAGCTCTGTTGTGCTTTGGGACAGGCTGAGTCAGAAACCATTTATCAGGTCCTCTAGCAATGGCTTAGACCTCCACCCAGAGCTATTTAGGTCTCTGAAACTTATGCCAGTTCTTACCAAGTTCCTTTTAGACTCCAAATATCAAGCAAACTCTACAGCTTCACCATTTATCTCCCACGGGTCGAAGTATGCACCCAGATGGAAGCACCTGAAACATTCCTGATACCAAGGTCACTGTGTGGGAACGTGTGTGGGAAGTTGGATCAGACAAGTGCTGTTTCAGCATTAGGTCTTATGGGTCATAACCACCCAGGTTACGTCCCTATATCCTAGAGAAGGATGCAATGTGCATGTGGCTCCCTCCATCGTTCTCCAAGGGAACTCATGACATCTGTGATGCATTACAGTCTTTTCAAAGCAACTTTGTCTACATTAAGTAGAAATATTTAATTAGCACTTCATTTAGAGCATGTGGTACAGCTCACAGTTCCATTTTGGGCCAGAGATGATTTTCAGGGGTGGGTGGAAAACAACCGAAAATGCCAGGAGGCCAGTGTAGTTTGCAGCAGCCACTCACTGCTCATTTCTGTTTTCACATTATTGCCGACTTTCCAGGGAAGCTGCTGTAGTTTGCAGCCCCAGGGAACTGAAAACATGCAGCAAATCCACCAAAAAGAAGTCCTAGCAATGTCTTACAAATCGCATGTGTCACCTCAAACCTGTTTGTCATCTGTGGCTACTCTGTAGGTGCAAGGTTTTCAGCAGGGAGGTTGCTCTTGGGGCTGCAGGTCTGTGGAGCTAAGAAGTTCCTTCTCCATCCATCTGCCCTGCCTGGCCATGTGGTAGGGCAATGTGCCTAAGTCCTGCCTCGCCCAGGGGAAGCCCCAATGATTCAGACACTTCTCTGAGTCATCCTCCCTCCCCAGCCTCCCCAGGGAGAGGCTAGTGTGCTGCTGGCCAAAGCTAGCAACAGTTAGTAAACCCTGGGCCATGGACAGTGTATGTAGGGGTGGTTTCACTCCATCTCCAATCCAGTAAGTAGCTTACTCACCCAGGCACACAGGTCCTTTACTCCCTTCCATAATATCCAGCCCAAATTCCACTTGCACATCCAAATTCTAAACAACTTTAGACCTAAATCTCTCCAGCATCATTTAATGGAACTTACCCATCATTTTATCAGTTCCTGTGAGATTCAGGTGTCCATACCAGCCTAAATATTCCTCCTTGGAAGGAGAGCAAAGCCTCAGATGTCAGCTTCATGCCATGATTGAGAGAAAGTTGAAAGACATCTTACAGACATGTAAGAGTGAAGTCATTGCACTAGAAGTGCTGGAGTGATCCAGCTATACACTTCACACTTCTCAAGCTGAAGGGTTTTTTTTGTGTCCTCTTGAACCCTCAAACCCAGTTACCTCCTAGGACTCACAAAACCCCCCAACCAACCAGCCAGAGAACCCCTTGGTACATGTAGCAAATATATGGTAATATTATCAGAAGACATCTTTACCAGACTTATTAAATATGATAGCCAAAGAACAAGATCAAGCAGTTGTGGTCTTCTGTGGTTTTATACCTAAGTGTACAGACATCTACCTATTTATACAGATAAAGACATAAAAATATATCTATTTTTATACATACATGGTAAAAATTCTTCCTTGGCTGTGTGCATATAACTGCTACAGGGGCTGTTCAGCCTGGAGAAGAGAAAGCTCCAGGAAGACCTTACAGCTACATTTCAACATCTGAAGGAGATCTACAGGAAGGCTGGGAAAGAACTGTTCAGAAGGGCTTGTAGCAACAGGATGAGGGGCAATAGTTTGAAACTGGAGCAGGGAAGATTCAGGCTGGATATAAGGAAGAATGAGAGTGGTAAAATACTGGCACAGGTTGCCCAGGGATGTGCCCCATCCCTGGAGACTTTCATGATCAGACTCAATGTGGCCCTGTGCAACCTTCACTACAGGAAGGTTGGACAAGATGACCTTTGAGGGTCCCTTCCAACCCAATGCAACTGGTGAATTTGTGACATAATAAGGAGAGAAGGAAGACATCCTAAACCATGATTCTGCTGGCTTTCCTTCTCTCCACATATTCCCTGGAAGATTTCCTGGTGGCACAAGCTGCTTCATGTGTATCTTGTTTATTTTTGGCCTGCATAACTTCCTCTGGAGCTAGCCTAGCCCTTGTTGGGAACACAAGATAAATCTGGATTCATTTGAAACTCCCATTTGGAACAGGCAGGAGTGTCTTCCTTGTCAACATGTCAGATTAGGAATGCTCCATTTGGTATAATGGAGCTGGCCTTTGGTTTAATCTAAAAGGCTCCATAAACTTCCATTGTCCTTTATGCTCCAGAACTTGCAATCTTTAGAATTACAGATTTTTTCCCCCCACCCATCTTCATTAGTAGTTGTCTCTTAAATTATATTCCTTTGCTATAAATCAATTCAACCCTATCCAACAGAGATGTTCCATTTCTTCTGGCACAAGGAAGTGTTTTTGTCAATCTGAGAACAATACAGTTGTAAAGATCTGCAAAGTTCAAAAAAATGTGTCAAATTAGGGAAGAAAACTGAGAACAAAATCACTGCAGTACAGAGTGGAACCAAAATTACTTGTCCTGGCATAGCCTTCTCAGGTGTTATTGGTCAGTCACTTCAGCCATATGTTGTAACACCTACTTCTGAAAAGTTCTCATTGTTATCCTCTTGCCTTGGAGAAGTCTAAATTCATTCATTCATGAAGGAGATGAATGGAGTAGTAAAAATAGTCTTGTACATCAGCAAATTGTAGAGTTCTGTGAGGTATCACTTCATGGCAGACAAAATTTTCTGAATCCTGTATCCATCAAAAAGATTTCTTGGATTCTTTGAGAGGATAGATAAACTAGAAATTCCGTGTGCTGAGCTGGGACTCAGGACATCTGAGTTTAAATCCCACCTCCGGCATCTACAGCATCTGGGACCCATGCATCTATTGTGTGACTTTCAATGAGCAACAGTCTTTTATTTCCCAGTCCATGGAACAGGGAAAATGACCCTCCCTCACGCTCCCATTTTGTCTGTCTGATCCAGTTAGGTGAAAAATTAATCAAGGCAGAGCCTGTCCTTTCACAGAAGTTAACCAGCCAGCACTGAACAGACAAGTGGGACCTGGTGCCAACATTTGTCCAGCATAGCATGTTTTTCAGAGATTGTTCAGCCCCTTTGGAGGATGGCTTCTTGCCCCCATTTGAGACCCTATAAACCAACATTTGTCATGCAAAGGCTGTTTGTACCAGTTGTGTCACACTGGAAAGGCAGTGTCTAGAGGTGACACTGCTGCATCTCTACCAGAGCATCAAAGCCAAGCTGCGATAGTGTGAGGAAACTGCTGTCATGAGAGAAAGTGCTTTGCATGATGGACAAAGCCAGGAAAATCAGTAATTTTCTTAAATGTATCCAGACCCTCAGCCCTGTGTAAACACAGCAAACCAACCACATAGAAGGGAATTGTGTTTTCTTCCATTTTCAAGGTGCAGGTAGGTAGTTCCCATGACTCGAATTTGTAGTGCAAGGTAATTGAAATCTATGAATGCTGGGGTCTAGCTTTTCTGACCTAATTTTCATTCATAAATATTATGAATAGCTCAGAGTTCCTGTGGTGCTGATTCTATGCTGCCTAGCTGATGAGCTACGAGACAGAAATGTTTGGGGGGGTGGGGTGGGGTTGTACATACATAATTCTGGGAAACCAAATCAAATCCAAAGAAATCTGCATCATGACAGACACTTTTACATCCTGGCTGACCACAGGCACACTACCTGATGACAGATAAAGTGACCTCAGCGTGAGCTGTGCCCCAAACTCAGTACCAATGGGGGAATAAAACAGCAATCCATACAGAAAAAATAGATTACAGAAGATGTTTCTCCCTGTTTCTCAGCCCCTTGAGCCTGATATTTATATTGAATTCAACAACAGCAAAAAAAATAACCAACCCAAACCCCCACATAACAGAAAACCACAACAAGAAGGCAAAACACAACAATATAAACATGCCTTTCAATTTAAATTTTCCTATGATGGGCTCTCCCATAGGCCAGGGTTCAGCTGATGGCACTCATTTGGTTTTGACGGGTCATTTAGACAGCAAAATTGGTTTGGTCTTGTGTAAAGATTTCTGCAACACAAGCAAATCAAGTGCTGTGCCTTTCTGCTAGCACAGCACAATATAGAAAGCAATTAGAAGGAAAGAAGAAATAAATGAAGGAGATACTTTCCCTACAAGGTGAAGCTTTGTAGGCAACTTAGCATTTGTAAGTTAAACGCCTTCCTAAGGTGCTCTTCTGCTTCCATTATTGCAGAGGAATCCAGAGCAAAAGGTAGATATTTTAAAGAAGGAATGCAAGAGGAGTTATCAGGTCTTTCCAGCTCCAATACCCAAACTCCAAAGTTACCAGTAAGGTAAGAAATAGGAAATTATTAGGACAGCACCATCCTTTACTTCCTTTGTAAGAAATCCATTTCCTAAGATACATATACAAGAAAGTGACCTGAATGTTAGTTATGGCCATTAAACACATTGTTTCAGCGACTCTAAAACACAATCTGGCCACTACTGTTTTTGGAAGGGGCACATGGGTTGCATTTGCAGGGCACTGCACACATGTCTGTCTGGCAGCTGCAGCCCTGCATGAGCCTGAACACTCTTTTCTCCTAGTTCAGCACTTCAATGATTTGGAGAAAGCTCAGCACATCCAGGAAAACATTCACCCAGAATCCTCAGAGCTGAAACAAATAAAGCTGTCATACATTTTTAATGATTCTCATCCATTTAGAATGTGAATATTCATCATTCTTGCAAACCAGTGCCTAATTGGATTCATACATTTTTCTTGCTTAAATGTAGAGCAGAAAGGAAGTATGCTGCTCTGAAGCTCATTTCACCCAGAGGAGCCTGACTTATCTTGTGCACAATAATGAGATAGCAAGCATGCAGAGTTTTTGCTACTTACAAAGCATTAAGAGGCAAATACAAAGCAGAACTCCACAAACCATGCCAGCCTCAGGCCTTCCCACCATCCCAAGCAGTAGTTTCATTGAAGTCATGGGCACCTTGGTGTTTGCTCTCCCAGCTCCTGCTCACATGCCTGATGTGTGCCGAGAGCCACATCACTGGGTCAAAGGAAGAGCAACACATAGGCAGAAGACAATGGAGAGGAGAGCAAGATTATTATGCAGCTGCCATCCCTTCTGCAGCCATCACCCCCTCCTTCCCTCTTCTGCCCCTCATCTCTGCATATCAATTATCTGTAAGTTTCTTCCTCTAATTTAGGGAAATGGTAGAGACCAAACTTCCAGGCTGGAAGGTCTAAATACATCATCTTACCCCAAAACTAGCTTTTGAAGCAGATGCTGAGCAGCTTGAAAGAGTAGGGAGGGATCTGCTCTGCAAGGGTGGTCTGTGTTATCAGCTCCTCTCTGCAGAGCATGGCCCTCATTTTAACCTCTCATATCACCAAAGGTTGCTGTTTTCTATTTTCAGTGATGATTTGAGAACTCTACAAGATGCTTCTTAAAAACAAAACAAACAACAACAAAAAAAAACCAAAACAAACAACCACACCATGAAATCTCCAAAGGATATGAAAAGCTCTTAATCTGGATGGCAGGGGATCAACACAGGAAGTCAGTTCTCTGTGGTGAGCTGCAAACCACAGGAGCCCTCAAGTGCCCTTCACTCCTCATGGAGTGTTTGCTCAGATCAGGGTGAAAGTCCAAAAGCAGAAAGCTGAAACTGCCCTCTCTGGAATATGTTTGTTTATCAGAGTGAAGAATAAATAGTTGGCTGTGCTGTGGTTATAGCTGCATCTCCTGAGAAGCCTTCAGTGTAGCTAAGGATATGCATAATGCATGTGGGATAAAAACAACACATACATTTGGGGATATTTCCAAATCCAAAAGCTGCACATTTTTACTGGTTGGTAAAGGAACAGGAAACGCTGAGCACCCTGGTGGCAGTACCCTGCAAAGGTACCTCAGCTCCAGAAAGATACCAATGAAAGTCAGAGTTACATCAAGAAGGTTGGAAAAGACCTCAAAGATCATCAAGTCCAACCTGTCACCCAAGACCTCATGACTACTAAACCAAGTGCCATGGCCAATCCCCTCTTGAACACCTCCAGGGATGATAACTCCACCACCTGCCTGAGAGCACATTCCAATGGCTAACAACTTTCTCTGTGAAGAACTTTCTCCTCACCTCGAGCCTAAACTTCCCCTGGTGCAGCTTGAGACTGTGTCCTCTTGTTCTGGTGCTGGTTGCCTAGGAGAAGAGACCAACCCCCTCCTGGCTACAACCACCCTTCAGGTAGCTGTAGAGGGCAATGAGGTCTCCCCTGAGCCTCCTCTTCTCCAGGCTAAACAACCCCAGCTCCCTCAGCCTCTCCTCGCAGGGCTTGTGCTCGCAGCCTCTCACCAGCCTCGTTGCCCTTCTCTGAACACCAGTGGTACCATGCAGAACGTTGCCAAAGGACAGCCACAAAAATAGAGAAACACATATCTCATCAGTTACAAGAACTTACATTCATACAAGTGCTGTGAAAACCCCTGTCCTTGCCCTAATTCACTGATCAATTCCATTTCTGTCCCATTTTCAGGTCTGCTTGTACAGACCCACTCAACACAGGGATAATGACAGAGTTTAGTGCCACAGACTAATAATCCAAAGTGAACAGTTGTACATTATGTGCCAAAGTATTTGGCCAAGTGCATCTAATTTTAACAATAATTCATTGTTATTAAAATAATAATAGAGATGCAGCAAATTTGAAAATCATAACACATGTCTTCCTCAATAGAAAAAAAAATCTACTTTAGAAATCAAAAAGGAATTGTTTATATTTTGATTTTCCTTGCATCAAAGGCTTCCCATTTTAGCTTCCTTATAGCATCAAAATAGCACCAGGGTTAAGACTAAAATCTAAATATGCTCTATTATATTTGTATTAACAACAGTTCTAATTTCAGGCTCCCTTTTTCCTGAGTTGCATTTTTCTATATTTCCTCTTGAGAGTTGTCCAAGATCACAGCCTTGAATCTAAAACTTTTACTCTTTTCTTGTAGGCTCAGTTCAAAACCCAGGATCAAATTATTTCCTGGAGTCTTAGGTGTCTCTGAGATAGATAAAACACTGTTTTAAGAAAAAGAAGCAGATTATTTAACTTGTGTCCTGCTTCTAAAAACAAAACACATTTTAAAAGTGAAACTGAAATAATAACAATGTACATTGAGGCATAAATTTAATAGAATAGAATAGAATAGAATAGAATAGAATAGAATAGAATAGAATAGAATAGAATAGAATAGAATAGAATAGAATAGAATAGAATAGACAAGGTTAGAAGAGACCTTCGAGGTCATCGAGTCCAACCTACCATCCAACACCACCTAATCAACTAAGCCATGCAACCAAGCACCCTATCAAGTCTCCTCCTAAACACCTCCAGTGATGGCAACTCCACCACCTCCCTGGGCAGCCCATTCCAATGGGCAATCACTCTCTCTATGAAGAATTTGTTCTTAACATCCAGTCTAAACCTCCCCTGGTGCAGCCTGAGACTGTGTCCTCTTGTTCTGGCGCTGGTTGACTAGGAGAAGAGACCAACCCCCACCTGTCTACAACCACCCTTCATGTAGTTGTAGAGAGCAATAAGGTCTGCCCTGAGCCTCCTCTTCTCCAGGCTCAGCAACCCCAGCTCCCTCAGCCTCTCCTCACAGGGCTGTGCTCCAAACCCCTCCCCAGCTTTGTTGCCCTTCTCTGGACACGTTTCAGCAAGTCAACATCTTTCCTAAACTGAGGGGCCCAGAAATAGACACAGTACTCAAGGTGTGGCCGAACCAGTGCAGTGTACAGGGGCAGAATGACCTCCCTGCTCCTACTGGCCACACTGTTCCTGATACAGGCCAGGATGCCATTGGTCTTCTTGGCCACCTGGGCACACTGATGGCTCATGTTCAGCCTACTGTCATAGTATAGTATCATAGTATCAGTCAGGGTTGGAAGGGACCACAAGGATCATCTAGTTCCAACCCCCCTGTCATGGGCAGGGACACCCCACACTAGATCAGGCTGGCCAGAGCCAACCAGTATCCCTTTCTGCCTGGCCGCTCTCCAGCCACTCTGACCCCAGCCTGTAGCACTGCATGGGGTTGTTGTGGCCAATGTGTAGAACTTGGCACTTGGATGTGTTAAATAGCAGCCATTTAAAATGTTGCATAAGTTTATATAAAATTATTTGCATATTTTCCAATTAATACATCATTGCTGCTAATATTGTAAAGAAATCAAGCAAGTGGCTTGAAGAAAGCAATTCTCCAAGAAGCTGGACAGTTAAATGAGTAAATGAGCTCTGCTTTGGGTAGTAATCGTTTCTTCTGGAGGAACACACAGAAAAGAAACTTCAGTGTCTTTGCATTTCAGTATGTCTGTGCTCAGTGAGTAGGTCATTCAACAGGGAGAAAACAGCCAGGAGTTGAAACAACAAGAAAGTTTGTTTTCTTCTCCCAACTTACACATACAAATGAGGTGTGAGAGGCTGAGTCCTGTTAGCTCCAACACTTTGGCAGGCACATTGATGAGAAACAAGTGCTTTGGTTTATTGACTTTGGGGAAAGCTTCCTTCTGTTCATAAATGCATTCATTTTAGTTGTCAAACATGCTTGGGTAAACTTACTGCTTTTCTTCCTGATGCATCAGAATGCAAAGATTTCAACTCATAATTTTAAGCTGCTGCTTTCCTGACTTTTAAATTAAATTTCAGGTCTAATTAAAAAAGCATTTTTCACACTGACTGGAAATGAAATCAGCCATCCTGTAAATACTTTTCCCTATTTCTAATGTAATAAAAATTGAAAACTTGATGATCTGGATGAATGGCTATGGAGTTACAGGACCCTAAACAGTCCTGTAAACATTGATCTATGAAATCTTCTTTCCAAGAGCTAACAAACAAACAAATAAACTCAACATTTACTAGGAAGATATTGTAAAAGTACAAATGCAAACCAACTTTAATCTGCTCTTTAAATCTAATGTTTGACTGTTGAAACAGGTCACATCATACATGCATCCTGGGGTGCATCAAGAAAAGTGTGCCCAGCTTCTAGGGAGCTTCTCCTCCCCCTCCACTCTGCCCTGCTGAGACCAAATCTGGACTAGTGTCCAGATGTGGGCTCCTGAAATCAAGAGAGACAGGTATCTACTGGAGACAGCTCAAGAGAGAGCTTACAAGGATGACTGGGGGGGACTTGACCATCTCTCCTGTGAGGTCAGATTGAGAGACCTGAGGCTGCTAAGACTTAAGAAGAGAAGGCTGAGAGGGAATGTTATTAATGTCTATACATATCTAAGGGGTGGGTGTCAAGATGAAGGTGATGGTCTCTTTTTGGTTATGTCCAGTGTGAGGACAAGGAACAACAGGTACAAGCTAGAACACAGGAGGTTCCACCTCAACATGAGGAGAAAATTCTTTATGGTGAGGGTCATGGAGCTCCAGAACAGGCTGCCCAGAGAGGTTGTGGAGTGTCCTTCTCTGGAGACTTTCAAAACCCACCTGGATGCATTACTGTGTGGCCTGCCCTAGGGAAACCTGTTTTGGCATGGGACTTGGGACTTCATGGTCTCTAGAGGTCCCTTCAAATCCCTACCAAGCTGTGATTCCATGATCACAACTTTTATTTGCAAGTTAAATCTCTTAAATCAGTTCCCCCAAAATGTTTCCCTTTAGACCAAAGCAAACACTGTGGCTATTGAACAGCACACCACGAGAGGCAAAGCTCCATGCGGTGGTGTAAGTGGAAGATGACTGGAATTTTGTGACTTATTTATATTTCTCTATGGCCATGACAGCAGAGAATCCAGAGCAGAAAATGTTATTTTCCCTCGCAGCCACAAGAGGGAAGCCTTTTCCTTCTGCAGCTCAAGGGAAAGTCTGTTAAGGAGCCCCCTCAGCACATGGAAACCATGGGGAGAGGGAAAGCCAGCTCCTTTGATTGAGCAGAAAAGTTTGGTGTAATTTTCTAAGTCAATAAATACATACATAGAGTCAATTAAAAAGAAGCCAGCCAGCTTGCAACCTCACTAATTAGTTATATATGCATGTTGGTGGCTTATTGTTCTGGGGCTTTTACATGAACAATTCATTTCTATAGAAGCCTGAAGTGCTTTTCCTCCCTCATGTGGGAGTCTGCAAAACCTGCACTTTATTCAACGTGTTATGGTCACTGGGGAATCTCGTGGGCTTCTGCTGAAAGGCCAAATAATTTGAAGTTAAATCTTCAGTGACAAAGTATGGGTTTGTGGTAGACTGGGAGTTCATTAACTGTAGGTCCAAATGTCAGGCCTGCTATTAAACCTTGGCAGTTTATGGTGCGTGTTCTTCTCTTACATGGCCTGGTTAATTATTTGGTGAGTGAGAGTTGCACTTAACCTGCAGGAACGAGCAGGTGTTTTTCTCTTGTTGAGTGTTAATGAGGCAGGGCCACATCTGTACCTCCAGGGTCACTTAAACCTTTCTATTGACTTCAGAGAGCTTGGGCCAGTCCTCAGATGACCACGACTGTGAAGGGGCTTGCAGACACTAAGCCACAGCATTGCTGGAGGAACCACTGTGCCCTTGGCTGGCAAATTCTGTGCCCGTTCTGAATCCCATGAAGGTGCTGCAGTGGCTGTTTGGGGAGAAGGCAGATGGCAAAAGAAGACTAATGTCCAGCTAAAATCTGCACAACCTCAAATCCAAAATGCATGGCTCAGGTCAGAGAACTCTTTGCAAGGCTGGGAACCAAACCCATGAGCACCACTCTGCTATCATCTGCAATCTGCCTTTTTTAAAAAACAGAAATCCACTACTTGCAGGAATCCTCAGGTGCCTCCTGCCTAACTTCATCCAGCAGTGAGCACAGGCTGTCACTGTGAGCCTTCCCAGCTGCAGGGCAAATATCCACATCTAGAGGGAGGTGAAGGAGGATTAAACAGCAACTACTGCCTGCCCAGGAGAATGTCAAACTCAGGCCTGAGATTAGAGATGAAAGATGCTCCAAGGTGTGAATATAAAACATGAAACACTAAAGAAGAAAGGAAAGTGTGAGCTATATTGTTGTTCCAATTTAATAAATAGTCTCTCAGGATGAAGAGCAGTAAGAGTCTGATCCTGTGCTGGGTCCTAGTCACACAGCAAACATGTTTCCTTCCAGCTACAAATGAGCAGCTACTTTCCTTGAAAATGGAAACCTCGGGTCAAATCAAGCACTACTCAAACAGGCTCCCTTGAGACAAAGGCAGCAGTAGGGGCTGGCAGGTCCTGCTCTGCCACTCAGCTCAGAGCAGATACCCATCCTTTGGAAACACCTGAAGCTCTGCACCATGCCCAAGAGGTGGGTGAAAGGTGGAACAATCTGCTTCCCACATTTGTGTGTCTACCCATCCTCCGTGGAGCCAGGACGTGGTTAACACAGCAGAGTGAGGGACTGTTGTCCTCTCCAACGGTCTAGGGAGGCTCCAGCCTTCAGGCATAAACTTGCTGCCTCTGGTTGTACCTGGGCTAATTTGGCCTGTAGTGTTTTCGGTCAGCTCTGTGCCTTTGTGTCCCTGTAATGGGATTGTCTGCTGGCTTTTCAAGAGCTCTTGTACAAGTATCTGGATCCTACATCCCTTTATTCTACCTTCAATTCAATCTCTTGGTTTTAAGGACAGCTTTTCTCTCTCCTCCCACTTCCCATCTCCCTCTTGCGGCTGCAGAGTCAGGAAGCGTTTATATTCCTGTAACACTTGATAAGCCCGGTTAACAAAAAAAGCAGAGAACAAGTAGTACCAGAAGGGATACAATGGGATTTTCATCTATCACTGTGTTTGTACGAGGCTATTCTCTACAGAGCACTGAGCACAGACCTAGCACTAATAGACATCTCTATACTAGTCTAACTCAAGCTGTGACAGGTTTCAGGTGATACTGCCTCCACCATGACTGTCTAGTCCAGAGCCTGTTACCATTTAATATACACTGCTGGTTGCTGGAAAGACCAAGGTAAGGCACGGCTGGCTGTCAGTGGTGAAATATCTGAGACCTCTAGTTTTCACCAGCTGAAATTTCAAGAGAATAAATTATCTGAAGTAGTTTAAGCAGTCTTTAGAAAGCCAGCTCCTAGCAAAAGCCAGCTCAGCAGCCGTTCTGACAGCTTTCCAACCTCTCCTTGGGAACCCTGTCGTCTTCTTACTGCAACATCATTTTTCTGTAGCAAACGGACATTGTTCTGGCTGTGCACTGCACATGTACAGCCCTTTGTATGGTATAAACCCTAAGCTGGTGGTTGTCAGAATTCATGGAATAAAGCTTACCCAAAGGGAGGACTATTTTTCATTACCAATGAACTTTGTTTTCAGAGAAGAAATTGCATGTCACAAAAGCCCTTTACTTGAAACAGGTCCATAGAAGGGAAAAATAATCGAGATCGTGTGCTTTATTTATCACCAGAAAGGGATGAGGTTTTTAAAGCAGTTTTGTACTTTACAGCTGCTATCAATTCTGACCTTCCCATATAACTCACCAGAAGTCTCTGATTCAGACTCTTATTCCTCCTCCTTTAAATAAAGGGAAAAAAAGTAATGAATTTTAACAAAGACATCTTTATGCCTCGGAGTTTCTCAGAAGTCTGAATTAAAGTAGCACTAAGGAAAAACAAAGAGCTTCAAATACTTTGAAAATAGTTCTCTTCCTTACCATGGGTGACCCTTTATTTGCACAGTATTTCTTGCTCCGTTGCTTTCCCAGTTCTCCAGCCACGTATGTAGAAAGGACCTGACATAAAAGGACACAAAACAAAGAGGAAAATGTTGGAGGCTTCTTGAAACAAATATCAGAAAGCAGTAATGAAACAAAATTAAAAATCAAGAAGTTCACACACTTTTCACCCATGTGGAGTCCACTTCATCTGCTGGGAATGACTGAACATCTTCTGTTCCAGGTTTTATAAATGGCATCTTTTTCTTTACCACAGTACCTGCTTTTTTCTACAACCCAGTGAAGGGACATGGCTTACATAGGAGATAACTGAGGAGTCATCCATCTCCAGACTAACTCAAATCAAAATAAGTGGTTTGGATACAAATGTGCTGCTCCTGATTTACTCCTGAGAAACAGATCCACATTCAGAGGCATGAGAGTGCCTCATCTAGAAGTGTAACTTTATTTAACTTCAGTTACAGAAACCTTGGTGCTAAGAATGGAAAACTTAGTCCTAAGACTTTGCCCACCTAGCAATGATGTGATTGATGATGCCCAGATTTTAGTTGCTCTCCTGCAGCAGCTCTTTTCCCCCCCATGGCAATGCTTCTGAGCATCTCCCTTAATGAGTTACTTGGGGAAAAACAAGTTCAAGCCGTTGCCTAGTGAGAGAAGGTTAATCTGCTGTTAGATACCAATCCTTCTGCATAATCGGTGACTATCTCTTGATGATATAAATAGTATTATTAATTACACTGATATTAATACTGCCACTAACATTGTAAGTTTCATCATGGATACAAATTGAGTTTGCTGCAGGATCACAAGTCATTAACAGAGGGAATCTGCAGATCGACCTTCTCTGCTTGCCTAAGCAGGGTGCAGGCACAGACCCAGAAATGGACACTACAGTGATGGGGTATTTTTCATTTTCAGACCACCATCACTTTATTTCCCTGGATAAAGGCTCTGAGCAGATAATGTTGAGATGTTATGACCCACCATCACTGTATAATGCTGTGACTTGTTTCTGTTTTGCCTCTTGAAATCAAGCAAGGGAAGGCTGCACTCAACACAAACTATGAGACACTAGGAAAAACCAGAATGCCAAATACCTAGTAGCTGTTTATATGCATTGCTAAGTCAAGAGTCTATTTCATTTACCCTCAAGATACTGGTTGGTCTTATTTATTTGGACAGACAAACAGACCAGCAGCTGGTGTGGCAGAATCTCCTTAATTCACCTCCTTACCTTTCTCCATTTCCATACATTTAAATTCCTCTAGTAAGTTGGGTAGACACTGGAAAACTGCATGCCTGTCTGCCTGTCTTTCCTGCCCAAGCAAATCAATGCCAGAGCTTCATTTTGCATAAATACCCCAAACCAAAGTTGCTTCTCCCTCCTCATTGGTCACCACAAGAAAACAAAAATAGTATCCCATTGAGATTACTGGTTTGTCACATTTACTGTCAGCTCAGAAATTCCTGTTTCTAACAATATTTCACTGCCTTTACCAGTTTCTGCTGCAGCTCTAACTGGAACCAGGCATAAAGTAAAGAAAATCTTTGGCACTTGCAGAGATTGGTGGGGTGGGAGAAACTGCCTACCCTCACAAAGAAACAAAGGAAATCTCATTAATATCCATGTCTGCAGCGACACTGGGTTCTGTTTCTTTCAATCTAGCCATTAATCTGTTTTTATTACTTTCATCAATATTGTCATCCATGCTTCTGCTACTTTATCCTTTACCCAATTAATTAATGCTAAAGATTAAAGTGCAGCTGCCTAAAACATCTCACTGAGATTAAAGGTGAAGAAAACCCAAACAACCAAAACCCAACAACCTAGAAATAAAAGTTAGATGAAAGAACCAATTCTGAAAGAACAGGTAGAGCAACATTCTTAGATGTCAGAAATGAGCTGGTCTTCAAAAAGAACTGAGATGTCCAGAACTACTCATTTGTGAGGCAGATCAGGGAAAAGAAAGAAAAAGCAGCAGATTTCCTTTTCTGCTTAAAAACTGTTAAAATAATAGCCACACTTAGACAGTATTTTATCTGAGCACACAAAACCACAACGCAGCCCAGACCAGTATACAATCAACGGATTGCTTCGCCTTCTGCCCGGGAACAACAGACCTCCCTGAGGCCCTGCACGGCTGAGCTGGCTGGAAACTGCAGATGGAGATTCCAGCTTCAGGTTGCTGCTGGCTCGCAGCCTGGCTGGGATTAATCAGAGGCTATCACCAACCATTTGCTGTTCCATGACTCAGGGGCTGGTGTAAGCACAGACATTGAATTCATGTGGCTCATAAAAAATGTGCCTCTAATTACCATTTGCAAGCATGCACTCTGTCAGGGGCTGTTAAGGAGTTGTAGCTCTCGGTGCAACGAGCATTAAGGCAACAAAATATTTTGAGGCTTTCGAGACCTCATAAAACCAAGGGTTTGTAACCATATTTAATACCAAAATCTCAACCTTCAGAGATCAAAAATGGTGAGAGGAGTGGTTAAACAAGGACTAAACCTATACACCACACTTAAAAAACAGTTGTGTCTGGGAAGGACCAAATGAGAATTTGTAAAGCCACTCTACTGGAAGAATGGGCCATGCATTTGAACTATGGATGAAATGTTACAACGGTGAGTTGCTTCAGTGGGTGGGGGAAAGAAGCAGCCTGAACCCAAAAATGCTGGGGAGAGTGATAAAAGCATAAATTGGCACATTTGTAGCTATTACCATTCTTTTTATATTTCTGAATTAATTCTGGCTTCATAAAAAAAATAACAGCAGCCTCAGAGAGAGCTGCAGACGTACAGAGGATTTCAGGACACGGCACAGAGTAGGTGAGTAGTGCCTGGGTGATGTCAGTCCATGTAAGCATCAGAGGAAGGGTGCAACTTGCCCAGCCCTCCTGTCCCCATGCTCCCCTCCAACAGCAAAACTGGTGCATGGAGAAAACATCATTATTACCTTTTTCACCCCCAGGACTGCATTTCTTCCTGTGTACCTTTCTTGCTATGTACCTGCCTCAGGCACACGTTTACTACAAGCTGGGTCCTAGCATCCACAGATCTGTGTCATTTGTAGTGCAGCAGCTTTGCTGGACATGATCCAGAGCCCATGGTGCCTTGGCCAGGCTGATCACAGGAGTTCCTCCTTAGCCATCCCAAAAACTACACCAAGAAACTCCCAAGGCAGTTTGTATTCCAAACAGAAGGCAGCTGGCAGTCTTTGACTTCAAAATATCAAACAGCCTTGGATTTTACCTCAAGTTAATCAGTTAATTGGAGTTAAGTACTCAGACATTACACATCCCTCTTCTCCTAATGAAGAGGCCACCTCAATCAACCAGTCTCTGCACACAGTCCACTCATTCTCTGCCCTTCCAGCATGCACAGAATTATAAGATAAAGAAATCAAGAGAACTTCAATGGAATCCAGAGGGTTTTCAAACCCAAACACTTAAGCAAAGCCTTGGGATGCATGGGGCTAGGGTATTGCAAAACTATTACTGAACCAAATCTTGGAGGTTTTGTCCCACTTGGTGCCTCTTGCCTATGAGCTGGAGTTTGGCAAGAGTGTGCAGCCAGCACACTCTTTGTTACAGCAGAACCTTGTAGAGCACAGAAAAGGACTTTAGGTCCAATAATAATTGATGGCAAGTGATCACTCTGGCAAGTAATTATTAGCAATAAAAAATAACACCATCTCACTGCTCATAGATGAGGCTTTTCATCCGCAGTCTAAACAACTCCATGCACTTGTGATTATTATTACTAATGCTTTCAAGGAGTAGGAAAATTTCACTGCTAGGTGAAATAATTTGTCCATCTAGTTGTCAGCATCAGAACCAGCACAAGAACAAGAGGACACAGTCTCAAGCTGCACCAGGGAAGGTTTAGGCTGGAGGTTAGGAAGAAGTTCTACACAGAGAGAGTGATTGCCCATTGGAATGGGCTGCCCAGGGTGGTGGTGGAGGTGTTCAGAAGGAGACTTGATAGGGTGCTTGGTTGCATGGTAAAGTTGATTAGGTGGGATGGATGATGGGTTGGACACAATGATCTTGAAGGTCTCTTCCAACCTGGTCTATTCTATTACTACTAACTAAAGGCAAAGGCCCAGACTGGCCCTACTAAACCATGGATCCTCCATTTTTAGGTTGTAGACACACCTGAGCTACCTGCCACTGTCTCCATGGAGCGGTTTTCCTCCTCTTCCTATTTTTTATCCTTTCCCTCTTGCTGATCCCCAGATGAAGCAATCTGTGTGCTCTGGAAGAGGGCAGCCAGGGACTGTCACCTCTTCCATCGGTGAGACAGGACCCAAAAGAGGACTGTCTGCCACAGAAGCCTCTGTTCTCAGACCTTCAGTATCACATTTTATAAATATTTTAAGCAGTGAGAGTGTTAGCATACAGTGTGCTTAAAGGCACAGAAGCTGTCAAGAGATTTCCTTCCCCTCACTGCCTCCTCTCAGAGCTGACTGTGATCTATGTCTTGCAGGAGATTTTCAGCTGCTTTGATTAAATACTTACACTATCCATCTCAGCACCAGAACTGAGTGCTGGGCTAATATTTTGACTGTCAATTTTGCCTACCTTTTTTTTCCTTTTTGCTATAAAATTTACTATATCTCCCCATTGATTTATGTCATACCATATCTTCTGCTTTCTTTCCCACTCTTCTTTTAACAGCATTATTGATTGAAATGGATGCAATAAATCCTTTTCAAAGGAATATGGTTCCTGCTTAAGATCAAATCAGAATGCTAAGCCAAGTTAATTGTCTTAAGAGCTATGCTTAGAATCACTGGACAAAAGTCTTTTTATTGAGTCAGATTCTGATCACAGGATCTAATGAGACTTGCATGGTACGAGACAGGACAAACTTGGCCTTTAACATTAACACTTCTGAAATCTTAACAATCAGTATTTATACAGCAGTAGCCATATGCACACTATTACTGTGAAACCTTCAGGTACCCTCAAGCCTTTAACATAGGATAGTTTTTTTTCTATGAAATTTGGTTTTTAACCTTCATGGTGTGAATAAAACCATGAAGTACTAAAAATACCTTTCTGAGGAGAACATTGATGTTATTTATTCCAAGCCATTCTGTGTCTGAAACCCTGAGAGCTGATGTCCACATGTTTTAGAGTTTCAAATCTATATGGAAATGATGTATTTTATGTGCAGTCTACATTACAGTGTTAGTATTGAGCCCTGTGATGACAAGGATATAAGGTCAACCATTAATAGCAAAAAGGCCAGACAAGAGTCTATCCTGCCTCTATAACTAACTCATTTAGAACAGGCAATGCCCACTGCAATCATGCAGCAAGCATTGCTGATAGAGAAAGAAAGGTTAATTTGAGAAAAAACAAACAATTTCTAAACCATCCTACTTTGTTGGGAAGCATTCCATTCAGAGCACAGAAACAGATGTTCTGGAAAACTCTGGGCAACAAATACAACCTGTAAAGGAGAGGATTGCAAAGGATCCCACTCACAGAAGTGCCATAGTGTTTCATTAAGGAATGCCAGGATAGCCCCCCATTTTCTCCCTCACAGTTCCCACAGGGAATGTCTTCTAGAAAGGCTAAGTCAGTGTTCATAAAAAAATATTCTTGAGAACATACTCACTGGAGAAACTCATTAAACCTGTAAAAACCTGCTAGCACAATCTCTATCAAATGGTTAAAGTAGCACTTCCTTCACTGAATACCTCTTCAAGCACAGAATAACTTAAAACTGCACCTCTTATTCCACAGCAGGCTTGTACTGCATTAATTCATTGATATTTCTCCCAAACTTGGAATTAGGACCTTTGATCTCCTATGAAGTTTCAACCCTAATGTACATACAAACTTTTTACCTGGGCTGTCCCCAAACTAGAGGAACCCATACCTTTCTTGTAACACACTTAAAAATGTGTGGTTTTCCTGTCTTTATAAAGATTTATGACTGTAGAAATGCCCCAAAGATACATTTTCACTTCTTGTCTCACTGTGCCCAGATACATCCAAGTTAGGCACGTGCTTAAATTACTAAGCACAGGGATCCACTGAGGCCACAAACCCACGTGGGTGTGTAATGAGGCATCTGATAAACACACTGATGAAATAGGACTGTTTGTTGTTCGGAGTTTTTTTACAACACAGAAGTTATAGCTTGCTGTTCACTCTCTTCCAGATTGCCATAACTCATCCTGTGGTTTAATTTTGTTCCTGATTCCCTGTGTCCTTGTGAGGAGCCCCTGCTGTGCAGCCTCAGAAAACAGGGCAAGCAAAGCAGCAGGCAATGGCATAGGGCAATGCACGCTATAGAGAGGGAGCTGGTACTGATCATTGAGGCATCAACAAGACACAAAGGGCCAACAATTTGTAGTTCAGTGAAAGTGTTCATTCCTTTCATTTTTATCCCCTGTGAGCATCTTTCTTTCCCCTCCTCCACTTCCTCCCACTACCCCCTGCTAAGGCTATCAGAGCCATAAATTCAGTGGTATGCATTTGAGCCCATCTTTTATACGGGGTGATAAATTGGAGCATCATCATTTGCAGATGCAAGCATTCAACCAAAGAAATGGAGGCTGGGCTTCGATATTTGATACTGCCTGCAGAGCTCTGCCTGATTTCTACTTATGTTATATGTGAAGTTACTTACATGGTGCATCAGCTCCCCTCAGCCTTTAGATATAGAATTTTGTGGCTCAATGAGTGACTGTGTTCAGAGAGCCTAAGACAATACATTTCTTTACTGTCATCTGCCTTAGCATGGGTAGGGATGTTCAGCTCTGAAAAGTAGATGGGAGCTGGAATTTAGAACTCCATTAGAAGCTATAATATATTTTTTTTTTTTTCAGGTGTGGAGTCTTAGCTATTTTATTCTTTGCTGCAAAGCAATAAACATGTCCTTTACACAACCTGAGGCTGGTAATGGCCAAACACCAAAGACCAAGATTTGAGACAAAGCCAGACTGATGCTAAAGATTTCTAGGGGTTAGAAAAACCAGTGCAAGCTGAGTCCTGTAAAGCCTGTTAGTGTTTCTTTTTAGCTTCCCTTGTGAGATAAAATACACAGTTTGCTAACAAAGCTGGGGTTTTACTCTATTTGGAAAGACAAGTGAGGTACTAGTGGGAGAGCAAGAATTTATCTTCACTGTCAGGCAGCAGCACCCCTAAGCTAGGCACAGCCCCAGACCAGGTTCACTGCTGGTGGGAATGTTACATGGAACAGAGTAAACACAGTTGAATTATAAGAAACAGGCAAAGGTATGGAGATAGGGTGAAAAAAATGGGTTTGACTTGTAAACTGAATAGATTTGATACAGAAGTGGTAGCTGGAGAAACAGAGATAGAACCTAATCTCAGTGCTTTTATGCCCCATGTTTGGACCATAATAGATGCTTTTAAAATAGATTTTAGATGTTTTATAATTATCTGACACTTTGAGAAAGAGATCTGAAGGAAAATCACTCTGTTTCAAGGCCTACCTTGACAAGATGCTGGGTCATCCCATTTAAACTACATTCTTACCCTGAAAAGTTGGACTAGATGATCCTTGAGGTCCCTTCCAGCCTGGTATTCTATGAACTCCATGAAAAGGAACTGCAACCAAAACTCTCAGGCCTAGACATGTGCTACTTGGTTCAATTGCCAAGGCAGATATGGGATGTTATTATAAACCCAAGATTTTCAAATTTTCCTTGTAGTTTTGTGGGGTAATCTGAAGACACCTGGAAAAGCAGGTCTGTAAGACCACATCTTACTCCATGCTAATGCTCCTGTACCTAGCAACACACCCCTCAGCTCTGCCAAGCAGAGTTGTTTGTCTGCCACTCGCTTACAAAGCAACCAGGATTTTCAGAAATCTCACCACAAAAAGCTGCTCCTCAACTTGTAAGAAACCAAAAGATGCCAGTGGGTGGAAGTTGTCCCCAAGGAGAGGAGGGATTGTGGTTCCTAATTCAAAGGGAACATCTCTTAGTTGCATTCCAGTACAGACCAAAAGACAGTGATAAACCAGATCACATTAAATCACTGACTTCAGGGCTATGCCTGCAAGGAGCACAACACACTTTAGGCTGAAAACAGCAATACTTCCTTTTTTTGTTTGTTTTTCTCTGGAGGAGACAGAGGGTAAAAGGTGTTTTGAGAAAACACTTTCCTGTGGACTGGCAATTTAATTCCCTGACACGCTCATGTAGGTAGGGATCGGAAGGGTTAGGTGCAGAGAGATCTTCATCATTTCCTAGTCCTGATTCCACACCCACCCCAGGGTGGCTGAATTACTAAATCTCCCATTTGTTATAAATTTCTACCTCCTGTTTTTTCTGTCACTCTCTGTAGCACATAGGAGCATTTTAATGTGTGCAATCCTTAAATGTCAGTATAATGGAAAGCAGATGAGTCTTTTATGACAGCAATTTTTCACTCCCTTCTTGCTAAAGCTATGCAGTGGGAATAAAGTAAAATAAAAAAAATCTAGGTGGTGAAAACTGTGGTTTAAATCAGACACTGCACTAATTCTCCTTGCTTTAGACACACGAGGCACACAAGCATATTAAGACATCAGCTTCCTTTCAGACTGCTCTGATACAAACAAACCTTAGGAATTTGAATGAGAATTCCTTGTTAGCGTTGCCCAACATTCCTGCTTGTCAAGCCTTTTTATTAACTTAACTCGGGGTGGGGGGTGTTACACGGCACTGCACAGGACACTTTGGATGACTGAGAGTCCATGATCAGACAGTAAAGCATGGCAGGGTGTAGCAGTGTGAAGGAAAGGCAATTTTTATTCTGTTCCTCCTCCCACATCCAGAATTTTGTACGTGGCACTTGCACAGACTGCAGAAGGAGCCAAAGATTTAACGAGCAACTGAAAGTTAAATAATTTGTAGATGTGACTGTTCTGGAGCTTCTATTTGCAGAGAGTAAAAGAAGATATGTCTCTGTATGCAGATGAAGCTGAACCACTCTATTCTTATCAAAAAAAGTATCTCCACAAAGTACAGGAAAAGTCAAATGAGTCAGATATGCACCAAGTTTAGGAAGGTCACCCTCTAAGAATATGCTCTTGTTATATGTGCAAATGGGTGAAGGTATTCAAAATTGTGAGGAGAGTATAAAACAGCCTTTAAAAGGTGGAATAAAGTTACTGCAAGTGCACACAATTAAAATAAATGTGACAACCCCAGGTCCAAACAGAATATTTAAGAAGCTAAGCTCATGATCTTTGAAAGTAAATCCAAGTAACTTCATTTTTAGCGCACTGTAATTCCTCACCTTGTGTTAAATTTTGTTGTTTAATTTTTCTTCCATGGAGAAAAAAAAACCCAAACCTGCAATCAACCACAGAGAAATGTAAACAGGCCCCTTCTTCAAAGGCACACAGAACTGATTTTGTGTGAAAAAGGGAAAAAAAAACACTCTTCAGACTTGGAGGGAGAAGAGGACTCTCCCATTGCCTGATAATATGGAGATGGCTGACAAATGAATGTCAGAAAGTTGCATAGATGATCTGTCCAACACAGCAAAGTTTTTGTTCACTCTGCCTTGTTTCTGAACAAGATCTTTACAGAACTGAGCCACCTAAAGCAGCAGCATTATTCAACTGCACAATTGGAACACAACAACAAACAGTTCAAATTAATTCCTTATAAAGGCAGAACAAATTGTAGCATTTGCAATGCAAATGTGATTTCAAGCTTCATTAGCATCTTTTTTAAGGTCTAGTGCCTCAGTAGTGGGATGGAATGATGTTTCCCAACCTCCTAGATGTGTGCCAAACACCCTGCCACTAGCTGATTCCTTCTGTCAGGGAGTGAAGCAGAGGAACACAGCAAACATCAAAAGCCAATGGTGGTAGCGTAACTTGCTTTGCTCCACTTTGAAGCTAAACCCAAAAGGCTTCCTGATGAACCCAAACATTGCCATTTATTCTGAAGCTGCTTAAATAGCTTCCACAGCAGTGAATGTGCATGAAACAAACTATTAGAGATATTTAAAGGCTGCTTACATACTGGTTAAGTTGGTTGGTGAATTCAAGCTGTATGATTACACCAGGACAGACTTCCACGATTTGTACCTGCCATACAAACCTCCATGTTACAGGGATGTCTTTGCAGACTTGTTAAACTTTATTTACACCACTGAAGAAGCCTTTCCTTGCAAGCAAGTCCTCCAAAGATGGTTGAAGGTTATGGGAATGCCAGCGTTTTGTCATAGCAGTCCACTAGAGGTCCTGCTCAACTTAAAGTTATCTAAACCTCCCGCAGTTGAATGTGATAAAATGCAAATGAAAACATGCCCAAATTGTACTCACAGACTGGATGCATAGATGCATGTGCTAAATTTAGGAAATGCAAATATGCATCTGATTCATATGCTCAGTGACTGCTGGTGCAGGAACAAATCAGTTAATTGGCTCAGGCCGAAGCAGCTACAAGGCAGCCAAAGCATGGATGCTGGCCAGTCCATGTACATCATCATACCCCATGCATGCAAGACTGAATAAACACCTTTTGTCAAACCAAGCTTTCTACTATCAAAAAAACAGGAAAACCAAATTTCTGCTGCTGTCTTCTGTCTTAGATCAGACCTTACCTTGGGTTCATGGAACAGTTTGCAAGGTTCAGCACGGGGCTGGTGAGAACCCATCTGCAACCTGGGAGCCTTGCATGAAACTGCGTGCAAATAGCACATCTATCAGGAGTCAGACACTGGCAGGAAGAGAGATGTGAAAACGGAGCTCGGCTGGCAATTCCAGAATAGCTGGGTGTGAGTAGAAAGACAGTTGATGCCATCAGCCACCCAGCTAAGGCTTCAATGAAGCTGAAGCACACAAATAAAATGTATCTGAGAGAACGGAAAACTCCAGCAGGCAAGCGGGGTGAGTGGCAGAGGACTGGGGTGTGAGGGTGCTGTCAATGCACAGCACTCATTCACTGCTCTTCCACAGCCCACTTCAAACCTTGCTCTAACAGTGGTAGAGCAGAACAGCTTTGCACAGCTTCTGTTTTGCTCTTTGAGACATGTCTATTTATTTTATTGACAAAAGCAAGTTTTCCACCTTCTCAGCACTGCAGAACCAACACAGGGAGCAGATTCCCCTGCATGCATCATGAGACACAGCACAGCTCTTGCTGCCAGCAGCTTTTTCTGAGGCATGGCAGATGCAGGCAAATACATACCAGCTGGTAGAAAAATCGAGTCCTGATGTCTCATATGAGGCTTGACTTTTACCTTCTCATTTGAGAAGTCTCCTTTCAATCAACACTAGAGGCCTTGCAAAGCTGCACACATGCCATTGTTCTAAAAAATTCTATAATCGTGTCTTGTGAACAGATATGAGTCATGAGCAAAATTCTGGAAGCCAAAAAGGCTTTAAAATCAATTTAAGTGATCATCACATTACCATCAGTGCTTCCTAAATCCTTCCTATAACTCATTTTGGCTTTTTACAGATAAAGGTAATGGAGATAAAGAGGCCAAGCAGGTGGGGACACAGGAGAAGTAAAGCAAACCAACAAGTCAGATAAAAATGACCCCGGACCTAGGGGAAGGGAGAGGTGGAGAAAGAAGAGAAAACAACCAAACATTCTCCCCTACACCCCAGAGTGTTCGTCTACCTTGAAACACAAACAAGGGGGTTGTAGGGGAGTAGGGAATCAAATGTCTTCTCCCCCTTCATTTATTTGCCCTGTTCAAGTAAGCCATGCCTAGAACCTCTGAGAGTCTGCAAAGCTGTGGTTACAAACCCAGCTGCAGCTCAGGATGTGGTTTTATGCAGAGCTTTGGAACAGCCTCACTCATCCTCAGGAGCCTCTAGATGAGAAGCATTCACTGCACTTCCCTCTCTTGGGGATGGTATATCATATTATTCTTGCAGCTGACAAAGCTTTATGTCCTAAGCAGAGGAACATTATAAGACAGAGTCAAAACAAAAGAAATAGCAAGAACCAAGGACAGAGGCCAGAAATTTATTTGTTTTGGAGCTTTGCCTGCAATAATGCAGGAAGAAGGCAGTAAAGAACCCTATTAAGCTGAGCTGTCCCAACCAAAGCCCAGTGTCATTAGGCAGAAAACAAAGAAATGAGGGAGGAATGATGAATACTGTAACAACAGCCCTCAAAACTGGAGGTGAGGTGGAACAAGGCCCAGAGCAAGTATGAGAAAAATCTGGGATTCAACAGATGCTCTACCACTCGGTAGATGCAGCAATGATAATGAAACAAGGTCTCTCATACATCACTTCTAACTCCCAGAAAGTATCAATGTGAACACACTCCATTGCTCCATAAAGCCCCATGGAAGCAAGTCACAATCTTCTTGTCAGTTCATAGCTAAAAGGCACTACACATATATTTATTTCCACCTACTTATAAAGCCTCCATCACCATAGTAACTTATCCTTCTGTTAATACTACACAATATCTTCCTTTATTCAAGGAAGGTAAAATACAGTTTTCCATTATCAGCGCTCAAGGTCACTGCATGATTTCCACAAGTGATTTCCAGAGCACATCATGGCTTGCCAAATTCCATGCTACTGGTGATGACTGCTGATTATTTGGCCTGGGGTAGGAGCAGGGAAAGGGAAGTCTCCTCCAACAGGGCATCCAAAATAAGAGTGCACTGGAGCACAGGAGAGAGCAATATTAATTCTTGCATTCTGTTCAACATCATGCCAAATAAGTGCTCTAAATATTGGATTCTTTTCTAATGCTTAACCTAAAAGAAACAAACAACAAGAAAAAAACCAAACTAACAAACAAAAAGAGAGAGAATCTGAGTCCAAAGAAAGGCTGCAGGCACCAGTTGCTGCATATAATCACTGAAAGCTGCAGCACTGTGGATATATTTCTGTTTCAGTTTTTCATTATTAAAAATGGGCTGCAGCTGATTCATAGTTTTGCTGCAATCAGATGAAACTCAATTACCATCACAGCACAAACCACTTCTGATGCAGACCCTCAGAGTGCCAGGAAGAAATACCTCTCTATTTCTAAAGGCACTAATTTCCCCCTGTGGCACATACAGCTCATTTAACCACAGATGTTAGGAATTCTCTACAAAACTTTGTATGACTCAAAACTATACAGACAGGTACACAGGGTCTGAACTTCCCAGTGGAGCTAGAATGTTCCTTTGCAGAGAACTTTAATTTGACATTGACTATGGCACTATGTTGCAGCATCACCAAAACACAAATCTTTCCACTGTGAGAGGGAGCTTGCCTCTGGCCACCTGAAGAAGAACCACCCACCTGGCCCTACCTATATCCTACCTGCACCCTGCAGATCCAAATCCTGCTCTCTCCTATCTTTCTTTCATCTTTCAAGTCAAAGCTGCTCTCACAAGCCCTCCAATTTTCTTTAGAAACACCATGGGGTAAGCAGCAGGGTGGAAATGACGTTTACATTTTTGACAGGCATTCAGCATAAGCAGCAGGAGCAATAATGGCTTGTCACTCTGCCCATCTCTTTTTTTTCCTTCCCTCCCTCTGACCTGTCATTTTTCTTTGGAATTGCCCATACCAAAAAAAAAAAGAAAAAAGGGAAATTACTTCCATTTTCCCCTGAATGTTAGACAGCTTCTCTGTGCATGCACTTTTGGTGGATTCTTCCTACAGAATTACAGCCCAAAGGGTGCTGGTAGGCAGAGACAGCAGTGCAGCTGAGATTGGGAGTGTTGCAAGAATCAACAAATCATTACACCAGTACTGTGTTCTAACCCTAACTGCAGGCAATTTGCACCCACTACATATTTATATGTATATGTTTATGCAGAAATGAAGCCCAGGTTAAGACAGAAGAGAGATTTGGGCATCAGTTAAATTCAGGATGCAGCATACAGAAGCACATGGAAGGAGCAATGACAGATCAGGATTATTAGGAATTGGGCAACAGAGGAGAGCTAAAGTCACACCCTGCCTTCACCTTTCTGTCCTGCTTCAGGGGTTGTCAGTGAAGTCATATCTCCATTGGCAACATCACAATCATCTCCACAGCAACAAATGTGATGCTGAACACCACAATATCTATTTTTAAAGAAGTAGGAGGAAAACACAAATGTAGAGCATGTAGGGGTTGAACAGCCACACAAATCTAATGACTATAATAGGAGGTACACAAAAATATTCACTGAGAAAAAGAAGCCAAGTAAAATGAGCTCCTGAAAAATGTCTCCAACTGTAACATGTCCTGGACCTTTCATTACATCTCACGGACAAAGACAGCAAAGAAGCCACAGAGGCAGCAAAATTCTCCTGCAGTTCTAGTGCTGCCTCTCCTGCAAGAGGCTCCCCAGTCCCACAAAGCCAAGTGAGGCCAGTTGCAGGAGAGGTGCTGCACAACCATGAATGAAATACTCGTGTGTGTGACTGGCATAGTAAGACGGGCTGGCTTATGAAAGGACGAGTGTAAGCTGGTGTGTTACACTGTTAAAGTGCAGTTAATTCTGAGAGGGGAACCTCTTACCCTTAGAAGGATCCAAAAAGGATTTCCAAGAGGTAAGGGGATTAAAGTGACAGGAAGTTTATTTTCCAAGTCTGATCTAATGTATCCTACAGTTATTGCCTTTAGCTTCGTATAGCTCTTGCTAAAAGTCCTAGGAAGTTTCTGTTATGATCTGTATCATCCAAGCTTATGAAGACCTCTTCAGGTTAGCTGCTCTTGGAAACACTTCTAAGATTTTGGACTGAAATATTAAATAATAAACATCTCTTAAAATGCATTTGTGAATTTGAAATCTTACTGACTGGCTTTGTCCTAAACCTTTCTGCTCTGCTCAGGAATTCTGACCAACTTAGTAGTCAGAGAGTGGGACACACGAGAGAAAAAGCCCCTCCTCTACTCATCCATGAGAAAAGAGCCTTGGTTTAAGACACAAGCTGCAAGTACCATGAATGTAGTGGTCTTCTCTAAGCCTGCAGTGACTTTGTCTCTGCTGCACTTAATTATCCCATTTCTGAGATGATTTAAAAGCTATTTTGCTATAAGGCCCAGTAGGGCTTCACACAAAAGGCAGAAATGGATTTACCTTGTCCTCTCTCATCCTCCTCTCTGTCATTCCTGAGCTCTCAGTAATGCTCTTTCTGATGCATGAAGAAAGCAAGTGGGATGCTGGTAATCAGCAAGTGCACTGCTGGGCGGGACAGGTCCTTCCCACTGCATCTGACTGTTTACTGTCAAAAAGAGCCCAAATGCTTGAAAACTAAGAACATGAGGTAAGAACAGATATGGGCAAATGAGTAGTGGTGACCTGTGCTGCCTCCAAACCCCTTATGTCACGCTCTAGAGAGCTTTGCTATTCCCCACGTTGGGGAATTGCAAATTGTAATCAAATGTATTCTAAAAAGATGGGGGGGGTGGGGGTGGGAAGCTACATTTAAACTTTGTATGGGAGATACAGTGCTGCAAATATTTTTTAATTGGTGCTATGAATTATATTTTATGCTGCTTTTCCTGTGCACTGTGCATGCTTTGAAATCAGAAATCTATCACTGAAACTGGCTGACAGTTTCTGCTGAACGCACACTAACAAGAAGGGGGACGAGAGAGTACAATGAAGAGTGGAGAATAAATAGGAATACTTTCCACTGCAGGAGTAATAGATCTTTCTTCAAAATGAGTCTCCCTTCTCTATGGTTTGATAACAAAATTTCAATGTCTTCAGCCTCTCTGTGCTTCATCTGGAAATAGTTTATATTCTGGGAGGGTTTTCAGAGAATATTGGGAGTGGGAAATGTTTGCTCTGCTGGCCAGGGGAACACAGATCTAGATTCCTGTCCTCTCTGTAGCAAGCTAAATGAGTGCCCACGCTCTAGGAAGCTGCCTTTTGCCAAGCAGGCAGGTCTTCAAAGTTTTGAAAGGCATTCAGCCTCACCCTCTAGCACGGCTGAAACATTTTTCATGCTACAGTGAAAATACTTCTTCAGGACAGAAAATCAATTTCCTTCCCAACTCCATTTTTACCAAAATAACAGCAAGTCAGAACAAACCCACCTACTAAATGTTTCCTTCATGCTTTTAGAGATTTCTCTTCCTCTATGCCTTATAATAACTGCAATTCATAGATGCATAAAAAAGGAGCAATAACAAGGTAACAGCACAAGAAGCTTTTCTACGACAGCACAGCCAGCTGCCTACAAGAGAGCAAGGCCGTAGAGAAACCTACACTACCCTTCAGTCCCACAGATGTGCCCAGAAAACCACAAATCTCACCCAAATTAGTCCCAAGGACACATAGAGCAAGTGCCTGGCAGTGACCCTTGCACACTTCAGGGACAATTGCATGAAATACTAAACAATCTGATCAGAAATGGTGAGATCTCCATTAAATGGGGAAAAAAAACAACAATTCTTTAAGCAAGCAAGGTTTGTGGAACAAAGCTAATGCATATTCTTCCACAACATCAGGGGAAGCTCCACCAGTTGTTAAATGCATTTAAATTGCCTTGAATCAGGAAAAATGAATCCTCTCTACAAAAGATCCTCAATAACGCTTGCATAACAAAAGAGTGAAATTACTCTACTAAAAGCCAGAGCACTCTGAGCATCTCTCACGTTTCTGTGTTTGTGGCATAAAGCCATCAGGCAGGACTGGCGTGGCACAGAGAAAGCACAAAGTCCTGTGAGTGTCCATCAAGAAACTGTGAGTTGGTGCACAGCAAAACAGGTCCAGGGACTTTCACAGCAAGAGTGATTAGAAAGAAACACCCAACATCATCCCGAATGGTGAACTCCACCGGGCTGCTCAGTGTACCCCGGGCAAACAATAGCTGTGCCCATGATGGGTGATTAACATTGTGTGCTCTTGGAAATCCATATATCTGTAAAGGTCCAAAGCTATCTCCTGGCCACTTTGTTGACTTGCTGGAACGAGTCCAGAGAAGGGCAACGAAGTTAGTGAGGGGCTTGGAACACAAGCCCTATGAGGAGAGACTGAGGGAGCTGGGGGTGCTTAGCCTGGAGAGGAGGAGACTCAGGGGTGACCTTATTGCTCTCTACAACTACCTGAAGGGGGGTTGTAAACAGGCAGAGGTTGGTCTCTTCTCCCAGGCAACCAGCACCAGAACAAGAACAAGAGGACACAGTCTCAGGCTGCGCCAGGGGAAGTTCAGGCTGGAGGTCAGGAGGAAGTTTTACACAGAGAGAGTGATTGCCCATTGGAATGGGCTGCCTGGGGAGGTGGTGGAGTCGCCGTCACTGGAGGTGTTCAGGAGGAGACTTGACAGGGTGCTTGGTCACATGGGTTAGTTGATTAGGTGGTGTTGGGTGATAGGTTGGACATGATGATCTTGAAGGTCTCTTCCAACCTGGTTTATTCTATTCTATTCTATTCTAAGAAACAACTACAGGGTTACTCTTGTCAGCCAAGCTGATACCCACTAACAGCCTCCTTTCTTCATTTCTTACTGAATTAAAAACAACAACCACCAACTATCTCAGAACACAAAAACCTGTAATGTTTTTGGTATATTATTGACCACCTGGTATCCACCCTTCTGCTGGTGCAGTTTTATCCTCTCTGTCCACATTGGTGCCTCAGCCCTGAGAGGTCTCTGTGTGTGATTGCAATCTACAGCAGGAAAGGGTGGTTACTACCCCTCATTCAACACTGGGCACAAAAATGATTGTCTCTTCCTGACAATAAATATTTAGAGATTTACATCCCTCTCAATGACATTATTTTATCTCTTGTTTTTATATTGCTAATGGAACATTAACATGCACAAGTGCAATTCACATTTTGTCATTCACCTATCTCATAAAACACAGACATTTAAATCGCCACAGGAATTAGAGGCATGAAAGGAGCATTATGTTTAAGCAGCTACAAAATGTGGTTTACATCATGTAATGGGACACGTCTAATGCAGTTTTACAGAGCAGCCTTTCATCATTTACATTTGCCACTGGCTTAATAAACTCTGTCATTCTGTTTATGTTTGTTATGGTTGGATATAAATGCATCCCAGGCAGCATCCCCATGAATCACACCTGGAACCTGGAAATTGGCGATCAGCGTTTTCATACATCACTTATGTGCTTCTGCCTCTCAGCCTTAAGCTTTAATATCTTATTTAGGAGTGTGCCAAGTGCTTTCAGTTCAACTTGATGGCCAGTGTAAAATGATGTAAGGTTTCAGCCTGCCATTGCCATTCTGTGTAACATTTTACTTCAGGAATCATCATGCTGGTGAGGATACAAAGACCTTCTTAGGTACTGGAGGAGAAACATACAGGGCCTCTGATGTCCATGTTGACATCACAACAGCTACGTGTCCTTCCCCACAAAAGATAATGAAGACAGAACTCCCACTGACTCCAAACAGAGATAGGAACTTGAATCCAGCTTTCTGGGGGCTTTGGGTATGGACAGCAGCAGTGAGCAGCGACATGTTATTTGAGATGGTTCATCTGGGAGGTTACGTTTCCCAGTGAAATTCTGCCTCTGTTCAGTAGCCTTCCTGTGTTGAGAAATTCCTCCACAAATAGCCAAGTTTGAATGCTTGTAGAGGGCAGGACCTTATGGAGACATTGCAGAAGCTCAGCCTGCACTAAGATCCGTTGACTCAATAATGTTTTTAATCCTGCAACCACAGTAAGATTTCAGGAAGGACAGAAATTTACTGTACATACTGGGAAACTGACGAGAAACAGCTGCTTCACATTGCAGCTTCCTTTTGGGATGCTGGATCTGTTGAAAGCAACACACTGGAAATAGGGAGGCTGGAAATGCTGCCTGTGGCCCATTTCTAACCTGGGGCTGTTGCAGGAGCAGTGTCTCTGGTACTTTTCAGCACACATGTACAGATTTGCTGCATGCCAGCTAAGGCAAAGCCTTGCTATAGGTAGCTGTGATGTGCACAAGAGCATGGGAATAATCAGGGTTGCTGTGTAGCCTGCAGCAAAGTGAGGTAGCCCTGGAGGTTCACAGCCCCAAGGATAGGAAGGGAGTGAGGCATTTGGACAAGCTGACCTTTAAAAGTTGCTTCCAATCCAAAGCATTCTATGATTCTCTTGGGGACTTTGCAGAGCAGGAAAGAACAGGCACTGCATGGAGCCAGGACTCTTCCCAGGAGCATCACTAAGTGCCACTGATGGGACAATGAGGACTAAATAAACACTACTGCTCCAATCTACAAGTGAAGAAAATAAGTTTATACACATTTACCACTGACTCCACCACAGCCTGACTTCCATATCCACTGCAAACCAACAGGCAATTGCAAAAGAGACACTAGCAGCTTTATACCATGAACCCTTTGAAATCTGTGGAGCTCCAAGTGCTTCACAGACCTGAGCACCCCTGGCTGTGTGAGAGATGAATAACATCTCAGTGCTACAGAGATGCAAACGACCCGGCACAGAGAGGTAATGCTGTTCTCGTAGCAGGGGAACATGACAGTGATTTGCCCACAGCAAGTCAATCGTAGTCAGAAAATGAAGACAGATTCCTTGACATTCTCTGTTTTCCAGTGTAAACACGAATGCAAGAACATCCAGAGTATTAGATTTAGCAGCCTCACATCCAGTGGGGATTTCTTTTAAAACTGCTTTTCAGGGACATTTTTATGCAGGAGCAGTTTCTGATGTGCAGGAAAAAAAATTCACTCTATGAAAGAGATTACAAGCACATAGGTGTCTAATCTCTTTCATCAATTTTCATTAAAAATCAAGAGTTGTGCAGGGTTGAAAGTTCTCCAAGACTTTATTAAATTGGGCAAAGCCAGAGGAGGAATAACAAATATGTTCAGAGGGATAAAGTTTTGCTATCATTACAAGCTTCACACTTTCCTCTCAAGGCTGGGTTCCCATTCTTTCCCTGCAGCACTTTCTGGCTCCTGTTCATTTTGATGTTCATAGCCTTGATTTCAATCTAGATGCAGCATATATGATACAGTATAACAAAGATTACACATCTTGCTTGCAAGTTGCATTTTTCATAGGCGCGTCAAGGAGCGTCTCTCATTAAATTCTACCCAAAATGCTTTTCAGGCTTAAATAATAGAGTTACAAAGTCAGCATAAGAGTAGCAAAAGAGAGGGAAATGGAGTAAAAAAAGGGGGGGAGGGGGAAATAAAGGAAATGAAACAGGTAATAAAAGAGATTTTCAAATGAGATTTGGAATCAAATGCAGTGCCAAGAAGGTGTTTGAATAAAAGAGGAACTATCCTGCACGTTAAAAATTGCAAGGGAGAAAGTTCTTGTAGAATCTTATAGTACAGGAGTGCAGGCAAAAAAAAAAAATCACAAGCTATACAGAAAATCACTATGGCCAGGGTAACTCAGGAAAGAAAGGAGAGCCTGGACAAAGGTGTGGCTGCATCCTGCAGCCTTATAGCATGCCCATAATCAAAAGGGCAATATGATGTGGAGAGAGGCCTGAGTTTTTGATTAAGCACTAATACTCACTGACAATATCCTTAAACACAACAATAGCTCTGTCCAGGACATAGTGGAGGTGGGAAGTTAGGACAGCAACAGATTCAGACTGAGCATTACTGGCAAAGGAAAGCAGTCAAGAAGAGTAGTAAGAAATGGGCAGACAATAAAACTGTGCTTTTAGTCTAATCATCCTCTGAAGGAGATTACACTGTACTCAATAATTGCATGGATGGCTTCCATTCACAGCAAACTCCATTTAATTCCAAATAATTATAAAAGATAGATCACAGCTGCAGTATTAACACAGGCACACCCTATCAAGGTATAAGAGCAAGGAGGCCAGAAAAGCAGAAAGTACTCCTGTAATACTTCCACACTGGCAATCACTGAAGTTAATCCCCAAGTTCCTTAATCAAAATTCATCAAGAAAACACAGTCACTGAAATCAGAAGAAACAGTGCTTGAAGAACTCTCAAGATGGGATTGGAGGGTTTTGCAGCACCACATTATTAAAAATTGATGGGCAAATCCTGATCAATTTCTAGTCATATCAAGTATAATAATCCACATGGCTTTAGTAGCTACCTTTATCTATATTAACTATGAAATCACTGATAACCATAAGCTGTCACTCTCTCAAGCAGGTCTGGAAACCATACTGAAACAGAAACCAAATAATTAAGGCTGCAATACATCAGCAAAGCCCAGCACAATACTGGTTTTCACTGGTCTCCATTAGCATTTTAGAAAAGTAGAATCCCAAAGTGGAGCACACAATTTGAAAAGCATCCTTTCACCAGTAAAGTGCCAAGCATAACGATTAAGACCTTCACTAGCTTCCAGGTAGATCGAACAGCACCCCAGTTAAACTGGAGCTGAAGCTTCAAAAATTCCTTTCTTCATTAAAGATTGAGGAGAGGCTGAGGGAGCTGGGATTGTTTAGCCTGGAGAAGAGGAGGCTCAGGGGAGACCTTATTGCTCTCTACAACTGCCCAAAGGGAGGTTGTAGCCAGGAGGGAGTTGGTCTCTTCTACCAGGCAACCAGCACCAGAACAAGAGGACAGAGTCTCAAGCTGTGCCAGGGGAAGTTTAGGCTCGAGGTGAGGAGAAAGTTCTTCACAGAAAGAGTTGTTAGCCATTGGAATGGGCTGCTCAGGGAGGTGGTGGAGTCACCATCCCTGGAGATGTTCAAGAGGGAACTGGATGGGGCACTTGGTGCCATGGTTTAGTAGTCATGAGGTCTCAGGTGACAGGCTGGACTTGATGATCTTTGAGGTCTTTTCCGACCTTATTGATTCTATGATTGTAAAACCCACTGTAGCCTCCCCGCTGTCTGATTCTTTCTATGGTATGACAGGGGCTAAACCATACACTTTCCAACACAACACTGCAAGAAATGTTATGATAACTCCATCCTGTGTTGGCATTGATGCATTGTATTTGTGATTTGAAATGATAAAATATCCCTAATGCAACATTTTATTGCTTTCATAAATCAAATTCAAAATGACATTACATTTCTAGTAACCTGCTACGAAAGATCTCACTCTTTTATTGGACAGATGTATTTCTGTGCCAAGTATAGTGTACTACCACAGATTACAAGTAACACTTCCAAACATTTCCTCAGCGCCTAGAGTTTTTGTCCTGCCCTTCTGAGCACTGGCTCATTGTGGTTGTTCCCTTTGCAGAGCAACGACAATTTGCAGTGGTCTGGAGTAGGTGGTTTTTCACACTGAACTCAACCCAGTGACAAACTTGTACCACTAAGATGGAGACTTCAAACCCACTGAAATCCAGGCATGTTGGGAAGGCCTAGATTTCAGATGCCCAGGCAGCCCCCAGAATTAACTTATGCTCATTACAAGATGAAGTTATTCAGCATGGCTGTGATGTGAGCTCTTTATCCTGAAACATGCACAATCAGCTATGCTGTCCAGTGGATGCACTGCCTGAGGTCACTCCATCTGCATTCCCACTATCACACCATACATATTCTATTTAAAGAAACTTATTTGCTTTATTTAAGAGGCACCAAATCACAGAATCACCAAGGTTGGAAGAGACCTCGAAGATCATCAAGTCCAACCTGTCACCACAGACCTCATGACTAAACCATGGCACCAAGTGCCACGTGCAATCCCCTCTTGAACACCTCCAAATGACCCAGTCCTTTGAAAAATCAACTTTTTTGGCACTTCTAGGATTAAACACTTCTGACAATGGAGTTACATAGGGAAAGTTTTTGCTGGTGCCTACATAAATGGAGCAGAATTCTCCTGAGAAGAAATTTTCTTATCAAATTTTCTCCTTTCAGCTGAATTGAGAGCACAGTTTTTGCTATGTTTAAGAGAATCTCTACTTCCAGCCTGAGCAGGAGTCAGGGTTTACAGAGAAATCTGGAAATAATTAAACCGGCAGAAAAAAATACTCATGCTTGAATTTCATGCCTAGGTTCATTCAGAGTTTGAGATGAAGGGATGAGTCATCAGTTCTTATTCAGACCCAGCCCCTGGAGAGTGTTAGATTAGATGAAGTTACAGCCTGTACTCTGGCAGTTAACCAGTTTTATATGTTGGCTGCCATTTTTCTGAGCCTTCATATCTGAAAATTAGCCTAAAATCCACCAGCCAAAAAGCAGAACCTGACTCACACACACGGCAGCCCCTGAGCCCCACAGCCAAGCTACTGCTGCAGCTTCGTAGCTTCAGACATTAACACCATGCCAAAAAGGGGGCTCTGAGAGGTCCCAAACACTTTCTAGGACACGAAAGACTGTTCATAAGAGCTGAGCTTTAGGCTTATTGGCTGTGACAACTTACAGGAAGCACATCCAGGAATGCTTGGTGCAAAAAGAAAGAGCCGTTTGTCTGTCTCAGTGGTCACCTTTCCCCTTTCTTAGTGATGTTGGCACCTCAGAGTATAGAGAGAACCATGGGATGATGCTTATAACTAAGGATTAGCCACAAGTTCTGAAGTTCAGGCAGTGACCTTTCCTAAAATATATGATTTTCTGACAAAAGTAGTTGTAAATTAGAAGGGCATCGTCCATGTTTAAAGGCTCTGGAAAGGTGCAGACACTGGCTTTTTGCTTTGCTATACATCATTAGTGGTATTGGAGACACTTCTCATTGTAACTTTTAATGGGAATGAGCACTGTTCCTTGCAGAATTCTCTGCACAGTCTCATCCCTTTTCATGAACTCCCTCAAAAGATTATTTTTTAAATGCAGCACAATCTAGTCTCAGAAAAAAGGGAAAACAAGAAAGTAAAAAAAAACCAAATCCATTTCAACACAGAGCCAAAGGTCCTCCTTCCCCTGCCCCAGAAGACAGACAGCATGGCTTTAGCTAGAGAAGATGGAATTGTATTTTCATTCATTCCCATGACACTTCCCAGCATAACTGTGCACCAAGAGCACAAAAGTCACAGCAACTTCTTGATCACACAGTACATGATCTTACCCCCAATTCCAGACAAATGAGATGGCAAGACTGTGACAGTTCTGGGTGTCCACTGGCATCCGTAAACCAGATACTCCCCATCAAACATGGATTTAGAGACTTAGCTCAGCCCAATAGTTGTCTGAGATGATCTAAAGAGCCAGGGTGCACTTTTCTATACACAAGCTACATTCCCTCCCTGTTTGATGAATATTAATCAGCTGCACAGCCGTGGGAGCATATTTCTTCTGAAAGATGGAGCTGTTTGCTGTACCCACTCAGATAAGGTTTCAGTAAATGCAATACATGACACATGAGGCTGTTTTTTCTTCTTTGACTCTCTCATTATTATTTTTTTTTAATATACATGAGTAACAAATAACAAAGCAGATTCCAGATTTGCTAATGAACAAAAGCCTATTTCCACAAGAAACTCAAGCGTCCCTGAGTTTGTTTTAACAGGAATGGGAGCCCAACAAAGTTAAACCCTCACTAATGATTCAGACTTATTTTTCATTATTTATACACAAACACTTCCCTTATACCTTCCATGTATAGAGCTCTCTAAGCTTTCATTAACTTTCACACTCCAGCTAGGCTCATAACTCTGCTCTTTCAGAATGCGACTGTGGTTTTAAACCATGGCTCTCAACAGAAACACATTCCTGACGGTGGGTTGTGGATAACTTGTACCTCTCTGAGATTAGCAGAGGCTTTCTTCCTTACATTTGACTAATTAAAAAAGAAAGAAAAGAATAGAGCAGAGTCTGCATGCTTGATTTGTATCTAGCTTTGGTAAAACAAGGGAAAAAAGGAAAAGTCTGAGCCCTCTCATTCATTACACTCTTTTTATACTCATCCACAAAATGGAAGATAGTCCTAGATAGACAAGTAAATAGTAAACTCAGCTCTGCCAATACCTCAATACATCCTGAGCTCGATTATTTATTGGTGTCTTGGTTCATTACTCCAGCACCAGCACACATTAGGGTGGTTCTTTCCAACATTCCCTCAGGCTGTTTTGACAGGAGGAAGACTAATCAGTAGTGACTGCTGATGGGCTTCTCTCTCTGCCTGGCCTTAGGACATTCAGCAGGCACCTGGAAGCCAGAGGACCCACTCTGCTGAGGACTAGGATGATCCAATGACTATTTAATTCGTGAACCCTTCTAGACAAACACACTCAGCTCCAGTTGTAACCACTGTTCCACAGGAAACAGAAGGGATTATGCCAAAATTAATTCTCAGCTTTGGAAATCTCTCAGGAGCAGAAAGACTGAGATGCCTCTTTCCTTCATATCTGCAGGCTTCAAAAACCTCCTCTGAACTATACCCTGCACGTGGCAGCACACAGCAAATAATCAGATTTCCAAAATGGGAAATATTTTAATTCACCACTGGAAACTTTTTCATCAGTTTGTCCAGACCACTACATATAATTTATGAGCACTTCATATACATCAATACTGATTTAACTGCCAGCTTTAGACAAGCTTTTCATCTTACAGACCATTAGTTCTCTACAGTGAAACACAAGCATGATTTGACCCACACACATACTGTTCTCTTGTTTTCCCCTTCTGTCTTTTCACTCTTCTTCAAGCAGACTCGAGAGAAAAGTGCTTTGGACACTTTTTCCAAGGACCCAAGCTTCAAAGGATCAAGGCCTGGCTACATCTCACTGATAATCTTCAGCCATAGACAAGTTAGACATTTCATCTAGGGTTGGCAGTGATCTTAAGCTCTCTGTGCATTCAAAAAAGAAGAATAGGTAGGCTGGGAGGGTCATTCATCTCTCTCTAAGACAGCCAGATGGATCACCCTGCAGAGACTTAGCTTCTCTGTGTAGCCTATAGAGGGAACCCAAACCCAGCTTTGCTGGGACACCTCCTGTCTAGATGGGAGCAGCCAGCTGTTTCGGTGAGGATCTCTTAATTGGTTTCCACACACAGCTCCAGCCCCTGTGCACAAACCAAGCTGTACCTCCGCTGAATCCCGTGCTCCCAAACAGTGCAATCATCTGAATGTGCCTGCACGGTTCAGGAAATAACTGTAAATCTCTTTTTCATGATACAGCACCTGAGGCATGGCCCAAAAGATTCTTTTTGAAAATCCTCCTCCCTCTGGCAAGGAAGAAGAAAGAAGAAGTTTAACTAGTCTGTTAGCTGCTAGCCAAGGAAATAACTGGTCATTTGGCAACTGAATGGGATCAAATAAAATAGAACAGCGTATACAAAATTATTGGATAAACAATACTACACCTAAACTATCAAAAGGAAGTTGGTTGTTTGTTTGTTTTTAAACGAAATAAAAGCAAGTGAAGGCACTCAGAGCACTCAGGAGGGTCCCTGAGGTTTCAAGTGTTCTGAGAAGTTTTGTTGTTTAATTTAAGAGATTGGAAATGTTTTTTAACTGGCTGTCCATAAGCACATTTCCTGCTTTTAAAATACCATGTCATCCAAAGCCAAGCAGCACCAAAACTACCATTCCAAGAGTCAAATGGATTTCATCAAGACGGCAGCTAGCATAGTGACATTTACAAGTGACAGGAGTCTGAACCATTCCCCAGGTGAGATCACTCCCCTGGTAGCCCATATTCATGAATAGCAGTTTTCACTTGAACAAGAAATGGAGGAGAAAGCAACCAGGTATTTCAGAGCTGGAAGCTGGATTTACAATCAGAAGATTTAAAAACAACAAAACCAAAGGAGTCTGAATGTTGAGGGCTGCTGAATAATAAATCATAGGGGGGAAAAAAAAAAAAAGAGAGAGAGTGACTCTAACCTCAAGGGGGTGTAGGATGAAATTCAGCATGTTGATTTCAACATCTTTAGCATGACAATTTCCACTGCTGCCAGACATTTGGAGATGGTCTATAAACCTAAAGACCCCCAAAGGCTGCTAATACATTTCTTGTTAATTCAGAGTGGTTTGTTTAAGTTCACCTCTTCAGAACTCTACCTTTCCATCAGCCCAATAGAATTGGATGAATCAGCATAGATCTAACGATGCTTCATCTGCATAATCATCCCTGTATAGATTGTTAACTCCTAGGGCAGGAGGTGAATTCCTTATAAATTTCTTTAAAAGCTCAACAAATAAAATATTAAATACTACATTCATCACAGCCATGGTCTGACAGCATTAGACCCATTACAATGTATACCACAGGGCCAGTGGGAAGGATATTTCAAATGAGCCAGTGCTATGGCTTTTTGTTACTGTGATTAATGACATTTGCACACTGCAGAAGGATCCAGTTCAGTTCCCACTGAGTCACATTCATTTCTCCAACAAAAATCTGTGTGTTGCCAAGTGCTGTCCCATGGTCCTCTCTCAGTCTTTTCCTCAGGCAATATTCCAGTAAATGCCAATGGAGACTTTTCCTGACTAAGCACTTCATTCTCTGACCCTTTATATAATGCAGAAGAGCTATGTGTGCAATGCCACTTATTGGGGACACTTTTCATTCTGCTACATATCTTAGTGGGAGTTCAGCAACAAACAGTGTGAACCAGGGACTTTGATTCCAGCAGAGAGCTCTGATCACTAACATTTTAGTCACACTCTTTGGCTGTTGACCTGTCACTTGAATAACCTTAGGCTCAGTTTCTCTACCTGAAGCCACATGGTATGGGAGCTGATAAAAGAATTAGCTTGTCTGCCTAGCAGTTTCAAAAGCAATAAATAAATGGCACAGCACCTAGTAAGGAATTATCAGTAAATCGACATTGAGCATTTAAGATTCCCAGTTGGTTCTCATCCTCAGCTGGTGCAACTCTAGTTACAGCTTGCTTCCAACATAGAATCTACAAGGTTGGAAAAGACCTCAAAGATCATCGAGTCCAACCTGTCACCCAACACCTCATGACTACTAAACCATGGCACCAAGTGCCACGTCTGATGCCCTCTTGAACACCTCCAGGGATGGTGAGTCCACCACCTCCCTGGGCAGCACATTCCAATGGTTAACAACTCTTTCTGTGAAGAACTTCCTCCTCACCTTGAGCCTAAACATATCAAGAAGTGGACCCTCAAAAAAACAGAGAAGCAACTGAGAATTGTGTGTCTGCAGCAAAGGCTGCATTTACTCCAGAATATCCCAACACTAGAGAGACAGGGACCTGCTGAAGTGGGTCCACAGGAGGACCATGAAGATGATCAGAGGGCTGGAGCACCTCTCTCTGTGAAGACAGATCAAAGAATTGGGGTTGTTCAGCCTAGAGAAAAGAAGGCTCTAGGAAGATTTAAAGCTACCTCACTTAGAGCACTTCAATAGCTGAAGGGGACCTACAGGATGACTGGGGAGGGACTGTTTAGAAAGACTTGTAGCAATTAGATGAGGGGCAAAGGTTTGAAACTGGAAAACTGGAGCAGGGAAGATTTAGGTTGTACATAACAAGGAAGTTCTTTACCAAGGAAGTTCTTTACAATAACAGTGGTGAAATATTGGAACAGGTTGCCCAGGGAAGTGTTTGAGGCCCCATTCTTAGAGACATTCAAGATCAGACTCAATGTGGTCCTGGGCAGCCTGCTCTAACTGAAGGTATCCCTGCTCACTGCAGGGGGGGTTGGACAAGATGATCTTTGAGGGTGCTTTCCAAACCAGTGAAATCTGTGAACCCCAGCCACCATTTACGTTCCACTTACAGAGACATGATGGATTTTATCTTGCTCAGAGTGAGGACTGATCTCACCACCTTTCAAGGGAAAAGTAAGAGGATCTTTACCTGGAGCTGAACAATGCAGTGCCAGGAAGTGTCGTTATGGCTCACTGGTACCCAGAGAGGGAGGTTCAGCTGGGATGCATTATGAAGAACAGGCTGTATGGACACTGGCACTGAGAGAGGACAAGCACTATTGGAAGGGACTTCATCAAGAAGTGAGGAAAAGCATGAGGCAGAAGGATGCTCTCTGCATGCACGTATGAAAGAAAGGCATGCTGCCACTGTTATGAATACATAAATAAATAACTCAGCTGCATACAATTACACAGACCATCACAAGCTGAGGAGGTGAAAGCAGCTTCTTTTTTTGGCAGGAAGGATGGCAAATCATGCAGGAGGATGTAAGAGAGTTAACATCAGAGTAATACTGTGTCAGTTTCCCTGCAGCTTCATAAATATACAAGATCTAAGCTATCAGCTTTTAGCTACTTCACAAGTTCTCATGATTGCCCTTACCAGCAAATTTTGGGTTTCATCTTCGAAGTGAATAAGGGAATAAGACCAAACGTGTCAATGATATAAAGAGACAGAATCAATTAGAATTTCAATCTAAAGGCCAAGTATGTCCCCAGATAAGACTCTCAAACAAAACAAAACAAGAAACAAACAAACAAAACCCAACCAAACAAAAAAAAACTCCAAAAACCAAAACAGAAGCAAAACCAACCCAACAACAAACAAATAAAAACCATAAACAAACAAAGCAAAGACTCAGGACTTTTAAAAGCAATGCTGGCATGACAGCCACCTCACTAATGTATTAATAGGACCATCATAGGCTGTCGTGCGTTGTGGAGCACAGCAGCATCACACTTTGGGTGATGTTTGCTTTTTTCAAGAGTTCACACAGTCCCTCTCATCTCTACTGCTTTTCCTTGCTCACTTTTGTACAACCATCTTCTAAACCAGGAAGGCTTTAGTGAGTAAACTGCTCAAGACAAATACCATGGGAGAGAAAACCCTAAGGTGCCCAAGAATTCACTTATGGCATTCAAAGCACTAGGTGTCAGAGCTTTCTAAGGTACTTAGCTCTGATGACTACAGTTGATTGACCCAGCTCAACACAAATATACAAGCCATCAAAAGCTAAGGAGGTAAAAGCTTCCATTTTTTGACAGTAGGTATGCCAAATCATGCTGGAGGATGTGCCAGAATTAACACTGGAGTAATACCATTTGTTTGTGGTCTGAATGTTATCTGTCCCTTTAGTGAGAACAAAAAGCTATTAACTAAAATCTGTTTACAGAAAGCCAAAAAAATCTGCATTTTAGAAAGTGAGAGCTTTAACCATGCTGCTGAGAAGAGCCAGGCAGTCAGAGAATGTGAAAGGAGGGGTTAAAACCAGAGGCTCAGAAAAAGAAGAGCGTAGTGGTTCTTAGCCAAGTCACTGAGTCAGCCAGGCAGTCACTTCATCACAGTAAAATGAGGATCATGTTTAGCTGTCTCAGAGGCACACCATCAGTATTTTTAAAGCACATCACAGAGGGTAACATAGAAGGAGATCCACAAGAATAAAAGTAGCAATGTTCCATTCTCCATCATCATTAATACCATAATGCCTGTTTCTTGCAAGCCAGCACATCATCTTTTTCCTTTAGCAGAAGTTCCACATTCCATAACACAGGAGAATCCTTGGAATAAAATGAAGGCTTTAGAAATGATGGCCTGTTTAAGCCAATCATTTTATCAACTTAGAGGAAGCAGGAGCAGTAAAAAGGGGGAACAAGAGGCTAAGAGGGAGTGAAAACAAGGAGGAAAAACAAACCTTGCACCTCGACTGTATCTCTTAGTTCCTCAGCTTAGAAAGCAGCAGGCTTCCATGTGTCCTAATCCCTGGCCTTTTTGAAAGCAAATGTCAGCACTGATGCCTGACTGCAGATGAGGCTGTTCTCCATGAAGAGGAGTGAATTCCAGCAGTACCTCATCATTCATCCCTTCTAACTCAGCAGCACAGACAGCCCAGAGCATCAATCCACAGTGACATTTCAGCTCCAATTAGATATCATTGCATTAAAAGCCCAAGAGCTGATCTTGCAGCATTGTTCTTTCATTTGGAACCCATTTATGAGATTCCCAACACTTTTTGAAACAAAGATATGAGGACAGCTTTCATAATTACAAGAAACTAACTGCTTTCAAGGGTAATTTGCAGTGGCTTTTGGTGAGGATTAGCTGCTCTCACAGTTGTGTTTCTGGGCCTTTTGAAGCTTCTCGTTGAATAAGAATTGTAAATGCTACGTGGCAGAGGTACAGCCCTCTCCAGCCTATGTGAAAGCTGGCAATTACACAGCTGCAGACAACGGGAAAAGCCATTAAAAAAATTACACATATACTTCAATAACACCTCTGCCTTCTTTCTGCATTGCACACCAGGTGCCGTTTGAAAAGCTCAGCACCCGCAGAGCCAGAGCTCAGGAACGATGAGGGGCTGGCAAGGGCTGCAAGAAAGGAGGGCTCAACACCTCACTCTGCATAGTGATTACATTCAGCATACTACAGGGAGAGACAAGCGTGCCAGGGCTGTCCCCCTTTCCCAGTGCATGCTGCCTCCTGAAATTCCTTCTCTTCTTTAAGAAATCTAATTATCAAAAGACAGAGCTGCAGGGGACTTCAGAATCATGTACATGCTCTTGCAGCACTTAACAACTGCTGTGCAATTCCTGTTAATTAGTGCTGGTGATTTGCATTTACATTGGGCCTAACTTGATTACACACTTTGTTCCATCATCAGGGGCTGTGTAATTCCCCAGTTCAATTGCAGAGAGGGGTGTATTAGAGTCCATTGGTCAGGATGAGATCATTCAGGTGCAGTGCAGCACTTCATGTCAGACCAGTGACAGATGACTTCGGCTACCCTGTGCCATGCCTCTTTCCAGCAGTGCATAATGCAGCTAAGAACTTAGGGTTTCTAATTTGTTCGGGGGTGGGAGTTGTTTGTTTGGGTTGGTGGGTTTTTTGCCTTCTTTCTCCTCTACCCTCTTTCCCTCACTTCTCCCCTCTAATCACCTTTCCCTTCTTCCTTTTAAGTGTTTTTAGAGGAATGAACACATGAAATAAGAATGAACACCCTTGGAGTGCATGTGAAGGGTCTTTTCCTTAACAGACTTTCAAGACCTCCATGCTTAAATCTACGAAAGTAAGGAGCACTTCTTTATTCTTTCTTACAGCTCTGGCCCAAAGAGTTAATAACAAAAGAAGCACCCACATCACTGTTCTGAAGCTTGAGAAAGCAGAGGAGAAAACCAAGGAGACTGGGCCAACACATGCCAACACTGAGATGCATTGTGTGGTGCAGATTCATCCTTAGTGAACTAACACTGATTGTTAAATGAAGGGTACAAAGCAGCTATTCCTCTCAAGGCCCTTTGACCTTCACACCTTCAGATGCTATGTGCAAGCTGACCTTGCCCATGAGGCAGGTAAGCACATCTTCAAATGTCTTTCTCTCTGCTTACTTGTCAGATTGCTCAGTGGGGCATCCAAATATGAAATACTGAAGTTAAAAAAAGAAGAGATTAAACTTCATTAAAGAAAAAAACCAAAACCAAATACCCACTAAGTCAGCAAGTTATTTTCTATGGTTATGTCCTGCTCCAGGGTAATTTCTGTGATGTCTTCCATAACCCCAGGCTGACAGTCACTGCATCATTGGGCAGAAACAGTCTTGTCTCTGACTGTTCACTTTGAAATTAGAAGCACAATAAACCAGGAATTAACACTGATGTTTGACAGAGGCTCACACCATTAGATAGCCACTATTTTTGAGGTCAAATAGCTTCTTTCCTTTTATCTTTCTACTTGACTGAGAATCTTTAAGTTGCTTAAATCTTTAGCGCTGGACCTAGCTTTACCCTTTAACAGCAGTTTATTTTCTTCTGCTCAGCTTGAAAGAATAGTTTTAACTGATTGACTCAGGCAGGTTCCAGAAAGACTTTCTTTTCATTTAATTTTTAAATGGAAAAGATGATGTTCACATTAGGAGCAGCAATAAGGGGGAAGGAGGAGAAGAGGAAAGAAAAAAAGTAAAGGGAAAAAAAAAAAGAAAAGGAAAGAAAAGAGTAATTTCTCAATAATTATTAAAAAGACCAGAATCTCAATTAAATTCATGACCAGTAACAGGAAGGGTAAGAGCATCCAATTATAGCAACTCTCATTTGCATCAGATGCTCCATGGGAATAAAGACGATCATGTGCGAGTAAAAATTGTGGTATGAGATCCCACATTAAGATGTTGGCTCTGAGCTGCAGCAAGAAGCTTTGATTTTCTGCCACTTTCACTGACAAGCACTGTGCTTCTCCATTGTAACACCAAATCAGTGTTTATCGACAAGCTTTCTTTTGGGTTAATACATATTAAGAACCTGTTACAGATATCTTGTTCTATGTCCTCCCAGTGCACATTAAAGACTCGTGAATTTGCTATCAGCTCAGCTAGACCACGGTAAGTGGAAGCAGAATTGTGCCAGCCACTCTATAAATGGAATTTGCAAATATATATATATATATATATATATATATTTAAATATATGCTGTTCAATAGGATGAGAGATGGAGAAAATTCTTGGCTGTCAGAAGAGCTGCTGTTGTGAGAAGAAGGATGGCTAAGTCCAGTGCCCCTGCCTTCAAAAAAAGAACAAAATAAATCTTTCCCTTTCATTTCTGTCTCATTGCAGGAATATCATCTCACTGCCAACAACCTGCTACCATGATTTGTGAATGGCATGTGAACTGAAAGCCTCTGCCCACTGCAAAAGGGGGATGCATGCAGCACCCTGTAATCACAGCTGTGCAGTGACATTTACTTTAATATAGTACCCAGAGAAGCAGAAAAGGCCAAATTAAAAAGGCTCCTACAAAATGAAAGGGACAAAGTTTAAGAGGTTACAGCTCAAGAACAGGCTGCAGTATAAATGTATAAGGCCAGTTTTCTGCAGCTTGTCCCTTCATATTGTCACACAGAGTCTTATGAATTGATAAAGGCATACTCCACAGTGCAGATCACACTCCACTTGGAAAACACTGGAGAAAAACCCTTTCTAAGGTTCAAATCTACTGTTCCAAAAGAGGAAAACCAGGAGCTTTTAAGCTACTTTTGCAAAAGCTCATTGTGGCACTGCAGGACTCTTCAGCATACATTCCAGCTTAGAGATCATAAATGAGCTAAGAAATAACTTAGAAGGCTGTAGGACCAATCTCTAACTATTTTCTCCCCATTTAGTGCATTAAATCTAGATTTACCACCTTTCATGTGGAAACACTGGATCCACAGATGAACTGTGAAAATAACATCCAGGCAACATAAGCCCAATTCTGGAATCTGCCCTAGTGAAGACAAGTTGAGACTGCATTACCAGCTAACTGGTCTGCTCTACTTTCTTTGCTGGTGTTTTCTCACCATCACCAAAGAGACCCTGAAGGAGAAGGGTCAACTGATTTAAAAGCATTGTCACAAGTGTCTGAGTGAGCACAGTTTGTAACTGCAGCCCACAGTGCTCCCACCCAGGCTGCCTATCTGTTCATGGAGTTTAATTGATAAGCAAATGTCAGGTTTGTTTGGGGTTTAATTATTTCTCTGTAAAAGCCATCTAAAAGTTCTGGAACAGAGGAGAGCAGCTCTTTGAAAAGGGAAAGGGCAGCTTCAAGTCTAGGTGATAAATGTACTGTAAATAATGCATGTATTTGAAATAAGCCATCTCTCTAGAGTCTCTGAGAGTGTCTTTCCTGCAAACAAGTAGGAAAACACATTCGATGAGTGCTTAAGTTTCATTCAGTTCAGAGCAATGGAAGAGCTGAGGACATCAGTACAAATATTTCTATACCAACGTTTGAATCCAAACACAATTTGAGTGATGAATCGTTTTGGCCAGGAGGAAAAGTACTGCTCTTCAAGCCCCAAAGAATTAGAAATACCTGAATTTGTGCTGCTAGGGAAAACAAAGTACACAGAGCTTTCTGGAAACGCTAGGAGACAGACAGGTCTGCTGGCTGCTCTCTTCTGTTCTGTGACTACAGGTTGGGAGGAGTGCCTGACACCCTGTCAGACTGTGCTACCATTCAATAAGATCTTGACCAGCTGGAGAGCTGGGTGAAGGTGAACCTCATGAAGTTCAATAAGGACAAGTGTAGAGTCCTGCATCTGGGGAGGAATAACACCAGGCACCAGTACATGGATCATCCTGCTAGTAAGCAGCTCCGTGGAGGAAGACCTTGGAGTCCCAGCAGACAGCAAGTTATCCATGGGATAGCAATGTGCCCTTCTGGCCAAGAGGGCAAATGGCATCCTGAGCTGCATCAAGAAAAGTGTGTCCAGCAAGTCTGGGGAAGTACTCCTCCCCCTCTGCTATGGTGAGACCACACCTGGAATACTGTGTCCAGTTTGGGGCTCCCCAGTTCAAGAGAGACAGATCTGCTGGAGAGAGTCCAATAGAGAGCTACAAGAATTATGGGGGCTGGGAGGAGGGATGACTTGAACAATTCTCCTGTGAAGAAAGGCTGAGAGAACTGGGCTGTTAAGTCTTGAGAAGAGAAGGCTGAGTGGGGACTATTTGTATGAAGTGCTTTCTGCCCAGAAGACATCAGAATGTCTAGGAACCTTCAACAAGTTACTGCAATCATATATATAGCTGAAGGGTCAGTGCTGCTGAGCCAGCCTATTCCCTGCTCACAGATGCTTTATCTTTGCCTCTTGTATAGAATATATATTACAAAACTGAAGAAACTCCTTGGTTCCAGATTACAAGGCTTTCTGTTACAGAATTCCACACTGGCAGGCGTAAATACACATCATCCCAAGTGGAAGAGAGCTATCAAGACAATTAAGTCTCTCAAACCTCTGGCAGAGATGAGGCTTCCCTGAGTTTCCTGGGAGCCTATTAGGACATCATTCTGGGGTGTGCAGAGAAATGAGACACAGCTCATGTAAATACACAAAGAGCAGATATCTGCAAGGCTGCCTGGGTAGAATGACAGGGCACAGTTTGAGCCTGAGACTTCATTCTGCAGGAAAACCTTTATCTGCTTAGGTACTGTCTAAAGTCCACCCCCGTTTACTCTTTAAGTTCTTGCAGAAAGCCAGTCCCTTCAGGGGATAAATCAGCAAAAATTCCTTGAACAAACATGGAAGTATAAAATCCCTTATTTTGGCTAACTAGTCCTGCCTCAAAAGGCAATATTTTTAACAAAGGGAACCTCTCTGAACATGATTCCTTGCTTGTGCTGCTGCTCTGCTGAATCTGGGAGTTTCTGTGCAAGAAGACAGACAAGCCTGACTAAATTTTCTGAAGTATTTAAAGGAACAATATTCAATTCCTAGGTGCTGAAATAGCATCACTATTAAAGTCTAAATGTTAGAACACCAAGAATAACCTTTTTTCTGCAGGAAAACACAGAAGAATATTAACTAGACAGAATTGGTTCACCCTGGAATTTTACCACATTTGGATTGATGCTTCATGCAAAAGCAGCCGAGCAATCCTCCCCACACAGATATTTAATTTGCAAGGGCCCCACTGAACTTTCCACACACATATATAATAGACACATTTATTTCTGAAACTGTACATTTTGAATGTCACATTTCCAATATGATGGAAGCTTCTATTCAACCTTTCTTCAGAGGCAAACCCCAGCAGCTTGTTGAGAAACCAGCTACACCAACATAATGGTGCAATTATGCTCATATGTATTTTGTGATGAAAGACCCCAAAAACCCCACATTTTTGCTCCCTGAGTTTCCAGTACCTTTGTTACTTGCTGTCACCAGTCCACAGAGTGACAGAGGGCTCATTTTCTCTTTCTTTTCAGAAAGTAACATAACTGACAAATTCTGATATTAAATCTCATTCAGTCTGTGACAGCAACGACACATCAGACCTGACTGAAACTGAAAAGTCATTGACCACAGAAAACATAAAACCCCAACAACCAAAAACCATATTATCCTTTTCTTCTAAGAGCAAGTCACTTACATTACAAAAAGGAGGTAATGTCATTTGACTTAAAATGAATACATGCAGCTGCAACATGGCTCCAGTGAAATTTAAAGCATCAGTCAGAGCCTTTTACCTCCAACCTGCTGACAAACCGAGAATAAGCAGCAGGAATAAAGGTGCTCAACATTGTTTCTGTCCTCATTTTAACTCAAGCAAAGGCACACATGCCTTCAGAAATGGTTTTATTTCAATGCACAAACACACTTCCCAGTAAAATCCCTAGTTCCATAATTTTTCAAGGTTTTAAAATGGCTTTCAGACAAGTAATGGCAATGCACAATTGTCCTCATTTTCTCTCAGAGGTCCTCCCACTGATGCTAGGACTCAGAAAATAAATAGCTGGATAAAGGAGAGTCAGAAATCAACAGTGGAAAGAGAGGGAGATAGCAAAAAACCATTACCTGACAGGAGATAGCTACAGAGCTCAGCATTTTTATCAGTGTTTGAGTAATGGAACTTCAAAACTGAGCAAAGTAGGAAGTGAAACAGGTCAAGGCCAAACACTGACACTGAAAAGGCTGCTTGTGAAAACCACTGAGCCACCAGACACTATTCTTAGCTCCTAGCCACTTAGAAATGGCTGAAATGATGCCCATTTTGCTGCTCTTCAAGTCACACTTCACCCGGTACCTGTTCAAAACTGACAAAACCCCTTGGATTGTGCTCTTGATATGCATTCAGGTTCTAACCTCATCTCCAAAAACAGACAATGCTTATGGTTAGTATGTGACCGGTTGGTTTTCACGTAGTATACATCAACATGGACAATTAGGGGAGCAATAGCAATGGATAGCAAGAAAAGAAGACTCTGGGGAGACCTCAGAGCAGCCTTCCAGTACCTGAAAGGGCCCTACAAGAAAGCCAGAAAGGGAATTCTTACAAGGGCTTGGAGTGATAGGATGAGAGGGAATGGATTGAAGCTTGAGGAGGGCATACTTAGACTGAATATCAGAAAGAAATACTTTACAGTGTGGGTGGTGAGACACTAGAACAGCTTGCACAGGGAGGTTGTGGATGTCTTCTCCATAGAGGTATTCAAGGCCAGGTTGAATGAGGCCTTGGGCAACACAATCTAGTGGAAGGTGTCCCTGCCCACAGCAGGGTGCTTGGAATCAGAATGACCTTTAAGGTCCCTTCCAACCCAAACCATTCGATGAATCTATTAAATGCTCAAGAGCCTAGGTACTACTGATGGATTCAGTCAGGCAGTGCAAAGGAACATTTTGGCCAGGAAAGTAAGCTTTGCAAGTGAGAAATAAGACATTATGTTCTTAAAGCTGTTTCTTAATTCAGCAATTATAAAGTCAGCCAATTTAACACATCCACAGGACTAACTTGACCTAATCCATACTGTACCTTCTCTCATCTAACGTTTCTCCCATGGTTTCACAGCAGTTGTGGTGGCAGCAACCAAATCTCTGCAGCTGCACCTCCCACTCTTCACTTTGTTTCTAATACTTAAGAATTACTTTCTCCTTTTAACACCTTTTCCTTCTTTCTCCCAGTCAAATGTTTAACATCAATAAAAGGGTTAAGAAACTGTCATACATACAATCTTGACTTAAGTCTAGCAGTATTAGAATTGAATACCAGCCAGTCCACTCATTAATATTCCCAGGTTTTAAATCCAGACAGAATTCTACTTTCCTGCCTGATAAACCAGGACCTTCCCAGGCACAGGCCCACAGCACCTGCATCTTTTAGGAACACAATCTTCTGATAAAAGGGAAAAGGGCCATTATCAGTAGAGGCAGTCTGCAGAGGGTTGTCTCTTGCAACCAAGGCCAGCCCTGAGAACATCTGCACCCACAGAGCACCCTGGGGAGCTGTTCCTGTTCTGCAGTCTTTGAGATCTGGTTCTTAACCAGAAGAGTCAGTGATGACTTAAAGGCTTAATGAGAAGCACAGCAGCAAACATAGCACTGAATTTTAAGCTAGATAAATCTGTGTGCTGTGATAACATTGCTACATCATCTCTTAAGCACTACTATTCTTCTCCTGGGCTCTCCAGCCCTAAATTGGCATGACTGGGAAGCCTAAGATGCTTCTGAAATGCTTTGATTGTCTTTAGTTTTCCCTTTTCTCCTCTCACATAGCTATTCCCTCTTACTGAGTCAATAGAATAATGAGGAGACTGTTATGTTTTGAAGCTGAGTGAGTAAATGACAGTGCTATTCATTATTTATCTGCTTTGAAATTCTCATGAATACCACCAGTGATAATCACCTAATTTCTATCAATTTATTTCCAGATCACCATCACATACAGAGTGTACTGTAGGTAGCAGCTCCATCTAATATTTATGAAGTGATTTTTATTTTAAAGTGAACATAGGGAGAGAGAGACTCAGTGTAATTACAACAAGAGCTATTCTTTGACATTCCAAACTGGGAACACATTGAATAGCAATACAGCTCAGTTTGGTGGAGCTTACGCAATTGCTTGAAAACATCATCATCTTTCAAACCCCCAAAACCCAGAAACAGTCACATTATGCTATGCAGAATTAGGTCTACATAAAAGGTTACTCCATCTAGTAAGTTCTGCAGTTACTGTTCAGCAGTGTAGTAGTGCATCAACCATTACTGTCAGCACTCATCTGGGATGAGATAATGGAAACCTCACCAACAGCCGCAGGCAGAGAATTTAGAGGTGACTGCAGAGAGTTTAAGTCCATGCACAGCTGAGCAGTTGGTCCTGGCAGGAGGCTCATGTCAGCTTAGCACAGCAGAAAGTGGGACAACTGTCACCTTGACTGTCAAAGAGATCTTCAAGGCAAGCCTGAGGCAGAACATGCTGAAGGAGCCCATGATGGGGGTGTCAAATGCATGGATAGTGTCAGACCTCTAATTGGATTAGAGTTTGCTGGGAAGGTTTTCTGTGTTGAACCACGTGCTGCTATCAAAACACTGCAATTAGACAGTGTCCATTCACAGCACTGTCAAAAAATAGCCTGGAGAACCCAGGCATTTCAGGATTTTTAAAGCTTCCTGCAGGACACAAGGAAGACAGTGATGTCCATGCTGGATTTTGTTAGACATCCTGGACAACTTCACCATATTCAGCAAGTTTTGGACTAGAGGGTTTAATCACTTTCTTGCCTTGTTTTACAGGACTTCTGCTGCATGTCACCGAACAAATGTATACCGTTTGGGAATTCCTGGTAGAATAAAGGGCAGTAACTAAAATGGACACGTTTTAGACTGATAAAGGACAATAAGGAGCTCTGTTGTGCAGTTAATGTGGAAAAAAAATGAAAAAATGGTGCAAAGGCAAATGAATAGCAGCATTTAATGATTGTCATGACAACAAGCTATACATTTTGCTCATGTGTAAGTCTAGAAACTGTATATGACTGCAGACTGAAAAACAACTTCTGCTTCTTACCACGGCCTCTTCCAGTGTCACTGGCCTGCACAATCACAGTTTTTTCAGATTTTAAGAACTGCCACAGAGCTTCTGTAAAAGGTTGGAGGTCACAATGCACTTTATTTGAAATGTTGAACAAAAAGGGTTTGACTGCTCCTTCAGTGGACACATCAGAATATGTTTCACTCCCATGCAGGATGTTCAGAGCCTTGTTCCAGCCATGTCCATTTGCTAGTTGCAAGGTTAGTCCAGGACAGCCTTTAGATCTCTGCTGGATGCCCAGGGCACCTCCAGACACTGGTTCATGTTAGAGAGAAACCTAAAAGCCTGCATTCAGTTCTAGGTAAGAGCCAAAGCCTGGACCTTCAAAACCTGCTGAATACGTCAGGAAGTTTTGACTTGCAGCCCTTGACACAAACCACTAATAGTGATCTAATGCCCTAACTGATCTCATGTCAATTCAAACCCCACATGTTATTTATCTTCTAAAGCTGTACAGGCCAAGGAATGTTATTAAATCAGGTGGCTAAAATATTTCAGGACAGCTTATACTGAAATTGTACAAGATGATTTATGAGATATTAATGCTATTGAATTTGAACTCTGATTCAATCTCATACATGAAGGAAAAGCTGATGTGTATCTGAACATCTACAACTCTCTCCTATACTATGTCTGCCCCTGCACTGTCCCAGCTGCTCCCTAACCCACTTTAGCCAGCAATGATCAAGAGCAGACCCAGGCAGTTGTGAGTTATTTTCCTCTGAATCCAACAAACTTTACTCTGACTCACATCTTCATTCCAAAATAGGGAAGAGGAAAGCAGCCAAGTGTAGGAGGAGTAGGAAAGGGAGGAGCAAGCACTTGTTCGCTTTTGGAAAGAAGAGCAAAAGGAAGCTCAGATGTCACTGAGTCCCAGGCAGAAATAGTATCTCATTTTTGATCTTTTCTTCCCCATTGAATTCTATAGTCACACAGAACCTGGGATAAGAGTTGAACAGAAAGAATGAGCACAATATTCATTTGGCATGAGTAAGTAGTGAATAATTACACCAAAGAGTGTGCGGTTTTGGGTTGGTTTTTTTGACATGCACAGCTGCCACCCTTGAAGATCCTCAGAAATCCTGGAGAAGGCTACAGAAAATGATCTAAGAGAAAAATTTCTACCCTACAAAAGCCTCAGTCTGTATCAGGATCAAATGCAAGAGACATTGCAGTCCTTATTTGATGATTTGCTCTTTTCTCTCCTCCTCTGAGTACATTATAAGAGTAAATCCTCCCTCTCAGAGTCATTTGTATAAGAAGATAGGCATGCCCAGCTCTGCAAGTCACTCAGCATTGAAACCTAGAACTGCTGTGAGCTGGCACTCTGTGAGCTTGCAGGTCTGGTGGTCCCAAGGTCAGCACCCAAAGGGGTGTGATAGTGTTCTGAGCCAATGTCTTCCAGAAGAATGGGTGGTAGAAAGCAACTACACAAAGGAAAAGGAAATTAAGAAAGTTTTCTCAGAAAGGAAATATCTGAGTGGAATACAGTATCAAGAGGGCTGGTGTTATGTTGAAGTAACACAGAGGAATGTGGTCACAGATCATTGAAATGGTGATGGAAGGAAAAGCTATGTTGAAAAGCTGGAGATGGATCTCAGGAGAGCACACAAAATTAAATTTCCTATTTCTCAAGTGTGAACACAAACAAATCCCACTCAAATACTGCTCATGTCAGATATGCAGAACAAACCCTGCCTGAAGGTCCAAACCTGTGTTGAATACCAGGTTCATGTTTGACCCTAATGTTCCCCATGGCCACAAGGGACACAGGGAAGCAAGAGGTACAGCAAGGAGAGGACAGTGCCTTCCCCACACTGTCCCACAAAATGGACAACTCACTGCAGTCTTGTTGCCATGACAACCATAAGAAAAGTCCATAAATAGAATATCTTCTGCCAGCAGGGTATCATATTGGCAGAGAAGATTTAGCTCCAGCTTTTTACAATGCACCTGCTCCTTAAATATATATACACATACACTCAGAATATGCATACAGATTCTGATATATACATGTTTCAGAATATATACATGCTGATATGCATAGATCTTCATAAAAGAACCATAGTCAAAGATTCTTACAACTGTGTGACTAACCAAGAAATAAGGATGACCACTCTGAGTTGTGTGGCAACCATGGAAAGAGCTCAAATCCCATGCTTCTTCCCCTGTGCTAAGGAAGACATTTTCATAGAATCATAGAAGGTTGAAAGGGACCTCAGATCATCTACTCAAATTCCCCTGCCACAAGCGGGGACACTTCTCAACCAGACTTGGTTGCCCAAGGCCTCCTCCAGTCTGGCCTTAAACACCTGCAGGGAGGGGGCATCCGCAACCACTCTGGCAACCCATTCCAGAGTCTGACCACCCTCATACTGAAGAGCTTCTTCCTAAGATCCAGTTTAAACCATTAAAACCACTCCCCCTAGTCCTGTTGCTAAAACCCTTATGAAAAGTCCCTCTTCAGCTTTCCTGCAGGTTCCCTTCAATTATTGGAAGGTCCCCTTGGAGTCTTCTCCTCTCTAGGCTGAATGGCTCCAGCTGCCTCAGCCCATCCTCATAGCAGAGGTGCTCCAGCCCTTTGCTCATCCTTGTGGCCCTCTTCTGGACCCGCCCTAACAGTTCTATGTCCTTCTTATGGTGGGGAGACCAGAACCGGGTGCAGTATCAGGAGCCACCAGCCCTGTCTAGAGAGATTATGCCAAAACTTCTCACTTGATTTCTAGTATCAAAACAACAGAGAAAAGGGCTGTCCCACTTACTTGTAAACACATATAAAGAGGGAAAAAAAAAACAACCAAACAAAACCAGACCACTCTGATAAGAAAGCAATTTCTCTAGCAGGAAAGCAGCAGGGGATTCTTCATGGTACCTGCAGCTCCCAGACAAACAGAATTGCTCTTTCTCAAATTGCTGTATGATGCAAAGGACCTTTACCACATCCTTTTAGTGAATATCAGCATCTTAAACATTCTGTGACAACTCTGGGGTTTAGCTAAAGAGATATTTATTACAGGAATTGCATTACAATTTTTGTGCTGGGTTTTTTTTTTCTCTTTGCTTTCACACTTCAGTTGTCACAGCAGCAGGGGGACTTTTAAAGTACACTCCCCCAACAATCATAATAGCTACTGCCATCAGGGTTCCCTGAAAGGAAGTGCATATCATGATTCAAACCCCTTCCCAACATAAATGTCAGTCATTGTTTTCAAATATTACCTATTGTCAGCTATAATATCTCTGCCTTTCACCGCCCAGAACAAGCCACACCACCTGAGCTCCCTGCAGCCCCTTCACTTGTGTGTCTGACATTCACACTCCAGAAGCAGCAAAACAGCCCACACCCTCACCAAATCACTTAGTGTGTAACAAACCCCGTCCATCTGTCCTCTTATGCTCACAATCCAAGAACAAAAGCATCACTTCAGAGTCCTCTGTGTAACAGTCAAGTACCCCATAATCTAGCCAACCCAAGCCCAGCACCCATGAAGGAAAAAATAACATGCCAAATTTTAGAGACAAGGATTGCAGACAGAGCACAACTCATCCCATGCATGTAGGAAGCCTGTGAAAGGAAAAGGCTCTGCGAGGATCAAGCCCCAACACTCAAGACCTGATAAGGAAGTCCTATGTGCAGTAGTTTACAAACCTGGGACCATGATCCTTGTTAAAGGATGGTGTCAGCTTCCATAATCAAGACACTATCAATGCAAACAGATTTATATGAATAATTTACAGTAAAATGGATAAGCAAACTAAAAATATGTGCCCTAGTCCAAGCTATCCAGGCTCAGCTCAAAGTCCAGGGCTCTCCTACCAGGTTTTCCCCCTATCCTAAAGCTGGGGTTCTTCTGATGCTCAATCAAAACCCAGTGAAAACTCTTAAGGATCAGTTTAGCTTCTTGTCTATTTAAAATTATGTTAGGTGAAGGAAAACAGTGTTGTCAGTCCTTTCCCTCCCCAGATTTCTCTCACAAATGTAAAAGCACCTCTTGGACAGCACGGTCCCCTATTACCGTGGTCTATTGTAGAGACAAGTGTCACGACCCACAGGAAACAGAGAAGGAAACTGAGGCATGGAGACTTGGCAGGTCTGAAGTAAGGTCACCTAGTGACAACCTCATGACTAATACCCAGGCTTGCTGGCCACAGAGCTATGTTTTACCCACTAGATCATACTACCTACCAGCAAACCCCATATCTGACCAGGGATTAAAATGATGTCTGCTATGATTAATAATTTTCTCTCTAGAGTCCTGAAGTCTCCCCTGCACCAGATATTACACTGAGATAAACAAAAAAAAAGCTTCCTGACAACCTGATTACATTCCTATTATTTAGTCCTGGACTCCTGCAGCTGCTTTAATCCTACTGATGTGGGGCTAAACTTCAAAATAAACAATGTGGTCCATTTTCCTACACCATTAAGTGTAATTAATGATACAATTAGTCATCCAAAGATAAATCCCTTGGCAGAAAGTACATAGCAATGTGAATTTTTGCTCTGTTCTTTTCAAAGTACTTTATTTACTTGGCATCTCTGGCTTTGTTTTCCATTAATCATAATCTCTTTATGCTCTGAAATCTATCCTGATTTCTTTTCAAACTCTGCTCTTAATCTCATCTAATAAATGTAGATGTTAGAGCACTTCATATTCCAGTTGCCTGGAAAGTTGACAAAACCCAGGTTTTTTTAAATCTCATTTTTCATTTAAGCATTTTTTTTGTTTCAGATTATGTTTCCAGCACATTCAGTCATCCTGTTTTACTTTAGTCTGAGTCTAAACAAATGTGGATCACCACACAAACACCTAGCGCTATAGGGCAGGCACTCAGTTTCGGTCTGCGAAAAGATGATTCCTAGACTTGGTGTGTCTGATTTGGAACCTGTAAGGCATCCAAATGAGGGCCACTCTATTGGCAAAAGATAAGGTAGCTGATTTGTGTGTCCAGTTCTTCTGGATGCATACAAATGGCTTTTTCTTTTTTACCCACAGCGACACCATTTGTGCATGCAATCCCATTAACTCTGCTTAAGCAAGCAATTATGCACATATTTTGCTGACAAATTGCATGAAAATACCAGTGTGCAGGTATGTTAGGAATGAAGACTAATGCACCTGAAAAATCTGAACCCTCATTTTTCAAGCAGGTCCAAGATGAATAGATGTTTAAAGCCAACTGAAGTGAATGGACTGGAAAAATGTAAAGCAACAACAAAAATAAATCTTTTTTTCGACATACTCAGGGATTTTCATCCCAAAGGTTGCAGAAGAGCTGTTTCCAAGACGTACAATGTGAAATAAATCAATGCATCCCTAAAAGGAGAATACATCCTGGCTGCAATTTGATGAGGTTTTGTGTGAGAAAGGAAAGAATAGAATAGAATAGAATAGAATAGAATAGAATAGAATAGAATAGAATAGAATAGACCAGACCAGACCAGACCAGACCAGACCTTTGAGATCATTGAGTCCAACATATCATCCAACACTATCTAATCAACTAAACCACGGCACCAAGCACCCCATCCAGTCTCTTCTTAAACACCTCCAGTGATGGTGACTCCACCACCTCCCTGGGCAGCACGTTCCAATGGCCAATCACTCTTTCTATTAAGAACCCTAGCATCCAGCCTAAACCTCCCCTGGCACAGCTTGAGACTGTGTCCCCTTGTTCTGGTGCTGGTTGCCTGGGAGAAGAGACCAACCCCCACCTGGCTACAATCTCCCTTCAGGTAGTTGTAGACAGCAAGAAGGTCTCCTCTGAGCTTCCCCTTCTCTAGGCTAAGCAACCCCAGCTCCCTCAGCCTCTCCTCATAGAGCTTGTGCTCCAAACCCCTCCCCAGCTTTGTTGCCCTTCTCTGGACACATTCCAGCACCTCAACATCTTTCCTAAACTGAGGGGCCCAGAACTGGACACAGTACTCAAGGTGTAGCCTAAGCAGCGCTGAGCACAGGGCAGAATGACCTCCCTGCTCCTGCTGGCCACACTGTTCCTGATACAGGCCAGAATACTGTGCATTAAAATTGCAAAGAAACTTATAGCTAGGACACAGGGTGAATAGCATTAGTCTTTCAAAAGGTGCTTGCACTGCCACAAGATCCTCAAATTCATCTGGACCTTATAAAACGTCAGCTTCACATCGTAGCTAACTCAGCTCATTAACAGTGCCACACAGTTCACCATTTTACTGGTGGGCAACCCAGACTTGTCTGCATGGAAGGGCTACAGGATTCTGCTCCATTCTCCTGCACTTCTAATCAATGTAACTTCTCAATTAGGGAATAAGTGAAAATAAAACTTAGTTTTGCAGCTGGCTGTTGTGTGAAAAACTTGCTCAATAACTGAAAGAGTTTATACAATAAGATTTTTGTGAACAGCTAACTCTCAGATCCTTCAAAACAGAAGGAGTAAAGCAGCTTCACAGTATTTCAGGGACACAAGCAACAAAATTCTGAGCTACTTGTTAGTCACCATTTTAGCTCAACAAATTTTCTAGTCCTCTAGTAAGAGTCAAGAGGCCTCCTCTAAGTAGTATGATACAAACTTGCCCTCTGCAGTTAATGTGCTGGAACAAACTCCTTCTAACTGACCTCATTAAGGCCTTTTCCATGTGAGAGATGAATTCTTCCTATCTCTGCAGTGATCAATCACTTTACCAGTGATTCTTTCTTCATACAGCTTCACACACACTTGAAAAGCTTACATCTCATTTCATACCAATCAATAGAGATAAAAGGCAAAGTTCAGAACAGATACTTCAGGAATATATTATATGCACCAAGTAAGTGGACTAAATAATATATTTATCAACAATAACTCTTGTACAGAAAGGAAATAAATCATGGTCAAATTTTGTTCTAATGGTGGGGTAAATTTTCCCTGAGTAATAATAGATTTGAAAGCTGAAAATGGTGATAGAAAACACAGCATAGGTAGCTGCTATCAGCCCACAAATAGCTCATAAACTACAGGCCACCACTTTGAAAAAGCCAAAAGCTTCCACAGATCAATATTAGTAACAAGCAAAACCAATGTCAGGTTTTGATTTCACAAAACCACCAGTAATCAGACCAAGAATTCTCCTCACCTCAGATACCAAAGTTTGAATCAATATTCTAATATTGACTTGTCTCTAAACACCTCACTTGGAAGAGAAACCCTAGCAGAAGAAAGCTGAGCACATCAAAGCATAAAAGTAAAGGAAACTGTTTAAAGAAAAAGTTTTAACTCTTACCACAATGAAGACAACGTAAAAACCAAACCACAAACACAAGAGGAACACAGCCATGGGAGAGTTGTTCCTTGAGACTTGAATTGACATGAAAAATGAAGTCTTGTTGCCCCAACTAATTATAGAAAACATGGCTTTAGCTCTTACTCCAGCCTCCATGATATCTACCTGTGGGCATCCATTAACATTCCATGCTTTGATAAGCAAGTGCCCTGGAATCTCAGCAGGGCCGAGGAAGTGCCCACATGAAGGAAAGCTATATCATTCCATACATATTTTGTAGATGTAAATATGCACAGTGGAATTACCACTTGCCCAGCCTAATATTTGAGGGATATTTTGCATGTATAGATATGCACAAACACCCAGACAGGGACAGTTGGGGTTTGTAGAGATAGACTGCAGGGATGCAGCCTTGAAGTCTGTATATGTGGAGAAACACACAGTGTCATTACCCAACGCACACACAAGAGTCTTTTAGAATAAACTTTAGAATAAACTTTATTAGAATAAACCAAACCAGGTTGGAAGAGATCTTCAAGATCATCGTGTCCAACCCATCAACCAATCCAACCCACCCAAACAGCTAACCCATGGCACCAAGTACCCCATCAAGTCTCCTCCTGAACACCTTCAATGACAGCGACTCCACCACCTCCCCGGGCAGCCCATTCCATAGCGCAATCACTCTTTTTGTATAGGACTTCTTCCTAACATCCAACCTGAACCTCCCCTGGCACAGCCTGAGACTGTGTCCTCTTGTTCTGGTACTGGCTGCCTGGGAGAAGAGACCAACATCTGCCTGTCTACAACCTCCCTTCAGGTAGTTGTAGAGAGTGATAAGGTCACCCCTGAGTCTCCTCTTCTCCAGGCTCAGCAACCCCAGCTCCCTCAGCCTCTCCTCATAGGGCTTGTGTTCCAAACCCCTCACCAACTTTGTTGCTCTTCTCTGGACTCGTTCCAGCAATCAACCTCCTTCCTAAACTGAGGGGCCCAGAACTGGACACAGGACTCAAGGTGTGGCCTAACCAGTGCAGTGTACAGGGGCAGAATGACCTCCCTGCTCCTGCTGGCCACACTGTTCCTGATGCAGGCCAGGATGACCATTGGCCCTCTTGGCTGCCTGGGCACACTGCAGGCTCATGTTCAGCCTACCATCAACCAGTACCCATCGACCAGTCACCAGGGTCCAACCTTCACAGTCATCCCCAAAATACATTTCACAAACCTGAATACAACACTTGCTATGCAGTAAGTGGTTGCTCTCTTTGTACGTGACTCAGTTGTTATATTCCTTCCCAAATCATCTCTATGGCTTTACTATGAAAACAGTTTTTTCCCTGAAAGAAATAATTTCAAATGTAAAATGACTCCAATGGCATTTTGCAGCTGAAATGTGCTTCTCCAAGAACTAATCCATACTTTGTTTTGAAGAGAGAGAATAAAATCAGAGAGAAACACTTATTTCTGTGACACAGATCTATAACAGTAAAAGTCAGCTGTAATTTAATTAGGAGCTACAGCAGATAAGATTCTTGGTTCCTTCAATAAAGAGAGGTGGCTTTTTTAGGAGCAATTAACACGAGACCAGATGTGAAGCCTTGAAATTCAGAGAGAACAAAGGTGGGAGGTGGAAATGAAAATCAAGATGCAAGAATTGGAAACAAAAAAAGTTGTTTTCTAATTTTTAGCACAGTTCTCCTTGCTTGTGGCAAGACAGAATCATAGAATCAGTGAGGGTTAGAAGGGACCACAAGGATCATCTAGTTCCAACCCCCCTGCCAGGGGCAGGGACACCCCACACTAGATCAGGCTGGACAGAGCCTCATCCAGCCTGGGCTTAAACACCCCCAGGGGCGGCGCCCCAACCACCTCCCTGGACAACCCATTCCAGGGCTTCACCACTCTCATGAGGAAGAACTTCCTCCTCACCTCCAGCCTGAATCTCCCCACCTCCAGCTTCATTCCCTTCCCCCTAGTACTATCACTACCTGAGATCCTGAGAAGTCCCTCCCCAGCCTTCTTGGAGCCCCCTTCAGATACTGGAAGGCCACAATTAAGTCACCTCAGAGCCTTCTCTTCTCCAGACTGAACAGCCCCAACTCTTTCAGTCTGTCCTCACAGGAGAGGTGCTCCAGCCCTCTGCTCATCCTTGTGGCCCTTCTCTGGACACCTTCCAGCACCTCCATATCCCTCTTGGAATAGGGGTATGAACTGGAGGCAGTACTCCAGGTTGGGTCTCAGCAGAGCTGAGCAGAGGGGGAGAATCACCTCCCTTGCCCTGCTGGCCACACTTCTCTTGATGCAGCCCAGGATCTGACTGGCTTTCTGGGCTGCAAGAGCATATTTAGAGCTCATGTTGAGCTTCCATCAACACCCCCAAGTCTCTCTCCTCACAAAACAAAGCACAAGCTTTGTTTTCCTTTCTTTCCCCCTCCACATGCCCTGGGCAAAAATATTCCAACTGGTATGCAAATGGTGCTACTCATGATTTCTGGTCACACTGAAAGAGTTTGGTTAAAAACGAAAGGGCTGTTAAATAAAACCAACCAAACAAAATTACTCTTTTTAAAGGTCATGACCTAGTCTCATAAAAAATAGTAATAAAAAAATAATCAGAAATCACCCCCCTCCCCCAAACCCAACAAGACCAAAACACTTCAGCAAAAAAAAGCCATTAAGGAGCCTGATAACCATTCCTAAGTGGATCAAATGGCTAAAAACTGGTCCAAAGCTTCCTTATGTGCAGAATGTAATTCCTGCTTATCAGTGTCCTTCCATTCAGAGTAAAGCTGCTCATTCATTAAAATAAAATGTAAAAATACTGGCAGCAGAATAATCTTTGGAGGTCCATAAACTTGTATTATTTACTGCATTGAATAAGCACAGAGAAAGAAGGAGGTCATGTCTTGTCTGGCATAGCTCATAAGCTAATCTATCAGCAGAACACAAAAGCTAAAGGCAATCCACTTCGGTTCCTCTATTTGATTGTTTTCTTTATGGCTTAATAGTGCAAATTGAAAGGGAGCTTAAATGTTAGCATATCTGACAAGATGGCAAATCAAAAGCAATAAGGAACCAAATAAAATGATTCATGTGGAATTTTGAAATCTCTCAAAATATGTCAACCACCAGATGTCACAAAACCTGCAAGTGATGATGCACTGCAATGAGAGAAGGGCAAGGCTCTGGCAATAGCACCCAACCACACAGCGTGTCAGGCAACTTTCCTGTTAATCTCCATAAATCTTAGAGGCTCAGAATGAATGGAAGAAAAAAAACCATTTAAAGCAAAAGAAAGTGAGATGTCCTCTGTCATCATCGACCTCAAAGTGGAAGTAATGAGCTCAAAAGTAGAAACCTGAGCATGACAGAAAATACAGGCCATGAGTGCACCAAAAAAAGGGCATTATATATATATATATATATATATATATATATATATAGGGCCAACCTTATCTTACATATGCACTGACAAGGCCAATATGTTTACCATCACTCACAAATTCTCCCAATCCAAGCAGTTCCTTACACTGCCAACAAAACAAATTCCTAAATATTTATTTTTATTCACGTATATGCACACACAAAATGCCTATAGTATTCTCCAAGCAATAAATCCACTGTGAAAGACACCAGTCAGGATAACTAGGAAGGACTACCTCCACTGGCTTTGCCAAACCCATTAGCCCATCCTTAGGGAAGCACAAAAATATATGTATGAATTTATGTCACATCAGGATGCTGACAGAAAATTCCTTTGTCTAAGAAGTGATAATTAGTAAAGAACCTGACAAAACCTCTTGAAATAAATAAGCATGTAAAGATATTTTAACCAAAATAAAGATTAAATCTCATTCAGTTCAGTACTGTGTCCAGTTCGGGGCCCCTCAGTTTAAGAAAGAGGTTGAAGTGCTGGAATGTGTCCAGAGAAGGGCAACAAAGCTGGGGAGGGGTTTGGAGCACAAGCCCTATGAGGAGAGGCTGAGGGAGCTGGGGTTGCTTAGCCTAGAGAAGGGGAAGCTCAGAAGAGACCTTCTTGCTGTCTACAACTACCTGAAGGGAGATTGTAGCCAGGTGGGGGTTGGTCTCTTCTCCCAGGCAACCAGCACCAGAACAAGGGGACACAGTCTCAAGCCGCACCAGGGGAGGTTTAGGCTGGATGTTAGGAAGAAGTTCTTCATAGAAAAAGAGATTGGCCATTGGAACGTGCTGCCCAGGGAGGTGGTGGAGTCACTATCACTGGAGATGTTTAAGAAGAGACTGGATGGGGCACTTGGTGCTGTGGTTTACTTGATTAGATGGGTTAGACTTCATGATCTCAAAAGTCTTTTCCAACCTGGTTAATTCTATTCTATTCTATATCTGTTTCAAGGCTGCAAAATAAGTGCATTTTCCCAGCTGAAAATAGCACTGTAAATCAAGAACATTCATTGCGCGAGAGATCTCAATAACTATAAATTGGAGGGAAAAAAAGTGGTTCCTAACATTCTGCATTCAAAGAAAAATTTATTCAGTGCAATCAATACCTTTACTTTGTTAATATAACCTCCTGTTCCTTTTGTGTGATGGAGTAATCTCGAAGAGCTACAGTGATATGAAAGAAAACACAATAACTGGATTTGCCCAAGGAGGTAGCAATTTATAACCTGTGATAGTGCTGTCCTACACTTAATTGCTTTTGTTTGCTTCTTTTCTCTTTTAAAAATTAAATGCTGGACCTGTGGAGTTATCTACTGCCAGTACCAAGATCTTGTATACTGGATGTCAGATGTGAAAGGTCAGTATTTATATTATAGCACTGCAGAAGCCATTAATCATCATTTTTCACCTTCACCTAATCCTATTGCAGAATGTTACTGTACGGAGGCACTTAGAAACGAATAAGAGAGATTGTCAGAGTAACCTTCTTTTATCTGCCTGAAAACTCCATTGAGATTTGATATCATTTGTGTTTCCCACTGTGATGAGACAAGGACATTTATGCTTGCTACTAATCTAAAACCTAATGTTAGAAAATGAACTATTCTAAGATTCCCTAAGTTAGGAGGAAATAGGTCATTGCTGAAGGGGAACATTAACTCCATATCTAACATCTCCAGCATGCTGGAGTTCACAGGTACAACCTGAGTCAGAGCCAGGGGCTGTAGCACGCTTGGATCAGGGATATAAGCATGTAAATTCCCAGGATTTATTTACAGATCACGTTGTTCACAGGAGGAAGTTCAGGAGACACAACTGCGAGAGCAAAGCCAGGAGAGAGAATCTAGAATTGCTTATTCCAGCAGCATCAAATTCTTAGGTTGATTTATGCCAGCATTTTCCCAACTACATAAAAGTCCAAATCCAAGGTTGCCAAAACAACAGCCCTGCAGGATTACTAAATTTTGAAACCTGGAAGAAAGACTGCCACAGGCCAGGGATGGAACTTCAAATGCACACAGTTAGGACAAAATCCCTAAATGCAGACCTGCACACAACACATGCATAACCCTTTGGTTAGTAGCACAAGTGACTTAGTCAACATGACTCTTGATTTGCTTGGAAGTCAGAAAGGTGTGGAACATGCAAAGCCCAGAAGGTGCATTAGGTGCTGAACCTAATTTAGTCAAAAGTGAGGCAGCAAAGTATGTGAGCAAGTGTTTCACCTTTGCAGGAAAGAGCCCCAGCAAATAAAGTCTGTATTTAAGACTTTGCAGAGTTATAAAGGCTCTGGAAGAGCACAGTTCCATCTGATTGGATTTGTATGGTTGGTCTGCAACAACTGAGGAGTTCTGAGGAAGCATTACAACCAAAGCAGGGCATCCAGGCATCAATGCAGCAGGATGTTTGCTGACAGCAGACCCTTTGATATGGGTATGCAGCAGAGTGACTTCAAAACTGTTGTGTTCCAATTAAGAAAGCTAATTGAAGATCAGCAGTGAGGAAGGTTAATAAAAAAAAGAATAAGACTGATTTTCAACAACTCTGACCTTGAGTTGTTAATGAAGTGCAAATCCTCTCACTAGAAAGTGTGGTTGTTTAGTGAAAGCATGATAATCTGCAACTGAACCTGCAAAAAAGCCATATACATCCTATTTCTTTTCTTCTGGCTGAGGATGCAATAAGGGAAATGTGGGGCAGCTTGTGACATATAGAAAGGAAACAGAAGTGGGTTTTCAGTCAGATCACCCACTAAGTCCAAAATAACAATCCACCCTATCTACTCTGACAAAATAACACATAATAGAACTAAAACTGTGCTGAGAAAAATAGTCTGTTAAGCTTCTCATTTCTCTGAGGCCTGAATTCTATTTTTAATATAGAGAACTGAAGTTCCATACGCCCCACCAAAGCCTGCCTCGCCTCAGCCAATTGAGGGAAGCAGCCTGCAAAGCATTAATAATTCATCTCATTTAGTTTAGCTGGCATGTTTCAGCAACCAAACTGTACCAAACTCTCCTGCAAGGAAAGAGAGAGAGGGGGTATTTCAGAAGGAGCTTTCCTCCTTCACAGTATGTTCTTTTACTTTTCACTTCCTTTCATTCCCATATAGTTATCAGCACTGAAAAGCCTTCATAGCCTAAGAGGGGGTGAAAAAAAAAGGAAGAAAATAGAAAAAAAGGAGGGCTCCATATATCATTAGAGTAGGAAAAGCAGAGACATTATTAGTAAGACAAGATTTCCATATCAACCATGATCTACCAGTCTAGTTTATTTCTGGTGAAAAGCAGAAAATTCTGTGTTCCTTGATAGTCTCTTTGAAGCCACGCCTGGTATAGGACAAGCAGCAAAGACCTTTGGCTGCCATCTCTCCCCTTTCTGTGCAATCTTAAAGATGAACAAACCTTAGATGCAACTCACATGCAAACCATCCCCCTATTTTTGTATTGAAATGAGCCCTTGGAGCTTCAAAAGGAAGGTCTCTGTTGCCTTGCCACACCAGCCCTTCATTAACTGAATCCTACACTTATGTCCATTCATTTTACTTTCAAAATATTTTCTAAAACATGGGAATGAATCAAACCCCTGGCTGCCTCTAGGTTTATTCACTGGATTGATTGCTCTGGAGATGAGTGGGAGTAATTATTCTGAAAAGGTTCATTCTCAAGAGTGAGGATGGAGGGTGCTAAATGTATTCAAACTGGTGAATAACATACAGCTGAATGTGAGAAAAAATGCAAATATGAATGAAAAAGGAAAGCACACAAAGGACTAAGATGCACAACTGTAATATTTTATGACCATGACTGCATAAAGGGGAAGCTGAGAAAGTCCTAGATCAGAGATTCCCCTCTTCTGGCTAAGCAGATGAGAGCAAAAAGGTCCAGCTTTATTTCTTGACAGTCCTATTTCCTTCAATGTGATGGCTTTGACAGGGAAAGACTTGGCAGTTAATTATTTTTAACCCTGGACACAAAACTTACCTCTCCCATAGCTGTGACTCCTTGGTGTCCCCTTCTAATCTTTTCTGATCACGATGGCTTCAAAAAGCATTTTTTACCAAGGATAACCCCGGCCTCTCTTCCCACCGCCCTTGGATGACTCCTAAGCCAGGAGGACATTGCTGCAAGTTTCTGACCAAGTTGAAGATGATGCAGCCTGTAGCACTCTGTAGCACAACCATCCTTGCTATGTGCTCAAATGCTGAAAAAAAACTGAAACTAACACAATCAACGTGTCTGGGGAAGTCCCATCCTCACCACAGCCTCCTAGAGGCGAAGGGTCCAGCACCTTGAAGACTCCTGTAGCTAAGCAGAAAGCATGGTTTACTGCCTAAGAGGATTTATCCTAATTTAGCAGCACTTAGACATTTCACAACATTTTGCAACTAACAGAAGTCCTGTGAGACCCACAATTACCTCTTACATCATTGTTAAAAGTGTATATGTCAAAATCTGAGAAAGATAGAGTATAATCCATAGGCATTAATCATCCAAGCACCTGGGGACTGAAAGCTCTTGTAAATGAAAGGACACAAGGTCTGACAATGCACCTCTGAGAGAAAACTCATGGTCTGAGGCTGGGATTTCATTAAGAGCTGCACCTCACAAATAAAAGGGTTAGGATTTTGTACTTTCAGTTCTGTGCTTATATGTATGTGTATATATATATATAAAAGCTATATCTTGCTTAACAGATGGAAAAAAGTCATAATTTAGGCCTCTCTGGCATTAACTCATTAGTGATTTTTAATTTGCATGAAATAAACTTTAAGTGAGTTGTGATCATTAAAAAAACCCAACAAAAACCAAGAATTTTGACCATGTTGAACTTATCCTTTTATGGAACAGGTAATTTATGGAATCCTTACTGAATTATTTCTCAGTAATAGAGTCTCTTCTTTATAGCAGTTTATTCACTTGAGCTGGTCTTGAGCTGGAACACAACAGGACCCAGTTCTAAGGCACTACTGGATCAAACACAGAATGGCTTGGGAATATTTGCTTACTCACACAGAGGAGGAGACCTCTTCTTTCAGAAAATTCAGCATTTACCCAGAGTTCTCATTTTCCTGGTTTTTGCAACTACTTGTGCAATGCTAATGGAAAGTGAAGAGCCAGATCTGTCAAACCCATATTGGTCATCACTTCACTATGCTGCAAACAGACAAGCCACAGAGGGATTTTTATTTTTCCAAAACACAATTATCTAATTGGCTATGTTACCTCATCATGAGGCATTTCAGTTAGACCTAAGAACAGCAGGACCAATCTAACATATTGGAGAGGTCCTGTAAGCTTTGTGAGAAGAGATTTGCACTTGGAAGTGTGGCATAAATCAGTCCTCCCACAGCATCCATCAAACTGAGCACTGCACTGGGGATGGAGTCAGTCCTGTGACAGGAGTGGAAATGACAGAGCATGAAGTCAAGAACCATAGTTTTCACTTTGAACTTAAACAGAAGTTTCCTTCATCACATAATACAGCAGTGTAGAAGCATTGCAGAGACATGGCAGTGAAAAGCAGAGAAAACCACAGCAGCAGCATCTTAATCCCAGGAGGTTTTAGTCTCCAGGATCACAAAGTGAAGGTCATGCTCTGATTGCAGCTACCAACCAACCACACTGGTCTCAGGGAAAGCAGTGAAAAGTGCCTGTGATGTGCTCAGGGCTAAGGGCACAAACCTCTAATTACAAGTTCTGGACACAAACTCCCCAAGAGACAAACTCAGGCGCCTGCATTGATACTTACTTGTTCCCCATCACCAGCAGCCTGCAACTCTGCATATTTCCTCTCTCCTGAGGCACACTTTCAAATGTTATCTGCTTGGCTGCTGTGATTACTAAATTAATGCAAAGTAATTATAAAGATGGAAATTCCAGCTCCTGCTCACTGTTGTCTAGTGAATAATCCTTCATCTTCTAGTAAACTAGGAAAGAGTATCAGCAAAATGCAACAACGAAATGTATGATCTTGGAAAATAAATAAACAGAAAACATCAAGGTAGCTTTCCTATGGATAGCTGAAAATGGTATTAATTTCCCACCTGGAACACTGACTGGTATTTAGTTCAACAGAAAATACACTATTATCAAAACTTGCATGTAGGGAGACAATCAAGCTCCTTTAGGAAGAACCTGAGAAAGGCAAAGCTTAGCAAGATAAGATCATCTTTTTGGGTTTTGCTTCCTGCCCCTTGTAGAGTAACAAATTCTCTTCATGGACTCCTTCACTTGTATTGTAGGAAGAATGCCTGGTTAGCCAGGTTTCAAAAACAACTCTTTAGTAAGGATGCCCAGAAACAAGATTTTTGTCACAGTACAACCTAGTAGTTAATTGATGCACCCTCATTCCAGATAGGCTTTTCCCTCTAAGACAGCTGCTTAATTCAGTGCATACAACAGCAGCTCCAGAACAGGGGTGTGGTGGCTGTTTTGAAAAAGCCAGCAGCAAATCTGTCTGAAATACCAAGAGGACCATGTACTTTCTGTGACCTTTTGGTGTTAGATGATGATGAGAAACAAGAAAACACTTTAGTGCCCTATCCAAAATGGGACAACTGGGAGATGGTTGGCCTTCCTCAGCATTGCTCTCCAGAGAGAAAGCATCACTCAGGTGAACATCCATTAAGGTCTGTGTGCTTAGCAGCTCTCCAGACATGCCTTTTAGAAAGAGTTTATCTCTTTTTTTGTCACAATAAATTTCCCACAGAACGGGAAATCCTTGAAGTGGTAGCAAGTGCTCTATCAGGAGAATGTGATTTTGTTTCTGGTAGCTTTGACATATCAGGTCTGATATTTCCCTTTTTTCTATCTTGCATCAGCCTTTACAACTGCAAAATGTCACTAATGCTGCACAGGAGCTTTCTACAAAAGAGAAGGAAATCAGTTCATCAGGTGGAAGGCAGCGCAGAACTGCACCTACATCCACAGTCAAATAACTTGATTGCTTCCCACAGGACAATTGTCAAGAAGAAACACTTAAAATATTTCAGTATTTGGGCTAAGAAACATATGCTTTGGTTCAGGAATTCTGTGCTCCCATTTGCTTTGACAGACTGGACCATTTAGTCTTTATGAATCTTCTTCCTCCTTAAAAGAAGGGTGGATGTAGAATGCAAGCATCTGAGAGGCCCCTAAATGTGACCCTAACAAAATGTCCTATCCCCAAAGACCAACAAGGGAGGAAAAAAAAGCATCTGAAATATCAAATGGGCACCGCAGCAGCATCTACAAAATGAACAGGTCTAACTCAGGGGCAAAATGGGTTTCTATCAAAAGTATCAACATAAACTGGAGAAAGCTTACATAAAAAAAAACCCACAACTAACTAAGAAGTCTAATACTTAAAAAAAAATATTGCTTCTAACAGCTCCATCAAAAGAAAATCTCATGTAGCCATTCTTCCAACTCTCCAGCTGCACATGGAATCATTTTCATGCCCTCTGTCAGCAAACCTGGTGGCATGAGAACAAGCTTGGGTCATCAGAAATGTGTGAACAAAACCATTTTTCTAAAAAAGGCATCTGACCTGACCCATTCTGACTGGGTTTATTTCTTTTTGAACAGAAAGAAAATGCCCATGAGGAAAGAAAAATCTGATCGTTTGTCTGAGGATTTCCAGGCCTTCAAAGAACAGCTGCAAATCTCAGGGTTGCAAACATCAAGATGTCCTAGACAAACTGCCACTGAATGGGCTCGGTTCATCCAGTAGCACAGGACATATTTAGTAAGGTAAAGGTGCCCTGGCAGTTAAGTCAAAGCAGAGAGTCATCATCACTCAGTTAACCCAGTGACCTCCCAGTGGCTACATGCAGTCTCTCCACTCATGAGAGCACCAGCCCACATAACCATCAGTGTTGGGGCTCACAGGCTGCACACTGGGGTGACTTTCTTGGGGCTTTTAAGCCTTTCATGGCTTACTTTAAAAAAAAGCAGGTGGTTAAACAGTTTTTATGTATTTGTAGTCAAGGATTCCAGCTCCTAAAACAGAATTACGTATCCAGAGCAGAAATTCCCTGAACGAAAAGAAGAATATTAGAAAAGTTCAGGAGATGTTAGAATATTTTTTGCAGGAAAGCTCCTTGCAGATCAGGCTGTTCTGTACTATGTTTGAACAAGAGATTCACAAGACAGGCATGGTATTCCTGCAAAGATACAGCCAGTTCTCATCATCAGCTTTCATCTGATCAGGACAGGGAAGCCAACTTAAGTATAAATTGCCAACTAACCCAAACTGAATCTGAGAGACATCACATACCTCGTTTGCTCCCTGTGCTTACCTGTTTGTTTCCTGCCCACATTGCTCTTACAGGAATGCTCTTACAGATGTATTCCAGGCTGGCACCAGAAAAAAATACTCTTATTCCTGTGCAGAAGTCATTTATCAGGAAAAGAATTTCACAGTTAAGAGTAAGGGAACTTATTTTGCCTCTCTGCTCATAACTCAGCCTTCCTGATTTTGCTTGTTTCTGCAGTTTCAGATATATATGAGGCCTGTATTAAAAAGTTGCCTGGCACAAAGCCAGGCATCATTTGCCTACTCTGATGCCAAATGCTCTTACTTTTTACATCTTCTTCCAGGATCTCAGACAGAGAGCCCAGCAACCATCTGCAGAGCTTTCTCCCCCTCCCCCCAGTTTTCAATTATTTCACCATCTAAGCAGCAGTTACTCTACACTGAGCTGCAACTCCCATGAGATGTTGCAGCTCTCCTTCAATCTGACTGTATTTCTTGCTAAGCTTCTTTCCTGTTTTGTAGTATTGTTTTCATCAGCTGAATATCAGCAGTGTCGTGTAACTTCACAATTGCTGGACAAAGCTCTTTGGAGTCCTGCAGCTTATTTCCTTTGAGTCTTACAAATAAATTCTCTCTCCTGCCACCAAAAGATTTCATTAAACTGACAAACAATCTCCTTGCCCAAAAGCTTGGGGTGATTTCAGTTAGGAAAGACCTTTATGATCATCAAAAGTTCAGATGTCAGGATCTGTCTTCCTGTTACAGCAGGATTTCCCAAAACAGCTTGGCTACCAGAGGTCTGAAACCTGCACTAGCATGCAGAGATGCCAAAACATCATCTACAAAAAGGTTATGCTTGTGAAAATTAGGCAAACCAAACCACTGCCACTAAGGCACAGTCCCAGCCCTCCCCAGCCAATCCTTCTCACAGCAGCTCAACACAAGCACAAACATTTGTCCAGCTGCACTGCTTATGGGAAAAAAGTGCATCTGAGAAGTAACCTGGCAGATGAAAACCAATAAGAAACCAAATTCATTTTCATCTGGATCTGTTTCTTGATGCCAGAGAGCAAATGAGAAGAGGAAGGGCAGAAAGCAGCATCACCCCTGCCAGTGGCACTGACTCCCTGTGCCATGCTCCTGTAGAATTGCTGCCATGGGCTCCCTTCTGACCCACTACCCACAGGGCTCTAAAACAGGCAACCCAGCAGAAGAGACAGAATTATTTCAGTTGGAAAAGACCTTTAAGATCATCAAGAGATCTGTTTAATTGTGTATATTAGCTTAGGAGTAAAAAAAGCAAGTTGCTTGCACTTGAAATCTGAAAGGAATTTTAAAGTCTGAAGGACTCAGACAACAGCAGCTGGAGCTTGCTAGGATGCAAACACACTCAGAAGTCAGAGCATGAATCACAGAATAGACAAGGTTGGAAGAGACCTCCAATATCATTGAGTCCAACCTGTCACCATAGACCTCATGACTAGACCATGGCAGCAACTGCCACGTCCAATCCCCTCTTGAACACCTCCAGGGATGGTGACACCACCACCTCCCTGGGCAGCACATTCCGATGGCCAACAACTCTCTCCGTGAAGAGCTTTCTCCTCACCTCCAGCCTAAACTTCTCCTGGCGCATCTTGAGACTGTGTCCTCTTGTCCTGGTGCTGGTTCCCTAGGAGAAGAGACCAACCCCCTCCTGGCTACAACCACCCTTCAGGTAGTTGTAGAGAGCAATAAGGTCTCCCCTGAGCCTCCTCTTCTCCAGGCTAAACAACCCCATGGCTTTATTGTGTTCCAGTATGTGGAAATAGGATTCCACAGTTTGGCATAAACCCTCTGACATAAAGGCAATGTCAAGGCCATTACTTCCCACAGCCCTGAATTAGTGAATAAACTTACTCCACTCATGAGCCAGCTCATCATCAATTCCAGTGTCTTCCATTATTCAGGAACTAACGTGTTTGCACAGACTGTTTTTTTCTGCACTCCCTGCAAGAGCTATACTGATCAGTAATCTCTCTGCCATCACCGCCCTTTCTGTACTCATTTTCCTGTGACAGGACAACCACAAAGCAGGTCCACACCACAGCAAAACTGTTATTATCAGGAGAAGAGTGTCCTGCCCCACCTGCCATCTTGTTTCTGAAATCTCCCTCTGACAGCTAAACAGCTCATCCAGAGTACACCAAGTCCATCACTGAACACAATGCCTCACTTAGTCCTCTTTATTGAGAAACCATTGTAGTGATAATTCAGGCCATTTTCACAGCCTTCCCTTCAATTTGAGCAGCTGTTGTTCTTTGCTTGTTACCTGCGTTCGGTTTTTCATTTAGCCAGGTTTGGAGCTGGTGTTTGCTGCCATCTTTTCTTTTCTTTTCAATTCAGGGGGCTTACTGTGGCTCCTGTGTTCATGTGACATCATCGTAAGAACTGCAGAGAGGACTGCAGCTGTGCTCATGAACATGATCAAATGAGCAAATCCACCACTGAGCCTTAATAACCATCATAATCCTGAAGCCTGGAAAATGCCCCTGCCTGTTAGAGTCAGACCTAAGCCTGACCTTCCTCACGCTGAACACCTCATTACTGAGATCAGAGCAAGCAGCCTTGAACTCCCTTGAAGTTCAAAGGGATGTGACCATTTGGATAACCCTTGCCTCTAATGTACCAGAAGAGATGAGCTCATCTTTCAGTGAAAGAAACAGAGGGGGAAAGCAGTTCTCTTTCTGGTAACTGTGTTGCACTAAACTGCTGAAGCAAACTTGAAAGTGTGAGCTTAAAAAAACCCACTACCAATTTAGATAAGCAATAAATATAAACCAGTCCTTTGTCCATCACACATACCACCTTGAACTAAAACCTGAGAGCATACAACCTGCTGTAAACACTTCCCTGTTGATTTAACTCTAGTTGTAGCTGTTAAAGCGTGTGTTGGCTATTATTTGAGTTATTCATTTTCCAATTTGTTTCAGTCTCCATTTTCAGCACAGGCTCCTCTGGCTGCAGCACATGAGCTGCTTGCCAAAGATGCCAATAAACATAAACCAGCAGCAACAAGCACATGTAGCTAGTCTGTCTGCATAGGAAATGTGCCACAAACACACCATGGCAGCTAAGCAGTCTCAGACATATTTGCCTAGCCTGTATCTATTTTAACTGCATAACTGCAAAACTTGTGTGAATCCCATTTAGATAAAGTGATCTCCCAAGAATCTAGTAAGCATGCTCTTTTAATTCCATGGACACACACAATACTAAGAATAGCAGAAACCTGTAATTCACCGTGGTGACATTTGTATGCTCCCGACCAGCTATCCTAACACTGCTCAAGCAGTGACAACAAGTGCAGAGAGTGTTTTGTATAACTTCTCATTACACAAAATACATTTGCCTTCTTTTAGCTGCCTGTTAAGTCTTCATTCATGCCCTTACTTATGAAGCAGGAGTCTGGTTCTTGCTTTAAAAGTTTTCACCTCAGACTTTCCCACTTCACTACCTACACGCAAATATTCAACCAGCACATAATAGTAGAATCCCTTCGAGGTCCAAAGAAATCCGAGTATTTCTACAACAAAATGCAAGATGTCATCAGAAATAGAAACCAACTGCAGACACTGCTTTGAACATGAAATGGAATATATCAAAATATAGATGAGAGCAGCTAAAGATACATTCTCTGCGTGGATACCACTTGACAGCTTGCTAACCTACAGAAAAGTGGCTTCTGCCCTTCTCAGCAACTTAGCAGATTGCCCATGCACTCTGAGAGGCTGTAATTTCAGACGTTCAGGAGAAAGTTTTCTTGCTCTTTGAATCGCACAAACCCCATGTTTGCTGTGATTAACAAAGCGTTACAACGATTTGAGAACAAAATGGGGGCTCTTGTGTGTTTGTTCTTAAAGTCATCACCATACCTTTCAGAAAGAACCTGGAACTGAGGACCAAAACTTAGCACAGCAGCTACAAACGTATCGATTGGATCTCAATTAAACTGCAGCGTGTGCCTCAGCGCTAGATCTGTTACTTTGTAAAGCCAGCCTTGGAAAGCGCATTTATCACAACATTAGCCACGCTTATCCCCTTGTCGGGAGGATTCTCTGATCATCCTTTGCACTACAAAGGCTGCTGCAGACAAAAACAAACAATGATTTTAGCACTTGTGTATCCTGATGGAATTGTTTTGGTAGTTTGTTGTTGGGTTGTGCTGTGGTTTTGGTGCTTTGGTTTAGTTGTTGGGATTTGGGTTCTCCCCCTCCCCCCCCCCCGCCCCCCCCCCCCCCCTTTTTTCTTTTGTGTTGTCGGGGGTTTTTGTTGTTGTTTTGTTTTCTCTCTCTGTTAGCCCATGGTCTTGCAAGCTAGCCCACTGATCACAGAAATACATAACTATTAATTAGAGGGGAGGCTTTTCTGATGCCAGAATAACATGCCAAGTGCTGGAATTTAAATCCCATCTCCAATATGTTTGAAAACTAAACACAATTCCATTTCCATAGGTAAGCACTAGTTGGGTGCAGATCCACATTACTTTCATAAGCATATAGTAACCTTCTACTAGCAAGATCAAGCACCAATAAAAAAGATCATTGCCTGCAAATTATGCAGGAACCCTGTTAGCATTCTCTTGTGATCTCATAAGCTTGCATTATTACATCCAACACAATGTGCAATAATAACATCCAAAATGTTATATAAGAAGCAACATCTTTCCAAACCTTAATTTCTTATCTTCCTAGCTTTCAGCAGTATCCAATCCATGAAGTACTTATTTAGCACACACACAGAGAGCTATATAATATTAAAGTTTTCCTTATTCCCTGATTCTCATTGCCTGCCTGTAACAGTGTGTGGAGGTGAATGGAGGCAGGCTGATAAGTTGTTGTTGAGGGTGGAACTTGTACAAAACAGACCCACAAGATCCAAAAGGCAGAGTCCAACTGCAGACACTGCAGATACCTTTGTCTGATGCATCTCTTACCTATTGGTGACTCTTATCTACAAATTGTCCCGTTTTCTGTAGACTGACTAGCTAAGAGTTTGTATTTCCCAGGGGTCTCTTGAGGTTTATTTACCAATTTTATTTGCTCCAGACCTTTGTGTCTAGCTACTTAGAGTACCCCAGATTACTACTATAGTTCCAGAAGAGAAGCTCGTCAGACAGAGGGAGGAAAGCAGACAAAACACTGATGAATGATGTGGATTCAGCTGTCTCCAGGTATTATGACCTGCATTGCAGGAGAATACAATGTTCCTACCAAAAATATCCGCTACCTAATAGTATAACAAAACAAAGGCGGGGGGGGGGGGGGGGGGGAATTAAGCACATTGACATTAGCATTTCTGCCTGAACAGCTCTTCAGAAAGCCAAACAGATTCACATCTGTTAGTTTAATTGTACTTTATTACATATTTTTGTAGTGAAGAAACTCCAGTAATGATTATCTGATGTTCTTCAGGTTTTGACAAAACTGTTTTCAGAACAAAATGAAAGCTGTGTCATGCATGATAAAAATGCATTTTTCCTTTATCTACATTTCCCTTCAACTTGCAGAGATTTCTCTGTTCCTCCCCCCTTCCAAGGTCTTGCACTATTCTGTTCTGACTTCAGGGTTATTCATTAGACCATGATCATTGCCATGAAGCTGCTTCTTAAGACAGAAATGTGGGAATTCAGGTACAAATCCCCAATTTCAATTTAATTCTCCAGTTATGAACCTATTCCCAACATGTCGCTCTAGGTCTTCCTTTATCCGACATGAGCATATTTGTCACACATACACTGTGCATTAAATCCTTTCTTTCACAAACTGATACTCCATGAGGTTGCACCCAATTAGTAAGAAAACATCACAAAAACTTGACAGTTCTGTGATTGATTAATCTCATGCTTGAGATTGTGGTCCCTGGTCTATTCTCTCCTACTCTAAGGCAAGACCAGTTATGTCTAGACAATCACCACTTCCTTGCAAACCTCCAAAGGTAAGAAGTCCCACAACTTATTGTAATAGAATTAGAATAGAATAGACCAGACCAGGTTGGAAGAGACCTTCGAGACCATCAAGTCCAACCTATTACCCAACACCATCTAATCAACTAAACCATGGTTCCAAGCATCCCATCCAGACTCTTCCGAAACACCTCCAGTGATGGTGACTCCACCACCTCCCTGGGCAGCCCATTCCAATGGCCAGTCTCTCTTTCTATGAAGAACTTCTTCCTAACATCCAGCCGAAACCTTCCCTGATGCAGTTTGAGACTCTTATTCTGGTGCTGGTCACCTGGGAGAAGAGACCAACCTCCACCTGGCTACAACCTCCCTTCAGGTAGTTGTAGACAGCAATAAGGTCTCCCCTGAGCCTCCTTTTCTCCAGGCTAAGCAACCCCAGCTCCCTCAGCCTCTCCTCATAGGGCTTGTGCCTTCACCAGCTTCATTGCCCTTCAGTACACTGACTGTCAACAGACATTCTCTCAAACCTGATTTATATCTTCCTTTGCCTCAAATTAAACCAAATAATTATTGCCTTTACTCTCTCTTGAAGTAAAGCTGCTGCCATGCTTATGATGCTGTTTAGTGCACTGTATTTGAATCCAAATCCAGATGGCAAATAAAACCTACTTGTGTTCAAATCCTAATGTCCTTCTTTATTAATGCCTAGAGAAACAAATTATTGCTGGAAGGTATAAGTACTTATTCATGAGGAGCATGAGCTAATGGCCACAGTCCTCAGCTGAAACTAATCTGAGCTTTGCTTAAATTTCAGTAAAGTCCTTTTACTATCTTGAAATTACTCCTGCCAGCCTGTAGTTTGTGGCTCCTACCCAGAAAACATGTTTCTACCTCTCAAGTCTTGCTTCGACAGTATCAAGCCCAAATTAGAAACGTTAGCGGTTAATAGCACAGCACTCTAATTAAGTACAAAGCACTGTCAGACCTTACAGGTGAAGCAGGAGGGAGGCATCAGGAATTACAATAAGGCACTCACATTTCACAGTCACTGAAGAAAAGAATAGCAGATAGTAAAAGTCTGAATGAAATAAGCAACTCACACACAGAATATGAAATGCTGTGATAAACAGATCATTAAGAAAAACCAGGCTGAAGCTCCTAAGCACTATCAAGTTGCAGTGAATATATGCAAGGCACGTTCTGGAAAGCAATGTAAAAGTTTTATTGAAGTTTCTTCTGCTCAAATAGTTTGTTTATAATGTTTGGCAAATAAATTAGAGAAGTTATTTATGACTGATGAAAAGGGCAAAAATATCAGACCATATTACTCTGCAGCAGAGAGGCAAGCTATGCCAGCTGTTTCATGGCAGTAGATATTTTCAGGCCTTAATTAAAAGAATAAACAAGAACAAGAAGTCCTAAGTCTCAATCATCGCAAAGCTTTGGAGGAAAGAAACTAAATCAGATCTCTTATGAGTCTCTGAGGTCCTAAATTAAGTGTCCAATAAAAAAAGGACAGTCAACCACATAAGCATAGATCTCTTTGCTGCTGTCATTAAATGTGACTCATCTAAGTGACAATTCTTTTGGAAGCTTCAGGTAGTGTTCTCAATGGGGGGGGAAGCCTCCAGACTATACAACAGGATGGAAGTTTAGATGACTGAAATTTTGCACTTAGGAGGCAAAGTGTGTGGATAGATACAATACATTACCAGAAAAGGATAAACAGAATTTGAAACAAGGCATGTCATGCTTTTTGACATCCAACACATTTACTTTTTCCTTCCAAGGGGAAGGGAGTAGGAAGAAGGTACCAAGGGAATAGCAGATTTATACAAAGAACACTAAACCACCCCCTTTGAGAAAGGGTAAAACATGCCTACTTCTCCATCTTCCCTGGTTTGTTTGTTTTTAAAGGTGTGCAATCTTCTATCAGCAGAGAGCAGAAATAAGGAGTACTTCTTTCAGTATCAAGAACTGCTCTGTACCAAACCTGCTTACAAGTGAGCAGTGAAACTGTCCTGAATCCTGCCATCTGCAAATCCTGCCAGAAAGTCTGGAGAGGTATCAAAATGTGACACTTCTCACAGGAAATGGGGACATTTTAGAGAACTTTAGGGTTTATATTCAGAACCAGAATTCAAGTTTTAGAAATTTTCTAGCAAAAGAGAATTCCAATGGATATGTTTCAGGAAGGACCAAACTCCCTTCTGAAATGAAACACAGGTCATGGTACCTACTGCACACCAGTTGCATTGACACAACTCTGGAACGCTTCCCAGGCTGCTCCCAAAACTCTGAGCCTAGGGGTCCCAACTCCCACCTGGGCTCCCCTGGGAGTACTCCCCAGTGCAGGACAGCAGCTCCCAGGGGCCAGGCTGCATTGCAGGAAGCCATAAAAACTTCTGTCTCAAAGTCCAAAAGAGGCTTGCAACTTTGCCTCCCAAACTAGTTTGCGTGCATGTGCGTGCAACTGCTGAAATGGGCTTTAAGGGAGACATTAAAGTTGGAGACTGGTGAACCAGCGTGGGTGAAGAACAGATTTAACTTGTCTGTTCCTTTAACTGAGAGCACAACCCCAGATGCTGCCAAGGATTCAAAATGCTTTCAGTTAAGTGTTTCTCCGTATGACACAGGACTTTCAGTCCCAGGGCTGGCACAGGAACAACTACAAGAAAAATAAATGCTTTCACTGGCCTGCTGGAGAAGCACAGCTAAGGGGGTTGGAAACTCTTCTGTCTGAAAATGCTTTGCTTCATCCACTGCTCAGAGAACCTGGACAAATTTCCTAACTCCTCTGACATCTTTTTTTTTTTCAAATGGAAATTCTGAGATAGTAATAAGAAATCCTCCCTGTCTCCACTTTTGGCTTTATAGCAAAGTTTTCTGTTCTGATATGTCTTTCCCATCCAAAACTGAGAAATAAACAAAACTACCCAGTGAAAGAGCCACAGAAGTGAAGACTCTTCACCTTGGGCAAAACCAAGAAATAACATCAGTGAGATGTTTGTGAAGAGATTCTGCATGGATTTCTGATCATGGCTTTATTGCTGATGCCTCTGTCAAAAGAGGACACTGTATGAAAGATTAAAGCAGCTGAACAACACGAGGTGACCCAACCTTAATCCCTCTGCTCTTTTCATACCACTGCATCCATACCACTTACTGCACACAGAAAGATCTCCACCTCCTTACAAGTAAACACATCATTAAGGATTGTTCCCCAGGAGCACTGTGCATGACACCTAGGTCTGCAAATAAAGTCAAATGGACTTTTAAGCCTAGGTGGTGGACTCAACTCTTCGCTTTCTCAGCACTCCCTGAAGAGATGTTACGTGCTCTCAGTTATATGAGACAGCAATAACTGCCCAAAATAACTCTATTTGGGCTAAACTGTCACATCCTTATTCTGCTGCTTTCTTATCTTGTATCCTTGGTGCATCACCTGCCCAAACAGATTTCTGCTTCATTAAGTGTTAATTACAGGTTTTCCTAGTGCTATACAGTAGTGTCATTAACTATGCATTCATGTCTGCAAAGCGCTTGGGAATTCTGGACAGGAGGTGCAAGGCAATTTATTGTGTGGCGTATTACAGGCTAGGCAGAGCATAAGGAAAGGGGTGTGAGCACTGGATTTAGTAATCCTACATCTTTTGTTACTCCAATGAAAAAATATCAAGTAACTTGCATTTTAAGTGGGAATTTAGTGAACTCAAGTTTTTAGTTACAGCTAAACTGTATTTTGTCTGAATGACTACTTGTGTCCAAGCCAAGTGACAGACACTCCTGAAATGCTCTGTCCTAGAAAAGGAACACATGCAAGCACATCAAAGAAGTGACTGCAATAAATAATATGCAATATAACCATCTCAAAACTGCCACCTTGTCTCAGGTAATTTGTTTTCAACTAGCTACCTACATTTACTGCAACTCCCTTCCCCTGCCAGAATCTGTTTTCAAGATAAGGTGGACACAATGACACTAAAACTGCATTTGTGCTGCTAACACCTCAGCGGTCATTTTGCCTCTGGCTGGACTGCAGAGGTTGTTCTTGCTGCAGGGTGAATCTGCACAAAATGGTCACTGAGCAGTTTGGGCTTCAGGAGAAGATCCATTTGACTCTACTGACATTAAACTATGTTTGAACTTTAGAAACCTAATTTTCTGTCAGATCGATAGAGTCAATACAGGAGTTTGGACAGAAACAATTACATTTGCTGTACTTCTGCATTTTATGATAACCCACACACAGACTGTTTGCTACCCTACAAAACTCTGCTCTTCTCATGAATCACGAGGAAGCACTGGTGATGTACTACTCAGAGCCGGGGGGGAAGAAAAGCAACACTGATAATGGACCCAACTTTTACAGGTGTTGCAGCCTGGAATTATTTCCCCCAGTAACTTAAATCACTCTGCTCTCACCTTGAGATTCAGGAGGTGTCAAATGCTTTTTACTCCTCACATCTTCTGTAATTGACCATTAATTTTCTAGGATATTAAAACACCACAGTTATGTCACCCATCAGCTGGGAGCTCTCTGTAACGTATAATAATCTTCTATAACCCTGGCATCACTGATTTATTAAGACAATTGCCAGCTTCTCAGCAAAGAACCTACATCTTCTTAAACATTTGGGCAATATGTAGTAAAACACAACCTTGATCCAAATATAAAAAGTGTTTAGGCAGGAGATGAAATGGGTGGTTTATTGAATTAGAAGCAACATCCTAGCCAGGAGATACTCATGAAAATGGAATCTTAGTATTTACTTAGGCTTTCAGCAGCAATGATTTGCACTACAATTTATTAACTTTTCAAATATTGCACAATATACCTGAATACTAAAACATCACCTGCAAGAAGCTTACCAGAAATAGACTGTATCAAAGCAGTGCTTATTTTAAGGACACTTGCTTGATTCTGCTTCACCTGAAGTCAAGGATAGACAAGTCATTTCCATATTAAGAAATCGGATTCCCCTGCCCCCCTTATACATAGGAGTTCCAGGAAAAGGTAAGAATTATCAGAGACCTCAGCTTCTACCCTAAACAAGCCCAGGAAAAGCCTGTTGGCAGCACCTGAAGTGTGCACTTCCTGTTTCATACTAGGGGTTGGAAGGGACCTCCAGAAATCGAATCCAGCCACCCCCACAAAGCAGGACCACTTAGGACAGGTCACACTGAAATGCATCCAAGTAGGTTTTGAAGATCTCTAGAGAAGGAGACTCCACAACCTCCCTGAGCAGCCTGCTCCAGGGCTCCAGCACCCTCATAACTAAAATAAAAACAAACCAGTTTTCTCATGTTGAGATGGAATTTCCTGTGATTAAGTTTACATCCATTGCCACTTGCCCTATCACTGAGGGTCACTGAAAAGAGATTGGCTCTTTCCTCCTGACAGCCACCCTTCAGATATTTGTAGACATTGATGAGGTCTCCTCTAAGCCTTCTCTTCCCCAGACTAAAGAGCCCCAGATCCCTCAGTCTTCCCTCATAATCCTTGTAGCTCTCTGTTGAACTTTCTCCAGTAGTTCCCTGTCCCTTTTGAACTGGGGAGCCCAGAACTGTACACAGTACTTCAGATGTGGACTAACTACTGCTGACAATCTCACATCCCTCTGTCACTAACCCAGCAGCTGGAGCACTGTTAGCTACAGAGGTCTCCAGGTGGACTGCTGAAGTGTTAGGATCCACTGGCACTCATCCTAAAAATGGAAGGGTTCAGGCAATCCTCTGTGAGCCAAGAGCAAAGGGAGACAGCTCTACAGGCATGCATAGAAGCACCACTCTGAGGTAGTCTGTGGTCACCTCTTACCTGAACATCTACCAGCCATTCTGGAAGGCTTCTGTTGTCAGTTACTCACAGTATCTAAAATTGTACTCACTGTTTTACACAGGACCTACTCTATATAGTGTATTTTGTATGTTTATTCTATGCCATCTGGAAAGTCCTGACAAGAAGAAAACTCACTGAACAATTCATGGCATGGTACAAAAGTTTACTAGCAGGCCTTCTCCTTGCTCACTTTGCATGTAGCATCATTTCTACTTCAATAATTCTAGTTCTGAAGACTTGAATGTAGCTAAAGACACCTTAAAAAATACAAATAATCAGATTGCCATCTTTTATATAACAGAAAGTAGTATTGAGTGAAAGGGAATACAAAAAGGTAAAATGTGTCAAGTACCACAGGTCTGAGTCTTTTAGATGGAGACACAGGTCTGGCATGCAGCCTTAGAAAAGCTAGAACAGGTCCTGCAGCAAGAAACACACTGTTCTGTCTTGAGGTACAGCTCTCATCAATAATGGATACCCCTCAGCATTCAATTTAATTTCTCCACCATCTGAAGCCTGATACAGCTTGTTCATATTCAGCAGATATTTTTTCCCTGTGAGGAGCCCCAACACTTTGTCACAGTTCCTAGAACTTCTTTGCTGGCACTTGGCCCAGACAAGTTGTTACTGAACACATGGCTTTATTATTCCTGAACAAGAGAAGATTTGACAATTCTGATAACAAATAAGAGTTGGATGCTCCGAGGAGCATCACCTGCTCCCCACATTTTAAGTATCACAGTATCACAGTATCACTTAGGTTGGAAAGGACCTCGAGGATCATCGAGTCCAACCCATCAACACAGACCCCATGACTAGACCATGGCACCAAGTGCCACGTCCAATCTCCCCTTGAACGCCTCCAGGGTCGATGACTCAACCACCTCCCTGGGCAACCCGTTCCAATGATGAATGACTCGCTCGGTGAAGAACTTCCTCCTCACCTCGAGTCTAAACCTCCCCTGGCGCAGCTTGAGACTGTGTCCCCTTGTTCTGGTGCTGGTTGCCTGGGAGAAGAGGCCAACCCCTTCCTGGCTACAACCACCCTTCAGGTAGTTGTAGAGGGCAATAAGGTCTCCCCTGAGCCTCCTCTTCTCCAGGCTAAACAATCCCAGCTCCCTCAGCCTCTCCTCATAGGGCTTGTGTTCAAGGCCTCTCACCAGCCTTGTTGCCCTTCTCTGGACATGTTCAAGTGTTTCGATGTCCTTAAGTACTTAAAATGATACTCTGAATATTTACACCAATATCCTTGTGACTTGGATGAGATCAGGATCCTAGTCTACAATTTGTTCTCCAAGGAAAGGACTAACTTGGAATTCCACATTCTTCATAAATTGTTTGGGCACACAATAAGTAGAGTTAAAAACCAGCAAGTTGTATCATGAACCACAAACTCAAGAAGAACAGAAACGATGCAGGTGGTGTTTTAAGTAAGTGCTTGAGAGTCCTGTGCAGCCTAGTCATCAGAGGCCATACTAAAAGTGCTCGGTTTCTCTTATGCAAAGCAGTAATTCTCAATATCAAGTTTGCAGAGTGAGGATCAAGCTGGTCAAGGAAGATCATGAACTGTCCTTCATAGGACAACATCCACTCTGGAATAAGAGCTTTAAAAGAAACTAGAAATCTGGAGCAAAGACATCTACCTTGTATGACTTTTTCTGCCAAACTGCATGGGATAGAACCTGGCCACAGCCAATAAATACCTGAGGACACACATCTGATGTAATTTGTCACACATTACGTTTACAAGATTTACCTTCTAAGGAGTATAGGTCAAGCACACGGCCATCACCCAGCTGTCAAGGACAAGATCTAGAGAGAGAAAGCTCTCCAAAAGATCTAACAAATCCATAATATGATTTTTTTTGCCTTTAAACATAAAAAGACTAAAAGATTCATGCAGTGAAATCTTGTAGCCAGTCATTTGCAATGCCACTGATGAAACTCAGAGTGAATTTGTGACCACTGCCCCATGAAACCAAACACGGAAACATTAAATTATTTCCAGTTGAGCTGGAAACTCCTAATGGAAAACAAAACCAAGCAGTTAATTTCTTATGCCTTTATGTTCACCTTCAAATCTAATGGCCAGTCTACTAAGCTTCTAGCCCAATTCCACCTGACATTCATTATTTTTCTTGTTAACTATATTTACAGTTGGGAGCCACACAGTGAGACATTCAGACTCCATGCACAGTAGCAGCAGCACTGCAGAGCATTTTAGCACAGAACTGCACCCCTGAGATCTTTAGCTGCTCTGTGCTGACGATGCTAGAGAAGCCATCATTCTCTGCAGAGGAGAAACCTACAATATATTATAAACATGGTAACACTGAGTATATCTTGAAAATTTCATGATAGAATAGGATAGACCAAACCAGGCTGGAAGAGCCCTTTGAGATTATCAAGTCCAACTCATCATCCAACGCCATCTAATCAACTAAACCATGGCACCAAGCACCCCATCAAGTCTCCTCCTAAACACCTGCAATGATGGCGACTCCACCACCTCCCTGGGCAGCCTATCCCAATGGGCAATCACTCTCTCTACGAAGAATTTCTTCCAGTTATAGCACTGTCAAGGTTAAGCTTTTACAAGTGGCAGGAAGGACTTGAGAACCCCAAGGTAATGGGAGGCTGAAACCTGTGACAGAACCTTAAGAGAATGGATTAGAGTGAAAACACAAATACTGCTGCAAAGAACTTGTGCCCTGAAACAGGGCATCATTCTCTGCTTGCAAAGAATTCACTTGGTGCTGAAGTTAAACTTTTAGCCATGTTATTGCTTTTGGACTTCTTGATAGAATTCCCTGTGGTGAGTCTCATTCCTTCAGTGCAACTGCATTGCCAGAATCAAGTCAAATCTAATCATACAGTGCCACTTGCAAATAGGATATTTGTTTCTAACACATTTCTGAATTACTTCTATTATTGCTGTTGAAGCTGTGAGGTTCAGACAGCTCATCATGCTCAATACTTAGGGGTCATTGGGTTTTTTTTTCTCTAGAAAGTTGCAGGAAATGTTGTAAGAGGACAGCAATTTCACCCTGTCATTCTGACCACAAATCTTAAGCCTGTATCAGCACCTAATAAATGTACAATCACATCAGCTTTTTGCAGCAGGATGAAAGTGAGAAATATGAGCGCTGGCCAGGCTTACAAAATCAGTTCTTATGTTATCTAATCTGCAGGCAGCATCAGAGTTACTGGAGGAGTTAATATGCACTTCCAGTAACTGTCGAGCAAGCCTATATAATCGAGGGAGCCATTTAACTTGTTACAAGTGAGGAACATTCCATACCAAAGTGCTGCCTTTCAATTATGCCTAAAGAAATCCTTCTAATAGCTTCTAATAACAATGTTTAAAACCTTCTTTGGAGCCCATCATAGCACACCTTTGTTCTTTCCATGCTCTTGCAAAGGCCACTGAGACACCAAAGCTGTAATTTCTTCTGCTTGTAAGTGCTCCATAGGTTTAGCTGACCTTTAGGAAAGGCATTCTTTTCCCTCACCATCTCCTTTAAATCAGCTGCTTTTTCAGAGCACACCCTGTAGTCCAAGACCTCCTGATACCATGAGAGAGTGACTGGCAGACACATCCTGCAGCACGAAGGACCTCACAGGAGCTCTAAAATGCTGCCTTGCTTAGCAGGGTGGTGGCAAGCACGCAAGAAAACCGTTACTAGGCATGCAGGAGCACAGAGCAC